>NW_021163020.1:1200000-2400000 GCF_004324835.1 Dendronephthya gigantea
GGAAGGAACTTTGTACTTAACCATGGCAGCTTGTAAGGGCTGACGCGATGATCAACCGCTTTCGTCTATGATTGGTAACTACATGTTCAGAGGTTTGAAAGATTACAACAATACTAACAACAGAACAATTATTTTACTGGTTGATATCAAGAGAATGAAACTGAACCCTAGCTTCCGGCAATGTTTTTGGAGACTTTCATAACTACAGTAACTGAGCCTTCAACCTGGAATGTATTGGCACGAGATCTTTCATGACGTTTATATAAAGAGATTTTTTAAACTTTTTTACTCAATTTTTTTCTCTCTGTCTGTTCTTCATGATTTCAGATAGACTGTATATCATGCTGGTAAAAGGAGATTTAAAGTCTAGAATACTGATATTGTACAAGGTAGTTTATTTTCATATGCAAATATTCCTAATAATACCTGGCAAGTTTCCGAGAGCGTTCATGCCGAGACTTTTAGACGGAGATACCTGACAAATAAGCATATTTAGACCCACACGTATTCGGATATTTTTAAAAACGGAGGATTTTTTTTCTCCGTTTTTAAAAAAATTCGCGTCCACTCGAAGCGTATTCGAATCGTTTTCGCCCATCCACACGTAAACGCTAAAACGAAGGAAATTTGAGGCGACAGGCATAGCTCAAGCCAGCGCATTTCCAAATAATATGAGCGCTTCCAAACGATCGCAGGCCTCTAATGCCAATAAACAATCTCTGTGCAGGCTTAGCATAGAAACATGAAGCTGAATGCATGCTATTAGACTTGAGTTTATATGAAATAGGTAAAAACCAAGCTATTTTGGTTCACCATCTTGAAGAGATACAAAACACGTGCCGTTAATTGCCTGTTTTAGACTGGATCCGATTATCAACGTTCATCGAATTCGAGCCCCGTTTTCACCCGTCCACACGTAAACACGAAAACTCGGTTACGTGTGGACGCAAGACCGAAATGGACGCAAGGCCAAAAACCTCCGTTTTTAAAAATATTCGGATACATGTGGATAGGGCATTATATGCCCGCGCGTGACTCCAGCTTTGAAAAGGAATTATTGGCAATATCAAGAAAGTGCTGTTCGAATGCCAAATATATTTCACATACCTACTCGTTTTCAAGAGGGAAGTACTTTGCTTCTGGAAGAAACAAAACGAGGAATGTCTAAAGTTCACGCCCTAGCACAGTTGCCATGTAAGTGTTTATTTACCGCAAAATTGCGAAGATGATAGAATTCAAACTATCCTGTATTGAATTCAATATGGATTAGCTATATTATTGCATGCGTATCTCTTTCATTTGAACGCTAATTTCCGGACTGCGGTTTGGCTGATGACGTTACGTTATCGCCCTGCGTCAACAGCACAAACCATGGCCAGCGGTATCTCGAGGATCCCAAGATTGATTGATATATAACACAATCAATAAGGATTGAAGGCAAGTGGGAACATTATGCACTGACAAAGAAACTGGGAATCAGTCTGCGACATAAACCAACCACAAAGTCCTTGAAACTCCTCCAAATACACCCACGATTTGCCCGAGACTTGTCACATAATTACTATTCTCTGAAGTCTCCCAAACAATGTCCTCATGAGTTAGCAAAATGCTTTATTTTACACCTAAAACTGCGATACATTATATTATAACTCGTTATTGATAATACAGTATTTTAAAATACTATACATATATTTATAAAGTTAAAAACTGTAGAGTTCATATTAAATATGATGATTATTGACTAAATTATTCATTGTTATTGCCTACTAAATGTATGTATAATATTTATGCATGCGCATGCCTTAAATCACGCACCACTTGTATTCGCTAAAAACTGTTAACTCGTGAATTAGGCTTTTATAAAGAAGTAAGAAGTATTTATAGGTTAGAATAGTGTATATGTTCTTGTGAACCAAAGGTTGGTTACCTTAGGCTGGTAAGGATTTTTCTCCACCTAATCTTGAAAAGAACGTTTATAGTTTTCATGACCTTATTGCGATGTCCAATCAAGCGTTTCCTATTGTTTAAAGTTAGAATAATGTATACGTTCTTGTAGACTACAAGTAGGTTACCTTACACTGACAGTGATTCTCTTTTATCTTCATCCTTAAGCGACCTTATACTTTTCATTATTTTATTTCGATGACCAATCAAATGAATTCCTATTGAAATCAGGTCTGCGTCTGTTATTTGTGTAATTTCTTCCTCACTTTTGTAACCAGCTTCAACAAAGGCTCCTTCATAACGACTCATCTTTATTGACTTTAGCCAAGCACCTGGTAGAAAAATTAAACAAAATATTTAAGCTTGATTCAAAACAAGAGATACGAAGGATTCGATATCTAGACAGGCCGAAACCTTACCTATCGGTGTTAGGTCATTGATATCATCGTCCATTTTTTCAGGAGATTTTATCCACCGATCAATGACGATTGTTATATCAGTAAAATTCGGTCGATCACCTCGTTCAGCTTCCCAACACTGAAGCATGAGGCCGTGCACTCCTTTTGGACAATTCTAAATGAAATGAATGTTTATTAATATAGTTCTTGGCTGAAAGTTATCACAACATTCCAATAGCCAGCCTGGAAAATAATGATTGTCCGAGCTCCAAATATCAAACAGTGACAAACAGTGACAAACAGTGACAAACAGTGACAAACAGTGACAAACAGTGACAAACAGTGACAAACAGTGACAAACAGTGACAAACAGTGACAAACAGTGACAAACAGTGACAAACAGTGACAAACAGTGACAAACCGTGACAAACCGTGACAAACCGTGACAAACCGTGACAAACAGTGACAAACAGTGACAAACCGTGACAAACAGTGACAAACAGTGACAAACAGTGACAAACAGTGACAAACAGTGACAAACAGTGACAAACAGTGACAAACAGTGACAACATTAAAAGAGGGAGAATTGCGTAAGTTGGTAAAATGGTTGAACGAATTACCATCGGAGCCGGAAGACGAAATCCTTCATCAATTTGTTCCATGACCTTTGATTTAAAAAAAATCATTCATTTTTAACTGTAAGACTTGAACTATATATGGTTTGCCTCAAGTTACCCTAAACTCGCGAATTCAAATTCATTAGCTGATATAACACTAGTTAAAAGATGATTATATTTTCTTTTTTTCCTCAAGTCCCTGTTCATAACGGAGAAGGGTATATTCTTACTTTAAAATTATCCCACTCCCAGTAAGGTCTTTCAGCATAAGACATTATCTCCCAAAGTAGAATTCCGAAACTCCAAACATCACTGGCTGTTGAAAATTTACGAAATTTTATGGCTTCTGGAGCTGTCCATCTCACTGGAATCCTTCCTCCCTAAAAATCAAGGCTATTCATGTTATGTCTATCTCTTAAAGTAAACTAAACGCCGACAATAGTCTTAGAAATTTCTGACAAAATACTGAAAAAATAGGAATATTGCATGAAAGACTGACTCATACCTTAGTCGAGTATTCGTTACAAGAAGTCTCGTTTGCCTCAAGCTCCCTGGAAAGGCCAAAGTCGGCTATTTTGCATAACAAATCGTCATTCAACAGTATATTTCGGGCCGCGAGATCCTGGAAATAAAATAGTCTCCTTTCAGCTACTGACAGGTGTGGAAAGCATGTGGATAACATGTGTGAAGTTTACGATACACAACATCAGGTCTTACCCTGTGAACAAAATTCATCCCGGAAAGATATTTCATACCACCTGCAACACCTCTCGCCATTCCAATCAACTGAAGATTTGTCAGCATAAAATCGTTGTTCTTTAATAAATCATAATTTTACTGAATCAGTGCTCTTAGATTGTTATACAAACAATTATACAGCCACAATGAGCAATATATCAGTTCAAATATAGACCGCGGCTGACCCCCTTTTAGCCTTTAGATTTCATTGTTTCTTTCCGCTTTGATATTATCTCTTAACGAAGTTTTCAAACTCATTGTGCAAGGTAAAAAGGCTTGCCAATCAAATTCATTAAAAATATCTGTTTATGTCAAAGTACTTCGTATCTTCCGACAAAAGTCTTTCCTTGATCCAGATAAGTTCCAATATAACCAAGGAGCAGCGTGGCAGCGTCTTCAAACAACTTAGCATCAAATGTGGTATAACAACTGCCTAAATAGACAAAACCCTTCTCGACGTTTCGACCTGAGGGCCTTCGTCAGGAGAGTAAGAATGACGAAGGCCCTCAGGTCGAAACGTCGAGAAGTGTTTTGTCTATTTAGGCAGTTGTTATACCACATTTGATGCTAAATTTCCTTGATCCAGGTTGTGAATTGAACTCCTGATTTTTGTATATTAAAGACTTAATACTTAAATACTTACTTTGAGATAGATTTCCAATGATCCATTGGACATGTATTCCAGAACAATCATATGCGGAATCGCTGTAACAGAATTTTAAAAATATAGCTGACTATGTTTCAATTTATCATGCATGGCACCGGTGGGTTGAATATTTCACTTACAGGATGTTATAATGCCCTCCATCCGTACAACATTTGGATTATCAAACTGACCAATGGCTGATGCTTCTAACATAAAATCTCTTTCACTCTTTGCATCCGCATCGTGCTGAATGAAAGAAAAAGACATTGCCACAACGTTTGTTTATAGTAAGATGTAATCTACAATAATATAAAGACCTTCAAAGTTTTAATGGCAACTGGAATCTTCTTTTTGTCTTTTGTCGTGAGCACGCCTTTGTAAACATCACCAAATTCACCTACAACGAAATAAACTGTCTTAGTTCGTGCCAAGGCTGCCACTGCTTGTCTCCGAGCTTATAAGCATGTTTCAGTATTCGTTTTTACCTCCGCCAATCATTCTTTCCAAAAACACCATATTAGAATCAAGTTCGTTTGTAAATTCTCTCAGAGCTGCTCCAGTATCGGCGTAAAGAGTTGGATCAACGTAATTTCTGTGTCTAGTTGGTGGAAGTTCAACTACAATATCAAAATATATAATGAAGATATTTTACCCATTCAATAAATGGTGAAACCATTCATTCAATACAAACACAGCGCTATACATTGCACTACTACTTCAGTAAACGATCACGAACCTGCAACTGGATTGTCAAGTCCACGGACTGTTTTTCTATCTCTTCCATTTCTTCTCCTTTAAAATGACAAATAATATTCCAATTTAAGAATATAAATCGTCTGTGAATCATATTCAGTATAAAAGATCTTGGTGTATTCCTGTATGTTATTCTAAGTTGTTTCACTTCTCTGCCGAAAGCATTTATTTCTTCCGGTAGTTATCCAGGACTACACAGCAGAGCAATTCTTGAAATCATATTTTATCAAGAGCAATACGAGTCAAATAGCAACCAGTGTAATATAGTATATAGTCTTTTATACCTTCTTTGCAGTAAAATTATTAGTATCACAATCAATAGTGATAGGAGAAACGCTGCGACTCCAATGATAATATACATTAATAAACGGTCTTCCTTTGTTGGTTCAGATGAGGGTTTTGATGGTCCTGTTGTTCTCGTTGCAAGAAAAACAGTAGGCGTGCTCGATCTAACTGTTAACAAGAACAATTACAATCAACGAAAACGATTCACCAACAAACTTTGACTACTTCACTATATTCTATAATCTGCATAAGTTACAACTAAATGTCAAATGCTAAATGTTAAAGGAACAATACTGGACGTAAAAGGACAACAAGAGTAAAAGATATTTAGTTGGTCCTTACCATGTATACTAAAAACAAATGGGTTTGTTTCCACGTATTTCCATTTCTTCGAGCTGTTCTTAGCGTAAACTCTGAAAACGTATTTGCCTCCTATTGTAAGGTTAGACACAACCACCTTGGTCTCAGTCAAGTTATTCTGTCCAGGTTCGTATGTCTCATTCATACATGAAGTTTGACATATGCTCTGGTTGCATTCATAGCATCTCACATCGTACAGGATGGTTTCATTTGCTATACCAGCATTTTTCCATGTAATTTCAACAACGCTTCCTAGGAGCTTTATGCTGGGTTTGTCTGTAAGTTCCAGTAGAGCAACAATATGAGAAATGTAGAAAATCATAATCAAAGGTCAGTTATGCTGACATTATAATGAAATTATAATCAAGGTTATGCAAGTCATTAATTATAAATTATAATCAAAGGTTATTCAAGTCATAATGCCCTCCCCTAAACTAGGCATATTTTTCTAACAAAAGGAGGAAAAAAATACGAGGAGAGAAGTCGAAAATATTTTCTACTATACAAAGCGGATTTCTTATTTCTTCATGCAGAAGCTCGAAAATCGACCAACTTACAATAACAAGGTGATGGATCAAAGTGAGCAGATGGATCCTTATAATAGCCTTCTTTACAATTACAACTGGTTTTATAGATGTTAGTCTTAGTGTTCATAGGACACTGACTGCAATTCTCGTTTGAAATGTTCTTTTTGTAAGTATTTCCTGGACAACCTAAATATGATATTAGAAAAACAAATAAGAGTAGACATAAAGACCTTAAAATTGCATGACATTTACGACAAACTTTTTAACCGCATTAAAAAGAATAAATTTCATGCTTTTTTATTCTCCCATATTCGATTAGCTAAAGGGGAGTAAAGTTTTAAAAAATGTTATTTTATAGAGGATATTATTCATTCACCATATTTATATCATCTTCAGGCAAATTAAAGATCAGGTGAATGTGTAATAAACAGTGTGTATATCAATAAACGTTCAATTGTTTCTTTGTGGTTTACAAAATTCAAATACAAATAAATGTCAGTGCAGTGTGTGCACGAAAAACAGTGTTTCCCTTACAGACTCACATTCATGCAATTTAATTGTATGTGCATGCATGGGCTAAAATTATTTTATTCAACTTACTTGCGCACGAACCGTCTGTTTCGGTGTATCCCTCAAGACATAAGCATCGTGAAACAGCATACTGCGGTATACTCCACGTTCCATTGGCAAAACAATTTCCACTGTACGATGTCATCGTTTTGTTTCCTGCTGCATTTATTGATTCTACTGAGTTGTTTGAACAATTTTTTGCTGTTGTTTGCACAATTTTGAACCCTTTGGCAGGTGATGTGGTGTTCATGAATTGTAGACCATTGAGAAGTATTTTCTTACAGTAATAATAATACATTTTCATTCTGAATATTGATCCACAAGCTCCTCTGGATCTTATCGCAAAGGTCACACCTTGTGAATGATTTTGAGGAAAGGAGAAGGTTTTGATACTTCTGGTAAAGATTGAATTCGGCGAGGTATCGTTGGTGATGTTGTAAAGTGGCTGAAATCTTTCTGTCAGATAATTCAGATCAAGAGATACCTTTTCAATCTTCCCTCGATAAATATAAACTTCAAAGTAGTTTGAAAAACACTTCAATCTGCTTGATGAACCTTTGGGTGCACCAGGATCATCACACAGTGTAAGTTCAGCTTCCACATCCACATTGATTACTTCAGCGATGCTTTCACTGAGATCAATATAAGGTGTGATTAACCAAAAATCAGTTTCTGTACCAATACCACAAGTATACAGGATGTTTTCTTTGACAACCCACTTTTAAAAACATGAAGAATAAATAATTATAATATTTATAGCGCAAATTTACAACATGAGATGTTCGTATGTTGAAAGGCATATATAGTAAGTTCTAAGCGATGATAACGTATATTCATTTGTAAACACATTATATAGGTTTACAGCCGGTAAACAATTAAGGCGTGTCGTGATCCTGGTCGTGATAACTGATAAACTGAGAAGTTCCTTAATTCAATAATGTCCATGGCACTCCGTGCAGCAAAAAATATAATTAATTTCACCGCCGGATTGCACTTACACTTTCTCCGGATGTCTTTTTAAGTTCTTTTCTCTGTCCAAACCAATCTTTTATCTCATCGTCTTTAACAGTTACTATAGAAGACATTAAGTAAGTCAAACCTGTGGTCTAACATAGCTATATATATCGATTATGGCGTTAAAACATTTTTAAATTTGGACAGAAGTATCCGTTTATGCAACAGGATATAGAAAACACGTACAAAAATACGCACGTAAGTTGTGTGATAATCTTGCATGAAAACTTGCATGCAATCGCACCCCCGTAATTTAATTTCGAATAACGTTCGCTAGACTAAGCCTTTGTTATAGCTCATAGCGCAAGAGGCAATATAGCGGTGATCGCAAAGAAGCGAGTTCAATCCTATATCCTGTTTTTTTCTCAGTTCTTCGTATCCTCAGACCAATAATATATGAATTTTCATCATATAAATTACCGGAGTATATAGTAAATGTAAAGAAAAGCACTTTCAGTCATAATTTGACTTTCAGTTTAGTTCATGGGAATCATGCAATTTTTCGACGTTAACCGCTAACCTTCTTCCGGGTGAACTGATGGTAACATCACAATGCTCCACGACAATGACATCCATACTAAGAACCAGAGTATTCCCATTATAAGGGCGAAGACTTTATTTCTGTTTTTTTGCTGAAATAAAAAATAAGTACTGAAGGTACTGAAATAAAAAATGAGTAAAGAATCGAGGTTTACGGCTTAAAATAAAATATATAGGTAGAGATTCTCGTGATTGGAAATAGAATAATTTTTAGCATTCTTGTTAAATTTCGTATCTACATGCACAGGTAAAATTTCCTAAAAGCAATTTGCTCATGTGAAGGGACCCGGCTTAATATCAAAGTTTGTATCTTAATTATATATAATGCGAATGGATTTAGCTACGAAATACCACATAAATTTACTCGTGCATGCAGTTTCTTATAAAAATCAATGATTATATTCATTTTTGTAGTTCAAATTTATTTGTTGCATTTCTATGGCGAAACTCACATTAAGCATTTGATAGGATTTTTTGAGATGACATTCATTAACAAACATTCAAAAACGATACAAGCTTTTTGAATTCGTAAGAATATATAAGCGGAACTGACGGAAGCAAGGTTACACCACAGACTTTCTGAACGTAAACATAGTTCGATCTCGGATCATCTGTGTGGATGTACTTGGACAGTAAAACATAGTTCATCTAATAATCCGACTGTGCACTTATCTAGTGACAGTGCAGTTTAAGGCAGGCGAGATTGTCCATCTGTCAAACAGAGGAACTACTTAGAAAGCTCGTCTGCCCAATTAAGTTCATCCATACGGATGATCTGTTATATAACCCATATAAATCACTATTTCATGCAATGTACACTAACGGATGTTAAATCGGTTATTAAACAGAATATTTCTAAAGTGAATAAATGATACTTGGGACACCAACTAACATAAAATTTTCATCAAACATCAACGTACCTAGTTAAATATTACACTGTTATTGATAATTAACTCCGATATCAACTCATCATATGGATTAGATATCTGTAGATTTAAACCCCATAAATTGCTACAACCGCTTTCCAATGACAACTGTTTCTTCACACAAGCATAATCTTAAATCAAACTACATTTTTGTTTAGTTCTGATCGCGGTTAGATTCGACAAACAACCATATTATCTGCAACTTTCTTCATCTTTATTATGCAAAATACCATAAAATATGCAATTATTTAAAAAGTATTTGTAGCCCGCTGCGATTTGTTTTGTCTGATAATACAGTCATCCGCTCGACCTGCATCACTGCGTCCTGGTAACCGCTGTACACGTGATGATATAATATGGTGGTGTTTCCACTGTGGGATTTAACCATTCTTGTGAACTTAAACTACCTGGTTTATTCAACATAATCATTTTCAATACGTGGTCACGTAATATTTGAAATCCACTCTGAAAAATGATTCCATGAGTACAGTAGAAATCGTTACAATATTTAAAAAATTTCTGTTCTACATTTATATATACTGTTGGCTATTCCTGTGTTATGCCCTCATATCTATGTTCCCAAATTCAACAAATTAATATTATATTAGATAATGTAATATTTGCAAATCTACATTTTATCAGTGATATTAAAATTTTACTGTAATAAGCACTTTCACTTCCATTTGAAACGATTGTCGATTGAGAACACGATTTGCTATATTAGAATTCGTTTCGTCCATCGTGGTCATAGCATCTGCAGGCTGGGCTGCTATCTGTAGTCTTTCACTGTTTTACTTGTGATACATTAATATACGTGTGCTAAAAAGGACAAAGACTCGTGTAAACATCTTTAGAAACATATTGTGACACAAAGTTTTCTCAAGCATTTACTTCACCTTTACCATACCTCCTTCCTATTTTTATGCTAAAGTTTAGCCATGTTTACCTTTCATTGATCCTGCGGTACCATACTCTACCTACCGGTTATATATTAATCCTACGATTACCATGCCGATTTTTCTTATCACTGATTATGTGCAATACAAATTCACACCTCTCTATCATTCAGCATATCACGTAAAGCCCGCAATATTTCTGGGAAAGTGGGTCGCTCCTTTGGATCGACTTTCCAACAATTTGACATTATTTCATATCTAGAAGAGAACAAGATTAATTACCTGCGTTCATACTCAAGGAAAAAGATAGTTCTTTCAATAAATATCCTGATCAACCCAGTAAAACAGTGTGTTACTTCCTAACTATAGGATGTTACCTTCTGTACACGCTGACGTGAAACTATCCATATTACGTAGATCAGTAAATAAATACTTACACCTCATTGGAGCAATGTGGAGGTTTTGACATTCGACCTCCCGATTCCACGTGAGTGATAACAGCACGTGCTGGAATGTTCTTGTATGGTTCCTCCCCTAAAATGATCAAGGTACTTTATGTTCTGGTCAAAATAGACCAAGTGGGACAAACTCACTGCGACATAGGACATAGCCAGTAAAGTACTGGTGTGCGAATGAACCGCTGAAGTATAGTGTATTCCGTTGCTATTCAATCGATCGCCATTCTGATCGTACAGGTCATTTACCTACCAAGAGTTGCGATTTCATACAGAAGAACGCCAAAACTCCATCTGTATAAAAAAAGTTTGTGAATAGAAGCAATTAGTGAACAATGTTCCAATATTCATGAAAAGAAAACCTTTGGTCAATAAAAAAAGAAGTAAAAAATCTTATCCGTAAATCTCATCGGTAAATCTTTGTCTATTCTGCACTTTCTTCCAACAAAAACAGGTTGAATCTTCTTAAAGAAGTTCGCAAAACCAGAGAACTTCGTCTTAAAACTTACACATCGCTTGCAGTTGTGAAGACACCATCAAATAAACTTTCCACGGACATCCATTTCACTGGAAGAAGATTCTGCAATATGAATGATTGACTAACGTAAAGATGCTATAGGATGATGAATAGTTTACAAATGATAAGATGATGAATTTACTACAAGATAAATGACTCATTAATAATGATCGTAGCTTAACTGGTATTCTTTCTATTACCTGCGTATTTCGTATATATTTTTCAGCACTTCCAACATCTCTGGCCAAACCAAAGTCACAAATTTTTGCCACATTCTCTTCACCAAGAAGAATATTTCTGGCCGCTAAATCCCGATGAAGAAACTGAAAAAGATATTTTAATGAACATCTTTTTGTACATATTCTCCTGCATATCTCGTGATTTACTCAGCGAAGAACATCATTATAAGTCTGTCGTGTTCTGTCATTACTTCAATTTTTAGCCAATAGAATTGTAGTATGCACAGAATACTGCATTTCTATTGGCTAATATGCACGATTTGGAAAGAAGAAACCTTGACCAAAGAGAGGGTACACTTATAGCTATAAGGCTATATTATGGGATAGCTGTTGGACTTTAGGATATATGTAGATGTCTTTTTCGGCTGTTTCCATTCCATCATCCATGAAGCCCTAAACGTTACATATACAGGCTGCGTATTTAAATTATCATAAAACGATGCCTGCTTACCTTCCGAGAGGAAAGATGAACCATTCCACAAGCGACATCCACAGCTAACTTCAACAACTGACGATCGCTTAACGTTGATGTTATATTGACATAAATATTGTGAGAATCTGACGAGTTATCATTGATTCTACTTTTGATTAGGAACTTTCGCAGATTTCCTCCGGGACAAAACTCAGTTACCATCACGCGTCTCCCTAAAGATATTAGGATTATATCAGGTACTGTTTCCACAGCTGTATTTTAGGTATATATGCTCTAGCTTTGACCAATACAATAATTATTGTGGAAGCTCCACCAGAGTGTAATCATTCAGTCACTCGTTTAGTCTCACCTTTCATAAAACAACTTCCAATAAATTTTATAATATTTGGGTGTTTTTCCTTGTTGGCTTCTTTTAAGACCTTTATCTCAGCCAGTAGATCTAATAACTCGGATTCGGACGCATTTTCTTGAATAAAGAGAGAAAGTTAGGTAATATTACTCAAATTGAAAGTAAATAGCCTTTGACTGTCAATTTCCGCTATATTTCTCATTCACGATTTGAATTCTCATTTTTCGGGACTGCAGGACTGCAAAATCCTGATCCGTATTTACGTAGCTGTGCTTATTACTTATACCGCAGAAGACCAAATTTGCTGCGTTGTAATTTCAATAAAGTGTTATTCAAAATGTTAGTTCTATACCTTTCAACATTTTTATGGCAACTTTCTCAGGCTCGCCATTTTGAGGTGTATACAAGCCTTGTTTCACGACTCCAAACTGACCAGCTCCTAGATTTTTGTCCAGCACCTTCAGATCATTTGGTGAAATTTCCCAGTCTTTCAACACGTGAACATATACAACTTCTAATATAAGGGAAGGGTGAAAAAAAATTAATGGCTTTTACAGGTAATTAAGGAATGTATTCTCCTCTTCAGGAATAAATCCTACAAGTTACTTGCCAAGATTCCGATTATGAAGCGTTTTTAGTTCACGCAATGAATTTCGTACATTATTTTTAGCATTGACGTCGCCTTCCCAGGATTGAGATTTCTGAAGAGAAAGAAAACAGGAAGTGAAGAGGATCAAATAAGTATAATAAACTATTAATTGCTGAAGACATGATGGTCATTCTTATCTATTAGGAGTTTCATACAGTTATGAAGGAGAAAATACAACACGTCACGAGGTCGCCTATACCCAATGATACACCGTCCTAAACCACAAAGTCGAATTACAAGTAAAGGGGGGGAGGGGGGGGGGGGGGTGAAGAAACCAGGAATAATATTCGAAGCTTTAAAAAATTACCTGTGCAGCGGATCGTCTTCGCCGAAATACAAGAATAACAACCACAATGATAATTAAGAAGAAACTTGCTACTCCAATTCCAATTCCAAGCATCTCTGGCGTTTTCGACTTGTCATTGGAGCCCCCTAAGTCCCCTTCGTCAACTTAGAAGAAACATAGGAATAAAGAGTAAGGAATGTAATGTCAGAAACATTTTACACGTTAAATTTTACCTTCGAACGTTTTCATTTTCTTCATACTATATCTCCAGTTGGTCTTATTGATGCGGTCACTGTATTTATTCTTGGAATAAATCGCAAATTGGTATTCCGTGTTTTGATCCAGACCTTGTATCGTTACATTCGTATACTTGAGATCAGTTTGTGATGGTATGAACGTCACTGATCTTCCGCACTGCTCTTCACATGGTGCACTATCATTGCTTGATGGACATTTATTGCACTCTATTTCATACACGGTATCTTCGTACTGCTTCTGAGGCTGTTGCCATTGCAACGTAATTGTGGTCTCAGTTCTCTCCAAAACTATGATGTTCCTAACCTCTGAAGGAATTCCTGGTCAACATAATGTTAAAGTTTTTGAGTTCATTAAATTTAGGTTTAAACAAAGCAGTCTTCTACCCATAGAAACAACTCAGTTCTAAATATATTATACAATGGGGAAAAGAACGAACTGTATGTCTTTTAAGCAAGTAAATCATTTTGTATTAAAACACCACGTGTATTTTACATATGCAGAGCTTTTGATCAGTTAATCCCTAGCACTGATGAAATTTAACGAACTGCATGAGAGTTCTCCATATAACAAATGCACGTGGTGTTTCTACCATTTGATGATTTAAGTTGTGCAAAATTTTAAGAATATCGTACGCACAAAATCTTGGAGCTAAGTAAGATAACGATGAAACATGTTATTCTCTCTATCAAAATTGGGCTTGTTATTCAAAGTGCGAATTTATTGTGAGTGTTTCCACATGCTATTTCCAGATTTCCGTGCACACACTAGGATGGCGTCAAATGTCACTTGCGCTGGGAAACTTTATAAACTTTAAAAAGCACATCGCGGGAATGAGGGATTGGCAGATTCTCGCTACAGAAAAAGTAGTGATGTGCACTTACCATAACATGGATGCTCATAATTTTCCCCTTGTAAACGATAGAAGCCATCATTGCAGTGGCACTGAGTTTGTCCTTTCTCACTTGCAGAATTGTTTGGACAAGGAGTGCACTTCTCATTTTCAATTGACAACTTGTATGTATTGGATTTACATTCTGTAAAGTACTTCCGTTACTACAACAGATATACCTCAAATAATCTCGTCAAGGACAAGATTATATTTTAAAAAATCCAGGAAATACGTAGGAATTGCGATAGCATGAAGGAATGTAATATCAGAAACATTTTACACGTTAAATTTTACCTTCGAACTTTTTAATTTTCTTCACACTATATCTCCAGTTAGTCTTATTGATGCGGTCACTGTATTTATTCTTGGAATAAATCACAAACTGGTATTCCGTGTTTTGATCAAGACCTTGTATCGTTACATTCGTATACTTGAGATCAGTTTGTGATGGTATAAACGTCACTGATCTTCCGCACTGCTCTTCACATGTTGCACTATCATTGCTTGATGGACATTTATTGCACTCTATTTCATACACGGCACCTTGGTACTGCTTCTCAGGCTGTTGCCATTGCAACGTAATTGTGGTCTCAGTTCTCTCCAAAACTATGATGTTCCAAACCTCTGAAGGAATTCCTGGTCAACAAAATGTTAACGTTTTTGAGTCCTTACATTTAGGTTTAAACAAAGCAGTCTTCTACTCATAGAAACAACTTCTAATGTATTATAGACTAAGGAAAAGAACGAACTGGGCTGCTTGTCATTTGAGTAAGTAAATCAATTTGTTAAAACACCACGTGTATTTTATATATGGAGAGCTTTTGATCAGTTAACCCCTAGCAAAGATGAAGGTTAACGAACTGAGAGTTCTCCATATAACAAATGCACGTGGTGTTTCTACAATTTGATGATTTAAGTTGTGCAAAATTTTAAGAATATCGTACGCACAAAATCTTGGAGCTAAGTAAGATAATCAGTAACGATCAAACATGGGAGACTTTATAAACTTTAAAAAGCACATCGCGGGAATGAGGGACTGGTAGTTTCTCGCTACCGAAAAAGCAGTGTGTAGTTCACTTACCATAACATGGATGCTCATAATTTTCCCCTTGTAAACGATAGAAGCCATCATTGCACTGGCACTGAGTTTGTCCTTTCTCACTTGCAGAATTGTTTGGACAAGGAGTGCATATTTCATTTCCAATTGACGACTTGTATGTATTGAGTTTACATTCTGTAAAATACTTCCGTTACTACAATACATATACCTCAAATACTCTTGTCAAGCACAAGATTATAATTTTAAAAAATCTCGACAGAAAATGCTAATAACCAGGAAATACGTAGGAATTGCGATAGCATGAAGGAATGTAATATCAGAAACATTTTACACGTTAAATTTTAGCTTCGAACTTTTTCATTTTCTTCACACTATATCTCCAGTTGATCTTATTGATGCGGTCACTGTATTTATTCTTGGAATAAATCACAAACTGGTATTTCGTGTTTTGTTCCAGACCTCGTATCGTTACATTCGTATACTTGATATCAGTTTGTGATGGTATAAACGTCACTAATTGTCCGCACTGCTCTTCACATGGTGCACTATCATTGCTTGATGGACATTTATTGCACTCTATTTCATAAACGGCATCATGGTACTGCTTCTCTGGCTGTTGCCATTGCAACGTAATTGCAACGTAAGTTTGATGTTCTTGACTTCCGAAGGAATTCCTGGTCGACATAATGTTAACGTTTTTCAGTTCATTATATTTAAGTTTTCTGGTAGATTCTGCCTACTGAAAAAGTAGTGATGTGCACTTACCATAACATGGATGCTCATAATTTTTCCCTTTTAAACGATAAAAGCCATAATTGCACCGACACTGAGTTTGTCCTTTTTCACTCACGGAATTTTTTGGACAAGGAATGCATATTTCATTTCCAATTGACGACTTGTATGTATTGGATTTACATTCTGTAAAATACCTCGGTTAGTGTAACACATATATCTCAATACTCTCGTCAAGGACAAGAAAATGCTTAGAAAAATCTTGACAGTGTTAATAACCAGGAAATACTAAATACTAAAATAACTACTGAATTAATATCATAACTGTATAACAAATAAAAGTAGACTGTAAAACCTTAAGATTGCATGGCCTTTACGGCAAACACCAAACTTCCAATTTCCTCAGTGAACAATATAGAATTATTATACGTCAACGAAAAACTGAGATGAGTGATGAACAAATATAAATGGAACTGCATGGGCTCAAGAAATTGAAATTACTTGAACTAAGAGTGCAGATTATTTTCGACCTGCTCTAATAAGCACGCTTTTGAAATTATGCACAGTTTTACACACTATTTTCCTTTTCTCGTTTCTACTGCACTTTTCTTATGTCCATGCACTATAAATGAGAACCCGATAAGCTAGGTATAACAAGTTAGGTAGAGCTTTAGTATAGAAGACCGTTCGATAACATATAACGGTAATTAAGATGCATTATGTGTATTTAACGACCATTCATAAATAGTTAATATACTCAGACAAGGCCCAACGAGGCTAGGCGAGGCGTAGCGAATACTATAACTATAGTAACCTAACTAGTTATGCCCGCTGCGGATCGGTAGGGATGGAGACGGCAGCACGGCGAAGCGAACGAGCTCGGCGAAGCGAACGAGGTTGGCGATGCGTAGTCTTTACTGTCATTTTCAATCATGCGTACGTCCATCAGATATGGAACCTAAACGGTACCCTCTCCATCCCGTGATCACACTGTCACACGGAATCACAGAAGTGAAAGCCGTGGAAGGAAAACAAGAACACACACGATGCACACATAGTAATAATACGATACATACCGTAGGAATCTTTGCAAACCAACTGAACCTAGAGAAACTAAACTAAAACA
Source organism: Dendronephthya gigantea (assembly GCF_004324835.1). Classification (NCBI taxonomy): domain Eukaryota; kingdom Metazoa; phylum Cnidaria; class Anthozoa; order Malacalcyonacea; family Nephtheidae; genus Dendronephthya; species Dendronephthya gigantea. The sequence goes on from NW_021163020.1 coordinate 1,217,208, forward strand.
ATAAATGGAAACCATCCCCCCAAGGGTGGAATGTCAGGGGAGGAAGGCGGGGCGAACGAAGCGATAATAAGCAAATAAACAACAAGGCAAGCCATATAAATACTAAGGCCCGGGGAAAATACCCCCGTGCCAAACACCCGACTATGAACCCATGCGAGGGCCAACTCTTCGATATTAACTTCTTTTATTATACTAATAAATACATTTAATATACTCAGACAAGGCCCAACGAGGCTAGGCGAGGCGTAGGAATAGCGAATACTATAACTATAGTAACCTAACTAGTTATGCCCGCTGCGGATCGGTAGGGATGGAGACGGCAGCACGGCGAAGCGAACGAGCTCGGCGAAGCGAACGAGGTTGGCGATGCGTAGTCTTTACTGTCATTTTCAATCATGCGTACGTCCATCAGATATGGAACCTAAACGGTACCCTCTCCAAGGTGACTCCAGACCCACTCGGGGTTGGAGAAGGTTACCGTTTAGTAACCCCTCCAAAGTGTCTCCAACCCTACAGCAGCGGAGCAACAGCTAAGAACGAATCCGGAGCAGTACGAATGTAACGACGATAAGCCGAACTAGACCAACGTCCCAAGGTTTGAATCAGGTGATCAGGAACTCCGGCGGCAGCAGCGGACGTTGCAGCACCAATTCGAAAACTGTGGGAGGAAAATTGACCAGAGATGCCAGACCGAGATAAAATCACACGAAGGTATGTATTTACGTGAGCAGCCAGGAGAGGAGAACCATCACTCCACAGGAATAAGGGACCAGCGGCAAGACGCCGTAGAGACAGATAGTTATGAAGAGCCGCGACCGGACACAGGACATTCCCAGACGCGCCGATGAAGATAAAACAACCAACACCGAAACGGTCTGTCTTTGAACGCTTGATAAGGACACGAACACCCGGGCAAGGATTGCCAGGAAGGAAAACAACGTCGAGCGGGGACAAGTGACAGGAGGGGTCAAACGGCACAGTAGAGGTGAACTCGCTAACGCGTAAAAAACCAAAAAAGGCCAAGGAACACGCCGACCAGAACATGAAAGCATCCAAACCACTCTCGCAGGTGAAAACGGTGTGATGAATGGCAGCAAGGATTTCCCGAGTAACAGGAAGACGAGGAGGTTTCGACATCCGATATGAGTGTTGAATGCCTTGTAAAACCCGACGAAGACGAGGCGTATTTTCGGTGGGATCGCCGAAACCCCAATCTATGTGAAAGGACCGTACGGCAGCCAAGTAGACGTTGATGGTGGAAGGAGCGAGGGACTGGGCCAACCACGATACGAACATCATCAGTTGAAACTGTGAAGCTGGCACACAGGACGAAGGAAACAAACGAGGAAACGAGGCGCAAAAGGACCAAAACTTCTTCATACCCGAGGCATACGTACGACGAGAGGAAACGGCCAAACCACGCGATAAAAAACCAAAACATTGCAACTCTAGCTCACGTTGAGCAGATCGGTCACCAACGCTGAGGGGATGGGAGTAGGGTCCGAGTCCGCCGTTGGATGGAAATGATGGAATTCCTGCAAACGAGATCGAGAAAGCGAATCAGCAGCAGCGTTATGACGACCAGGTACGTGACGGGCCGAAATGGAGAAATGGAACAGGCAGGCGACTAAGACAAGGCGGCGTAGCAGATGCATGTTAACGGATCCTTGGACGACCCCGAATTGATAACCGCAACCACAGCATCGTTGTCACACAAGAACTGGACCTGAAGACGCTGCCAGTGAAAACCCCAAACGTGGGCAGCCACGACTATAGGAAAAAGTTCCAAAGCAGTTATGTTGGTAACAGGAACCGAAGCAGGCCACACGCCCGAAAACCAAGCATTTCTCCAAATAGCCCCAAAACCAGTGGCACCGGCTGAGTCCGAAGCGACGAACAGGTCGGGGAAAGCGCAGACGGATGGCAACCGGAAGAAACTGACGCCATTCCAGGACTGTAGGAACTCCAACCACCAGGCCAGGTCGCGACGAAACTCGACATTGAGACGAATAGGATGGGACGGTGACCGAAACGCACAAAGAAGGTTGATCATGCGGCGAAGAAACGAACGACCGGGGGAACGACTTTGGTGACGTGATGAAGAGAACCAACCAAGGATTCGAGTTCCTTACGCGTACACCATCTCTTGATAGCCCACTCGTTAAGAAGACGCAGAATTGCCACGAACTTTTGCTGAGGTAAACGAGCCATCTGCGAGACGGAGTCGAGCTCAATACCAAGGAAGGTTAACGTGGTAGACGGGCCTTCGCATTTCGAGGGGTGAAGCGGGAGACCCAACCGGGAGAAAACTTCTCTAGCGACAGCAACGCTTTGGGCACACTCGGACGAGCTCGTCGGAGCCAAGATCAGGAAATCGTCAAGGTAGTGCAGTAGATATCGGATGGAATAGTTGAACTTCAGGATCCACTCCACTAAGTCGGCGACCGAGTTAAAAATAAAGGGAGCAGAACGAAGACCAAACGCAGAGCAAGGTCAACAAAGAAATTATCTCGCCAACGTATGCCAAACAGATAACGCTCGTCGGGACGCATGGCAATGTTGCGGTACGCGGACTCGACATCGAATTTGGCCATGAGGGCTCCAGGGCCAAGCTGCACGAGAATTTTGACGGCGTCATCGACAGATATGTAATGAAGCGAAAACGGGTCCCTGGGAACGCCGTCGTTGACACTGTGTAGATCCGGCGAAGACAGGTCGAGGATTAGCCGCCATTTTCCCGGTTGACCTTTTTTGGGGATGACTCCAAAAGGACTACAATGAAGGTAAGGAAAGGGTGAGGTTGCAAACGGGCCAGCAACACGTCCTTTAGCAACTTCGGTAGCGAGATAGGCATCGATAACTTCGGGATGCTCGTCGGCCGACCTCATATTACGACCAGAGGAGCGCAGAGCGACCATGGACGGGAGGAATCCAGATGAAAAACCATTCTCAATACCATCCAAGACGTAGTTGACACGAGCGAGGTCAGGGTGACGAGCCAATTCCTGCCGAAAGGACTCGAGGCGGAGAGGCGTGACCCGATTAACAGGGGGCAGAACAGAAAAAAGGTGAGGAACGACGAACCCTAGAAAAAGGCGATCCGAAAGCTAACACTAGGAGTAAGCTAGAAAAACAAACACAAGGAAGGGGAACTAAATATATTTATTAACACTCGACAATAAGACATTAGTCTACAAGCGATCTAGGGCGCTTGGCCGGCGGTTCACGTTCAGGTGCGCGGCGAGATGTACCATGTACGAGCGAGCGACGATGAATACTGGAGCACCCCGGATAATCACACGAGTGACGAAAACGGCACCGCTGAAACTGTGAAGAACAGTGACCAGCATTCCAGGAATGGCAGACGATTTCCGCGGAAGGAGTACCAACTGCCTCCCCCAAGACGTAGCGAGAGGGCTTAGACGAGGCGGACGAGGTGGCAGATGCACTAGAGCCAGAAAAACCAGGAGCGGAGGAAACGGAAGCCAGAGAACCCGAAACGTAAAATTGAAATAATTCGACGTCCATGTGGGACCAATCGATTAGCTTGTAGGCTGCCGCTTGGCGACGGAAAGCGCGATCGTACGACAACCAGGCGGAAGCCGGAAACTGTTGAGCCATGCGCATGATTAGCAGTTTATATTTTTGCAAGTCGATGGAGCGCGCGGGCCAATAGGAGATAAGCACAATACAAAAAACGGTAAAAGCTTGCATCCAGGTCAAAATATCCTTAATTTCCTTACGCGGCTTGGTAGGTTTAAGGATTAATTGGTCAGAGAGCAAGGTGAACGAAGGGGCGTCAAGCTCGGAAAAATCCTCGAGTAGCGAAGAAAGTTCCACAAAAGTCCCCGAAACAATCGCACTGACCAATTTTGAAGAAACAGGCGGGAATCCAGGCCCTACAACCATGGGAGGGTAGACGACGGCGGTGGTAGGAATTGACCCAGAGTCCTGGAGGGGATTCCAGGTAGCACGGGGAATGGGCCCTGGGAGAACGTGACTGGGGCCTGGGATGAGGCGCGAAGTAAACAAAGATGGCGTACCTGATTGCAGCGTCTGAGATGGCAAAGGAGGAACCAATTCGGAAAAAACAGGCTGTTGAACGCCGGCGAAGGATGGCAATTGACTGTGGGTGAACTCAGAAGGGAGTAGCAGCGACAGGCATTGAAGAAACGGTTGGAGCTCCGGATGGTGGACGAATTGAGACGGCAGAAAATTGACCCTGTTGAGGGAGATATAATTGTTGGGACGGCGACGAAACAAGGCCAGGGACGGACACTGTAGAACCCAACCGAGGAAACAATGGAGCTGTGAGCTGGCTGGAAGGACAAAACTGGCGAGGCCGATAATACGCGGACGAAGCGAACGTGGACGCCACTAGCTGAGGCGAAGCAACAGAGATGGCCACAGAAGCTTGAACTGGCTCAGCAGTTGTTTGAGGAGGAGAAACAGCATCGGATAAACCGTGTAGCGACATAACGTCGTCCAAAGGAAGGCTTGAGAGGCTATTGATCGTATTACGACGAGAAGTACGTTGCATCACAGCGAACGAAGCGATAATAAGCAAATAAACAACAAGGCAAGCCATATAAATACTAAGGCCCGGGGAAAATACCCCCGTGCCAAACACCCGACTATGAACCCATGCGAGGGCCAACTCTTCGATATTAACTTCTTTTATTATACTAATAAATACATTTACAACATTTGCATTTAAATTCAAATTCAAATTCAAATTTTCTTTATATCTGCACATGCAATTCACAAACGTATGTTAAATTTTTTTTATTCAACTTACTTGCGCATAAACCGTCTGTTAGCGTGTATCCCTCACGACATAAGCATCGTAAATCAGCATACTGCGGTATACTCCACGTGCCATTGGTAAAACAATATCCAATATACAATGTCATCGTTTTGTTTCCTGCTGCATTTATTGATTTTACTGAGTTGTTTGAACAAGTTTTTGCTGTTGTTTGGACAGTTTTAAACCCTTTGGCAGGTGATGTAGTGTTCACGAATTGTAGACCATTGATAAATATTTCCTTACAGTAATAATAATACATTTTCATTTTGAATATTGATCCACAAGCTCCTCTGGATCTTATCGCAAAGGTCACGCCTTGTGAATGATTTTGAGGGAATGAGAACGTTTTGATTCTTCTAGTAAAGATTGAATTCGGGGAGGTGTCGTTGGTGATGTTGTAAAGTGGCTGAAATCTTTCTGTCAGATAATTCAGATCAGGAGATGTCTCTTCAATATTCCCTCGATAAATATAAACTTCAAAGTAGTTTGAAAAACACTTCAATCTGCTTGATGAACCTTTGGGTGCACCAGGATCATCACACAAGGTAAGTTCAGCTTCCACATCCACATTGATTACTTCAGCGATGCTTTCACTGAGATCAATATAAGGTGTGATTAACCAAAAATCATTTTCTGTACCAATACCACAAGTATACACGATGTTTTCTTTGACAACCCACTTTTAAAAACATGAAGAATAAATATAATTATAATATTTATAGCGCAAATTTACAACATGAGATTTTCGTATGTTGAAAGGCATATATAGTACGTTCTAAGCGATGATAACGTATATTCATTTGTAAACACATTATATATAGGTTTACAGCCGGTAAACAATTAAGGCGTGTCGTGATCCTGGTCGTGATAACTGATAAACTGAGAACTTCCTTAATTCAATAATGTCCATGGCACTCCGTGCAGCAAAAAATATAATTAATTTCACCGCCGGATTGCACTTACACTTTCTCCGGATGTCTTTTTAAGTTCTTTTCTCTGTCCAAACCAATCTTTTATCTCATCGTCTTTAACAGTTACTATAGAAGACATTAAGTAAGTCAAACCTGTGGTCTAACATAGCTATATATATCGATTATGGCGTTAAAACATTTTTAAATTTGGACAGAAGTATCCGTTTATGCAACAGGATATAGAAAACACGTACAAAAATACGCACGTAAGTTGTGTAATAATCTTGCATGAAAACTTGCATGCAATCGCACCACCTTAATTTAATTTTGAATAACGTTCGCTAGACTAAGCCTTTGTTAGCTCATAGCGCAAGAGCCAATATAGCGGTGATCGCGAAGAAGCGAGTTTAATCCTATGTCCTGTTTTTTCTCAGTTCTTCGCATTGTAAGACCAATAATATATGAATTTTCATCACATAAATTACCGGAGTATATAGTAAAGTCCTGGTGAAACGGGAATAATAGTTGATGAGAGTTGAGAAGTGAGAGTTCACACGAGAGTTCTCTAAACTCTCGATGCGACGGTCAAACGAGAATGAGAGTTGATGAGAGTCGAGAACGAGAGTTGATTACCGCGCGCATTAATTTCGCCATTACTCCACTTCGTTTTGCTATTTTTTTGTTTCCACCCATTGTTTTCAGAAGATTTCTTTTTTTTGCAAAAAAAATGCAAACCGCTGGCGGTTTTGCAACTCTCATCAACTCTCATGACCGATCAAACGCGCCCAAACTCTCATCATCTCTCATCAAAATTTGAGAGTTGCAACTCTCATCAACTCTCATCAACTATCATTCTCGTTTGACCAGGGCTTAATTGTAAAGAAAAACACTTTCAGTCATAATTTGACTTTCAGTTTAGTTCATGGGATCATGCAATTTTTCAACGTTAACCGCTAACCTTCTTCCGGGTGAACTGATGGCAACATCACAATGTACCACGAGAATAATATCCATACCGAGAACCAGAGTATTCCCATTATAAGGGCGAAGACTTTATTTCTGTCTTTTTGCTGAAATAAAAAATAAGTATTGAAGGTACTGAAATAAAAAATAAGTAAAGAATCGAGTTTTACGGCTTAAAATAAAATATAGGTAGAGATTTTCGTGATTGGAAATAGAATAATTTTTTGCATTCTTGTTAAATTTCGTATCTACATGCACAGGTAAAATTTCGTAAAAGCAATTTGCTCATGTGAAGGGACCCGGCTTGATATCAAATTTTGTATCTTGATTATGTATAATGCGAATGGATTTAGCTACGAAATACCACATAAATTTACTCGAGCTCGTGCATGCAGTTTCTTATAAAAATCAATGATTATATTAATTTCTGTAGTTCCAATTTATTTGTTGCATTTCTATGGCGAAACTCACATTAAGCATCTGATAGGATTTTTTGAGATTACATTCATTATCAAACATTCAAAAACGACACAAGCTTTTTGAATTCGTAAGAATATATAAGCGGAACTGACGGAAGCAAGGTAACACCATAAACTTTCTGAACTTAACATAGTTCGATCTCGGATCATCTGTGTGGATGTATACTTGGACATGCAGTAAAACATAGTTCATCTAATAATCCGAATGTGCACTTATTTAGTGACAGTGCAGTTTAAGGCAGGCGATCGCGATTGTCCATCTGTCAAACAGAGGAACTACTTAAAAAGCTCGTCTGCCCGATTAAGTTCTTCCACACGGATGATCTGTTATATATCCCATATAAATAAGTATTTGATGCAATGTACACTAACCGAAGTTAAATCGGTTATTAAACAGTATATTTCTAAACTGAATAAGTAATACTTGGGACACCAACTAGCATAAAATTTTCATCAAACATCAACGTACCTAGTTAAATATTTCACTGTTATTGATAATTAACTCCGAGATCAACTCATCATATGAATTAGATATCCGTCAATTTAAACCGCACAAGTTGCTACAACCGCTTTCCAATGACAACTGTTTTTTCACACAGGCATAATCTCAAATCAAACTACATTTTTGTTTAGTTCTGATCGCGGTTAGATTAGACAAACAACCATATTATCTGCAACTTTCTTCATCTTTATTATGCAAAATACCATAAAATATGCAATTATTTAAAAAGTATTTGTAGCCCGCTGCGATTTGTTTTGTCTGATAATACAGTCATCCGCTCGACCTGCATCACTGCGTCCTGGTAACCGCTGTACACGTGATTATATAATATGGTGGTGTTTCCACTGTGGGATTTAACCATTCTTGTGAACTTAAACTACCTAAACCATTCAACATAATTATTTTCAATACGTTGTCACGTTATATTTGAAATCCACTCTGAAAAATGATTCCATTGAATAGAGTAGAAATCGTTACAATATCTAAAAAATTTCTGTTCTATATTTATATACTGTTGGCTATTCCTGTGTTATGCTCAAAACCCAACAATTGATATTAGATTAGATAATGTAATATTTGCAAATCTACATTTTATCAGTGATATTAAAATTTTACTGTAATAATCACTTCCATTTGAAACGATTGTCGATTGAGAACACGATTTGCTATTAGAATTCGTCTCGTCCATCGTGGTCACAGCATCTGCAGGCTGGGCTGCTATCTGTATAGTCGTTCACTGTTTTACTTGTGATACATTGATATACGTGTGCTAAACAGGACAAAGACTCGTGTAAATATCTTTAGAAACATATTGTGACGTATAAGCAACAAAGTTTACCAAACATTTACTCCATCATTACCATACATCCACCTTACTTTTATGCTATAAATTTATCCAAATTCACACCTCTCTATCATCCAGCATATCACGTAAAACCTGCAATATTTCTGGGAAAGTGGGACGCTCTTTTGGGTCGATTTTCCAGCAATTTGACATTATTTTATACCTAGAAGAGAACAATATGAATTTCGCTCCTGCATGCCTGACAAAAGGCCACATTACAGAAAAATTATGGCTTTAACGGTCAATATACGGTTTGAAGAGGAAGGTTGGACTATCGATATTGAATTAAAGAATTCTTCATCTCTACTTACACCTCATTTGAGCAATGTGGAGGTTTTGTCATTCGACCTCCTGATTCCACGTGAGTGATAACAGCACGTGGTGGAATGTTCTTGTATGGTTCCTCACCTAAATATGTAATTGTTTCAAAATAATACACAATATATTACTAAGCACGTTATAGAAATTGTTATAGTGAAATTTTGAAAATGAATATTCTTGCCTTTGGTTAGAGTTGGATTGGAAATTGATAAATTTAGCTGTTTTGTCACACCAGTAATTTTTAGTAATGCAAGTAGTAGAAAGATATAAAAGTGAAATTGGACAAAAGTATAAAAAAGACTGTTAACAGATTTGATTTTATGTTATCATACCCACCAAGAGTTGTAATTTCATAGAGGAGGACACCAAAACTCCATCTGTACATTAATAAAATCAGTGCTGCATGGACAGATAATAATGAAAGGAGTGCGCTTTAATTAAAGACAAACATGTTCTTAACGATGAAAATGTTTATGTGGATGTGAAGTGTTCACTGAACAGCATATTTTACACATGGATGGTTGAACTTGAATGACAGTTAAGAAAAATGTTTAAAGTGTGGAGAACTCTCAACACCCGAATGTTCCATTTATAAAATATGAACTTACACATCGCTGGCAGTTGTAAAGACACCATAAAATAAACTTTCCAAGGACATCCATTTCACTGGAAGAAGATGCTGCAAAAGTGAGTCATGTCATGGAAACTAACCTGTAACTTCCACATAATCCCTACTGTTAATATATAGATGGATTGATATGATAAGAGAAAGTTTAATAAGGCCTTTAAACTTAATTGTGCCATGATCACACTGAGTCCTATTAACATGCAAATGTTACTGAAATTTTCGGTTCAGTTTAGCTCACATGAGTCACATCATTTACCTGCGTATTTCGTATATACTCTTCAGCACTTCCAACATCTCTGGCCAAACCAAAGTCACAAATTTTAGCCACATTCTCTTCACCAAGAAGGACATTTCTTGCCGCTAAATCCCGATGAAGAAACTAAAAGAGCACATAAAATCTTGATTAGTAACTCCCTCAATCTTGCAAGCCTGTTTACTAACGCTTTGAGGATTAATTCCTATACGTTTTGAGAGGAAAGATGAACCATTCCGCAAGCGACATCCACAGCAAATTTCAACAATTGACGATGGCTCAACATTGAATTTACATTGGCATAATCTGACTCTGACGTTTTATTGACATATCCTGGTGACGAGTCATCATTGATTCTACTTTTGATCAGGAATCTTCGTAGATTTCCTCCAGGACAAAACTCAGTTACCATCACAAGTCTCCCTGAAAAGGAAAAATGTATGTCATTACCATCCTGTCTAAGTGATGCTGGGTATATATATTATATAGATGATTGACACAACTTCATCATATTTCTACTGTCATCCCTTGCAGTTTTTCCTCACCTTTCACAAAGCAACTTCCAATAAATTTTATAATATTTGGGTGTTGTTCCTTATTGGCTTCTTTTAAAATCTTTATTTCAGCCAATAGCTGGGATAAGTCGAATTCAGACGCATTTTCTTCAATAAACCAAAATATTAAATTACACAATGCCAATACGTTGTCCTTCTACCCCATATTTTTAAATCATATATTGTTATAGATACATACATTTATTACCTTTCAACATTTTTATAGCAACCTTCTCTGAGTCACCATTTCGAGGTGTATATAAGCCTTGCTTCACAACTCCAAATTGACCAGCTCCCAGTTTTTTGTTCAGCACCTTCAAATCGTTTGGTGAAATCTCCCAGTCTTCCAATACGTCAGCATATTCAGTTTCTGGTTAAGGGAAAAATGATCATTTTAACAACATCTTTCTGGATTTCAATAAACGAGAAGATGACATAGGTAGTCGACTTTCAAGAACCCAATTTTTATATAGTTTTCATGATAAAATGTAAACTATGTATAATTGTACTGTAACATTTACCTGTGAGATTACGTGGGGACACCATTACAAGGGATGAAGCGTAATGCAAATTCTGCCTGTCATCAGCAGCGCTATTGTCTTCTCTGGATCGATGTTTCTAAAATATTCAAACGTTTTGAAGAACATGCAGAAAAAGTACCTAGCAGAGTAAATAGCGTTTTCTCGACGCCTGAACTGCTCTAGGATCATTTTAGGGACATTTACCTGTACAGTTGATTGTCTTCTTCGAGTACGAAATACAATCCCGACGACAAGAACTAACACGAAGCACGGAATTCCACCTGCAATGGCAATTACGTATCCAGGATGACCATTGTTGGCACTTACGTTTGAGGTATCGTCTGAAGGTATACCTGTCGTTGGGTCTGGTTCTGGGGAAAAGAAAGAACTTCGAGTAAGACAATTGTAAATTTCATCACAAAGATGTGACTGCAGTGATAATTTCCTTGTGATCCTGTCATTGGTGCGGAAAAAAACCAAAACGACTTAAAATGTACGAGTTCGTCCTTACCAACTGGCAATGGAATGACAACTTTGTCTGTTTCCACATATTTCCATTCCTTTTGAGGAACGTTGTCATTCAAACTGTTTTTAGCGTACACTCTGAAAACGTATTTGCCTCCAATTGTAAGGTTAGACACAATCACCTTGGTCTCAATCAAGTTATTCTGTCCAGGTTCGTATGTCTCATTCATACATGAAGTTTTATTACATATGCTCTGGTTGCATTTATAGCATCTAACATCGTACAGGATGATTTCACGTAAGATATCATCTGATATCCTGGCTTTTGTCTTGTTTGTCCATGTAATTTCAGCACCGCCTACCAGGTCAAGGAGCTTTATGCTGGGTTTGTCTTTAAGTACTATTAGAGCTACAGACATGAAAAATGTAGAAAAGTTAATCAAAGGTGATGCTGACCCCCACCTTGACACAAGTCACGAAGCCCTCCCCTGAACTAGGCATCTTTTCATTACAGAAGTTAGAAAAAAATACGAGGAAAGATATTCGAAAATATTTTCTGCCACCAAGCGCGGTAAATGAAAAACTGTTCATTTCTAATTTTTTTATTCACAAGCTCAAAAAATTCGATCAACTTACAATAACAAGATGATGGATCAGAGTTAGCAGATGGATCTTTATAATAACCATCTTCACAATCACAACTGATTTTATAGATGTTGCTCTTAGTGTTCATAGGACACTGATTGCAATTTTCGTTTGAAATGTTCTTTTTGTAAGTATTTCCTGAACAACCTATAATAATACAAAAACAAATAAAAGTAGACTGTGCAAAATTCAAATACTATAGAAGACTGTACAAGCCTGTATAACCAAGATAAAACAAAAACTAGTGATGAACAAATATAAATGGAATTGGCCTGAAGTAATTGAAATTACTTGAATTAAAACTGCAGATTATATTTGACCTCCTCTAACAAGCACGCTTCCGAAATTATGCGCAGTTTTACGCACTATTTTATCTTCCTCGTTTCCACTCCACTCCTCTTATGTGCATACTAAGCTAGCACGAGCGTTAAACTATAAATGAGAACCTGATAAGCTAGATATAACAAGTAAGGTAGAGCTTTAGTAGAAGACCGTTCGATAACATATAACGGTAATTAAGATGCACCATGTATATTTAACGGTTAACCGTTCATAAATAGTTTCCACCTTTTTCATTTGAATTCAAATTGTCTTTATATCTGCACATGCAATTCACAAACGTAGGTTAGAATTATTTTATTCAACTTACTTGCGCATAAGCCGTCTGTTAGCGTGTATCCCTCACGACATAAGCATCGTGAAGCAGCATACTGCGGTATACTCCACGTGCCATTGACAAAACAATATCCACTATACGATGATTTGTTTCCTGCTGCATTTATTGATTTTACTGAGTTGTTTGAACAATTTTTTGCTGTAACTGTTTTAAACCCTTTTGCAGGCGATGTGGTGTTCTCGAATTGTAGACCATCGATAAATATTTCCTTACAGTAATAATAATACATTTTCATTCTGAATATTGATCCACAAGTTCCTCTGGATCTTATCGCAAAGGTCACTCCTTGTGAATGATTTTGAGGAAAGGAAAAAGTTTTGATACTTCTGGTAAAGATTGAATTAGGCGAGGTATCGTTGGTGATGTTGTAAAGTGGCTGAAATCTTTCTGTCAGGTAATTCAGATCAGGAGATGTCTTTTCAATCTTCCCTCGATAAATATAAACCTCAAAGTAGTTTGAAAGACACTCCAGTTTGCCTGGTGAACCTTCCTCTGCTTTAGGATCATCACACAGGGTAAGTTCAGCTTCCACATCCACGTTGATTACTTCAGCGATGCTTTCACTGAGATCAATATAAGACATGATTAACCAAATATCAGCTTCTTCACCAATACCACAAGTATGCAGGATGTTTTCTTTGACATGCCACTTTTATAAAACACGATAAATAAATTATTACAATATTTATACGATTGCACTATAAATTGGACGTTCGTGTGTTGGAAGGCGTATAGTTTTTGCGATGATATCTATAGTATATCGTCTATCACGTTAAATTAATATGACATCCTGTACTTAAAAAGTTGAAAGGGCGGTCCGTGCTTGAAAAAAAGCTGTACTTACACGCATTATAATTTATATTATTTGTAAGTGCAACATATAATAGAGCAAACAAGGCCGGTTTGTATGAAAACTTAAACTGAAACGTTACATGATTTATTGTCCAGCAACTAAATAATAATTTCAGCGCCGGATCCACTTACTCTTTCTCCGTAACCCTTTAATGCTATTATTCCTTTATACCAATCTTTTAAATCATCGTCTTTAATTGTTACTATAGAAGATATCATTTTAATCAAAGTTAGTTAATGTACGCGGTAGGAAATGAACATTGATAAACTAAACATAAAACATGATACATACTTTTTAATTGCAAAACGTTCACTAACCTTCTTCTGGGTGAACTAATGGTAACATCACAATGCACCATATCGAAAACCAGAGTATTGCCATTATAAGAGCAAAGAATTTGCCCAGTAAATATAAATAAAGGGAGAATCAGCTAAAAAATTCAAAGGTTACGTTTCAAGAACAAAAGTAATATATGTACTGTTAATTTAAATTTCATATAATTACGGGTGATGGTTTTAGGAGTGACTATATAAGATTCCCTTAGCTTCCTATTCCTCAACTGAAATTTCCTCAACTTTCTAATCACCAAATTCCTTAGTTTGGATCAATGTATTGTCGCCTGTATCATGATCGGAAGCTCGTATTTTAGTATTAACACATAATAATATTGAAATCAAAGTTATATAAATATAATTCTGTCTGGGCTTGTAACGTTTTACGATAATTTCAAGGTATATGACCAAATGATTTCAAAATTAGGATGAAAACTTGATAAATGCATGATGAGAAAGTTACCTGAATTCATATTAATGCGCAGAAGAAGATATAAACAAACTAATTAACGTAAGAAACTCAAGTCTTATTTGGTTTCAATTTTATAGGTTTGTATAATACCTGTGGCGAACAATGTTCGTAAATTATCAAACGTCAACATACCTATATTATGATTTTTGGCACTTCACTCGATGCAGGAATATTCTAGAGGTTTAAAGGGTCTTAATTTCGAGTGGTATTATACACACTTCAAATTCAAGCCAGGAACAGTTGATGGAAAAATGAGTCAACTATAGGTCCACCGGAAGGAATCGAACCTACGCTTTTGCGATGCCGGTGCATTGCTCTTGTCACTGGCACTCGAAATTAAGACCCTTTAAACCTCGTCAACATACCTAGTTGAATATTACACACTGTTATTGGTAACTGTTATCTCCGAGATTTACTCATCAAGTAGAATAGTCATCTGCCATTGTAAATTGTTCAAATTGCTACAGTCGTTTTGATTAGAATTCTCAATTACAAATATTCTTCATACAAGTATAAGATTAAGCGTCAGCAATTTGTTAATTCGTTAGAAGGTAAGTATATGCGCAATCCAAAAAAAAATATTTAATGATGTTGGACATCCATTGTTTAAATACAATATATAGAAAGCAGGGGTCGAACAAATTGTTCAAACTTTTGTATCCCGCTGAAGTTTTTTCTTGTCGGCAAATATTTTGATGTTATAACACCGACCGAGTAGTGATCATGACCATTGTCGTCCATTCGTTTGCTCTATGGGTTCTGGTAACAACAACGAATCTTGAAAATGCGTATATATATAACATGGTGTTTCTTTTCAGGGATTAACTCTTCTTTCGAACGTTTAGAAAACTTGTACGTGATAATTCGACGTACAAGTACGTGACAATTGTACGTGTGAAGTCCTCAGATTTATCTTTTAGATTCCCTGGATTACTCCCTGCTCAGTGTTCTGATATTCAAATCTGTCAGACCGCCTTTATATACACAAATGAAAACACTCCGACATATACTTCTCTGAAACCATCCTTGATCTTCTAATATTTACAACCAACGGATCAAAGTCGAATAATTCCAGCAGTTAATGTTGAAAGTTACCAAACAATATTCACAGCGAAGTTCAAGAGCTTCATAACAATGGCAGTTGTTGCCTGGACTTTCGAGCCCTCAGCGTCTCAATGCCTTTTATGATTTTATTACGATGTCCAATCAATGTAACCCCCATTGATATTAAATCTTCATGAGTTAAATCGATGATATCTGATTGTTTTTTGTAACCTGCTTCAATAAACATAGCTTTATAACTGCCCATTTTGATCGTTGTAAGCCAATCACCTATATTAAAAGCAAGAGGATATTTTCAATTTAATTTTCTTATCAATCAGACGACGTATTTAGCAAAGAGGCTTCATGTATCCACAGTATTGAACGTGAACCTGAACTAGACTAGACTGGACTGTCCCTCACTTACCAATTGTGATAAAAAAATTAACTTCATGGTTCAAAGTTTCAGGGGATCTGATCCATCTGTCAATGACGATGGTAATTTGTGCAAAACTTGGCCGTTCGCTTCGTTCAGCTTTCCAACAGTGAAGCATCAGGCAATGGATGCCATGAGGACAATTCTTGAATTGAAAAAATAATGTATATTAAAAATTGAACGTTATTGTTGACAATTTGCCTGAAATGGACAAAAGCACTCTTCAATGTTTAGATCTAAGGGCTTTCTCCAGGAGAGTAAATAATACTCTTGTCACGTCATACTAACTCTCCTGACGAAGGGTCAAAACGTTGACAAGTGTTTTTGTCTAGGCAGTTGTTGCATCACATCGTGAACTTGAAGATGCTGCTACGCTGTTCCTTCGTTGTCTTCTTCTCTAAATGTATTTTGATATTTATAATTCAATAGATTTACTTACGTGCGGCGGGGGGAGCCGGTAGCCATTATCAACATCTTCCATTACCTAAAAATTGGAGATAAATCAAATAATCTCAACTTCGTTGAACTGGCAAACTATGGAATACAATCTTCAGAAACGTCGCAACCCTCTGAAATTCACATACTTTGAAGTTATCCCATTCCCAGTAAGGTCTTTGACCAAATGACATGATTTCCCAAAGCAAAATACCAAAACTCCAGACGTCACTTGCTGTTGAAAATATGCGAAATTTGAATGCTTCAGGGGCCGTCCATCGAATAGGAATCTTTCCTCCCTAAACCAAATGAAATATTATTATCAATATTATCCTCTTTTTAACAAATCTGAGCATAATATTTTTTTCAAATCAACCAGTCTTAACTTACAGACGTCTCATATTCTCCAACGGATTGTGTATTTGTTGTTTCCAGTTCTCGTGAGAGACCGAAGTCAGAAATTTTGCAAAGCATCATATCGTTGACCAACACGTTTCGTGCCGCCAAATCCTTGTAAAGAATAATAATATTAATACTTAAATTAAAACTATCTAACGTATGCTACTGTGGGTATTAATAGGTAATGACAATACAAGATAACTTCATCATGCAGTTTTAGTTAAATGAAAAAGAAACTACCAGCTATAATGTTTATTCAGAGCTCCATAAAATAAATCTGGTTCCTTGTTTCCAGGTTTATCTCAACTTAACTATTATATAAATCATTCTATAGATAGTTTAATCCCTTGGAAACCCCACATTTGAATGTTTGAAGAGGTCCTATACACTGATAAAGTTCGACCTCCCTTTAAAATACTAGTTTAAAATAAAAAATGTTACCCTGTGTACAAAATGAATCTCAGACAAGTAATTCATCCCAGACGCAACACCTCTGGCCATGCCAAGCAACTGAAGCTGTGTCAGCATTCCATCGTTTCTCTAAATTATTATGAAGAACACAAAATATTCGCCTGTAGCAGACAAACGATGTATAAAGTTGATTGTAAAGAATCACCTTGAGATAGTGGTCCAACGATCCATTAGACATGTACTCGATCACAATCATTCGTGGTTTTGCTAAAAAGGAGTATAATGCATGCAATATAAATAACCCACAGTAATCATACTAATATTTGTCAATTGGTATCATTCGAAGCGACTGGTTTTCACTCACACTTCGTTACAACTCCTTCCATTTTCACAACATTTGGATTATCAAACTGAGCCATTACTGACGCCTCCAACAGGAAATCTCTTGAGTTTTTTGAAGATGCATCGGCCTGGAAAATAACAAATAAAAGAATGAGCATTTCACTTATAGATTGGAAAAATAAGGTTGAACCAGTGTAGAAAATTGTGGGTGATCCATACTTTTAGGGTTTTAACTGCAATTGGAATTTGATTTCCATCACTCGTCAACACGCCTTTGTAAACATCGCCAAATTCACCTGATGAAAAAAAAGAGATATGAGATTTTGAGAACTCTATTTTGATTACTTTCCGATTTTTAGTCTTTTCATTTTCTTCTTATTCCTTTTATCAACTTCTCCTTTTTCACATCTTCTATTCTCCTTTCCCTATTTTCACACTGCTAATATTGATTCAAAGAAATGAATTCACCTCCACCGATCATTCTTTCCAAAAATATTTGATTGAGATCAAGTTCATTGGCAAATTCCTCAACTGCTTCTTCAGCATTTGAATAATTCGATGGATCCACGTATGGCTTCAGACCAACATTTGGTAAGTCGACTACAACAAAAATATTCATATTTCATTAGAAATACGTCTGTTTAACCAAAAATCTATACACAATTTAGAATCGCTTGGTGAATTTGCGAATGTCAAACTATGGTCAAACCTACCTCCATTATTTAGAAATGTTTCAAGGTGTTTGTCCTTTGGCTTCGAATTTCCTCGCCTGAATAAAAAACAACATACGCCAAATTAACAGACAAAGCTTATGAAATTACAGCACTATTTGTGTACCGGCCCAGACATTCCCAAAATCTCACCTTTTAAAAGCAAAAACCACAATGAAAATGATGATAACAAGCAACACCACGGCAATTACAGCGACGATAATACTAACAGTATTGTTGCTTCCTTCTTTTTCGGGAACTGGTTGATCTTCTGCGTTTTGGTAGAAATAAATTACAAATCAAATCGTGCACTTACACAAGCCTAACAATTAAAACGTGTAATCAATGCATGGACAGTCACTTACTATTTGATGAAAAGATGAAATCATTGGTTTCCTTGAAGTTCCATTTGTCTCTCGAGATTTGTTCATTTAAACTATTTTTGGGAAAAACCCTGAAGATATATTTTTTATCAGGTTGTAATCCCGTCACAGCAACTAATGTGTCGCTCAAGTTATAACTTCTCGGATTGAATACCACGTTTTTGCACGTTTCATTGCATATCTCGTTGCATAAGACACATTTAACATCGTAAAAGATAGCTTCATCCAAACTTTCTGTCTTGCTAGGTTCGATCCAAGATACAGTTAAAATATTCACAGTTTTGTTGTACTTTATCGTCGGAGCTTTATTTAATACAAGTGGTGCTAAAAATAAATCATATGCTAGGTATTAAGAATGAAACAATTCAACAGTCATGGTAGAAAATCAATTATCTACCAAACTTATACTTATTCAGAGTATGAAGTCAGGCTCTTTATTTACCATAACAAGGAGAAAGTTGTGTGTAATTTGAAGGACTTTTGTAAAAGCCACTTTTACATTGACAGCTGGTTCGATTATTGATGCTTCTACTTCTTAAAGGACATTTTTTGCAAGGAGTATTCGCAACGTTTGGTTTGAAGCTGTCAGTTGGGCACTCTGTTAATGAAAGAGGATAAATTATGGTTGTTGTATTCGTTGCATTTGTTGAAATTGTTTCTGCCTTTGAATAATAGTTGTTTATGTCATGTTGTTCCAGTTCACGTTAAGCTTCTTGTCGGTGTTTCTAATCTTCGTAATGTATACCTGAGCATCCTAGCGTGGTATTAGGTTCGTATCCCTCAATGCACAAACATTTGAAATCTTCATTCATATCCCAGGTTCCATTACTTTTACAATTTCCTTGCAGGCCCGTGCTGGCGTTTAAGGGTAACGAGTGCTGAGAGCAATTAGCAGGGACAAGTTTAGATCCACTCAGAGGCGCTGAAGTCTTTACCAGTCTGATACTGTTTGAAAATTTTTCCTCGCAAAAGTAGTGATAGATGGTCATGTTAAAAATTTTTCCACACGCGCCTCGTGATCTTACACCAAATGAAACGCCTGTTGTTCCGTTTCTGCTAAAGCTAAAGCTAAAGCTTTGGGTTATACCAGGCCGTGAATTGTTTCCGAATGTATAAACATGGGAATTGAATAAACTAACGACAGTATTTCTTTCAGGCTCTGGTGTACTCTCTCGATAAGTATAAACCTCAAAATCGCTAGTAAAACACGGTACGAAATCACTACCATCAGGGGGGTTAAAGCATTTGTCGGCGGTAAGCATTGCCTCAACATCGACATAGATCACGTCAGCATACGATGAAGGAAGATTCATGTATTTGGTGACAAACCAAAAGTCTGCAGACGATCCTAAACCACAAGTTTTAACGTAATTATCTCCGTTCGTTGGAAAACCCCACTAAAAAAGAAAAAATAATTCTGAATACTTTTTTATGATGCGGTTTTAGTAACACGCGGCCGTGGTTTTTTAAACAGGCAATGTTTAATAAGAAGAATCAATAAACTCACAACGTCTCCCCTTCCACTAACTAGAAAAAACTGTAAATTTCCCTTTTCCAAGATATTATTGGATATAATTTCTAAATACAGAAAATATTTATTATTATAATAATTTATTCACCAAAACATGGATAAAGTGACAAACTGAATAAAGATTTCACAAACCTTTTTTACCACTGGAAAATGGCAGATGAATTGTGATCCAAATGATCCAGGTAGGGAATAAAACCAAGGAATACATTTGTAATTTTTTTTACTAAAACCCAAGCTCACGTTCTAAAATAATATAAAATATCTTAAATTTTCCCAATGTGTTAGGATTGTTAGTTCAATATAATTCTACACATCTTTTTATTTTAGTTTTCTCTGAATATATATCAGTTTATATGTTTTACATGGACAAGCATGCCGGAATAGTTGTTAAACGTTGTTACAAATAATGTTTTGGAAGTTAACAGACAGACGATCATAGTTGATATTAGCTTCCAAAAATCTTTGTTATACATATTATTTACTGACGCAAATACAATATTTATCAGTTTTAAATAAATATTGTTACACCATACTGAGATAGCTTATTTATTACCCA
Organism: Dendronephthya gigantea; assembly: GCF_004324835.1. Taxonomy (NCBI): domain Eukaryota; kingdom Metazoa; phylum Cnidaria; class Anthozoa; order Malacalcyonacea; family Nephtheidae; genus Dendronephthya; species Dendronephthya gigantea. Next base: position 1,237,678 of record NW_021163020.1, read on the forward strand.
AATAATTAAGCCCGGTTTCTGTTTAATCCGACTTATCGTAATGATACATCACTGAGGTTTATAGTTGTAGTTATAATACAGCATCGTCACACATGCCTGGCAACATGAAGTGAATACCGATTTGCATTTAAACCACAAAAGACGTAACAGACTATGTCACATCGCCCGTAAAACCGGCTCACACGTTCATATTCTACGTCATGATGAAAACTACGATTTAGTATTTTTATATAAGCTACATCTTACAACATGAAACTAACCTGTTTCACTGCGTGCGTTGAGATTTCTCACGACGTTCAAAGAGATCAAAGTTTCGAAACCCCCACACAACAACGTGTTTAAAAGCCTTTCATCGTGGTTGTCTCATCGTAAAACACGAAATGCCAAAATTCACTTTCCTTTTCACGGTAATCCTCTCATACGAAGCGACAGTTCTTAACAATACTGTTTACAATGCTTCAAAATATTCATTTAACGGCGTATAAAGCTGACGAATTCTCAGTGCCTCACGCTGTGATGCTTTGTATGTGAATGAATATTTTGTGTGCCGGATGCTTGACTCTGGAGAGGTTCCGCCTGTTTAAAAGATAATTATAATACAGTAAAAAGAATGAGCGGTCATTTGTCGAAATCCAAAGAAAACGTCCATTAAATTACACCATAATGGCCCGGGTACGAGCTCATCGAATAAAAGAAATAGTTTTTGTAAAATGAAAAGTGAAATCCAACAGAAATGAAAGATTTTAGGAAAATTTTTTAGGTCGTATATGGTTGTTACTCGGAAGTATAGGGGGAAAGGAGTTAACTAGCTTATTCAAATCAATATAACATTTCCACCCGAAAAGGAAGTCAGTTTTTGTGTTATTTACATGGATATTAAAATTCACTAAGTGCTAATATCAGAGCTTTAATGATAAGCATAAGCATTATAATGATTAGCATTAGTTTAAAAGTTGAACTGCTTAAAGAGAGCTGTCATTATATTTCAAGGCGACAAGTCTGATAAACAAAAAGTTGTGATGAACAAGTTTCAATGACCGTCCTTTGCGTCATTCCCCGACGTCTTTGTTCCTCGAGTAGTTGTACTCTTTACAATAAAGAATACCTCTTTCAACATACACACAAAAATGCCAAAGATGCCAGTCTAACATAGAGTAATATTCGGCACACAAGCTGGCCTATATTAGCAGAATAACAGGAGAGTGTATATAAGAGCAATATACGGAACGATGCCAAGTCGTTTTAATACAAAACTGGCAAGGACGAATGTCTCTTCAGTCGGATAATTCTGTTCTGACGAATTTCACAAACCGCACAGACCGATATTGCACTCAAACATGTCAAATAAAGATTTAAATGAATGAAAAACTATGCGACAAGTCACGACAGCCAAATATGTCTCTCTTTTAGGAGAATATGAATTCAATGAATTTGCTGAGTTGTACTTCGATATCAGACTTGAATTGTCTCGTCAGGAAACCGTAGGGCAAAAAGTTGCGAAAGTAATTTACTAATAAACTCCCAGTTTCGTTTACATACCGATTAACTTAAGATTAAAAGCCCTTCGTGAGATAATACACACGAAAGTTTAATTAATTTATCGTCTCCAACAAATAAATATAAGGTACCTCTGGCAACCGAAATTAACACCGGAACTTTCAAAATTTGTTGGGAACATAAATCTGTATATCATATGTAATTTCTAAGTCATTATGTTGAAACACTAGTTCTGTTCCTAGCCTAATGTATATCTTAATTAAGGAAGCATCAGGCAAAAATCACCACCCAACCTTACAACCTAAAACGTTGCGACATTGCTATCATGTATTAAGCCAAGTAAAGCAATTGAGCCAGCATCGCCGATTATCCCAAAATTATTATATTGACACTTTGGAAACATCTGGATTCTGGAACCATCCTTAAGATCTAAAACTAAATACAATATACAATCCCAAAAAATAATGAAAATATCACAATACATTTACATGTGGAAATCTACTTCCAAATATGCTTGTATTATTGATTTTCCGTACTAAATTACCGGAATTCCTATTTGAATATAGTGAAAAACAAGAACTTCAGCCCACTTCATAGATCATGTGAGAAATCCGTTCATTTCATCGTATAGTCACCCTCTCACAGCAGACTGAACCGCCATCTGTAGTCCATCTTTTACTTGAGTAACGTTAATGTACGTATGCTGAAGAAAATAAAGTCTTGTCAAAATCTTTCGCGCGCGAGGGTGCATGTTCCGCCGAGACATGCAATTAAGCCCGGATATGTGGTCGCGAAAAGCGCATATCGCAAAGTTGCATGTATGCCAAATTGATTAACATGTGATTTACTAGTCGTATCACACAAACATAATGAAGAGCTCTCCATGCAATATCAGAATCACAATAGCCTACTTTTATCATACATTTATCCTCTTTCCCCACATTTATCCATCCTTTACCAAACATTTTCAATAAATTTTCCTTATTTTATCAGACATTTCTCCTTCCATTATCATATATTATCCATACATTACCATGCATGCATACAACTCTCGTTAAAAAACACTCGTTAACCCAATAATTTTTACCAAAAATTTATCTTTTGTTCAATATTAATCCACACCAAGTCAATATCAAAGCAACCTGTACCTCTCTATCATTCAGCATATCACGTAAAGCCTGGAATATTTCTGGGAAAGTGGGTCGCTCCTTTGGATCAACTTTCCAACAATTTGACATTAGTTCATATCTAAAAGAGAACAATATTAATTACGTTCACATAACTGCGTTAACACTCAAGGAAAAAGATATTTCTTTAATTTCAATAAATATCCCGATCAACCCTGTAAAACAGTATGTTACTTCCTAACTATATGATGTTACCTTCTGTACACGCTGATGTGAAACTACCATATTACGTACAATTACAACAATTACAATTACATTACAATACTTTATTGACACTCCCCAACAGGGGCTTTTCAGTGACAAATTTACAATAAATAAGTTACGATACTATGATAAAAATTTAAGTTACTATGTTATGTTAGCTAGTCAATAAAAATTCATTTAAAAGATATTTCCTTAATTTACTTTTAAAACTACTTAAACATTCACTTGACTTTATAGAAGATGGCAGATTGTTCCATATGTTGGCAACTCTATAAGAGAATGACCTTTGTCCAGATTTGGTCTTACAAACAAGGGATATGCAATTTATCAGAATTCCTTGTTTTACGGCCACTTACACTGCCCCTAGTGCTAAATTTCTGGTGTAAGTAATCAGGAACCAAACCCATCATGCATTTAAATGCCATTACAGCATCTCTAAAATATAAATTAGTTTTGACAGGTGTCCACTTTAAGTCCTTCAAAGCTGGTGTTATGTGATCATATTTTCTTGTGTTAGTTACTATACGAGCAGCAAAATTCTGAACACGTTGACACTTCTTGATATTAAATTCTGCGGTATTTGACCAAACTGAAGAGCAATAGTATAGTTTACTAAATACTAACGCGTTAATTATCATCACTAATAACTCTCTTTTAAAAATGTGCTTCACCCGATTTATCTGTCCAAGTGCTGACATACATTCAGAGACGGTTTTTACTATGTGTTCATTGAATGTTAAGTTTTTATCAAAAGTTACTCCGAGGTCCTTTACAGAGTTTACTGGTACCAACACTTTTCCCAACAGTGAGAGGCGATATTCTGGCAGCCTGTCTGTCATCTGTCTACTTCCATATATAATCAATTTCGTTTTACCTGGGTTCAATAACAAACAGTTGTCAAAACACCAGTTACGGATGCTGAGGAGATCTTGATTCAAAGCTGTGAGGGCGTTATTACATTCAGAAACACGAAATGACATAAGTAGCTTAGTGTCATCAACATAGCACTCGGGTGAACTGTTTTGAGGGACAGTTGGCAAATCCTTGACGTATATGGTAAATAACAGGGGTCCCAATATACTGCCTTGAGGAACACCACTTACAACAGGCTGCGGGTCAGAAACTGCAGAATTGATACGAACTGTCTGTTTCCTATTAGACAAATAACTATTGAACCACTTTAAAGCAGATCTCGATGCACCAACATCTTGTAGTTTATCCAAAAGAGTCCTATGTTGTAAACTATCAAACGCTTTACTCATGTCTAACAGTACCGCAGCAGTTACCTTCTGTTTGTCGATGGCATTTATACCGCAGCAGTTACCTTCTGTTTGTCGATGGCACGTAGATGGTAGATCAGTAAATAAATACTTACACCTCATTGGAGCAATGTGGAGGTTTTGACATTCGACCTCCTGATTCCACGTGAGTGATAACAGCACGTGCTGGAATGTTCTTGTATGGTTCCTCACCTGAAATGATCAATTAAGGTACTTTATGTTCTGGTCAAAATAGACCAAATGGGGCATACTCACTGCGACATAGGACATAGCGAGTAAAGTACTGGTAATACGATGATATTTGTTGTGCGAATGAAATGAAGTATAGTATATTCCTTTGCTATTAGATCGCTATTGTGATTACAGGTCATTGCACCTACCGAGAGTTGCGATTTCATAGAGAAGAACGCCAAAGCTCCACCTGCATAAAGATCAGTGTAGTCATATCAAAAGTTTGTGAATGGAAGCAATTAGTACACTAGGTTCCGAAGTTTATGAAAAGAAAAAAAGGCAGCAAAAAAACTTATCCCTGAATCTCATCGGTAAATCTTTGTCTATTCTGCACTTTCTTCCAACAAAAACAGGTTGAATCTTCTTAAAAAAGTTCGCAAAACCAGAGAACTTCGTCTGGAAACTTACACATCACTTGCAGTTGTGAAGACACCATCAAATAAACTTTCCACGGACATCCATTTCACTGGAAGAAGATTCTGCAAAATGAATCATGGACTAACGTAAAGATGCTATAGGATGATGAATAGTTTACAATTGATAAGATGATCTGATTTACTATTAGATTAATGACTCATCAATACTGATCGTAGCTTTACTGATATTCTTACTTCCAATTACCTGCGTATTTCGTATATATTCTTCAGCACTTCCAACATCTCTGGCCAAACCAAAGTCACAAATTTTTGCCACGCTCTCTTTGCCAAGAAGAATATTTCTTGCCGCTAAATCCCGATGAAGAAACTGAAAAAGATATCTTAATTAACATCTTTCTGTATATTTTCCTGCATATCTCGTGATTTACTTTGCGAACGTCATTACAGGTTGCGTATTTAAATTATCATAAAACGATGCCTGCTTACCTTCTGAGAGGAAAGATGAACCATTCCACAAGCGACATCCACAGCTAACTTCAACAACTGACGATCGCTTATTGTTGATGTTATATTGACATAAATATTGTGTGAATCTGACGAGTTATCATTGATTCTACTTTTGATTAGGAACTTTCGCAGATTTCCTCCAGGACAAAACTCAGTTACCATCAAGAGTCTCCCTAAAGATATTAGAAGAATAATTCTAATTTTGCGAGAAGCAGATTCTGTTTCTATAGTTGTATTCTAGGTATGCTCTAGCATTGATCAATACAATGAAAAGAAAACAAATTGTGCTCCACCTTTCGCTTCATGCATGTTGGTCAGGGTGTAATCATCCAGTCCCTCGTTTAGTCTCACCTTTCATAAAACAACTTCCAATAAATTTTATGATATTTGGGTGTTTTTCCTTGTTGGCTTCTTTCAAGACCTTTATCTCAGCCAGAAGATCCAATAACTCGGATTCGGCCGCATTTTCTTAATAGAAAGAGAGAAAGTTAGGTAAGTAATATTACTCAAATTGAAAGTAAATACTTAGCCTTTGATTATCAATTTCCGCTATATTTCTCATTCACGATTTGATTTCTCATTTCTCGGGTCTGACTGCAAAATCCTGATCCGTATTTATGTAGCTGCGCTTATTACTTGTACCGCTGAATTCCAGATTTTGCAGAGTTGTAATTTCAATAAAGTGCTATTCAAAATGTTAGTTCACTATACCTTTCAACATTTTTACAGCAACCCTCTCAGGATCGCCATTTTGAGGTTTATACAAGCCTTGTTTTACGACTCCAAAATGGCCAGCTCCTAGATTCTTGTTCAGAACCTTCAGATCGCGTGGTGAGATCTCCCAGTCTTCCAATATATCGACATATTCAGCTTCTATGTTTTTGGATAAAGGAAGGGTGAAAAAAATGTTAAAGGATTTTACAGGTAATTAAGAAATGTATTCTCCTCGTAAGGAATAAATCCTACAAGTTACTTGCCAATATTCCGATTATGAAGCGTTTCTAGTACAAGCAATGAATTTTGTCCATTATTCTTAGAATTGACGTCGCCTTCCAAGGACTGAAATTTTAAAGAGAAAGAGAATAGAAAGGGGAATGAGTACGTAGTCGCGACAAAATTAATATTGAAAACTTGAAAAAATTATACCTGTGCAGCCGATCGTCTTCGCCGAAATAGTAAAGCAACCACGATGATAATGAACAAGAAAATAGCTACTCCAAATGCAATTGCAATTATCTCTGGCGTTTTCAACTTGTCATTGGCGCCGCCTTCGTCAACTTAGAAGAAACATAGGAATGGAGATAACATGAAGCAATGTAATGTAAGAATCATAAACTCGCGGTAATCTTTATACCTTCAGTTTTAATTTTCTTCACACTATTTTTCCAGTTAGTCTTATTGATGCGGTCACTGTATTTATTCTTGGAATAAATCACAAACTGGTATTCCGTGTTTTGTTCCAGACCCCGTATTATCACATTCGTGTACTTGAGATCAGTTTGTGATGGTATAAACGTCACTGATCTTCCGCACTGCTCTTCACATGGTGCACTATCAGTGCTTAATGGACATTTATTGCACTCTATTTCATACACGGCACCTTGGTACTGCTTCTGAGGCTGTTGCCATTGCAACGTAATCGTGGTCTCAGTTCTCTCCAAAACTTTGATGTACCTTACTTCCGAAGGAATTCCTGCATGGTCAACATAATATTAACGTTTATAATACGTATTACGTATATAATAATAATAATAATAACACAAACCTACCATAACATGGATGCCCATAATTTGCCCTTTCAAAACGATAGAAGCCATCATTGCACTGACACTGAGTTTGTCCTTTCTCACTCACGGAATTTTTTGGACAAGGAGTGCACTTCTCATTTCCAATTGACGACTTGTATGTATTGGATTTACATTCTGTAAAAATACCTCGGTTAGTGTAACCAGGAAATACTAAGTATTAAAAATGCTAATGATATTACATATTTTTCAATTTCAGGAGTTTAAGGCGCTGTTGCACTGTGAAATTTTTCGTGCAACTTGCAATGCAATTATTTGTTTGAGGCTTTGAGCCATCTAGAGTGCGCAAATATAATTACACTGAATTGCATTGCAAGTTGCAAAGAAAAACGCATATCGTAAAAATGCATTTACGTTAATGTCAATTGTACATTGTATACCAGCTGTTGACCGTAGAGTAAATCATCATCAAATCTTTTAAGATTTAAAAATGTCAAGATGCAAATGCATCGCGCTGATTATACGTCAGCCGTCAGAATGATGCAGAAGATTCTAAACCTAGTCGCATCCTGTTCAACCTACATACCTACGCAATATCCAACGGTACCGATGGCAAATCCTATTTTACACTTGCACGGAGATTGAACATCCCACGTTCCATTGCTTGAACACAAACCATATGGCTCAGCATTTTCTAGATTCAGCGCGTTTTTCATATTACATGTTGCATTCTTTCTTTTAAATCCAGTAGCAGGAGAAATGGTGCGGGTCAGATTAACGCCTTTGATAATGTTTCTTTCGCATACGAAAGCGGATATCTCGATTATTTTAATCCTCGTACAACTACCTTCAGACAGGAGCACCAGGGAAAACTTTGATTTCTCAGGCACAAACCAAAAATTATGGAATTCATAGGCTGAGTCTACTTTGTTCACGAGAGTTTCCACCAACGTAAGATTTCCTAACATTTCGGGTGAAGTCCTGGGAGTTTGCATTGAGTTGTGATGCAAAATGTAAACCTTTATTCTCTGATTTTTGCATTTTTCACATCTCGTTCTGGCCATCTCAAGACCTACATGTATTGATTCGTAATCTTTTGTTTCAAACGGTCTTGTCAGGAGCCAAGATTTTAGTTGGTTGTCTGCTTGGCATATCGCGCAGATTTTTTCCATGAAATGGTGACCCCACTGATGTTTGCAATACATATAACGGAAGTGAATAGAAAACAACTTACAGCAGTACAGGGTGACACAATTGCAAATCTTTACAATAATCGCTAGTATTGACCATAATTTTTTTATAGTCTTTCATAAGTTCACAAACACTTTTAAACAGTGTCGTGCCAGGCTTAGGCCCGAGAAATTTTAGATTACCTTCAGTCATTGAACACCAATATAAATCAGTATAGATACAAGGCTGTTAAAACCTAAACTGATTCTATATACGACTTGAAAAATACTGATTTGAAAAATACACTACAGCTAACTTACATATGGGGCATTTCCAGCACTTTTCACTACAGAACGTTCAAAAAGATCTGTACATGCTCTTTTTTCTACGATTTCTACATTGAAAAGAAACAAGTTTAACAATTATGTTAACTTGCACAGTATGACACTGAAACTGATAAAACTATAATTATTATTATATTATAAAGTTACGCCTACAATTAGAGTTTCAATGTCAAGAATATTTTGTTCAATTACACAGTGTTTGGAAATTTAACTGAGGGCCCCCAAATGAAGAGAACGAGTAGCGTAGACGGCGAACGTCTGCTCTATTACATTTACGGCCTACGCATGCGATTTTAGTGCTTTCATTGTCAGTAAACATTAAAATATTAGCCTGTGAATGCATGGAATGCAGTCGTCAGGCTGCCGACGCTACCGAGGTTTGTGACCCTACCTTTTCTCCCAAATACGCGTTGTATATGAAATACATTAAAGAGTGAAAGTATAAATAAAGATTTCTGGATACAATTCATGCCAGAGTAAGAACAGCCAACGCTATGATGAGCAGCTATTTGTAACATTGACATTCTAAAAAAGAAGGAATGAATGCAAAAAAATCAGACAGGCAGAATTTATAGGCTGCATGTGCACAAGTTGACTGCTGTGACTCATCTACTTGAGAGCAACTTATCGACTAAATGAACAACTATCACTGATAAAATTTTGAATATATAACTGCAAACAAATTGGCAGATACAGGCACCAAATATATATTAGCAAAGACACAACCTATTAGGGTTTGTTAAGGTTAGAAATGGATAAATTGAAAAAGGGGAGAACGTATAGTCCTTTTTCCCCGCATTTAATTCTTGGCGTATTCAGTTTATTGCTAGCCTAGATGTCGTATTACGACCCTAATCGATCGTAATCAGTGCAGTGAGACTATAGATGAACGCGAGGCTTGAAATTCATTAAATTGTGCAAAACATGCGGTAAAACAGGCAACTGTCCGGTCCTTTTCTTAAGTGCATGCACATTGAAGTGTTCCTGTATAATACAGACGGCACATTTTTCTTTAGTTCAGTAAACATGACTAGCTTATAACATATTATCGAATTGATCCTCTTCCCAAGCATGATCACAATTACTTAACTGAACTTGAAGCGAAATATCGCTTGGCGTCAATCATTGGCACCACTGAGAAGAAACGGCAAGTTTTATATTACACATTTATATAACATCTGACATTGTGTTATATATAGTCACTTTCATGTACAAATATTGACGGTGGATCAGCAAAGAAGCAACAAACATAGAGGAGTAGTGAAATATACGCTGCATGAAAAATGACGCCTAAAATCTTCAGAATTATTCTGCTGCACACTTTATCAATACTTACCTTAATCGCTCAGGTATATATTGTTCAAATATAAATCAAGAAAGTGAAGAAAAGTAGTCGACCCAAATATCTTTTAACTTATAATTATTAATAATTAACTTATTGAAGAAATGAAATTCTCATAGTGAAATGATTTACCGCACGATGCACAATATATATTACGCACATCACTTCGGATGAATTCTCATTATATACAATACGATTAAATGCGCATAAATTTCCATAAACGAAAGCCTTGCCTATCCTTTACTTCCTCCTAGCTGGCTTCTATTATCTACGGTCCAAACACCCCTCATGGCTCATGGATCGAACATGGACCATTATATTGACTAACAGGAGTGAGGTGTCTGCCAGCTGATTCAATTAGCCATTTCCCAATCGAGCAGGGTACTGGGTCTAGTTATTTCAGAGTTATATTTCCTATCCCTCCAAACAGTCCATAGATGCTTCGCGGTTGGCAAATAGACCCAGTACCTTAATTGGGAAATGGCTAATTAGCCTTTCTCACGATGACGTTTTGGGGTGCTTTCAATTTTTTCAAACGGGTTTTAAAAATTATAACAAAATGAAAAGCAATTTTTTTTAGAATTAACAGACCATTGGAAGATTAAAGACTCATGGCCAGAAATTGTGGACATAGTATGCAGATTGCCGTAGCAAATTTGCTTATCTGTTCAAATATTATTCGTTTGCAGAACTATAAATTATTGCGCATTCTTAAATTTCGCAAAATTTAAGAAAATCATTGCATCTTTGCAATTTCCTCTGGTTGTTTCTTGTAATTCGTGTCATATTAAAGATTCTGAGGTAATATTTTGCTGGTAAAGGTTTATGTTGGCTCTGCATTTTTATTTTATTTCTACGCTATTACGGTTTTCGTTTTATATGGTATTCAACGTAATAAATGACCAAAACTTTGTTTTGAAAATGCAGGACGAATACTGATAAAACATTTCGAAATACTATATAAAAATATTAAGATTAACTTGCTCTGCAACGAGCAATCAAGGCAAATTATTATCGACCTACCTAAAGCTGTATTTTTAGCGTTTAGTACTGTCCACATTACAGTTTACTATAAACTCACGAAGCTTTATTTTGACACCATATGCAAATTTAGGAGGAAGTAGAATGTTAATTATGTCCGAATTTTCTGGCCATGGTGGCCGTTACGGGGTCTCACGCTTGCAGTTTTCAGAAAAAGTACCCCAAAAATGGCGGCATATTCGTCATCGTGAGAAAGGCTATCTAGCTACTGCTTCACTGGATACGCGCTGAGATTGATATTTATCCTACGTCATATATTTCTCATGTTTTATTAACTTATGCTTCGTTCTTTAAAATATTAAACGACTGCAGTCTGCGTATCCTACATTTATCCACAGATTTATCTTACGTCATATATTTCTCATGTCTTACAGCGGATTCCGTTTGACTGCAAAACAACAAGCGTTCGCAACGCTTGTCGGGTCGTTTATTATATGACGTTTGAATTTTAAAATGTCACACGGTTTTGGCGCGCATTCTTGCAAGTAAACATTAAAACATACTCGAAACGCTTGCGCTATTTCACTAATAAAATGTGGAAAGTCAATACGAAATGGCGTTCCTACAATCATGGGAAAGCACTTTCTTTTAACACAGGGGTCAATATTGTGGATAAAATGTGTGTCAAAGGAGGGGACAAAACTACCGGGATATTTCCGACAATTCGACATGTAAACAGTTTTAAATCCAGTACCGGTAACACATTTTAGAATGTTCTTTTTAAATTCAGTACCGGTAATACTATTTATAGAAATGTCATAGCCTAGGAAATGTATCATTTTAGCCCTTAGCAACGAGGCGTTGCTAACCAATCAACGCACCGTTTCAAACAATGGAACAACGAGTTTGAAATGCCAGCCGCCAGCTCAACTACAAATGGCTGTATATGAAGCCTTGACAATTATTGTTTTCTCTTTTTCTAAAATACCTTTGATCTGAAAACTAAAATATATGGGGGCAAATCCACCTCCTAGTTAAACTGTCAGTCGCAGATGGGCGAATTTATCGAGATACGGACTTCGGATAATACACGCGACTTAAACTCCTCGAAACCAAGATTCACAAGTTATACTTCTCTCATTAATAGTGGAGTGACTCTTTTGTTTTACTGATAGTCATAGGCTATTTTTATTTTCACAAGAGACATTTCAATTTTCTGATTTTTCAACAACACTGCATCTTAACTTATGCTTCCTATCTTACCTATTCACGTGCCTCGTTTAAAAAAACTAATTTAACTACGTATATCCACGCATCCATGGTATTTTAAAGGCATGCATCGCCTAAAAAACTTGCGGGGATTTCTGCAATCGCCCCCAACATCGTCACACATGCCTGGCAGTATGAAGTCAGTGAAAATTGATTTCCATTTGAACCACAAAAGACGTAACAGACTATGTCACATTGGCTCATACGATCAAGTTATACGTCATAATGAAAACTACGATTTAGTATTTTATAAAATATATTTTACAATAACTAACCTATTTCACGGCGTACAAAGCTCACGAATTCTCAGTGCCTCACGCTGTGATGTTCTGTGTGTGAATGAATATTTTGTGTGCCGGATGCTTGCTTGACTCTGGAGGGGTTCCGTCTGCTTAAAAATAACAAGACGCCTATTCTGGTGGTAACTGCGTCGCGTCAATCGTTGCATGCAACTGTGCCGCATTTCCTGTTTTTCCTCTATATTTATTTCTTTAGAAAAATTTCTCCTTCTTAGGGTTTCTAGTAAATAGAGCACTTCGTACAGAATATCATATGATGTAGTTTCAGAACCTTGGCTGTCAAAGTCTTCGCTTAAAGTCTTTGAAAGCTGTTTACATTTGCACACACTTCGTTCAAAGAATACTGTGCGTACAGAAACCTTGCGAGTGTAAACCGGCCGTAAACATATATTGACTGATCCCGAGGGAAACATCATGTTTTGTGGACCCGAGACCACCAATTAATTAATCCCCGATCAAACTGGTTCAAACCTAACCTTTTGCGGTAAACATTCAGATTTCTTGCCTTTAACACATGACGTAGTTTTAGCCAATCAAGATGAACTTTGAAACTTGCTATATAATAATCTAAATACATAACATATAAGTAGTAATAAATTCTTATTAATAAATTCTTTTCGAATAAATTCATATATATTATGATGGTCTCACATACTGTTCTGATCAGGAAAAGGCCTAACTTTTCATTCTTTTGTAATACGTACAATTTGAACTCCAGCTTAATGAATGGTTTAACTGAACTACGTATTATTCAATTTATCATTTAAACATCGGTTTCTTCAAAAACACTTCTTATAACTCCGTTTATAGACTTTCTCATTCCTCTGCTTCGCCAACCGTAGAGAAAAGGATGAATAGCATTGCTTGTAAACACAAGTACATACGCCCACGGTACAAAGTAATTCATGTACACCCAATCACGGCCAAGCAGAATGGCGTATACGACGCATCCACCTATAGGAGCGTAGAGAATGGTCATCGTGCCAACGATGAAAATCATATTCATCAGCGTGGCTTTTTCCCGCTTAATTCGTCCAACTTGACGGCGCTCGTCCGTGATGCTTTCCACCGACACAACACGATCGCCACAGCGTCGGGACATCTCGCGAAATATACTTCGGTAACAAAGAATCGTTCCCGCCAAACACAATGCGACTATCGAAGTCGCGACCGAAAAGTAAACAACGTGAAATTCTCCTAAAAACATAGTTAGAAGAAACGCCAGCCATCCTATCAAAATAACCAGCAAGGCGACTTTAAAACAGCGTTTGTTAGCGTTCTTTCGATGAAAAAGCGGATAAAAGACGGAGAGATAACGCTCTAATGATATTATACAGCTTGTGATAAGAAATGAGACCGCTCCGAGGAAATTAATCAAGAGGACTGTGGCCAAGTAAACCCAGCATGAAAATCTATCCGCTAGTTCCAGTACTTTCCAAAGGAAAAAAAACGGTTGGACAGTCAACGCTAAAACAACATCCACGGCTGATAAAATCATCAGAAGATAGTTGGATGGTGTCTGCAGTACAGATGATCGGCGGTATGCAGCTATTGCGAGTATATTTGCTACAACGGCAATGAACATCAAAGCGAGGTCCAGTGCACAGACAATAACATCTGAAACAAGATGGCCAAATGTTCGATGATCAACATCAACATGAATATTGAAACATAAATGAGTATGATTGTAGTCATCGATAGCATCAAATGTGGCCGTTTTCATGGCGCTGGTAAAGTTGTTAAGAGTGTTTTACTTTTTAGATATTTTAGTGCTGTCTCTATGCCAAAAAAATGATTGGTGAACAGCTTTATTATAATTCCGGGTTTCCAAATTAATCTGTCCACAGATTAATACTCTTTACTCTTGCATCAAATTACTCTTCCCAGTTTTCCTTCGCAAGTCCAAGGCTTGTCAATTCTTTTTCTAGCCCAGTAACAAATCACAGACTATAATATGAAACGTAATCTGAACAATCTTCCAGTTAAACCACTGACTTCTTATACAATCATTAAACGAAGCTTTTCACAAACAAATACCAAAAAATTTTGGGTAATCCTTTATTCAATGTTGATCTTTTGTATCAACAAATCCTTAAGACATCCAGGTATTTTTCTAACAGTTACCTTGATATCTGTTCTCTCGAAATCTTTTTCACTTGTTCAAAAGCTTGGGATTAGCGTGTCGATATTTTAGGAGCGAGTCTCAAAAATGACGAATCGTATCCAAAACAGCAAATATCAATTTGTTTTTAAATATCTTCCAATCGTTTTTCCAAAATGATTGATTCTTAATGAATGTTTAAATCGTTGAGAATGAATTGCTGTCAGCTTATAAAGAAATTGAATCACAATTGAATCGCTCTTGATGGAAACTTTTTAAGTGCACGACGAATAATCGCTTTGTTTTCTTCCCAGTAATTCAGTGTCCAAAACACTTGCGAAGTCCAGCTCTATAGTGAAGACAATTGTCATTTGAGCGTAAAATCTAATAAGATGTTTTTTATAGTAAACTTCAGCAAAAGGGAAATCAATTATATATATCGCGGTACACCTCTTTTAGATCTCTTTATCACTGCTCCAGCACTTACAGTGAATCGTTTGCACTTAAATGTAACAAGGTTGAGATGATGCAGTCAAAAATAACAGTTGAGATTTGAATTTGAATGATAATGTTTGGAATACAAAAGGAACTAACTCTCGTCAAAGCAACCCACTTGTTTTTCTCCAGTTATTTTCTGTTTTCCTCAAAGACTCTTGCTTTTACAGGGAATCAACTATGTTTTTTTTTACGTCTTTAGTACACTTTCTTGATTTTCTTCCACAATCAAAGGACTTTCTAGTTACGCGGTCAATAAGCATTCAACTACTTAAAATTTTAAACAGAATTCTAGCCAAGATAAAATTAGTCTCCACAGGAATCTAGCGGATGTATTCAAACAAACATCTGTCTGCAGTTAAAAGACTTTACGGCACACGATCCTCCTGTAGTTTTTTTTATATTTACCTCAATATAAAACTGTGAGAATGAAAAAACTTCAGTTCACAGATGTCCTTTATGTAAACAACCTTTTGCAATTTAAACGTATATCCCATGTTATCGATGTAGCTAGTTTGGAAAATACTGATTTCTTTCGCCACAAACAGTTGAAAATTTCATGAAGCGGTTCCTTACAACTCCTCCTATTAGTCCGCTAAGCTTGCCAATTATTTGTCAACACGCCAACAAAATCAGGCCACTGCTCATTGTTTACCTTATTGGCCAATGATATGTGGTCAAGCTGTGTCCTGAGAGTTATACAGAAAGCACACCAATTTTTTAGCGGCGTATTAATTATGCTTATAGCATATTTTGCGCAGGCGTTTTACTACATTTTAAAAGATTTTTTATATCTTAATGAAGATTAATTAAAGTCGATCAATTTTCTTGAAATCTTCCTAAGAATTCCAAATAATAATACATGAGTAAACATACACAGTATGTTACTTAAAAGACCTATATAGTTGAAAAACCTATTTTTATAGCGAAACATATTATATAATGATCGATTTAGGCATATATATATATATATATATATATATATATACGTAACAACTTCGCCATTGAAGAATAAAGTAGCCAACTATCAAATCAAAAATCAACACTTGTACTTTTACAACCTTTCAAACACATTAATTATACGGATCGGCCACGCAAAACAAACATGTAAACATGCATACGTAGATTGATTATGTATTAACGCTCAGTTTTTGAGATATGTAGACGTTCTCACTTATTATTGATTTGTTGTATCAATGATTTCAGCCGGGAGACAGCGGGAGGGAAATTAACAAACTCCTAAACAGCTGATGTCGCGACGAAGATAATACTAAACAAACCGTTATACGAAATTAAACAGCTTATATGTGATTAGCATTATATCTGAACAAACACTAAATGTAATTTTGATAAATACTTTAAGAAAAACATCTTTAGTCTTCCGTTCAAAAAATCAAAAAAACACAACCACACGCTGGATTCAAGAATAATATTTTAACGTTATAAAATATTTTTAACCACATAGTTTAAATACATTGCTCTGTCGGTTACATTCTTTATGATAAGATACTGAACGGCATGCAAAATACATGAATGCCAGTATAAAAATTCGAATGATTTAGGTTCAATTTAAGACAGTTTAGATTTAAAACCTTTTCACGATCAGGTTCAGTAAAATTTTAGCGAAAATATTACAACTATAATATCCAGTATGTAATATTTAGTTTAACTAACTTTGATATACTTTGAAATATAACTAAGTATGGTATAATAATGCATTTTATCACTAAATTTATATATCTCAGTTATATATAACTTGTATTTTACTGATCATCACATACCATTTTAAAAAGAAGATCTCGTACGATTAGTATATCATTATGCAATTGCCCATACGAGCAAATATATATGTGCCTACCAATTTCATAAAATTAAAGCGTTATGTGGATTTTCACAGAATCATGAACACAGCAGGGAAACTAATGTTTCTTACTATGTTTCCTGTTTCGACGGTGTTTTTCGAGCAAGAAATGTTTTTTAGAAATGTCTTTTAAAGCCTTGCTATTATGTTTAATTTTTTTCTTAGCGACTTTCCCTCGTTTCTTGTGCAACGGTTCAAACGGTTCATCTAGAAGCTCCGTAGCTTCGATGATCGACCTTTTAAATTTCTTGCCTGCAAAATTTGTTTGATTTAATAAAAATTACATCATTGGAGTTTTATTTAGAAACTTTTAAGTGGAATTTAGTGGAATTTAATATATTGATCGAGTTTAGATATTATCAAGATGTTATCAACACAGATTTGATATTTTTGTCATAATATCATTTTGTCATAAGATCAGAGCAAGCCGAACCTAAAGAGGCATAAATTAGATCTCTCCAGTCAATATATAGCTCAGTGGCTCATGCGCAGTTTGTCACTTACCCAAAGGAGTATTGCAAGATGATGGAATAAGATAAATTCGTCCTCTCGCGGGCTGGCATCCACCACAGGATCCTCCACAAATAGCGGAGACTTTAGTGTGATCAGGGGATCTTGTGAAGTTTATCATCCTACTACCCTTTGGTGCGCCCCAAGATTTCCACATGACGTCATCACGTAACTCGAGTCCAGTGCCCGAGAGATCCATTTGGAAACCACCTCGTCGACATTCGCCCAATGAGAAACAGTCGCCACCGCGGCCAAACTTCACCGGGTTTCCTTCAGAAATGGCGAATCTGAAATCATCTTGTTTCACCAGACCGTTCTTCGGATTTATACGAATCTTGCTGAATCTGTAAAATATGGGAGTTACATCAATGCTAAAAGATTTTTAACATGTACTTGTATATTCGAGGATTTAAGTGAAAGAAATCGGGCTGGATTAATGTTACCGTTAGAAAAAAAGTAATTTGATCCTGAATAATTTCATTTAGGACTTACTTCGTGTTTCCCCAATACTTCGCAGTTAGGGAAGGACTTGGATCAGTGGAACCATCACAGTTTCGGAAATTTTTAAGTCTCTCCTTGTGGAACGAGGCATAGTTATTATCAGAGCCAGCAGGCAACGTGAGATACTCCTTCGGATCTTCTGTGTCCATACCATGACAGTAGAGTTTAACTGGAGCGCAATGCGGTGAAAACATGATAGGGAATTCACCGTCCTCAGCGCCACGAACACGACGCTTAATCTCACGACAGCTTGCTGTGAACGAGCAGTTTATAGTTGTTGAATACGAAATATTCGCAAATGATTTAAATTCTATCGATTGTCTTACCTGCTACTATATCGACGACCTTAGTGAAATCTTTTTCCTTCTTTTTCTCAGGTGTTGAAGGATTCTGTGCTGGAACAGCAGGCTTGCCTAATGACAACAGCGAGACAGGTTAGGTTTGTGTATTATTGTTTGTAGCAACAAAATAGAGTGAGGTACTAGATCCGCAGAGCTTTATTCCGGTTCTTACTTGGAGAAGATGTCAGCAACACATTTTGTAAGTCCGATGTTCCTGGACGAATCCCCTGCGATTTTGGAGCTGCCTGACCCAAAGATGGTTGATCGGATTCAGGCGTTTGCTTTGGTCCTTTAAAGAGAAAACATTCATTTAAGTTTACTCAAAATGTCACGACACAACATCCAGCCATCATCACTACATTACCATCACAAAATAACAAAAACCTACCTTCACACAAAGTGTCAATAAGCCTTCCAGCCAATCGTTTATCACTCAAAGATGGCAGATGAAGTACATCATTGTTTGATGATGCAAATGCGACCAAATCATTTCTTGAAACACTCGATCCCACACCTACGACATAAACTCGTACTCCATCCTTCTGTAGACCTTCTGAAGATCGCTTCACACTCGCGGTATCAGCTCCTGGACGATCAGCTCCAAGTTGAAGCACAACAAGAGTTGACGGCGTGTCAGAACGTCTGCCAGAATCAGGTCCAAATACCTACAAATTGAGAGCAATGTATAAATACTAAAATGGCAAGTAAACAATAAAAAACTTTTCCGTCAAGGGATCCAAGCAATTAAGGTACGTATTCTTCATTAGTCAAGGTCGAAGGTTCGGAGTTCATATATAAAGTTTTATACCTTGTATTTTGACATGTCTAGTAAACTGCCAATATTCCGTTTACCAACGGCTCTTCTTAGTCCGGCGACACTTTGAAGCAACGCTTGTTTGTCCTTGTTTCTTACGTTTAACTTCAGATCAACTGTGGGCATTGCACCGTAGGCTACAATTCCTGTATGTACACCATCGGGAGCTATTTGTAGTCCATCAATAACCTGACTAACAAAGTCTTTCTGCCGTTGCCATTGGAAACTGCTGACGTCTTCGGAGGAATCCAAAGCAAATGCGACGTCCAAGGGCTTGGAACACACTAAAAGATCACAAAATTTTGAAAAACGTCAGCAGTCAAAACAACTTGTATCTTCACATGAAAACAAAAACTTACCTGAAGGTTTTGCTGGGCTTTCTTGGGTTGGTTCACCCGTTAATGGAACCGGTTTAGCTGTAAAACAAAATGCAGATAATGAAGAAGTTGTTCTTTGCTCCAGATTGACAAAAACGTTTGCCCGGAAGCTACTTTTCCAACCGCATAATCTCTACCGGGATGTCCTTACTCCAACAACGAATTCGTTGACTATTGCGACACACCTAACCAAGGCTCAAGCCCTATACTAAATCCCAATAATATCTCGAAACATTTTCTTTAACCCAAAGCTAACACAGCTCTGCATCTACCTACCTTGGCACGCACTAGTAGCAACTAGGTAGACATCGTTTATCAGATCATTAAATGACATCAGAGGGAAGGCACGAGAATTACTGCTTGCAACTTTGCCTAAAACATCACGAGCACTGCGATCGTTCGAGCCAGCGCCTACAACCACAACTTCAATGCCAGACTTCTTTAAAGCTTGCGCGGCCTTTTCTGGATTCTCCGCCATTTTGTTCTTCATGGAGGTTAACAATACTAACACCTGAAATGATTGAGTAATTGTGAGTGAAATGCCATTTAGTAAATGAATATTATCAAGGATCACAGGCTTAGCAGTGTTATCAAGTTACTTTTTGGCTTAAATATTTTCCACAAAATAAACTGCCAACGTACCTTGGCAACATTATCTCGGGAGCCAGTAAAAAGCTTGCTTCGAGCAGTCTCCAGAACCTTTGTCAACTTTCCTTTGCCTTTGTTTTTTATCAGCGAGTTGACAGCCACGAACAAACTGTCCTTATCAAACTGGTTGGTCAGCGGTATATCTTGAGAAACATCGGCTCCATAGGTAGCAACACCAACATGAGTCTGATCCTTCAAGACACTAAAGGCGTTCAGGACATTGGTGACGAATGTCTTCTCTTGCATAAACTCCTTGTCGATGACATCATCCGAGCCATCCATTGCAAACACAAGGTCGATCCTCTTTTGGCAATCTATAGAAATAAACAAACACAGAATTATAAATGGTCCTTCTCGTCACAGTTAATATCAGACCCTTTTCTAATTTTCTCATAATCTCCGAAAGTACTATTCCCTTATCATTGTTCTCGAGAACTTTCATCCATCACCCTTTGTTTTAAAAATAAAGGCAACATAAACCATCATATTAGCAACCACTCCTTAAAACCTACCTGGACAATCTTGTACAAAGCATGCTTCCTTGTCTAGTGACGGTCCAGTGCAGTTATAGCCTGCGCAGTCACGAGACCTCGCACGAGTCCCCTCGCCACACGTCTTGGTGCACGCTGCCCAGTTGCTCCATGTTCCCCATTTATCTAAAACAAACAATCAGTAAGCGTTAAAATCATGATGGTGATACATTAAGGAACAACCATAAACTGAAGATTTCATGTGTGTCTGGTCAGGTAAAAAAGAAGTTCAAACTTACTTATCAATGATTCGATTTTTTTCTCAGGCAAAGAGAGCTTCTTGTTCGGTGCATTACTTGCTTGCGGTGGTGGTGGTGCTACCTTAGAGACGGCTTTCTTTGGAGCAGGGGCGGGTAATGGCGGTGGCTTCTTGTGTCCGGCTGTGAAATTAAAAAGTATTGATGAGTATGAATCTGAACGCTTTCTGGAGATAATAATAGTATTATTGTTGAAATATAAAGTAAACATAAATTATGTGTATCTCACCTTCGCAAATATCTTTAACTACAGCGGTAACGTATGATTGCAGATCATCATAGTTTGGAACTTTAAGTGAATTCTCCTTTCTTCCACCCATTGATCTTAATTGTCCCTCATCAGCATCAGATCCTATTCCAACGGCGACAACAGACACCCCATTCTGAGTCAGCGGTCTTACAGCTGAGATTAGATTCTCCGTACCCTGGGTCGGGTTACCTCCGGTTATAACCACAAACGCTTTACTTTTGTCCGGCCTAAAGCCTCTTGATTCAGGAGAAAAGAACTCAGCATTCGCCATTCGCAATACTTTATCGACCCTGCGTTGTTTTCCTTGCAATTGCTGCATGTTCTTCACCAGTTCTGTGATGTCGTTTCTCTTTTCGGAAAATCGAGTCTCGAGATAAGGAACTGAAGAGAAGGTTACGATGCCAACGTGCGTGTCCGACTCAGAGATTCGGAAAGCGTCGAGAATGCCCGTCATGAATGATTTGATCTTCTTCCAGCCCTTCTTAGGTACAGCATCTGATGAGTCGACAGCCAGAACCAGGTCAAGATTGTGATTACACGCTGAAAGTAACACAGATGAAGAAATCAGTTTCAAGTGTGAACGAAAACAATGAAAATTACAGAAAGACTTACCTATACAGTCTTGCAGTTTACATGGCAATGCCTGAGTTG
The DNA here is from genome assembly GCF_004324835.1 of Dendronephthya gigantea. Taxonomy (NCBI): domain Eukaryota; kingdom Metazoa; phylum Cnidaria; class Anthozoa; order Malacalcyonacea; family Nephtheidae; genus Dendronephthya; species Dendronephthya gigantea. The sequence continues at coordinate 1,259,447 of NW_021163020.1, forward strand.
GACGCTGGCCATTACATTTTGCGCTGTCACACAAGCGAACACGAGTACTCTTGCCCGTTCCACAGGATTTCGAGCAAGCGCTCCACACACCCCAATCCTTCCATAAACCTAAAGATTGCAAATGCAAACAGTCGCTACCTTTTAGGAGAATTAACAATAAGGAATGCCAAATCGCATGGAAGTGGAAAACATGAAACGTTTAAGGGTGGTAGGATCACTAGAACTGGCCTACGCAAATCGCCTGAAGGTGGTACCCAATTAGTAGACGTTTACTAAAGCACTCACCAGCTCCTGGGGCTAATTTCTCATTCAGATTTACAACAGGTTGGATTGCTGGTTTAACTTCGGGTTTCTGTGCATTTCCTTGCGGAGCAACTTTTGGCGGAGCATTTGACGTGACCACGGTCTGTGGTCTTACAACTGTCGGTGTCTTGGTCTGTGAAACCTGGGGTTTTGCTGGTGGCGAGACTGCAGGTTTTTTATCACCACTCTTGAGAAGCAATTGTGAGATGCCGTGGACACGCGAGGTTGCACCAAACCGATTGATGGAGGAACCAGTGGCCAGTGTTGCTACAACAAAATATATAAGGTAACATATGATACAGGTCAAGAATCATAGCACAGGTAGAGTAGTAAACATTGTGGAAAAACAATATATATAAATATCCATATTAAATACTACCATAGTTATTCACAGTGAAGGAGTGGTTTATTGCGAAATGTTCAAGTATATATCACTTACCTCCACACAATTTGGCAGAAATAGCATCCAGCTTCGAGGCAAGATTACCAAAGTTATCCGATGCAAAGTAGTGTAGGGTACTGGATCCTATCGGTGCAATGGTTTTCGTCTCCAGGTCCCCAGTGACTAACGGTATGATTGTAGTGCCAACATTCTTCAATGGCATGGCAGCGTCTTTAAGGTTCTGATCTGAAGAATCACCCGAGGCAAGGAAAACAAGAACCTTTGGTATATAAGCGCGAACACCATTAGCAGGTGCAAACATGTCAGATTGAGCTGCTTTTAGCGCTGAATCAATACGAGTATTATTAAAGCCGTCGACTGTCTGGACTGAAGAAAGAGCGCGTAAAATATCCTCCTTGTCATAAAAGGTGTCTAATTTCAATTCCACTCTAGGATAGTCGAAGTAGCCAAGAAGACCGACGTGGGTACCCTGTGGTGAGATGCTGAGGCCATCGATAACTCCTCGGACAAACTTCTTCGCCTCGTCGAGTTCGGTCTTCGGAACACTCTCGGAAATTGGGATGGCGAAGACAACGTCAAGGACCGACTTGCACTCTGAAGAGAAGAACAATCATGAGCTGGAAAATCAATTAAATGATCGAATGGTAACGTCATTTCGACACTCACGAGGACACTTCTGAAGCATGCATCCAGACTCCTCCCTGCTCTTTCCAACACATTCGTCTCCATTCATACAAGATCTTAATCTATGGCGGACACCAGCGTCACAAAGACGAGAGCAAGACGACCAATCACTCCATGGACCCCATTTCACTGTGAAAGATCGAAGGATAGATTAGCAAAGGTACGCCAAAAATACTGGAGGAAAGTTTTAGTTTGGGAAATATTCCATACGCATTGTTATGAAATTAATTTACCTGGAGGAGGCGTTGGTTTCGCTGTGAAAAGGAAAGGAGGTGTGTGAGATAAGGTATATAGGACATTTGAAAGAACGTATGACTGACTACCCGAACAAATGTTCTCTAAACATTCAACTTACCCAAGCATGTTGCATTTGCTACGTTTGATACAGATGCAATGGCGTCGTCCAGTGTATTCACTAAGATTGCATGATCAGGACTGGTGGCAATCCTTTGTAATTCGTACTGATTCACCCTGTTTCCAACTCCTACACTCATCAAAGTAATTCCTCTTTCTTTCAGCGGTATGGAACTATCGTTGTAACTATTCATCGGCCCTTCCTCGGCTAAGATGATTGCAACATTTGGCACCTTGTAGAACAATTAAATGGAATTAGAACGATAGAATACAATTTAGAATACTACAAAATACTATTTAGAATACTACTTTTTTGTAATGAACCTAGCAGGTATGTTTTATATATTATCACAACTCTAAAATGCTGGAAATCTTTTATGTAAAATGAATGTACTAACACTCACCTTTGCTCTCATACCAGCACTAGGAACAAACAGTTTATCATTTGCCATCATTAAAGCTTCTTCCAGATTTGGTGTACCATGGGTGGGTGTTACCGTATTGAGGAAATCTGAAAACTCGTCTCGATCATTCTTTTCATCAAACTTCAATTCGAGTGTCGGGCGCGCAGAGTACGTGATCAAGCCCACGCGCGTCGCATCATCATTCAAAAGGAACGCATTCGCAACCCCGCGCGCGAACGATTTCAATCGGTTCCACGTTGACTCATCTGTGGCCGCAGAACTATCCATTATGAATGCAATGTCAGCAGATTTGGAACACTCTGAATAAAGAATGTAGTTGAAAGAAGGTTCTTTTACTAGGAAAGCAGCAAAATACACGATAATTGAAAGGCAGTTTCTACCTGGACAATCTTGGAGCATGCATTGCTCTGTCTCATGTCTTGGTCCATCACACAACCGTCCTCCTTGACAGGTCCTAGTCCTCGAATGAGTTCCTCCCGAACCACATGTTCTTGAGCACTCGCTCCAGTCCGACCAATCACCCCAAATTCCTGAAAAGAGGAAGATCAGTTCAGGGTTAGTTCAGAATTTTTCTTTGAAAAATAGAACCTACAATTTATATATCTGTGTTTTTCATTGGAGATGAGAAAGCATATGCTCAAGTCAATTAACCTAATTTCTATCTGCGGCATCCTCTCACCTGGACATTCCTTCTCCACACAATTCTGGAAGACAACAGAGGTACCAGTGCACGGTTCTCCGCCATACTCTGCTTTAGGGCTGTTGCATTCTCGCTTCCTTGTCTGTTGACCATTTCCACAAGACGAGGAGCATTTGGACCACGCCGACCAAACAGCCCAACCACCACGAACTAAGAGATGCAAGCAAAATAACTCGTTGAGATCTTCAAAATGATTCAATTTTAACACTTGATGCACACGAAGATTGATCCATACCTGGACATTTGTGGAAGTTACAGGGGACACTTTCAGTCGCCTTTCCAGGACATTTCTTTCCGCCATATTGCGGCGCGGGACTATCACATTGCCGAGATCTCGAGATATCGCCAGTTCCACATTTGGCTGAGCATTCAGTCCACTCGCCCCAGTTATTCCAACCCCCATCAACTTCAGAAGGAGAAATGAAAGCGATGATTGGTGAAGTAAATTTACAGGCAGTCAGAAGGAAAAAATGTCTCAAAAGTTTATAGTGAAATTCTGGGTGGAAGAAACCTGAAAATGTACAAACCTGGACAATCATTTAGGAAGCAAGCCTCAACTTCTTCATCGCCTCCCATGTTATAACATGGTTGACCGCCAAATGATGGAGCGGGGTTTGTGCAACTTCGTGTTCGGTATCTTGAGCCAGGCCCACACGAGGTAGAGCATCGACTCCACGCAGTCCAGTCACTATAGTTACCATTAACTGGTTTAACTGAGAGGGAAAGAAGCATTGAAACATTAATGGTTGAAACAATTTAATTTAAAATGATTATAGAACAGTAACTCAGTGTATTCTTAACATGTTTTTGCTATTACCTTGATCAATGGTATAAACAAAGTTCGTATTCTGTTTTCCAACGCATTCCAGATTTGGTTGCTTGCATTGATTCAAGGATTCGTCGACACAGCCAACCCAAGGTTGTGGGTCGGGTGGTCTGGTAAAGTCTTGTCTCAAACCTTCGTCTCTGTACGTTTTCCAACTTTGAGGACCGGAATAACATTCACCGTAATGCTGCACTCCGAAATGTGTGTACTGCTTATAGCGAGCCTCTTGGGCACATCTTTAAAACATAAAATATTGGAAACTTAATCAATACGTTCCAGTTGCTATCCAAGAATATCTCTATAATGGTGAAAACTTTTGGGAAAAATAAATAGGATTTTCCACACGGACCACAATGCATCCAATGAGCAAAACATTAGCCTTTTACCTGCAAATTAAATCCGACATGAAGCTCTTCCATTTCTTCCAGGATATTTTATCCCTTTCACTGAACAGAAGTTCTGGCAACGGCCGAGGTGTGCGTTGGGTATCGATGAAGCATCCAACATCCTTGTACGGAACATCACCTGAAAGATGATGATCATTTTGAGACAATGAGAAATATATTTCAAGAGCGCTTACAAAAATAAAATTACCTCAGGATAAATATCAGGATGACAAACAAGCTGCGTTACAAATTATAGAGAGATATAAATGAAGAGAAATTCTACGACAATATACTTACAACAATCAAAGTCTTTGCAAGGTTTCTTCTCTTCAGACTTGCCAGGGCAAGGTTTTCCACCAAACTCAGCCACGGGATAAGAACAACTCCTGGAACGAGTGGTAAGACCCAGTCCACAGGTACGCGAACAAGACGACCAACTTGTCCAACCCGACCATCCACCGTCAACTAAAAAACGAATGTAAGAAGTTTATAATTCCATCTTTTGAACACTCATTCACCTAAATTCAACTGGCTTGACTGTATCTATTCGCCTACCTTTGCAGGGATCAGTATTGCATGCAACAGTCTCAAGTTCAGACCCCTGACCAGTGCAATTCATACCACCAAATTGAGGCTCTGGATTGGAACAGGATCGAGCGCGTGTCTTGTGCCCAGATCCACATGGTCTATCACAACCGCTCCACATGCTCCAGTCTGAATACATACCATCGACTAAAACAAATCATTGATTACATTTAACAATAATGAAGTGTTGTACAGTTGTGTGAACAAACACACAATACTCACTTGGACAATGACCCAATTTGCAATCACTATATTCTTCAGCATCACCCTCGCAGCCCCGCCCGCCATGTGCGGGTGGAGGATCAATGCAGGCACGGGTACGATGTCTGGTTGCCACGCCACAATCACTCTGACAATCCGACCATTCTGACCAGGCTCCCCAGTTGCCGTCAATGGCACAGTCTGGCATACTGCATACAGTTGACTCGTGACCTTTGCCAACACACGAAGCTCCACCGTAATTTGGATATGGATTGTTACATCTACGGTCACGTGTCCTCACACCAGGCCCACACTCGGCGGAACATCTGCTCCAACCGTTCCAGGCTCCCCAGTTGCCATGGACTAGATAAAGGAAAAAATAAGAAATTTTCTTGTCATCGACAAAGTTTTATATTGAAAATTATCTTCGTTTTAAGCGAAAGAAAATTTTTTCACAAATTAGTCAAATAAGCTCCTAAATTTTAAAGATTTGGCTACCTGGACATGGGTTGGCATTGCAATGAATCTTTTCTTCTCCTGGTCCCAGTCTCTCGCACGACTGCCCACCGTACCGTGGAAGAGGGTTGATACATTTTCTAACTCTCGATTTTGATCCTCTTCCGCACGACCGAGAACACACCGACCAGTTAGACCAATCTGCAAAGCCCCCGTTTATAGCTGGAAAAAAAGCAATGTATTTAGATGATCTAATGTTACATTATCAGTTTTAACTCCCTGTGTGAACTACAAGATACAATTATGAAAACATTGCGATACTCACGACATGGTTTTGCCTCACAAGGTGAGCTTTCGACTAAATCTCCTTCACACATCTTCCCGCCGTTCACAGGAGCTGGATTATTGCAGTATCGAGTTCGCAACTGAACACCAAAACCACAGCTCACAGAACATGGTTCCCATGCCTGCCAGTCTGACCATCTGCCATCACCTAGAAACAGAAAATAAAATATTCTCCATCGCCTGTACAACTGAGAATAAATAAAACCGGAATGTATATAATAAAAAGAAAGAAACCAAGCTTAATAAAATTGTTGACGAATCCATACTTGGGCAGTCTCTCTTGAAACATTCAGCAATCTCAGTATCTGGTCCATTACACAGATCTCCGCCATTGGAAGGAGCTGGACTGTTACATCCTCGGATACGTGTTCTCCTTCCAGTACCACAAGAGGCAGAACAATCGCTCCATATTGCCCAACCACTCCACGCACCATTAACTAAAACGCAAATTTAATTGATTCTAATGAACAACACTTTCTACTCAGCTGGAAGAAAACTTTGTTGAAGAGGCTAGCAAATCAGGAACAACCAAGATCTCTTTTTTTTGAGAGAAATCTCGGCAGCATCAACAGAAGTTTCAGAAATAAACCAAAGTGTATTCTACATACCTGCACAAGGTTTTAGGAAGCACTCCTCCATTTCTTCATCTTGTCCAATATCTTCGCAGTCCTTTCCATCGTAAAGTGGCGGAGGGTTCGTACAACTACGACGACGTGACGTCAGACCACGATCACAACTCTTGGAGCATGGCGACCATAGAGACCAGGAAGTGTAGTTGCCGTTCACAGGAGCGACTGTAAATTTAAATACACAATCAGCTGCTTGTCTGATTCAGATAAACGACACTACCTAAGCAATATCATGCAAAAGTGTAGAACACGTACTGTTTTTTAAGCCATAAACGTAGTTTGTTTGATCTTGTCCAACACAGCTAAGCGAAGGTCGTTTACATTGCTTCATACCCCTGCCCATACACCCGACCCACGGCCTGGGACCTTGATGTGTGTACGCAACTCGAGCTCCTTGACTTGCGTACGACCTATCAACGTTCACTCCCGAGCGACACTCGCCAAGATTTTGAATACCAAAGTGAGTGTAACCTTTCTCGTTTGTTATTTGAGCACAACTAGAAAAAAAATAAAGTTAATATTTAAGGGAAAACTCTCAAAAAATGAAGCAACGTTAGACAACTTACCGGCATATCAAATTTGACATATAATCATCCCAGTCTTTAATTCCGCGTTTCATTGAAACACCGCTGAACAGAGGACTGCGTTGGTCTGTGTCAGTTAACAGCATCTCGGGCATTGTAGATGGGTTTCCTGTATCGACGAAACAGCCGAGATCCACATACGGGATATCACCTAAGATCAAATTGTAAGGCATTAGTTCATAAACCCTTAGTTCATAAAGCCTTAGTTCATAAAGCCTTAGTTCATGAAGCATTAGCTCATAAATCCTTAGTTCATAAACCTTTAGTTCATAAACCCTTATCTATCCTTGACTTACAGCAATCACGCATTCGGCAATATTTCTCTTGAGTGGCGGTTCCAGCACACGTAGTTCCCCCGGCAGCAGGTTTAGGGTCGTCACATACCCGGCTGCGGACCTGCGCCCCATCACCACATGTTTTGCTACACATTGACCACTGAGACCACTGACCCCAAGAACCGTCCACTATAGAAAAAAGGGATAAATTATACAATCTCTCCCATGCTATCCTCAAATGTAAGGAAGAATTCCTTACCTTTACATGGTTTCTTGAAGCAAACTTTGGATTCTGAGTCTGGCCCATACTCAGCGCAATCCTGGCCTCCACCAGTGGCAACAGGATTTGAACATGACCGCCATCGGGTCTTAAACCCATCGCCACATTTAGCATCACAGTCAGTCCATTTACCCCAGTTTGTGTAGTTGCCATTTACTAGATAAAACACAACAAGATCATGGACTTCGAGTTGACACGAAGGCTCATTTGAGACTTTTCTGCCTGTTTTACAATGAGAGAAATATCGCTACGAACCTGGACAATCTCGCAAAGTACAGTCTTTCTGTTGGGTCAACAGTCCCACGCAGGGCCTTCCTCCACCGACAGGTTCTGGAGCATCACATTGACGTGATCTTTCCATCTTACCACGACCACAAGTAGCTGAACAATATGACCACGCTGACCAATCGCCCCAACCTCCAGCGTCTACAGAAGAAACACAGACGATGAGAAGTTAGATGATGATCGATTGACCCCGGAAAATATTGTATAATACTTACCAGGACAAGGACCAAGATCACAGCTCGCCATTTCTGCTGTGTCACCAAGTTTTTGTTCTGCACATGTTTTACCCCCGAAGTCAGGTTTAGGAGCAGTGCAGAATCTCTTACGTCTCTTACGTCCTTCGCCACAGGTCTTAGAACACTCGCCCCAAGCTCCCCATTCAGTAAACTTGCCATCGACTAATGAAGAAATAACATCAGGTTCGGTTAATGCGTTAGTCTGCTCACGTGCAGCAAGACAACAGCAATAAATGGTTACCTGGACAATCAACAATCATACAAGCTTGTAGTTCATTGGAATCACCAAATGCTGTACAATCTTTTCCACCACGTGATGGCTCAGGTGCGTTGCACTCACGTTCACGTGATTGATATCCCCAACCACATGACTTGGAGCATTCACTCCACTCTGACCAGGGAGAGAAACCACCATTGACTGGAAGAGAATAAAAAGCTATCAGTGTCATGGAACATCCATTTTACACATTGCTTTTGGGCTGTTCGCGTCAGTCAACGGCTGACTATTTGAGAAACATGCACGGAATAAAATGAATGAAACAACTGTTTTGGCCAAAGTCTTACCTGGACAATCAGCCACAAAGCAGTCCATGGCTTGTTCATAAGCACCATAACGACTACAATCCAGTCCCCCGAATGCAGGGCTCGGATTATTACATGTCCGAGTTCGTTTCTTCTGTCCCAGTCCACACGTAGATGAACACGCGCTCCATGGTGACCATGAACTGTACTTGCCGTTTACTACAGAAGAAACAAAACAATTTCAAAAACAGACGTCCTGTATGAAACTTTCATAATACTTTCTCCTAAGCTGTGACTGTTGCCCTGATCAATACGAGACGTAATAATATAATTCTTCAATATTCTACCTGCACAAGGATTCTTGAGGCAACTGGTGCTTTCATAAGATTCTCCAAGGCCAGCTTCCTGACAAGGCCGACCACCGAAAGCTGGTGTCGGGTTATTGCACTCTCGTGATCGGGATTTGTATCCATGCTCGCAATCTCCTATACAATTCGTCCATTCACTCCATTTACTATAACCACCATCCACTAAATAGAGCATAGTCATACTTGAGAAAGAAAGTTTTTTGCTATATTCGCTTCGTTTTGTGCAGCATTAATTGTATCTTTTAGACAAAGAATGTGAATCCAACGAACCTGGGCAAACGTTCAAATTGCAGAGCTGTGTCTCCTGTTCTTCGTTACTGCAAGATTCGACCCCAGATTTAGGAGGGGTACATTGTCGTTTACGTGTCTGGAAACCACCCCCGCAAGATTGCGTGCATTCTGACCAGCTGGTCCACCCACCGCAGGAACATCGTTCTGCAAGCAGGGAGAATAACATTGAGATCAAACGCCACGAATATAGTGAGATATAACAATAAACATGCATACCAGGGCAGGACTCGCGAATACAGTTCTTCTGTTCAATTTGAGGTCCCAATGAAGTACAATCTTGGCCAGCAAAACTTGGTGTTGGATTATTACAGGATCTTGATCTCACCATCACACCATTACCACATGGTTTTGAACAGTTTGCCCATTCCGACCAGGCACTGAAGTTTCCACTGACTGAAAATGACACAAATGGATGAATACACAGACTTTGCTTGTATTAATTATAGGTCATGCTCCTAAACCTATCAAGTTAATACTAGCTTTACTTAATCGACTTCAACTAAGGAGATTTGATCTCAAATTTAATTGAGGACAATTTTTATCAAGTCAACATCATCTGAAAAACCTCAACAAAGGTGGCTTTATTTGTACTGGAGCATACTATCAGTCTAAGTGTTATCCCTTTTGCTGTCTTCCTCCTTTACTAAGATACATCATAGTAAAACGTACTGGGGCAAGGATCGGTTGCACATTCTTGAACGTCTTGAGTCGAGCCAAACTGGTTACAATCCCGGCCGCCGTGTTCCGGGGAGGGACTGGTGCAAGTCCGCTTTCGCGTCTGGTAACCAGTACCACAAGTTCGAGAGCAAGGTCCAAACTCGGACCACATCGAATAACCACCATCAACTATTTAACAATATTGAAATCACTGGTGATTTAAAAGCGCTCAGTTAGGACCGTGATGAATGCCAACATGTAACCTACTATTCAGCCAACAAACCAACCTGGGCAATAGCTATCACTACATGACTTGATTTCAAATGCAGCGCCAATTCTCTCACATCCTTTCCCGCCATGCATCGGAATAGGATCGGAGCAGTTTCGGAAACGACTCATGGCACCTCCGCCGCACGTCGCAGTGCACACTGACCAAGCGGACCACGGCCCGAAATTCCCATCAACTACAAAGAATGAAAAGGATCATTTAGTAAAACTTGATTTCTGGGACGGTGAATGCGCTGGGAACGTGAAGAAAGAAAGTTTGAGATGGGGTGAGTAAACTTGGGTAAACACGGGCAAGAAACATGATTTAAATCTTCAATCTACCTGGACAAGATCGTTCAAAGCATCGCTCTGCCTGCTGAGACAACCCCAGTCCATCATCATTACAATATGACTCCCCAAACTCATTTGAGCCAAGACATCTGCGCTTGCGCTGTCGTATACCGTAACCACAGGTCTTTGAACAACTTTCCCAAGCAGACCACTCACCGAGCTTCGCCGTCACTGAGATAAAATATCATGGATGAGGAAAATTGAAGAACCACAGAACAAGCCGGTATGTGCAATTACTACCATCGCATAAACAGAAAGACCAGCATTACCACTGGTAAGAGACTAAAGCTCGGCATTCATTTCTCTAATATAGTCTATTTACATAGTTTGTTTACTCACCAGGGCAAGGTCCTTGGTAACAAGTCTCACTCTCAATATCATCCCCAATCTCTGCACAGCTCTTACCGCCCGTCATCGGCTCAGGGTTTGTACAACTTCGCGTGCGAGATCGGGAACCGTCGCCGCACGACGCCGAACACGCTGACCAGCCTGACCACTCACTGTAATTGCCATTTACTAAAAGATAAATAACTTGAGTTTAAAATGAGAACTTGTTGTCCATGAACGTTTGCAAAGAGTTACCACGTACTTGGGCATTCCTTGAGGAAGCAAGGTACACTTTGTGCGCCAACACCAAGCCTTGTACAATCTTTTCCGGCTCCCGCTTGACGTGGGTTATCACAGGCTCGATATCGCGACATTGCTCCAGTTCCGCACGTCATTGAACACTCAGTCCACGCGCTCCATTGGCTGTAGCCACCGTCACGTGATACTATAGAGAGAAACCAGAGTTTAAGCCTAATAAATGGCAAAAAACTGTTTTATAGTTTAAGAAGATGAGTACAAAATTAGAAACGAGATAATTAATACAAACTTTGACAATCTTTGACGTTGCACTTTTGCTTCTCTTTACTGGGACCTAGTCCTTGAGCGGTGCAGGTTTTCCCGCCGAATTTCGGTGAAGGATTTTCGCATTTTCTGGTTCGTGTCGACTGGCCATCACCACAAGACTTAGAGCAAGCTGACCATGCTGACCAATCCGTAAAATGGCCGTTAACTAAAAACAAATACATTGCATTGAAATTTGCGACGTTCTCTTGACGTTAAATTGGGGAAAATGTCCTGCAATGAAGGTTTGAAATGACATACTTGGACAATGATATGCATTGCATAGTTGACTCTGATGAGCATTTCCTTCGCACGGTTTTTCAATACATTTCCTGGTGCGAGTCTGAATACCACCCCCACATGGTAAGGTGCATTTGTTCCAATTCGTCCAGTTAGTCCATCTTCCTGAGGCTAAAATTAAATGAAAATTTGAGCCTTTCACCTGGTAGATGAAATCATTTAATGTGTTTGGTTCGTTAACCAGTCAGTTATTTACCTTTGCAATTGTTTAGGTAGCACACTTTCTGTTGGAAAGATTCTCCAATGACCGAACAATCCTTACCATCTGCGGAAGGTACTGGTTGTGTGCACGTTCTATGCCGGGAAGTAATACCAGGGCCACAACTCCGGGAACACGTGGACCACTCAGTCCACTGTGTGTATCCTCCATTGACTAAAGAAGAGATCATCGTAGCAGTGGCATGAGTAAATTATATTTCACCTTGCTTCTGAAGAGTAAATCGTTTTGACATTACCGGTTTTACTTCCCTAATGTTTGAGCAAATCTTACCAGAACATGGCTCCATGTTACATGCTTTTGTCTGTGATACTGATCCGCGTAAGCTGCAATCTTGACCGTTACCACCAGGCAGGGGACTGGTACAAGTACGTTTCCTAAAGCTGACGCCACCGCCGCATTCCTTGTTACACTCGGTCCATTCAGACCACTGAGTGAACAAATCTGCACCTGTGCGAGAATATTTCTCCCGATTAGTATCATAGAAGATTTTTTCCGGGAAAACGCTCAATCAAATGTATTTAGAAAAGAGTTCAAACCTTCGCATTGGAAGCTATTGCATGTTTTTGATTCGACAGACGCTCCCTGTTTTCCTTCGCTGCAATCATTTCCGCCATATCTTGGTGATGGATTATCGCAAAGACGTGATCTAGTCGTGACTCCCCCGCCACAGCTTGTGCTACACTCAACCCAGGGACTCCAGCTGCTAAAACCACCATGTACTAGAAAAATGAGGGAAAAACGTTTCAGAATTATTTGGTTAAAGCCCATCCATAGTTTTAGCCATGTATTTCCTTGACGATAGATATCAAACGCATTATGATAATCCCCGTGATGCAAGTGCCATTGACAATGAATAGATTACTGAAACTACATTTTCTATCAAAAGAAATATACTCACCAGGGCATGGGATATTATTGCATTCACGTGACTCAAGTGCCGGTCCAATATGGCGGCAATCCAAACCACCGAAGGCAGGAGGAGGACGATCGCATTTCCTGAATCTTTCCTGCACCCCACCGCCGCATGGCGTAAGACACTTGCTCCATGATGACCATTCCGCATAACCACCATCCAACGCTTCTAAAAAGGCATCATTTTTGGTTTGGTTATGCATATGGAATCTACAAATACCTTCAGAGAAACAATGAAAAATTCTAGGAAAACAATTCTCACCAGGTTCTTCGTCGTTTTCCTCTTCGGATTCCTGATTTCCATATTTTCTCAAAATCTCTTCTTCTTCAGCCTCGATTTCTTCCTGTGATTTGCTCGCGTTTGCAAACGGCATGGAAACAACATGAGAATCTTCTTGATAAGCATTTTGTGTGTCCTGTCCTATTTTGAAGAAGGCTTTTTCGTGCTTCTTGTTCTTGCCGTGTGTTTTGGAATAATAATGCTTCTTGCGATGTTTGTGCGGATGCTTTTTAGGCTTCTTGGTGACGTAATGTACGATCTTCGTTGTGATTGGCTTCGGTTCTGTGAAGATAAAAAAAGTTAGAACATAGAAAAGTACAGACTAGTCGATAATAGTGCTTTACAGAAAGATGTTCATGTAACAGCCTAAACTAGAACATTATCAAGTTGATTTGTTTTGTCGTTCCTAATAATAACGTTATTGTTGTTAATTTTGTTTGTTCGTCAGAAATGTCGCTATCATTTCGTTGTTTTTTCATTCTATTATCTCTCCTTTCTTTGTTTGCTTGTGTTGTTCTGTAGTTGATCATTTCATATCGTTATCGTTTAGTTTTATCGTTGTCGTTGTTATTTGGCGACAGAAGAACCTTTCAATGTTTATAGTCGTTGAGTTTGTAGAGATGGAGCAGGTGGGATACTCCCGGTACCATTTCTCATAACGTCTTCGTTCCTAGTGTTGGGTTACTTCTTTTTAGTAACTTTTACAGATGTTTGTTTCCGTCCCTAACTGTTCGTCATGTTCATCGTCATTTCGCTGCTGTAAACAACATCTTGAAAGATCCTCACATACCGATGCAATCCCCCCACTTTCCGTCAAGATCAAAATTTTCGCTCAAAGAACACCAAGGTTGGTTATGATTCTCCGCTGTACAAGTTTCATATTGAACTCCTTTGTAAATGAACGGCAACACGCAACACGAAGATTTCTTGGTTTTTGCATTGATTGCTTTTACGCAATTCTCATCTGAGGCGAAATTCACAATATATCATAAAATATAGTACGATATTTGTCATAATACAGACGTTAATTTGAAACAAAGAGACGGTTAGGAATTGTTATAGCTTTCTGCATAAACCGTTCTGCATTGGTCAACTTCAGACACTGTGCTACTGTGTTCATTTCAACGAGATTATACAATTGAATAGGGTATTGTTCAGGCAGTACTGTCGACACCTGTACAAATCTCTAGTACAATAACACGAAACAGTAAACACTTCGTTAAACAAACCTCCATTTGTGCACTCCGGACAACAGCTCCACCTTTTCTTCGTTTGTTTACTGCACGTCAGCTTTGGACATTGAATGACTGTGCAGCGAACATTACCATTTTGACATGCGCATTCAGGAGTACAGGGCCCTGGTGACCACTTGCTACCGTGCTCGTGTGGGATACCATCATAATAACACACTGAAAGGTAAAAATGCTGATATTTTAAACATTTCCCGATTCAAACCTAGTCAGTGAGAATCTCGTGTACTAAGACCCAATGTCATTTCAAAAAATATTACTAAATCAGGTTTTTCTACCTTCAGATTCGCCCGTATTGCCTAAAGTGTATTCCTCCGTCTTTGTTTGTGGTAATTTCTTAGTTTTAGCTAATAAGGAAAAAAGATAGATACTGAATTTAGCTTTTGTGATTCCATATCTTCCAAGTATGAAAGTAAAGATCTCTTGTCAAGTATCGAATAAATTTCAGAGGCGGCTTACCTCCACAAAGAGCACATTTTCTTCGACAGTTTTGCTTCATCCAGCCGTTATTACAAGATGAAACTGGATATTCAATGCACTCCACGTGATCTTTGCAATCTGAAAATAATATAACTCCTTAACGCTTTCTTTACAAGAACATCATCAGGCCTTGCTATATTATTCATAATGAACAAAAGTCCATCCTTACCTTCACCAGCAACCATTGTGGACGGCAAAGTGATCCGAATATCCTCAAGAGAACCCTTGTGCTTTGCCTCTTTTGGTTCAACTATGCTGGCGCCATTTTGATCAGGTTCAGAAGAGCTTTTTTCAGAGGCACCTGTTGAAGGTAGCATATGGTATTCAGTGAAAGATCATGTCGTAAAATTAAGAAAATGAAAAATCTACCTCCACATATTCCACATCTCTTCGGGCAATTCAATTGCATCCAATCTTTAGTACAATCTGTTTCATTCGTCGTTGAACATTTCTCTTCATCTTTGCACCAATCGCCTTAATATGAAAACATGAAGCGACAGTTAAAAAGACAAAACCGTATGAAGCATACATCCTGAGGTCTGTTGAAAAATTGAGATGAAAAATGTCTCTTAATCAACATTGTAGAATCATGACCTCTTCATGAGTCATGACAACTTACTTTCCTTGTCTTTCGACTTCTTAGCATTTGGCAAGGTAATATTGATATCTTCTTCATTAAGAAGAGGTTTTTCACCCTGTTTGGCCTTATCTTTGTTATCGTTATCTTGTTGGGATTCTGGGAGATCTTCAATCTGCATCGTGTAGCTATAACGCAACTTGTTATCAGTGGTTGTCTGGGAGTCTGGTTTTGGCGTAGTATCCGAATTTTGAGTCTGGTCATTTGACGATGTGAAATATGGGGAGTCATTTGTATCGGAACTTTTGCCTGAAGATGCTGCTGTTGTCGTCTGTGGATTATCTGTTGGCTTATTCTCAGACGTTCGTCTATCAGATTGAGTATTATACAGAGATGTGTCAGTTGAAGCTGGATTCTCTGGAGACGTTTGGGAATACGATGCATATTTGGACTCCTTGATGTTTGTTGCTTCTCCTTGCATCGAGGTTTCAGCTGTGTTCACTTGACTTGCAGGTGTTGTAGTAGCCGGGCTTTCACTCTGACTTGAGCTGGCTGTAGTTTGTTGAGAGCTGTCAGTTTTCGTCTTCGTTTGATCAGCTTGTGCTGCAACAGTCTGTGTCGAGGTTGTTGTGGCCGATGGGTTTTCAGTAGTTTGCTTTGAGCTGTCAGCAGAATACGCGTTCGCTGGTATAGCGTCCGTCTGGGTAGTGGTTGAGCTGCCACTTTTCGTCTTCGTTTGATCAGCTTGTGCTGCACCAATTTGTGTCGAGGTTGTTGTGGCCGATGGGTTTTCAGTAGTTTGCTTTGAGCTGTCAGCAGAATACGCGTTCGCTGGTGCAGCGTCCGTCTGGGTAGTGGTTGTAGTCGTTGAGCTGCCGCTAGGGCTGGCGGTTGTTTGTTTAGAGTCTCCCTGTGAGTATGCCGACTGGTCGTTTTGAGCTGTGTTTTGAGAAGCAGGGTTATTAGTGGAGCTCGATGGATTTGCTGGAACGTTGGCTGGAGTTGTGCTTGTTGATTCGGCACTTGGCTCTTTGGCGGCTTGGAGTTCATCGGAAAATGTCGAGCTGTCTGGATTTGTTGCCTGGGTTTGAGTTGAAGTTGTGCTTGCTGCAGAGGGTTGTTGAGAAGCCGTGCTATCTTTGTTTAATGTCGGATTCGTAGATGGTGTTGACGTTTGTTCAGGTTTAGCCGTTGTCTGTCTCTGGTCAGCGTAGGGTTGACTTGGATTTGGGTTGTTGGCACTGTCCTGCTGGTTTGCACTACTACTTGCTTGAGTTTCGTAAGCATTGGATTGGCTCGACTGAGCACTCGACTGGGTTTTCTCTGCATCTAATTGGCTAGAAGGAGTAGTGGTTTGTTTTGGTCCAGCATTTGACTGGCTTGAAACGGCATCTGACTGATCAGCCGTGGACGTCGTCTGAGCGGCGGTGGAAGCACTTTGAACAGGTGAAGAACTTTTTGCGGTGGAAGCACTTTGAGTAGTGGAAGCACTCTGAGCGGTTGGCTCGACATTGCTTTGCTTTGTTTGGCTTGCACCTCCATCAGCTTGAGCAGCATATTCACTTGTAGTTTTTTGCTGAGTATCGGTTGTTTGGCTCGCGGAACCAGCATTTTTTGAAGTACTCTCATCGGCATTTTCTTTAAAAAAGAAAAGCTAAATTAAGAATCCCTATCGGCTTTTTACAGATTTTTCATAAGCAGTAGTACATCAGCCATACTTACTCATACAAAGATTACATTTTCGTGCGCAGTTGATCATCACCCAAGGATCAGTTTTGCAATCAGATTTATGAAAGTTGGCGCACTGAATATCATCCTGACACCAAGCTAGCTATTATTTTACAAAAAGAAAGTCCAGGTAGTTAACAATTCTTAGTGACTCATGGATAATAACCAGCTTCAACCGATTCCCACCAGTGTTTGAGATCAGTGTCAGTCCCTGACTGATATGACCCACCTGGCTGACTCTCGTCAGTCCCAGCAGCAGCTGGACTGTTATTCTGATCATATTGTCCAGAAACTGAACTATCTTGTGGCGTCGATGCAAGGTAGTTTTCGTAAGAATTCGTTTGACGTTTCACTTTATGCCTGTGTTTATGACCTTTAACAAAAAGAAAGTTATCTTAAAACGAGGAATAGTAGTATGGTACAGTGAAGATCTACTAAATTATCTAAATTTCAATGCACTCTCATTTAACTTGGACTAAATGTAAAAGGTAGGAGATTAAAGGAAAAAGAAAATGGCTACCTAAACCTTTTGGTTCTATTCGTTTGTTCTCCTAAACCTACTACCTCCATTGCAGATTTCGTTATTACCTATTTTCTTATGATGCAATTTTGCTGTAGTAAACAATGCCAAGCATAGGACGAGAAGAAGACAACCAGTTTTCTTCATCTTAGTTGCTGGTTGCTGTCGTCCCTGCTTTTTCTTTCACTTTGCTTCACTTCAATACCTTAAAAGAAATTAACATTTGTATGACAAAACGTTTTAGAAATATCAATTTCTTGAGAAGCACAAAGAGGCCAGACGTTTTCAGGTTGTGTGTTGACTCAGATTCCCGCTGTTAGCTGTCAATGTAAGCATCTAAAATTATTTCTTAACAGTATGATCACAATGATTTCGATTGATTGGAATGAAATTTGTATTATTCTTCGTAAAATACTTTTGTATTTCTTGTCTAAAGTTGTTTGCCTTTAGAAAAAGTGTAAAACCATTTAACAACGGCATGATAATCTCGGATAATCTTTTCTGTTTAAAATGACACATGATTCAAAAATTTCACACCCCAAACATGTGCAGTTAAAGACGGTCTAGTGCGGCAATTATATTTCTTTGAGTTACTCAGCTGATACATAATTTCACGGACGAGTAACTTAGGACACGTTACGAGTGAGTGCAAAAACTGCGAAAATACACTTATTACAAATACATTTCAAACTGAAGTAAATCTAAATAAATAGATTGCTCTTAAGACGATTAAACTTCAAATCACTTAACATTTTCATTGACAAAATTAGCGATGATCACAAGAGTATGTTGGAAAAACATATACTAAACATAAACTCTTAAATCCTCTCAATAAAATTGATCTAAAATTATTTAGCATAACGGACATTTAGCATAAAAGCAGTCTAAGGGTTTCCTGTAGTAACGCTGTTTGTAACTCTGTAAGAATTTGCATATATTTTATCATAATGGCCGGTTGTGCTTGGATGTAAATGTAGCCCCATAAAAATTAAGATACAATCGACTCTTGATGCTTACAGACAATCATATGAAGCAACTACATAAGATAATTTTCCAGAAATCAACGTATTTGTAACTAAGATAATTTTAAGGGTGAGAAAGATACTGGGTCGGTAGTTTTGAAACTTTGCGCTAAATTGATTCTTTATTTTCGACAAGAATAAACATGCATTGTACACATAATGCAATGTCTGAAGACATTCTCATTTACGATACGCAATGCTTCGGACAAACCTATTGAAAACGGTTGAATGCTAAAAGCAGAAATACATTTTACAATATGGATATAACGGTCAACGTTTCAATGGACATGATGGATATTTTGCAACAGTGACGCGAGAAATGTATCTAAAACAATAACATTGAAAAATCTTACCTTTGCAACTTTATCTTGAAGTTATACTTCGGTTCATACCAAAACCTTATGAAAAATATCACAATTTTGAGCAGAAATACGGAGGTTTCCTTCTACAATAATTCGAAAAGTTCACGCAAACTTTGTGGAATAATAAATGCCATTGTCCAGGGAGCGGGTCCTTTGTGCACAAAGCGCATGCGCCGCATGGTGGCAAGTCACAACGACAATAGGTTCTTTACTATTCTACCAACGAACACAATGAACTACCTGGTAGGGGGGAAGTGAATTGAATGAAAAAGTTTAAATATTTTTGTTAAAATTACAATGAAGAAGCAAAAATTTACGTCTGTTAATTATAATCAAAACTCAGGAGAAAATTAATTTAAACTTTACGGTTTATGGTGTTTAAAAAACGATCGTACGATCGAATTTGAAGATTTTCTTTTGCAAATTTCTGATGCACACCTGTTTACGTTTTGAATGTGGCTATATGTGGCAGTAGTGGATTGATTCTTCCACCAAATGCTGTACTGACACCGCAAATTTTTTTTTTAGAAGATTTTGCGTAATGACAGACGTTTAAAACAAAAAATAGTACATTTACACTCGTTGCTCCTAATTTTTAAACTGTTAGTTTATTTGTGAGTTTTAAACAGATACAACAGTTGACAAACACGAATAGTTTGTAGTTCTGAAATAAATAGAATCATTAATTATTGACCCTATGAAATTGATCCTATAGCTAGCTAGCTATATTAATTCACATGCACACACGCACATATTTTTTATCACAGACTCGGCAACAATTAAAAAGTCTATAAATTTAATTCATCGATTGACAAAGCTTTTGACAATGTATCAAAACTTGTCATGGATTTAAAAATACCGCTAAACTGTCTTATATATGTTTCACATTCACATTTTGGAAATAAATCTTCATGAAAAAAGGCCCTAAATCAATATGTGATGGTATAATACGGCAAGGCATAATGCAAAGTGCTTCAAAATCAATTCGAAATATTCAAACAACGCATACAGTATAATTATATAGTCATTTCAACAAGTTTAGTTTGTTTATAGTCCATTTAATTCAATCAGTAATCGTTAGCAATGTTTAATATATCATCATATATTTACAAATGATTTATTGAATTATTGTGTAATTGAATAAAAGTTTAAAAGAAACAAATTACAAATTATTATAATCATATATCTATACCTTTAAAAATATTATAATAATCTGTTTGTTTTATTAATACCAGATCAAGTGATTTCCTTTAATTATTTACTGCATCAATAAAGTTTAAGTTTATTTGTTTTAAACAATGCATCAGAGACTAAACGAGCATGGCATAAAATTCGTAATCTTGCAGCTACTTCGACCGTACTTGGAGAAACTACCAGAAATCGGTAATAAACAAACTTCTTTAAGAAACTGCAAGATTACGTTAACCATGCGACTCTCAAGGACATGTTTATTCTTCTTCTTCATAGGGAGTTCTTTATTTTCTTTTACTTACCATTTCTTTACGAACTTTCTTCTTTGCGATGCAACTTCTTGGTATGATGTCTCTTCTTGCTCTTCTTGTGATGGAGTTTGCTTTTCCCTTCAGCTTTTCCACGATTCTTTTTTTTATCATGTTGTGCTTTCCCATGTTTCCCATGCCTTTGAGCGTCTTCCTGTTTCGGGTGTGCTTTCTTTGGTTTCTTTCCAAAATTCTTACGATGTTTTTTATCCTTGTGTAAGATGCCCTTTTTCGCATGGTTCTTTTTGTGTTTGGGTTTCACCACTTTGTGCTTGGCCTCGCTCGTGGATTCCACGACGTGTTTTCGTTTTGGTCTCGCGACTTTGTGTTTGGTAAACACCTTTGCCGTGTCGATCTGAGGAAAGGTTCCAGATTTAAGTTTAACTTGAACCTGTCAAAGATATAAAGAGAGTGTTACAAGTAATCATCAACTACGGTTAAAATACAAGACAATGATTAGCTTTAAAAGGAATACGAAAGGGACAATCGCCTCCCTCGAGTTTCCTTCAGCGGTAAAGCAAAACCAATGGATGATTACCCGCGCTGAATATCTAGAAGGAAAAGTGCCAGGCACTTTCATCTGGAAAGACATAAGTTGAAACTGATTTCCTGGAAAGACAGTTTACCTCCTTCAAGATATCTGCTTTAAATTGTTTAGTCGTCGGTGCATCTTTGACCGCTTCCAACTCTTGTCTCACCAAATCGTTGTAACTATATGCAGGTACTCCAACCGGGCTTTCTCCCTTAGGCAAAGAATCAGGCTGGGATTTCGCTGCGGGTATGGACTGGTCTTCGGCAAGTTTCTCTTGTTTTCCTTCAATCAAGTTTGGTTTTAACGGGAGATTCTCTTGTGCAGGATTTTTCTTGTCTTTATTATTCAAGTTTTTCACGGCAATGTTTTGTTGTTGTGTGCCCTTTGAATTTTGCTGTTCGACAGGTTGTTGGATCATTTGTTGGGAGTTTTCGTATGCTAGATCCTTTTCAGTGTTGGCTTGTTGAGTTGCGGAGGTCTGTGCAGGTGCCTGAGTACTTGCCTGATTGATAGGTTGGGCATTTTGTGCAGGTGCTGCTGCGGGTCGGGGTGCTTTGTCAGAGTTTTGTTCTTTTTGGATATTCGCGGATTGGGATGGTTTGTCGGATGTAGATGCCTTTGCGGGTTTCTTGTCACCTGTTTTTTGCTGTTGGTTTGCAGCTTTCTGGTCTTGTTCGGCTTGTTTTTGACTGGCGACTTGGGTGGCAACCAACGTAGCAGCTTGTGTTGCAGCTTGTGTAGCTGCCTGAGTTGCCGCCTGGGTTGCTGCCTGAGTTGCAGCCTGAGCGGCAGCCTGTGTCGCAGCCTGCGCTTGGGCGGCTGCCTGGTTAGCTGCCTGGGTTGCAGCCTGTGTCACCTGATAGGACGCCTGAGTTGCAGCGTTCGCTGCTGCTTGGGTTGCCGCCTGAGATGCTGCCTGAGATGCTGCCTGAGCGGCACTGTCAACAGGTAGTGCTGGTTGAGATTGCTGCTTTGGTGAGCCAGCGTTATTTGTAGCTGGACGAGTGTCGCCTTGTGCTGCTCCTTTTCCGGGAAGTTTCCATGGCAACTTCGAGGCAGCAAGTTTAGCGGGGGCACCACTGACCTTCTTTTGGTCAGCAGCTACCTTCTTCTTGTTAACTTTCTTTTTTATTGGTGGCGGAGGTGTTGGTGGGGGAGTGGGACGGAAATGAAGAAGTGCGTCAAGCTTATCGTCAACCTTCTTATCTTGAGGAGTCAAATTAAACGGATGATCGACGAAGACAAGGCCTGCTTTTACTTTCTTGGTATCTAAAACAGATAGAAATTTTAGATCACTATGGACGTGAAGAAGAGAGGACTCAGAGAAGCTTTGCATTTATGCGGTTCTTTAAAAATTGTATCCAGGACACCGGAGGAATTTGGAACATAAGTGCTGCCAAACAGAGCCCAAGAAAACCGTATTAATTCTTGTGTATCTAGAGTTGATGTACAGCAACATACCATAACAAGCATCGCATTTTCTTAGACAGTTGAGATGCATCCATTTATCGTAAGCGCACGCTTCCGTAGGATAGGCTTTGCAGTGGTTGTGATCAACACACCATTCTACAAGTTAAAAAACCAAATAATTATCGGTGCAATTATCGACTGTGATATCATTCATAACGCTGCCTTGTGCTTGAGATCAAGCTCAGTCGTTATATTTTACCTGGATAATCAGCCGCGACTGGTTTAAATCTTCCGTACATGGGTTCAGGGAAAGGCTCTAGAAGACAAAATGAAAACAAAAACTCACGATGGCTGTTTGGTATTCTACATCTTACTTATTCTGTACCGGATCAGAACTAAACTGTGTTTAAGAATACTGAATGTATATGCACTTACGATGGTCACAATAGTGACAAAGTTTTGGGCAATTGTTTCGTATCCATTCGTGATGGTAACAATGATAGTAACGGTATTGGAGGCAAGGTAAAAAGTCAATACATGGCTCTAAAAAGAGAGAAGCATTTCGGGTCAGTAATTATAACAAATATTGGCTGTTGTAGTTCCAGAGTTGCTAGGAGTTTCGCTAATAGATTGATACGATAGGAAGAAGTTTTGAAATTGGTGGCTAACGTGGAGAACACTAAGATGTTATGAAGTTGTTTAAAAATATGCTAGACAGCGAACGACGCATGGAATTAAAGTTAAGTACATCTATAACGGTCACTATAACTGAACGTAGGTCTTCCTCTCGTCTCATAATTCATCTGTGAATCAAGACACCAGCTAAATAAAAGGATGGATATTAAAAAACTTACGCGGTGGAAGAGGAGACTCGGCGTAAGTTAAACCTTTCTTATGAGCCTTTAGGTGCAACTGATGCCCGTGTTTCAAACGTAATTTATGTTGTTGGTGGTGCCGACCGTGATGAAACTTTCTCAAGACGTGATGCTTAGTGGCATGAGCCTTTCCATGGGGAGTCCGTTTTGCTTTTCCCATGATGCAAAGGAGAATGGGATTTTTTGTGATGACGATCTGCGATGGAAATGAGGATAAATTGATTTGACCATATACTTGTTGCCGAAAATCGTTTATGTGAACAAACGTTTTGGTGACAGGAAATGGAATTAGCCAAGGGATAATTGGGGTAGACCAAACTATTTCATCAAAGAATACTCACGTTTAGAGTTCACGATACAAAATATCGTAGCCAAAAAGAGGAGACTAATAAATAGCCTTGCTGAGCAAACCATTTCCCCCTCTTTATCTGTTTCTTTAAAATACAAAAATCATTGTTACGCAATACATTTCTGCCTAACTTTAAAGAGTTCGTAAAAATTGACACAATAGGATGGATTATTAAATAATGCGGACTTAAGTTAAAACTCTAAAATACTAAAAGACAAAACGTTATACTGGTTGCTTATCTTTTGTTTATAAAAAATAAAAACACAACTATTCCCCTAAACGATTCAACTATTCCCCCTAAACAAAATTCAAAGCAATGGTTGTAACATTTAATACGACTTAATCATACCTTGGTTGGGATGAAAATTCCTGTGTGCGAAAAAGGTTGCTAGAAATTTGAAATAAAATCAATGAATAAATCTTTTTATTTGCTCCTCGCCTGTCTGAAGTAGTTTCCAAATTAAGATTTATTTACATTAAATCCACACGCCACTTGCTGGTAGAACTAAAACAATATTGTTCTCCAACAGGGTGCGAGGAACAGCCTTAAAACGGACAGTTCTATTCTTTTAGCTGTAAATTTGATTAGTGTGATAACATGTATAGAAATTACAGGATTTTGCTGTCATTATTGGTATAAGAAAAGTAATTAAGTACCAGAATAAAAAATGCGTTCGAGCATGGGTGTATGTTAATAATTTATGTGAACAGGTATCGCAAGGCTTAAGGGCTTAACTACATTTGTGTTTGTATTTATTAATCTGCGGATTAGGATTAAGTGATTAAGATTAAGATTGAGTAATGTGTTTTAGAGTCGTCCCCAGTGGTTTAGTCTCATCTCAATAGATTACAATCTTGAATTCTTGAACTTGAATTTTAGTTATGTTCCAAATTGCCCCGGTTAACAATCTGTTGTCTGTTGTAAATAATTCATAACAATGTTTAGATTTTCATAGTTTTATTCTTAACTATTGATTTATAGCTACTAAGTTATTATACTCTTGATTTATAAGACTCGACTTTAAAAGCTGCAAAACTAAGATAATTTATTTTAAATACTTAATTTTGTACTAAAGTTTCTTCAATATCATATATGCCCTCGGTTTATAAAATTATAAAACCTATTTTATAAAAAAAAACTTTGTGAGAGATTTCATATTTTAGAGTTCAACTTCGCTACAACTGTAAGTGTTGAAGAATGGCAAGTCTTAAATCATATGGCAGTTTTTTCATCCCCTAATAGGGCATTTTACATCACGTACTGGCAGGCTGGGTATTCGCGTACTGTGCCGTACTTGCGTCGGGGTTGATCTCGTATGATGTTTGATTTTCTATCCCGTTTGGTACAGTATTGTCTGTTGTATCCTTTGCAGTACTCTGTTGTCCATAGCTATTACTATATGCACTTACACCTGGCGAGCTATTAGCATCGCCGTAATACTGACTTGACGCCGGAGTATTTGACCCAGCAGCATTCGATGCTACGGGATTAGCCTCAGCAGGACTCGGTGCTGGGGAACTAGGCGCTACGGGATTAGAATCTTGGGGATTAGTCTCAGCGATACTCGGTGCTGGGGAACTAGGCGCTACGGGATTAGAATCTCGGGGATTAGTCTCAGCGGTACTCGGTGCTGGGGAACTAGGTGCTACGGGATTAGAATCTGCAGGACTAGCCTCAGCGGTACTCGGTGCTGGGGAACTAGGTGCTACGGGATTAGAATCTCGGGGATTAGTCTCAGCGGTACTTGGTGCTGGAGAACTAGGCGCTACGGGATTAGAATATGCAGGACTAGCTTCAGCGATACTCGGTGCTGGGGAACTAGGTGCTACGGGATTAGAATCTGCGGGATTAGTCGCAGAAGTACTTGATTCCGGGGTACTAGATGCTACGGGATTTGACTCTTTGGCATAACTATCTCCATAAGCTGATGACGTCGTTTGTTGATAAGCGTTTGATGGATTTCCACCACTACTCGTGACTTGTGATGCGCTGGAAGATGACGTTGTCGCTGGTGACGTAACTGGTGGCGTTGAATTGCCTTGAAAAGCATAACTGGGTGTTTTCAGTTGTGAAGGATCAGCACCGGCATTTCTGTAGTATTCATCTTGTGCAGAGGGATCATTTTGATAAACACTATTGACATCAGCCCCAGAGGTATTCTTGTATGCATTGTCAGAATAAGCGGAGGGAGAATCACTTGCTTTTAGTTGATCTAGATCTTTCTGGGACAAAGGGTGTGTGAACGTCTTTGAGAGCTTCGGTTGCTTGGTTGTTTGTAGAGTTGCGCCATTTTCGAGCACCAGAGAGTTGTGCTGCTAGGACCAGAGCAGTTTTCTCATCAGAATCAGCCTGCTTCACGTGTTTCTTTTCAGTTTCTGATTTTGCTTGGGAAAAAAGAATTATTATTATTAATGGACCTAGCTATACGTCCCGTGATGAACAATATCAAAACTTACCAACACAATTCCCCCATAACCCATCACGGTCATAGTTTCTTGTTATTGAACACCACGGTTCTTGTGCGTCAGCAGTTGTACAAGTAAAGTAATCAATTCCACGATAGTTAAACGGAAAGACACAGCACAAGTTTTCCGCATTGCCGCCAGTTGTGTCCACACCACATCTAGTTTCTGAAAAAAAATATATATCTTTGTTTTACTGAAAGACCAACAAGTAGCTCTAACCAGGAGCCTACGCAAGTACCTACCATTATCTGAGTTGGGAAGACACTCAGGACAGCATTTCCAACGGCGTTTTATCGGTTTATCGCAGTTCAAATCCGGGCATTCCAGTTTTGAGCATTTGATAATACCATTATTACAGTGACATTTAGGTACGCATGGTCCTGGTGACCACGTCTCACCGCTCTGATGAATCACTCCACTGTACTCGCAATCTGGAGAGGTTACAATAAATATACTTTTAAAATGCTCAAATCCACTACAAAATCAAGATAATCTTTCTATTCTGAGCGACTTTCATGCCTTACGTTTTGGGCCAGACGTCTCTTCGCTTGGAGCGCTTGAAAGAGATATTTCATCTTCTGTTGAAAATACAAAAAGACACTTAAACCACTGATGCACAAACAAACATGTAATTACACTGAAGACGATTTGGGAAAGATAATACAACTCTTCCCACCTGGAGGAGTACACAGTCCGCATAGTTTCTTGCAATGCCGTTTCATCCACACTTGATTACACATATTTGGATTATAATTTTCGCACATGGACAAATCTCCACAGGCCGAGTCTAAAGAATAAACAGGTCGTGTGTTGATCATTTACACTTAAATACCAATCCTGGATTTTGTTGACGTTCATGACATCAAATTACCTGGAGAAACGACTGATCTACTTTTCTTCAAACATGAAACTGAGTTTTGATTCCCCTTTTAACTTCGATTAAACTGTTTTTATGAGGGAAATATCCAGAACAACCAAGTAAATAATCTCCCAAAACGAATTCTTACGAGTTTAAAAATGCTCTACCTAAGCTCCCAATAGGTTCTTGATTTACACAAATTAATTAACACTTGCTGTTGCTTTTTAAAATATTATATTTTGGTCATGAAAAGATACTTGTTGCACATTTACTTTTTATCTAAAACTCATTTCTAAGGCTTTTTTTCCAGGCGTTCTTTGGAAAATTCTTTGTACAAAAATAACAGTATTTGCAATGTTCTCTGTCACCGTAAAACCGAGTCAACATGTACCTTTTCGCACAAAAATAGCGTCTGTATTTTACAGTATTTAAGAATCTCAGAAGTTCTCAGAAATGTTCAGTCCACTGTGTGTGAGTGGCAAGTTCTTATAGTATTGAATTCTTGGAAATTGTGTCCACATGTCGTCCCCAGTTTTACGGTGCGCGAACATGGCGACGCTGTACGGTCTTTAACCTTGACCTTGGTACTGACCTTGGGACTGATCCTGACCTTGGTTCTGACCTTGGGACTGATCTTGTCCCTGGTACTGACCTTGGCTCTGATCCTGTCCTTGGTACTGACCTTGGTACTGATCTTGACTTTGAGCTTGGTACTGACCTTGAGATTGATCTTGACTTTGTGTCTGATCTTGACTTTGGGACTGCTCTTGACCTTGACCCTGATATTGACCTTGCGGCTGACCCTGACCTCTATCCTGATTTTGACCATTAGCTTGATCTTGACCATTCAAAGCCTCTTGATCAAGATGACCGCCCTTGACTTCCACTTTAGGTGAACTGATCGTACTAGATTCGCTCTTTGGCACAATCACTTGTATTCTCTCATCCGTTGGTTTGGAAACAACTTGTTTCAAAAGTACCAACGGTTTACGCTCTCCCTTTCCGCCATCTGGAGGCATGATAGCTATTTCTTGCTCAATAGGCACACCCTTGACTTTGGGTGCAATCTGAACCTGATATTTGACAATAGCAGGCTTATGAATGATCTTGGGCAACTCTAAGTAAGTTGTCGCATGATTTCCATTCACTGTGGTTTCTTTGTTCACTGTAGCCGATTTCGACTTGTCGTCGGGCTTACTGCTGTCCGCTACGTTTGCAGTCCCAGAGGTCGAGAGGTAGACTGGTGACGAGGGGTTTCCCTGAGAAGAGTCAGACGCCGTTTTAGATATCACCTTATCTACTTTGTATTGCGAATTATCAGATGAAGAAGCTGATTGTGGATTGCTCTGAGCTTCGTTGTAGGGTTTTGGTGGGTTGACATACTCGTTGTTTCCTTTATTTTGGTTGTAATCATTTGACTGGCCACCTTGGGTAGCTTGTGAAGATAGCTGAGTTTCGCTCTGGGATTGGGTTGAGCTTTGAGAGGCTTGAGGCTGGTTTGGGGCGGTGGATGGATCTTGATTTTGAGGAGCTTGAGCTTGAGTCTGTGTTGAGCTTGTATCGGCGGTCGATTGTGTTGAGGTCTGTGATGCAGTGTTCTGAGGTGATGTTGAGTCTTGGGTCTGGGTTGCGGGGTTCTGAGGTGATGTCGAGTCTTGTGTCTGGGTTGCGGGGCTCTGGGGTGTTGTTGAGTCTTGTGTCTGGGTTGCGGGGTTCTGAGATGATGTTGAGTCTTGTGTCTGGGTTGCGGGGTTCTGAGGTGATGTTGCGTCTTGTGTCTGGGTTGCGGGGTTCTGGGGTGATGTTGAGTCTTGTGTCTGGGTTGCGGGGTTCTGGGGTGATGTTGAGTCTTGTGTCTGGGTTGCGGGGTTCTGAGGTGATGTCGAGTCTTGTGTCTGAGTTGCGGGTTTCTGAGGTGATGTTGAGTCTTGCGTTTGACTTGTTGAGGTTTTGGACTGGGTATCTTGACCTTGGGGAGTATTTGGACTCTGTGAGGCAGCATATGGCGAACTAGTTGTCGCTTTCTGAGACGAGCTTTGATCACCCTGCGTTTGCGAACTTTGATCTTGAGTACTAGTGTCCGTCGCGGCCTGCTGAGCAGACGTTTGACCGCTCTGAGTCTGAGCTTGTGTATTTTGAGCCTGGGCTGTTTCTGCTTGACGGTCAGCTGTTTGACTTGCATAAGGTGATTGTGTTGTCGGTTTCTGACTTGTGTTTTGATCAGCCTGGGTCTGAGTTTGTTTACTCTGATCCTGTGGTGTTTCTGTGGGTCGGTCTGCAGTTTGTGCTGCATAGGGAGAGGCTGTTGTTGTCTCGCGAGCAGGCGAGTTTTGATCAGCAGCTGGGTTCTGATAGCTCGCTATTGACTCCTGAGAGGCAGGATTTGACGTAGTGGACTCCGCTGGCTTAGACCACGTCGTCGCGTATGATGGATTCTCGCTATAGGAAGTGGCTTGTGTGGATGTATAGGGTTCTGAGGAACTCTCGGGGTAACCATAGTGCACCCCTTGCCGTCTGTTGGCTTTGTCCAAAGATGGTCGTGGAAATCCTGCAACAGATTGAATGGATCAATTAAGTTTTGAAAAGATTTGACTCATTAACAAATGATAGATGACAATACACATTTCGTTTAAACGTGTTTCGTCCAGAATTTTATAACATTTAATAGGAAATAACTTTCTTTAACTCAGCTAAACTCCACCTATATTCCATCTGAATATTTTTTTGAAGAAAACATTCCTCTGAAAACAGACGGTTGTTGCAGTACAATCTTGCAAAATGTGAATATGTGTTGCTCTTTATTCTTTCGCAATAGATTTTACGTTACCTTGTGATAGGGAAAGAATAGTGAGAATGAACAAGCAGGTAAAATTATTCATTTTGGAGGATAAAATCCAGTGCTGCAAATGGAAGATAAAGATTGATTTCAAATCAAGAAAAATTCAGGTATATAAATCCCTTGAACTTCGAGCCATAGTTTACAAATGAATTAATATCACTGATAGTGAATGCTATGGTTCTCAAATTATTCATTACGAAAGTTCCGAAAGAGTCGATAGAATATTCACAGAGATTTGCTATGTATGTATTTTAATTCTTTTTCTAAATAATTAATTTGTTTCGTATTGATTTCCTGAATGAAAAAATCTTGAGAGAAAAAATCTTGAGAGCTTAGCTGCATTGGATTTATGTATGGGGTATATCTTATCTTACATATACGAGTATAGATATGTAGCATTTACTTATTCACAGTATATATATATGCGAATAAAATAAACATCTATGTGTATCTGATGTTTAATATACATCAGTCCTGCGTGTGTATATAGATATACGAAAACTAATTATAAAATTAACTTGAGTTAACTTTAATCAAAAGATACTAGGACTATTACATAATCTTTGTTTATCCGTCATTTATGTAAAACAGCCGAGTGATTTTACTGGAAAATTGAATCAAAACTTGGCGGAAAAAGTTGCAGAAGCAAATTGTACAAACTCATTGAACCGCATTTATGAGGAAGATGTTGAATATCATATATATGTAAAAATCACACGCTACGCGCTCATGTAAAACAGAGCGACGTTTGTTGTCTTATAACTCCATTGATTTCACCAGCAGGTCCATTGGCCACTTTGTTCAAACTACTAAAACAACAATTGTTTAAAAAACTTACATTTTGTCCGGAATTTCGCGATAAAACTGTTTTTCCAAACGTTATTTTCCGTCCGTTCGTAAAGGCAGCCGAAGAAAAGCCTCCTCTATTGTCTGAAAAGTAGAAATCAAAGAGGTTTCCACGTTTTCGAAACGGGTAGATACAAGCCTAGGACAATGGGATGAGGCGACACGTACCTGTAGGTCGAAATATCAACAATTGTTCAAAGAAAATAAAACATCAGTTCGCATCACACGCATTCCAGAGATGAATTTAAGAAACTCAGTCATATCAATAAGACGAAATCGCGCAGCAAAAATGATCGCGAAGATATTTGGAAGCAACAACTTTGTACCAGAAATTTAATCTAGTGAAACATTTTTTTCAATCAAATCTTTATTTAACTGCTCTGTCTAACTGCACGATTATACATTTTGTTTATACTGTGTGCCTAAAAATACGATTGTGTTTACAATATACACATATATATATCCTCAAAAAGACATCAATAAACAGATATATGCATGCTTTTAAATATACGATATGCACATTTCAAATAGCTAAAGGTCTGCCAAATATAAAGAAACTTCTAACCTCGCTATGAGACAAACAAGCAAAAATATTTTTTAAAAGAAGTTGAGATCTCGACTGCATGCACGCTTATGGTGATTTGTGACCAAAGTCAAAGAAACATTTAGAATGTGAATGATTACATCATAAACTTTTAGTATTTATATGATTACACGGATAATAAACTTTAAATGTAAATTTAATACAGTTAACCAGTACGCAAGCGAGGTCGCGATTTTTAACCACAGTTTGTTTAGCCTGAATAAATGGATATTTCAAGAATCAAAATATTTTTTAAATGTATAATCATTAAATATCTTTACTTTATACAACCGATTTGAATAAATATTTTATGCTATACCAAAATACTGCTATGTCATATTTTTCCTTATACCACAGACACTTTAATCGAGTTTTTTTTGCCATTTGTATAGTTTTAAAATAACTTAAAGTTTTGTCATATACAGTTTCATCATTTTTCTGTCTTTCGAGGTTGCTCTTAATTCAAAATACTTACACTCAAATATATATATAACAAATTCTGAGCCATTCATACTGGTACTCCAAACGTCAATTACAATATATACATTCTTTTAACATGCACTCGCGTCTTAACTTAATTTAAATAAATATATATGTATACTGGATATGTGTATTTACATACGGTTTGAACCACGATATCTTAAGCAGAATTCTCACACAACCATATATATAGTTACCACTGTCGAAGAGACGTAACCAACTCCATCGTCAATAAATCTCCGATGTCCAAAGGTACATTGTCTTTATACCTAATTTAGAGAAAACATTTTTCAAAATAATTTCCAGAAAATGTGGGGCTTACGATGGTCGCGGTTGATCTACTGGACCGTGCGGTTTAAGTGACCTATTGAGCTATATTCCAACTAATTTCTTTTACAATAACTGCATCAGTATATGTTGGTATACCTATCTTCCATACGATGGCTTGCGATATTTTGTTTCCAGTCTCTTTCCAGGCGCATCTTCCTCAGCATTTCTTTGTTTTCTTTTGCGGTAATGGCGGAAATACGTCTGAATCACAGCAGCTGCATGCCGACTTCTCTTGAATTGTTCATGCTCTTTATGAGCGCGATAGCTGTTCTGGATTAAGACTGCTGCTTTTGTAATTCGTCTATACAGCGCAAACTATACAATAAAGACCAAAAAGCTTTATCACGTTTGGTAGAAAAAGGAGAAGATATTCTAAACGAAAACCTTTTCAAAATTATTTATAATATAAGCCTGTATATACATATCAGATATCATGCAAGAGTACAATACTTGATTTATGATTTCTAACCTGTTTATACCGACGATAGTAGCTCTGAATAAGTACTGCTGCTTTCAATTCGTCGAAGTGTTGTTTTTTGCGGATCTAAAGTTTAAAAATTCCCATTTTTTAATTTACTATCGATTAAATCTATTTTGCAAAATTTAAAAATGTACATGCATACGTATAGCACAATGAAAATTGATTTTGTGCAAGCACCTTAAATTGTCTATATGCGTTTTGGATGATTCTTGCGGCTTGTAGAAGCTCTTGTTGTTCAATGTCTAGGAAAGATTTCGAGGAGAAACGAGGTTAACGAAGACGTAGATTCGTTTTTCTTCAACTTTTAAATGTTACATTACGATCAAATGTAAAGTTTCAGGACGAATTGTTCAGCGTGGTACGTGCTGGGAAAATATCTAAAACACACCCTTACCTGTTAGAGTCAATTCGGAAAAATCTCTTTCCAAGAATTGACGTGGTTTACTCAGGAATTCCTCAAACTCAGACGTATCTGTTCCTGCAGATTGAGGCGAGTTTCGAACGGCAGGAGAACTTGGAGAATGCGATGCTGGAGTGCATATTGGTGAGGAGTCTATGGAAAGCGTGTCATAATGAGGTGTCCTGGGTCCAAATTCTGGTTCTGACTTCATCAAGTTATCTGAAGGTCTATCGTCAGTTTGTATGTCAGAGAAGCCAGTGAAGTTCAGTGCAAATGGAGCAGAGTTACTTGGAGTCTGGAGAGGAGACCTTGCCCTTTCTTCAGCCTGTTGTATCAGCGCTCGAATCTCAACCAAGACCTTTCCAAGAGTGTTGGGTCGATCTAAGTTAAAATGAGCAATCAAATTTAGCTACCCAAACCTCACAATTGTCACCATTCGAATAAACACGACAAAAAACACCGAAAATAAAGAATCGAACCTTCTGACATCACAACGGCCGTATCAAAATCTGGTGGAGGTTCCGTTACTCCATCAACTCTCTCCCAAGCCAAGGAATCCGCTGACATTGGGGATTGAGGAGCCTGTTCGTTGGATGAAACTGAGAGGTATGCACAAGAACTGCTTGGTGATTGTGGCGAGCTTTCCATTACCATAGAACTACAAGACAACACATGTCACAATCGCAAATGTCTTTGACAAAAATAGATAAAAGACAAAAATACATCGAAAGGTTAAGAGTTTGCATACGATTTAGTCTATCAAAGATTAAAACTGGCTCTGTTGTAAACAGTTCCAGTTGAGAGGTGGACTTTTATTCACGTATACATTTTTATAAAATGCCTTTTAAAAAAAAGCGAACTTACTACATGTCTTCTCCACATATAAACTCGTCCATTTCACGTACCAGAGACACGTGACCCATTTCCTGCGCTAATGCCTTCGCTGATCGTCCGCTTTGGTCACATTCGCGGTATGAAGATGGTTGCCATGCCAACAACGTCATCGCTGCGTCATGATGCCCGCGATAGCAAGCCCACATCAACGGCGTGCATCCGAAGGAGTCTTTAGCATGCGGAGACCATTCTGGTTTACTGACCTTGGTCATTTGTGTTGCGTCTTCGGCACCTTCGCCTCCCGTCCTCATAGTCTGCAACTTTTCCATACACGCGTGTTTTTTAAGCAAGCGTACGAGTTTGGTAAGGCCAAGGCCTGCCGCAAGATGAAGCAGAGTGAGACCTTTAGGCCCGGTTTCTGGTATTGTCGAAAGGCAGATCCTCTCAAGAAGGACTTCGCAAATTCTTACTATTCTGTCTTCGAATGTACCCACTTCACCTTCACCTTCAACAGTTCGTCTTTCAGCTTCATTATTCCCAAACGATTGAGCAATCCCTAATACACTTTCAAGTCTTTCGATTCTCTCAAGAATCAACTTCTTCAGGTCTTCATCTCTCGGGCTCAGCCAATCAGAGACAGAGTTGGTGGCATTTTCCCGCGTCTTGTACTCAAACACACAAGCATTGCTGATAATGAATCCATTCCATGCGATTTGGAGGGAAACCAGGCCAGGATCGTGAGGTGGACAAAAGCATCTTAAAACGCCAGGCTGAATCAAAGTTGCGGCTACTGAACAGCCATCAAAAAGGGAGGAGTAGGAGCCATTTTGACGTGACCAGTCACCTAAGATTAGAATCTTTGTTTTTCCATCGCAATACGACCACTCTGGTGAAAACTCTGTTATGATATTTTCTGAAATATGACTTGTAGTTTGAGGATTGCTTTGGGTTAACGTGTCCGAAGGTTGAGATAACCCACCTTCCATTCTTCCATCTGATGACGACACTCGAGAACCACTCAGAAAAGTATCTTTTTTCTGAACACCGAACATGCTTGTGGCACCTGCTGCAGACTCACTCATAGGACATAAACCCACATTTTGGAAACCTCCGTTGGTTTCCGCACTGAACAAGCTCTCATTAGAAACCTCATTTTGAGATATTCCTGCCATTGACTCATTTGATTGAAACATACCATCTTGGGGAACACTTTTCAGACTGGAAACTTCTCCATTTGTTCCACAAACGCTAACACTATTCGCAGCTG
Source organism: Dendronephthya gigantea (assembly GCF_004324835.1). NCBI lineage: Eukaryota > Metazoa > Cnidaria > Anthozoa > Malacalcyonacea > Nephtheidae > Dendronephthya > Dendronephthya gigantea. The sequence goes on from NW_021163020.1 coordinate 1,294,449, forward strand.
ACTGACTTACATCAAACTCGGGTAGGCTCATCTGGGTGATTCCTTCATGAAAAAGAGTCCTGTCGACCTCTGGGCAACTCATATGAGATACACCAGTTTCAACCAGACTCTCATCAGGCACCCCAATCTGAAGCACTTGTCCCCTTAACGTTTGGTTCCTGGAAGGACAATGGTGACCTCCAGGCAATAAGTCGTCAATAGATGCTTTAGCATACAATAAAGATGGAGTAAGGTTATCTAAAGTATGACAATCTGTGGATATCATTTCAGTTGGACTACTTAATGTCCGGCCCATTCTGGTTGGAATGCCACCACTTGATGTAATGGATTGATGAACGAAGTTTCCATACTCCGGACAGCTTGATAACCCAACTTGATTTGATGTGCATGGAGTAGTTTGTTCACTATAATTGCTTTGAACTGTCGCCTTTTGAAGTTCTCCAGCAGTCAAGGGAGATAAAGATGTTGACAGAATATCAGAACTACCATTCGTTTGTAACTCTGATGGCAGGTCGTTCATATTAGGTAGATATTCTGGTAGATAATGCAACAAGTCATTGTCAAATAAACCAATATCAAACGTTTTTGATAAGTCGTTCTCCGATTGGCTATGAACTAGGTTCATCCCGTCATAATCCAACACTACGAGGTCGTTCTCCAACAATGCTTGTGACGTAACTGGAAGAGTAGCATAACCATGGCAACCATTCGATAACGTGTTGTTTGGCGTACTTGATGCTATTGCATAAGGATTCTGTTGGAGCAAGCCTTGACCAGGGTAGAGCTGATTGGCGCGATCATGTCCAGATATTAAATCTGTAGTTGCAATGCCTTGGGTACGTGTGCAATGTGAGGCTGCCGGGAAACTTTGTTGAGCACCATTTTGTACAATTTTGCTTGCTGATACTAAACATTCCCCATCACTTTCAGTTGATCTCTTCTGCACAAAGCAAGTTACTGGTTCATCAGCAATTTTAGGGCGCAAAGTAGAGCCACTGTTTCGATTGATAGTCACAGCAACATTTGTGCGGGATGAAATTGACGTCGTAGGGCATGTCGTGTAGCACTTGTTGCAATTGGTACATTTGTCTACACTGTTCGGTCCGTTGCCATTGATTTCTGATGGTTTCCGCTGCGTGGACGAAGCTGATGGTTTATTACTGCCTGATGCCCTTTTCTTATTGGCTCTTCCTTTCGTTTTAGGCTCCTTGTATCCCTTAACTTCCGACACAAGTTTTTTCACATCAACTGGAACGATCTAGAAGAAAAGATGCCAGTTTAAATCATCAACGTTTCTGCTATGGGAAATTCATTTGCGTGTAAGACAGAACAAACTTTGCTTTGGTGTCCTTCTTCTTTGTTCCCACTTACTAAAACAAAATTTAAATGTATTAACAGGAATTGACAGCTTACTTCTTTTGTGAACTAAAATGGACATGTTCACTCACAGATTGGTTGTAATTGGCAAAGTAACTCTTGTTCAGTAAGCGTTTTATATGGAAGCAATGATGTCACAAGATCATCAAATGTCGTTGTCCTGTCGGGGATGTTTAGGTAGTGGACAAGAACGATATCCGGATTCTAAAAGAAATCAAATCTTAATACTTCTACCAGCGTAGTACCATGTGTTCGGCACGTGGTACACGTGACAACGTACCGAGGTTATTGTAGACACGTGTCATGGCGTATGCATGGTCGCTTACGGAAGTTGCGTTATGTGTTATTACTCTATCTTGTTAAGCAAAGACGTACCTCTAACAACCAATAACACCTTCTATGAAATGTGGACACTAATGCTGAATGAACATAGGAGCAATATATACACTATAGAAAAAGATGCAAACTTCTTCATATATTATGCAAATTATTTTGTTTGCCTTCTCATTCTGCGAAAAAATTAACATTCTTACCTCAATCCCTCTGATCCTGAGACTGGAGTGATCAACTCTAGCGGAAGACTTGCTATTCTTTCTTGTCTTCCAAAAATATTTATCCAGATGGTAAGATCTTGTCTGGAAATTGGCCAATGAAAGTAAAGGTGTTTAGAGGAAAGTGATGCACAGGGAGATGGATGAAAGGAATGAAGTATATCTACCTTCGAGTTATTTCTGTTGTAAAGAAGAAGTGAACCATTTGGAGGCCTAGTAAAATAAAATACAGATCGTGATATTTTTCATTCAACATGAAAGGTTGGTGATAATACATGTGGTATCATGGTGCAGGTGAAGATATCATGATATCAATTACTTCAGTGGTGGAGGTGATGGTAATGGTAATCATAGTAAGGTGACAACAGTAGTGAAAAGAATAGTGATGACAATTGTTATAATATACATGGTGATGATCATGGTAGTAACAGCTTGTAGTAAAGAAGATGGTGATGATCATGACAATGGTGATAACACTAGCAATTATCATGGTAGTTGATGGTGATGAGCCGATAATCATAGTGGTAGCGATGATGGTCTAATTGCATGATAACATCATTTTACCTTATGTTGACTTCATTTGCTAACCAGTTTTTATGTTCCTCTAGACTTGTCAAAATTATAAACACTTCCTACAACCAAATACACCGTAATTTAAAATCATCATACCTTTCAATGATTTTACTTAGATCTATATACATTAACTAGACAAGTAAACTAACAGAATCTTACTCAGCCCACAAAATGCTTTTCAATACTTATTTAAAAGTAAATGCTATTGCAAGCTGGGGTTTTTCAATGAGCATGCTGCGTCTCTATACCGCAGGGCATTTTACCGCAGGGTATTTTTGAATTTAAGTACTGATATTAAAAGGTTATAAGCGAAAGCCACAATATCCCAGCGTCAGATAACATCTCAGGATATATACAGGTATACAGGATTCCTCATTTAAATGCTAATATGTGGAATACTTTCTCGCCATAAATAAGATACGTGTTGCTTATCTCCGGGACGAAACGTAAAAATATTACCCGCAAACGCGGTAGCATGTAATTAACGAACCGTAATTACACCTGTCATTGCTTGCTGTGAAACTATATTACAAATATCAAACGCTGTATATAGGTAGAAGTGAAAAATACGGGCCAAAATTAATTTCATAAACATTAAAAATGACGAACGTTAGACATCCCGTGTTCCGTTAAATTCGTTTACCGAATCTATCATGACATCTATCAGTACACGATCGCCCAAAATTAAACTTACTTGAGCATAAATTATCGAAAAATGATAAATGATTTGGACTAAATGACAAATCTTTATAAACAACTGTATTCAAACATGCTTGATGCTCTCAAACGGTTGAGTATCTGACAAAATATTAGATTTTTCAATGTAGACAATAAGTATTTCAGAAGCGGTTAAACTTTTAAAGTAATTGGTGCAGAAATATCATAAATTCATAAATTTTGCAAAGGAAATGGCGATGGTATGAATTTCAAAACATAGGTCACACTCGACTGTCATCGTGTTATTATCGTCTAATTTTTGTTTCTATGGCCGCGTGCATATGTAATCATGTCTATCGTATATCGAGGCTTAACTGCAGCATTTTAAAGAACTTTTAAAGCAAAGTAACTTGAGAAATTATAACTCAGACGACAACATCGGCACAAACATCACATTTCTAACTTCCTTCCCGCCTTACAGTAACATACCTCATTAGAATTCCACCGAAATCGGAATTCGGGAAGCCTGTCGATGGTCCCAAGGGAATTCAATGTCGCAGAGAAGCTGAATATCTTCGATTTTTGCTTGTTTTCTGATTCGTGTGTTCCATTTGAAGCCTGAACTTGCAGCATTCCAGAATTTCGGTTCACGTTCTGAAATCTCAAAGTCGAAGAAAACCCTGGTCTTCCCACGCTAACGAACTTGTGTGGCTTCCTAAAGCTAACGTGACATCGACCTTGTGGTCTCTCAATTTCGTATCATTCATGTTCAAACAGCATTTTTATCTTTCTCACATCTTGCTCTTCTTATGAATTGTTTATGGCTGACAACAACAAGATTCTTTCTTCAGACAAATTTACAAATTGAGCCCGCCCCCAATTACCAGCAGCCATGCGCACAAAAACATGCGCGTTTAGAGAATAATAAGAAAAAATTATATAAAAGAATATCGCAATATTTCGCGCGTTTAAATGCTTATAAACGATGGATTTATTTGCTGATCTCCCTCCCCCAGGTAAAAACGACTTCTTTATGTTCGTCAGGTGCTTTATGACGGCGGGAAAATGGCGTATTTTGGGGTTTTTAGAGCTCAAATAAAGATAATATCGCCGAACCATTTTTGTTATTTACCAACGCATAAAATTGCTGGATTATAATCTATAGAACATTTATAATCAAGCGATTGCTTCTGAATCCTGAGCATAACTATAGCATAACAGAACATACCTAAAATGGCTCAAATATCGAGTTGCGTTTCTCGCATTTCCAGATTCAGAGAATGGCTCTTCAACACAAGATGGTGGAGGGCTGTTTGGTGATCTTCCAGAACCAAAGCGAGAGAAACGAAAGCAGGAAAACGACGATGAAACTTCTGATAAGAAACGACGATTAGAAAATGATGGTATTTTATAAACATTGTTATCAGCTGATATGAAAAAGTAATGTGGTTGTAGGAATAATTGATATATGTTCGTAAATGGTGATTGATTGTTTGATAAATTTAATAAATGACAGTAATGGTCGTGATGATTGATGGTATTGTTGATTTAGTATTAGGAAGACGAATAATGGACGAATGTAGATGATTTTACCCTATAAAAGGAAATTACTTTGCACAACATAATATATCCCATATGACAGTCTTTACTTAACGAATTTTTCCAACTTTTTCTTTAACCAAGTCTTGTTCTGTAGTTAAATTTCTGCTGAAAGGTTTCGTTACTGAACGAATGGGAGAACGGGAAGATATGCAAGATGCTCATGTCGTAATGGATGACTTTGGACCGGAATTTAGCGATGATCACATTCCACATGACGTGTAATAAGAGCCACCTTAATTCTATTACCTTTCAATTAACTGAGTGTAATTTCCAATTCGGAAAACGTTGCTAGCATAACTACCAACCAAAAGCGTTAAATAAATATTTCATTACGACCCACTTAATTTGAAAATGTTTTTCAGCTCCAGACTGGCTTACTACGCCATATTTGACGGTCATGCTGGGGCAGAAGCTGCCAAGTTTGCTGCGAAGAATTTGCACAAGAATATTGTGAGAAAGTTTCCAAAAGGTTGACGATTGGGGATAACGACAAAAAAACATTTTTCACCAAAAAAGAGGTCCTGGAGGCCTTTATTCTACAATGACAGAGAAAATATTACATTTTCTATAAACATTTTAAAACTATGTAAATAATAGTTTAATGGTAGCTTTTTCTAGAATGCGAGTGAATTTGTTTTGTTTAACAGGCGAAGTTGTAAATAAAGATAAGGAAATCAAACGATGTTTAATCGACGCATATCGCAAGACGGATGAAGAATTCTTGCAGGAAGCAACCAAACAGTATGCTATAATAAAATTCAATCAATTTTAGCCTGTATAATAGCAATATAATACGAAAAATGGTGCATAATTTGTTTAGTAATCCGACATTAAAAGATGGTTCCACTGCTGTGTCAATTTTGGTCGTTAATGATGTCCTGTATGTTGCAAACCTCGGAGATAGCAAAGTAAGAGGTGCATGTGTCCGCTAGTACGTGGTGTAAGAAAATCGCAACGGAAGTCCCGTCATTTTCAACTGTTTCCAAAATCTAGGCACTACTCTGTCGGAGAAATGAAGATGGAAAATATAGCATTGTATCACTTACAAAAGATCATTCTCCAACTCAGGTAATCCCAAACAAAACCAGCTATATTTATATAAAACATTCACAAAACTGAAATATTGTTTTTCTTTATAGTACGAAGAAAGACTTCGAATACAAAAATCAGGAGGGAATGTCAGGTCAATAGACATTTACAAATTAAGTTCAACTATCCTTGAGATTAATTTTAGATTTCATATATTTTTAGAGAGGGCCGAGTTCTTGGTATTCTTGAAGTATCTCGTTCATTTGGCGATGGTCGTTTTAAAGGATGTGGTGTCATAGCTACCCCTGATGTGCTAAGATGTTCGCTCACTGATAAAGACAAGTATTGTTTATATGACACGATTAACCAGCTTTATTTGAATTAGTTTGTGTACTCCAAACACACTCTTGTGTAAACCTATTTTCTATTCTTGTTTCATTTAGATTTCTTTTACTAGCGTGTGATGGGCTGTGGAAAGGCTTTGAAGTGGACGAAGCTATAAAATATATAAACGATATTCTGGAGGTGTGAACAGGAATAATTTAGGTTACTTTTGTTGTGCTTTTGAAAGGCCTATTGTGTAATTTTTGTTGCCTTACAGGGAGAAACGGCTATTAAAAGTAATAAAGGTACTGACGAATCTGAGGACGAGAATGAACCGACGCTTTATGAAATAGCTTGCAGTAGTGTTGCCGGCGATGCGATTAGAAAAGGAAGTTCAGACAACGTCACGGTCATGTTGGTGGAGATCCAATCAGCGTAGCAGGAATCATGGAGCTGGCCAATCAGGATGTGAGAAAAGCAATAAAGGGAGTAAGGAGCAACAGATAAAGATCTGTGGAATTTAAAGCTAAACAAAAGAACTGAACAATAACAGCAGTGCGCATCCCAAGGTTTCCGATTTTTTTGCAAATTATGGCTACTACTGTTCTGTGCACATCTGATCCTCCAATGAAGTTATTTACAAAATAATTTCTGACAACGTAGTCGTAATACTTGACAAATTATAATAGATGTAATACTATGTATGTAGTTCATGTTCGTTTTCTGGTATTAACAATAAAACATCACAAACGTATTTCAAAATTTAATTCACATCTTTACAGTAGTTGTATTTAAAAATACAAGAACAACAACGCAGCATATTGACAGAATAACTGAGACTTTTTGGCGAAAGATAATTCTCTGAGACTCCGACCATAAAAAACAACAACACATATGGTTGTCTTTCGTTGGACCTATTTTCTGTCGTCGGCTTCTCACTTTCACAAGCAAGTAAAAGCTGTTGGACTCGGCATGATTATAACCATCAACGTTTTAAGCCTTCATCTGCATTTTCTCGATTTCCGCTTCCAGATCTGCGCATGCCCGTTCGATTTCGTAGTTCTTGCTCACAAGACCAATCCAACTAATTAAAAAAAATTAAATGTTTGATTTTAATTTAGGTATTTGATTTCATCAAAGATTTAGAGACAGAAAACAATCATAAAATAAAATATTCAAAAACCTTTGTTCTAAATTTCGCAAATCCTTTCCCGCAGTGGTCTTAAAACAAAAAAAGAGTTTTAAAAAGCAGTTCAAAAGCCAAAATTTCTTTTGTAAAAAATCTTGAAAAAACCAGCAACTTCAGCATACTTGTTCACTTTTTCGTTGCCAGTTGATTTGCTGGATTTCTTTCCTGAAATATTAAAATTGGATATGATGGATGGTATCTCTGTCTTTGGGATGAATTGCAGCCATAATGCACTGTTGTGATTTATGCAGTCAAAATATTCTCATAAAGAAGTCTTAAATGTACCTAATGTCTAATAACTTCTTCTGTTGTTCCTGCAGCATTGCCATTATAACATCATTGTGCATTCTCCATGCCTGACCACCATAAGTTGATAATAACTCCAGGTTACAGATCCTGTATATGGACCACAACCAAGGTCAGTAATGCAAGTCTTCCCAGAAGGTACAAAAGAGAATCCTATTATTTATCGAGTCAATACCTTGTTGCCTGATGCTCTAATTGTGCTGAAGAATTATTTACAGCCTCTTGCCAAGCTGTTAGGTCATTCTTCTGTGCAGTTGATGGAAGAGGAAGTTCATATCTGAATTTTTATATTCATAGAATAAAACTAGTAAATCACACTGCCTGGTAAGATCATTAAAATATTTTATCATGTGTTTTATATTTATTGTAATACTACCTTTTCATACTTAATAAATCCATCGGTTGTCGCTTACTTATTCTGTCAAACTCATTCTTCAGTATCGGTGTCTACATGCAAAAATGTCATTTTGTTTCAAATTAAATGCATGCACTTGCTAAAAAAATGCATTTTTGAATATTCTCATAAAAGGCAACGGATGACTTGTGACAATGGCCCTACAACCCACCAAAAATTTGTCATAGACAACAGGTGGTAGGTGTTCTAGATACTTCTTCGACCCTCTGTATCTTTTTGTTTCCTCATCTATCAACTGATTCACCTGAAAGGGACGCTTATGAATATTTATATGTTTATTGAATGTATTCCTCAGCATAATTTTGACAGCAATCACACCACACTTATGACTTAGGTATTCAATGAAATTCAACACAGTGAATTCCTTCTTTCTAACACGACATTTTCCTACCCATTAAGCACTCCGTAGATTAATACAGTTTATATGATACAGTACATGATACATAAAATAACATATATAAAATTGTAAAATATATTTATAACGAATGTTTTCTACATGCTAATTCGCTCAATTGAGCCAAACTATCAAAAGAGAACAAGTGTAATGCATTCCGCTTTTTACTCTAGATTTTAAAGGATCTAATCATACCATCTCTCGAACTTCGGGTTCCTCGTAGCCTTGGTCATAATAAGGTAAAGCATCAGGCGTCACTTCGTAACTTGCGGCCGCCATGTTGGAAAAAGAAAGAACTGAGCCCGCGTTGACACAAAGATTGAAGACGACACTTCATATAACAACACGTCATTCGTATTCTTGCATGGATGTGCACGTTGCCAGACAACTTGGCGCGTCGCCCGTCAATTTGGCGCGTTGCCAGACAACTTGGCGCGCCGCCCGTCAAGTTGGCGCGACGCCAGACATCTTGACGTTCTGCCAGACAACTCGCAGTCTATTGGATTTGGAAGCCCTTCAGATGCTTCGTTATGAGGCACTAAAGAACAAACGAAAGAAATCAATCCCGAAATAATATTCTAGTATTTCCAATGAATAGATGGACAACCGACAAAACAGTGAAACGTTTTATCCAAACGTTTTATACACAGGAATTCAATTTTAATCGATGACTTAGCTACCATTACGACATAAGTTTAAAACAGTAGTTCTACAGCTGCAAAAACACTGCAAACAACCAAGAATACATAACTTTTAATGAAGTAAACATAATCACAGTAAACCTGTGCGTGTTATTATCTCGAGTCACGAGCGGTTTCCTTTCACAATTCATATTTTGAAATCGATCACAATTGCTGTTTAATTTGTTGGCAGGTTTTTTACAAGAGGAAAAGAACTATTTGCTATTCATTTTGAACTTTTGGGTTGTATTTAGTTAGCTTGGAGTAATTATTTGTTCTGAAGCATTTTTACTGCGCACTAACAGCACCTAAGACTAAAAATTAATTGTTTTAATTTAAAAACACAGAACCCGCTTCTATCATTTATTCAGTTGTAATCGTTTCGAAATTGACTGTAGCCATAGTCGATTTGTACAGCAACTGCAAAATGTTTGAGCTTAATTGGATTGCATTTGGCTTGGTGTTGTTAATACCTGCTCTCAAAACAACCAGCTTTATATGGGAAGGTGTGTGCAGTATATATATATTCACTTTAAATTCTTCATTACATTAAAAAAATAGCTTCCTCTATTAAAGATGAACTTGTAAATAATTGAATGTACAAATGGGTATAGGATCTCGTCCACTTGGCAGATCTCCATCCATTTTTCTCATTTATTTATTTAATACTAAAACATTGCCTATTTCCTATAACTTTTTTACAGAGAATAACGATCCGTCTTTATTTGAGGCTGACATTAGGCTGTTGTCTCAACAAAGATTCGCTCTGGAAACAACTGGCGACATTGATGCCCCTATTGGTGTAAAGAGAGGAATCACCAATGAAGAGGAAAGATTATGGCCTGGAGGAATTGTTCCTTATAACATCACGGAAGATTTGCGTAAGGTTTACGTATTTAGGAAACTGGTTTAATTTATTAGTATCTATAGTCTATTATGTCTACAAAATCAACGCTCGTTTTGTCTCAATGTATCGCATTTTGCAGTCATGCGAGTCAAAAAATCGAAAGAAATAATCTTTTCAATTTAGTTGACAATACGGAAGCAATGATAGGTATCCACAACGCCTTCAAAGAATGGGAAAGTCAGAGCTGTCTGACGTTCATCCCAAGAACAACCGAGCCAGATTACATCGAGTTCTTTGGGGCTGGTGGAGGGTATGTTGAGTCAATCATTTCTGTCCGTAACGATCAGATGAGATATTTGAAATCCGAGTTAGCCACGATAAAACTTCTTTAGATGTTGGTCGTACGTTGGTCGTGTTGGCGGAATGCAACAAATCTCTCTGGGAGAAGGATGCTATGGAGTTGGAACCATCGCTCATGAGATAGGTAAGACGGATTACAAACATGATGTTCATATATAGTCTTCTATCAAACTGCCGGTTGACAAACCCTTGAAAATAATTTTTAGGTCATGCAGTTGGTTTTTGGCATGAACAGAGCAGACCAGATCGAGATGAGCACGTGGAAATTCTCTGGCATAATATTCCAGATAGTAAGCATGTGTTGTGTAGATCTTCCTTATCTGGCTTATCCAAGCTGGGTAAGAAGTTCCTATCATGTGTATAATGGTATATTTTCCATATTTGCAGACAGGAAACACAACTTCAACAAGTATAACCGTTCCCAAATTGACTCTCTTGGTTCAGAGTACGACTACATGTCAGTTATGCATTATTCATCGACTGCATTCGGAGGCGGAAATATAACAATTGTCCCAAAAGATCCGTCTGTCATTCAACTTGGCCAGCGAAAGGGCTTGAGCCCGCTTGATGTACAGCAAGCAGATTTATTATATAAATGCAATGGTTGGTCCCAATCAATAACTACCCGAGTTTAGATTCGACTTACACTACCACTGCCTTTACCCCGACCTCCTGCTGACTTGACACTCATGATTGGTTAATTTTGATTGAATCGTCCCATTTCATTGGTTCGCATTCTCTCGGCAGTAGTGAAGTAAACGTTAAAGACTGTTATTCTATATATATATCGTTTATAAACAGTTGTGACACGAGAGTAATCAGGGTTTTTTTCCATAGGCCAAACGACAATAGTTACCCCACCACCGCCATCACGCCCACCGCCTCCATCAGGTAATTAACTCAGCACGAAGCTGAAATATAATATTAGTAAGAGAGATCATGCCTTTACAATGGAGGCCTAAAGACATCAACAAATAAGCTAACCTCAATCAGGTTGATGTCCGCAAAAATCTAACCAATATATGATGTCAGTCATTTAAATGCACATGCATGCATATTAGTGATCATTATCTTTTTAGCTTCCCGGATTTGTTTTGCGATAGTTTTATCTGATCTTTAGAATCACAAATGTTTAAACTTATCCCGCAAGAGATATTTTCAAGATAGTGCATAATTATTGGCTCATAATTGTCATTTTATTGCACCGAAAATTTATTTAATACGAATGCCTGAAAAGCAGTTTACTGACATGTCTGTTACGATGCTTGTAGGGCCGTACGACTGCACGTTTGAAAATGGAACGTGTGGTTATCGTAATGTAGAAGAAATGCGAAGAATTGGACACATTTGACTGGACACTGAGAATAGCTGGGACGCCGAGTGGAAAGACTGGACCTGAAGCTGATCATACCACAGGACATTTTGGTGATATTTCAGTATTATCACTATTCAGATATGATATGGCATAGCGATTCTGATGCCAATTTAAATTATATTTTAAATTAGACAGTTTTATCGCGTTATCAATTGATAAATAATATATATAACCTTTTTATTTAACTTCAAGGTCACTTTTTTTACATCGAAGCTTCTTCTCCTCGTCAACCTGACGATAATGCATTGCTAGAAAGCCCCGAATATCCAGCAACAGACAATAATCAGTGTTTTGCCTTCTACTATCACATGCTTGGAAAACATATTGGCGAATTGAATGTCTACACAAAACAAGGCTTTACTAACAATCTTGTTTGGAGCAAGAATGAAACGCAGGGAGATATCTGGCATCAAGGGAAAATACAACTGCCCGTCATGCCGAAGGCCTTCAAGGTAATTTTACTTGGATTTACCCATCGCATATAAAATACCTGGAGCTGGTCCTGTGAAACTCTCTTGGGGGAGAAAGGGCTTGTCGGGCGCTAGTTTTACCGATAAAATGAGCGTGGTTTATTATTGCTTGGTGTTGTCACTATTAACTCGAGCACTGCTCTCTATCTTTATCTCCCGAAAATGTCGAATATGCCCCAATTTTGCCGACTGGGCTACTTGCATGGAGGAGCAACACCCTACGCAACCCCCCTTGTCAATTTCACAATGAAATACGGTGTCTCGCATTTCAGGTTGTATTTGAAGGTGTCCGCGGTGATGGTTACCAAGGTGATATTGCCATTGATGACGTACACTTTCTTCCAGGAAACTGTCCTGAAACCATTTAGGACTATATGCATGTGTAAGCAAAAAATTCTAGTTCAATGGAGATGATTAAATTTTAACTAACTATATCATCAAATATCCGGACATAATTTTAACCGTGATATAATAACCGTTGTTGATCCTGACATAAACCTTTACGACTTCAGTGTTGCATTTTAATTTCTTTGTAGGTTTGAAGAATACAGTAATTACCAACTGAGGCTAATGATGTGTATCTTGTGTTTATTGCATATTCATAGTAATAAATTTCAGGTTCATTTTCCTTCTGTTTTTCGTCGTCCTTTTTATGCTTTGGGGGTCTTTCAGTACTAGTTTTTTTCTCGCCACATGCAATTTCATCTCCAGTGAAATAGTGTCATCTCATACAAAAAACACAAATGGTCCTTAATTGGAACTGCGCGCGTGTCGGCGAATTAAAAGCTTTCTATAATTCAGTAATTGCTTGAGAATTACTTTTTTAAAATTTCAGCTCATGCATTGAAATACACAAAGTGGTCCTTAGTTGGAACTGCGTGCGTGTTGGCGAATTAAAAGCTTTCTAATTGCTTACGAATTACCATTTTTAAAATTTGACTCATGTTCAAAATTTGTCACTATTTTTGCATTTCTGCGAAACTTTGTCAAATGTTATATGTGGTAGTCGTGTCCAGTGGCGTAGCCAGCCTGATTCTATAATGATTGGTTTGAATGAATTTATCACTATTTTTGCATTTCTGCGAAACTTTGTCAAATGTTATATGTGGTAGTCGTGTCCAATGGCGTAGCCAGCCTGACAATTTAGCCAGCCTGATTCTAATATTCTGAATGACTTGAAATTTGCGTGACATGACCAATTTTTCAGGCTGGCTACGCCCACTGGTGGTGTATACAGTAGGTGGCGCAGCCCAGCATGGCAATTTAGCCGGGCCGCTATGCCAATATCTTGCTGTTCATTGCCCGTAGAAGCAATTAAATAATTATAACTTAATATTTCCATAGCAGAAATAACTACTAGCTAGGTCGTGAGGCTAGCTACGCCAATGAATAAAACAGACTTGGGGAACATGAGGAATTCTTATTTATTCTCATGGAAAAAAGTTCATAAAAGGAAGGTTAATTAACAAAATATTCATTGCTGGTATGTATAATTAATAACCATCATCATATATTGTAATATTATAATATTATTATTACAATAATTACTTTAAAGCCCGTTCTCAACTGGGCGAATTTATTCGCGCGAATAGCAAAAGAGGAGAAATACCCCGAAGCGATTTTACTTTTTAATTTCGCGGCGAAACATCACTGGAGTTCAGATATCGCTTCGCGTCGCGCGAATAAATTCACCCAGTGGAAAACGGACTTAAAAGAGAAACACGTTAAACAGGTCACACGCTTACAATCATATTAATAGCTGTTAGCATGCAGGTGAAAGACAAAGCAGTGGCAGGTAACCGGAGTACATCATGTGTGAAATAATATTTTATTCACCACAGGCCATCGATATAAAACATTTGCAAACTAATGAGATGAAATTAACCACGTCTGCTAAATACTCTAAAGGGAAAGCCATTAGGAAGTTGAAAGTGTCAGTGATACATCGTGTCGGAAAATATCCACATAATTTACTCTAATGGAAAAAAAAACTTGCATCGTCTCAACTCAAAATTTTCTCTGTTTGTTACTTTAACCTGGAAATTCTCGTAGGTCCTTTCGAGGACCCAGGTCCTTTCGAGTGTTGCAGTGTGTAAGGGAGGATAACTAATGCTTGAACGCAATTCAAACTCACTGTCCGTTCCTATCCTGGGGGGAAATATCTTACATTCACGAGCGGAATCTTGCAAGCATTACAACTTATATGAAAATTCCCCTAAAACGACGTCAGGAAGCAGTAAGATTCAAAGATAATCGGCAGCTGGCCTGCGAAGTATTTTTCTGCTCCTCTGCCTCCCACGGGGCATGCCTTTTTCTTTTCACTTTCCCGCTTGTCAAAACTTGCAAACTAAACACAAGACCATTAATTTCTCCGGCAATAGCAATAAAATTCGCGTATATAGACAAGTAAGTAATGATGTGTTTATTACTTGAGCATAGAAACCCACTGGCCATTATACGTCCTGAGTATATGCAGAACTTTTGAACAATTGAAGAGATCTCCTTCTTAATCTCTTGAAGGTGAAGTAGTAAACTAGTGGATTATAAATATACGACATTTTCGCAAACAATGCTGGGAGCATGCTTGCTTGTTCGTCAAGTTTGACAGCGCCAGTTAAACTAAGAAAGGACATGACAGCGTAAGGTGTCCACGCAAACAAAAACATCCCCGTTAAAAGAGCAAGTTGTCTGGCTACTCTAACTTGAGCGATGTAGCTTTGCCGCGTTGCTACTCCGTTTTTGCCCCACATCGATTCTGCATCATTCGACATTCTTTGCACCAAAAAATAAATCTTTGTGTATGAGTAGATTATCAATCCCAATGGAAAAGTGAAGAAGAATAACAGTAGAAATATACTATATGACCCGTAATTGAAAGTTTGAGCACTCCACACTATGGAGCAGTGGTAGCCCTTGCCTTCGAAGTCATATTTTGACCAACCGATGAGAGGGAACGCACTTGCTATCCCAGAAACTGTGCAGACAAATGCTATGAAATATTTGGTACGTTTTTTGCAAAACGATGCCCAACGCAAATTTGGGTTTGCCAGAGTGAAATATCGTTCTCCAGCGATTCCCGCGAGAAGAGATATCGACGACAGACCCGTCCAAGTACTGACAAATCCATACCAAACACACCCAGCACGTCCTGATGTCCACATTCCGTGAACCGAAGCAGCGAATCCCAAAGGCGCCACAAAAAGCGATGAAATGCAATCGGCCAGTGCCAATGTAAAAATAAGTTGGTCTCTTGGGATTTCGAACATGCTCCGTCGCCATTTTAGATATGTTAATACGACAATAGCGTTTGTTAAAGTTCCAAATATTGCAACGATCCCGTGCACGGAAGCTTGAACTATCGCATACGGGTTATCGTTCAGTCCAGAAGAATCTGTAAAATTCTCGAGCATGTCCGTCTATATAGTAGCTTTTCAGTGCTGTAGTCTCTGTGGCATTTTGTCATCAAAAGAATACGTGATTGAAATATCGATAAACACTTTCCGTTCGTTTTTATAATCAATCATTCATTTAAATTTAATTAATGTGGTGGACAAATTGCGTTCCATGTCACAATGCCATGCGACGAATCCTCCGTCCAGTTTTTCCATCATTCTTCTGATTATCTTAATAAATCATTTACAGCGTTTGACTACACGCATGCGAGATGAACCTGATAAGCGATGTAAAAAGGAATCATGGAAATTGATTGAGATAAAGGGGAGAGGGACGAATCTTACAAGCTAGAGGGAAAAAAAATTTCAAAACATGCACGCTTTAGGATTCATCTAACAGCGTGCTATCACTCCGAGGCCTGATGTAGTATATAGGTACAGTGAAGATATACAATGTCAATATTTTTTTTCTAAGATACCCAAAGTAAATATATTAAACCGATAATAAATTTTGCGATGGAAATTCGTAAAATAAGTATCAGTTTCGTTGAGAATACGAGTGTCAGGTGCTTCGAAAGATGTTCGGCTTTGCACAGGCGAGACACTCTTATAGGTAATTGAAACATGTGAGCCGTTTTTCACAAAAGCATGGTATAGTTAAGCAGTTTTCATTAAGTGTATTTTTACCGTAAACAAAAAGTCGTACATCTCATAACTTCCAAGATATGGGCCTTATGGTTGCGTTTTTTTTCTCATCTATTTACGCCAAAAATACACTTAATTATATTCGACACCGCGATATCTGTCTTTGTTATTTTGAAGGCGCCGCTTATTTCTACAAATTTGTACTGAAGATTTTTCACCCTTTCCAGAGTGGAATAAAAAATCTAAGTCCTAAGAAAAACATCTTAGTATGTTTGAGCATAATATAGGGGATACTTCAAACTTTATTTTTTAACGAAAGGAACCGGCTGGGCAGAAGTGATTAATTTAGCGTCTTTTGTTTTTACCCTCGCTTCGACTTGGATAAAACTTTAGCATATCACACCAAACTTTATCTCATATCAAATAGCAGATCAAACTTTAATTTGTAAATAAAATGTCTCATGTCTGCATGCCAGTTAAAACATTTATATTAGCATTTATAACCGCGATTTTATAAACCGCCATGTCAATAAACCTAATCAATTCTTATAGTAGTATATGTTTGTTTACCCTGTTCTCCAGTATCAGAATCAAGAAAAACGTTCAGCGTGATTCGCAACACTGCTTGTAAAAACCGATCAGTTAAGAAAAATGATGACATCAATTTCCTGCGAATAATGCTTGGATCTGAGCCGAATCTTCTTAGCCACACAAGTAAAACGTAAAAAACAATAAACAACCCTGCGTATGCTGATATCGTGATTGTATTGTCACGCCTTGAGGGACATCGAGTGATTTATGATATCCCTATGACAAAGACCATGCAGATTTACGATGTCGATGTGTAACGCAAACATTATAACAGTGTCGCCTGTCGATTGTCGCGTGTCGAGCACGTACACGTGTGCCAGTCAAAATTTGGAAATCAAAATTTCAGAGCGACATATGACCGGCAGGATAGGAAATCCTTCTAAAAGTGCAGCGTTTTTGCATTTACTTGAAACAATTATCATCCCGATCCTAAAGTATAATCAATAGCTTATTTTTTTCCCTTCAAATCGCCCACTTTTTGACGTAAATTGTACAGCTACATGTTGACGTAGGCTACTATATACTACTGATGCTATCAAGCGAAAATATATATAGCTCGAATACTACCCACCAATTTGATATAAACAGGTCCACATAACATATTGTAAACATGTAAGTATACGCAACAGCAGCTGTTGTTATATTTAAATCACATGCATGCATCAAACGCATGCAGAATTACAAAGTCAAAGGGCGTATTAATATTTTAAACATTTCTCTGTATGAATACATGATGGGACTACAGAGATGACACCACAGTGCACAAGAAAGCCTTGCCTGTCCAGCCGAGCTTTAGATAATGCATGATAAACCGAGATCTAAACTAATACCTTCAATAAATAAATTTCTTATAAGTTAGTCTTACTTAAAGCTTTTCAAATTTCCAATCATTTCAAATATATCATTTACTTCTGGTCTTTTAAATGCTATCAACGGGAAGGTTGTTCTTTATGTAAACACATACACATGAACATCAAACATGCAGCTCTGCATGAATGCGAAGTTCGTATAAACACTCACGCCATTTTAACTTACTCGTAGGCGTAGAGGAAACAATTCTTGCCAAGTCTATAGAGATATCTTTAGTGCTGTTGAGGTAAATTTGTTTAGTTGTTGAGATAGAGAACTGAGAACGCCTCCGTTAAATGATCAAATTGCGATTGTCTTCAAACAGGCTGTATAAAATGGTATATTATAGATATTTATATTTCTTTTGGCGGCTGGCGCAGGGCAGTTTGCATGCGTTTTGTCTAAAGATGTTCGACAACAGTGCACTCAATTAGATGTCTTTGATGATAGCCGCGTTTTTCAAACAAACTATAAGATTATTAAGATATAGTACTGTGGACATTTTTTAGCGTTTAAAAGTTATAGAATGACACGTAGTCGTATTAATTATTCTGGATTAAATATAAATCGAAGAAACACGTTCAAATTATTTCTAAATGGTAATCTCCTTTGCATGTTTAGAAGAAAGCTTGCCTTATTAATGCAAAACTAATCCGTATCTAAAACGCCTAAATTAATCTTTAAACCACCCCTGTAGCTCATGTCTATACCGATAGATCCAGATAAGTCAACCATGATGCATGATATTACTTGATCAATGAGATTCAACGCGCTATTGCACTATGCAACTTTCCTTGCAACTTGCAATGCAACTCTACTTCTGAGGCATCCAAAGTTGACAAATACGAACATTTCTTACGATCTGCTAACGTTTTCTTAGCATTTCGAACACCCTTTACAAATTAACATCCCTCAAAGTTATAATTGCAGGCCTTGTCATTTTTAAGAGAAGCTGCAGAAATAAAATGGACTAACAGTTGTTGGGCATTAATTCCTTTTTTACATGTTATCTACGTGGGAAAATGCGATTAAAACGGCCACGTCTGGTTTTATATATATACTTCACTTTTTTCGTACTTCAAAAGTCAGATAATTTGTCATAAAAAAATTCTCTGATATGGCTCCCTCTCAACTCGTAATCACGTATAAACGTGACTTGGAAAAATAATGAATTTCATTTCTATTTTACATATATCGAGATTGGATCACAAATTTCAGTCCTAAATATTTAAAATTACATCAATAAAAATATATTATTCAAATCTTGCATTAAAACTAGAAATTTAAACTCTGCGACTGATTCAATTATACAAAATTAAAAAATATTAAAATTACAAAGGATCATATTTATATATCAACAATATTTCAATAAATCAGTGACCGTAAAAACTACTCAGACAAAATGTAACTGGGCTATAAAAACGCCCTCATGACGTCACCTTTTCCTTGTGTCAAGAAAAGCAGTGGATGCAGCAAGTAGTCTGTATCTCTGATGAAGATTTCTGGCGCGAACATGCTCGTTACGAATTTCTTCCGTGTGATTGGCGGGAAACCATCCGCACACGCCATCACGGATACGTTCACCTTCATACCAACCTTACGAGAAAGACATGGACGTTGTTTGTAAAGATGCAGACAAGTAATAAAAGAAATCAGAAAGAAGAAAGTTCTGGTTATGGCGAAAACGTTGCATAGTTCGACATAGAAAAAGAATGCTAGGCTAACTGAGAATATTCTGTCACAAGATATTATATAAAATAATCTTATTTGCTTTAAAATTGTACAAAATGTTAATAAAAATCTATACCATCAGAAAGTTTCCTTAGGACATTTACGACATCCCCAGGTACAAGACTGAGTTCATCTGATTGTTGAGCTTGATAGTCATGTACCGCCTGCACTTGCGGACAATCTAGATTTAAATTGATTCAAATATTATTCACACCAGCACTCCTCAACGATTATATATGAACAGCAATGAAAAGTGTCCATCATCAATAGTTTAACTTACCCCACGTCTCATATATTTTCTCATCATCTGTCGTAGTTGATGGTGGTTCAAATGCTTCTTTCCACCGAGTCAAATCCGTCCTAGTGTATAAGATTATAATCTAAGTACACTGTGGTCCGTTACTGAAAAATTGATGCACATGCATATAGCCAAATAAAAAACCACATAATTAACGAATGACCAATCTTTACCGCAAATATAAACTTACTCATTATCGGCTCGCACGTTCAGCTCTTTCGTTTTCTTCTCAAAATTTTCAAGAAAAACCAAAACAAACGCGTTTGTCGCCTTTGAAGTGGATTCTTGTATTCTGATCATGTTTCTTTTCGCGTAGTCAATAACGCTGTACAAAAAATCACTACAACACAATAATTGAAAACTTTAATTACAGAGTTTTCTATCTACATGGAATTTACAGCTTCAAAACTAGTGCTTCTGTTTGAAGGACCTGAGTTTTGTCAAGTCTGAGTAGGCTCGAGAAAGTAATACAATCATTACATTGTCTTTCAATGCACCTGATCGATGCCGGTTAAAACTTACGTTTTCTTTTTCGTGACGACCAACAAATCACTGAAGAGAAACAAATAGATGGGTTTCACACGGTATTTTCTGAACCTTCCTCGCAAAGTGTTACTCAGTGTTGATTTACTCTCAACCTCAAGCAGCTGAATTGGGCCACGACGAAGCAACCAACGATCGTCTGTGACTAATTTGATTGGCTAATGACAGAGTAAAGCAACAATATAATAGTCATGTACACTTTAGAGCCATAACAATACCAACTAATAGTAAAGCAACAATACAATAACAACGTAAAAAACCTACATTCATTTTCATAAAAGCGATGATCTTATCGATTTGTATCATTTCCTCTTTTCGTTCCTCCTTCCTTGCTCCCTCGTTGCATTTATGTACAACCTGCGATAAGATTAAGATTTTTCAATTCACTTTTTATTTCTTTGCAGTTATTACAATTCTTTACCAAAACGTTTTGTCCATATAACCATATCTACCTGATTTACAGCTTTCAAAGCTCCATCCGTTTTGTAGTATTCCTTGTGTCCAGGTTCACAACGACGAACAATCGCCTAAACACAACATTTAAAACTCTATTTACATAGGATCTTGGAGGTAAAACACACTTGGTTCTCTTCACCGCACAATACAATGAAAATGACGAAAAACAAGCGATAGTATGTACTCACATCCACCAATAAAGGATATCTGGTAACTCTTTGCATTGGGAGGACCAAGAATGACTGCAGCGATAAACCAAAAACTCGAGAATCGCGTTCCAGTTTATCCATAGCTTCAGAAAACTTCAAATTCGTTTTCCTTTGAAAACATTTTAAGTCAACTTTTTTATATTCTCCTTCTCAAAATGCATGCAAGCAAAAATGCTTTGTATTTCTTACCTTAAATTTGTCAAAGCTCTATCTTGTTTATACTGATTAGAACAATATGTTACGTATGCTTGGAAGTTATTGGTTGCCTGCGGTAAAAAAAAGGTAAAAATAGTTGTATATCTTGCAAAACGTATTGGTTGTAGCGCTATACAACTGAAGACTTACATGGTCTGTTATAATATCACTGATACTTTCGATCAAGACTGACTGCCTTTGGCGTGACCGTAACTCGTCTAAAAATCTAAATATATAAAAGTCCTTTTGCTTAATTTTGCTTTAAATCAGACTAATGCCAAAACTTTGGCATTTTCATGCATTACCAATTAGGGCTGTACTAGGCTGAATGCAGAATTACCTTTCACTGACATTAACAACTTCCATAATATTTGAAAACAATTCAGAAACTTCGTGTTTGCTCAAGACAGGATCGTTTGAATCAGAGGAAAACGCCGGTGATTTGAGAAAATGATCTACGAGTAAGTTCAAGCTCTTCAAGTAAGACGCTTCAGATGATATCACTTCGAATATTGCCTAAAAGCAAATATACACGCGATCAATGTCAAAAACTTTTTTCATTCTTATGCATGAAACTCTTTGAACTATTCTCATGCAGTAGCACAATTGTATGGCACTAAGCAAATCTGAATGGTCGTTGAATTGAATAACTTTACAAACCTCTTGTTGCTTGCGTTGCTCGGCAGTCACATTATCCAGTAAGCCTGTATTGCGGACCTGTTAATGATAACGTTAGCCTAATTCAGATTACTGTGAATGTGTGAAGACAATTATTTACGTTTTGTCGCTGTTTTGACGGTCCAAATTGACGGTTCAATACTGTAATTTAATCTGACTGTATTAAGCTACAGGTGCTGCAACTCTAAATCATGATGAACGGTGGACCTACTTCAGGTAACTGAGACCACAACATCTTTCCTCCACGTAAAGTTCCTGTGCCAAAGGTAAACGCTCGTCCACGTGCAGGGGAAATACAGCTAGCGCTGCTCCCTTTCTTCCCTCGTTTTAAGCTCAACGTCCTCTCCTTTTCAAACACAACTGCTTGGTATACTTGATACAAAGGTTCTTCTGTGAAAGCTAGGAAACAAAACAGTTGGTTTGTTTTGCTACACGCATCAGGCGGTGATGTTTTGTCAATATGTAAGAGGAGAAAACATTCTTTTATCACACTTTGTATAGCAAGATCTTGTTTAACTACACTGTGCGTGGTTACACTGAAGGGTCAACACTTCACCCACGTTGTAAATGCTTATCAAAGAGCTCTTTTATTAAAGAGAAAATAGCTAATTGTATTTGTGTTATCACGTTGTTATGTTTCAATACCTTCGTCATCTTCGTCATCTGAAATGTAAATAAATATTTCAACTGAGCATAGGTCAATAAAAATAGGTATTCTCTTAAAATGGAAGAAATATTTGCAGGTACAAACCTAAATCATCAAGATCATCAACTCCATCTGGTTCAACGTAACTTGCCTCTATCAAGAACATGTACACAAACACATGAAATTACGATGAAGAAAAAATAAGTCGACGTGCTCTTTTGCTATTTAAAAGTATTACAAACCTGAATCAGTACTTTCACCTTCGTACTCCCAGTCAATCACTTTCGTTTGTGCCCACTCACTGTCCATATCATTAAATGGCTAAGATGAAATAACGCCAAAAAGCTGAGTTCGAGGTTTCTAAGAAACGAAATTTACAGTACCGCAGCAGTATGAGAAATGAGAAAAGATCTTACCTTGAATTCGTATTTTCCCGTAGTAGATTCAGATTCAGCATCGCCATCAGTTTGTGACAATTCGGAAACGTGTATGGCTTGAACATAATTACTAGATCCACCGGAGCTGACAGTGTTTGTAGGAGAAGGTGAAACTAGACGGAATGAAGACAGCTATTTGTCTTTCTTCATAATTCTTCAGTATTGAAAGTTAATGGTAAATATTTTTATATACCTTTATTGTTTATTTTCTTCTCGGGTAATGGAGAAGCAGGCTCCACATATTCATGCTCAGAGTCGTCTGAACTTGACGAATACGTTGTCGATTCCAGTCCTGAAAGTTAAAATGTCGTGATCATATGAAAAATCAACAAAGAAATCTTTAAATTGAAAAACGCGGCAACGACGTGAAATCGTCGCGATATCCCATACGTTTTAATTTCAACTTTTCTTTTCCTTCATTCTTGAGATTTTCTTTCCCTACTGGACTCGGCCTGTTGAATTATCAAAAAAATAATGTGAGAAGAACGTCTTGTTTCCATTTTAGAATAACTTATCTAGCCTGCTAATCTAGTCGATCGAAATAACTACTTTTATCAATACCGCCCTTTTGATCTAGATATACATAATAAAAAGAGAGGCGAGTTATGGAAATAAATGCAAAGATATAAGGAAATGTTTTTTGTAAGCAATCTATTGTTAATGAGATGTTTAGTAAACTATTCATATATCTCTTACTCCGATTTTGGCTGTCTTGCTTGCATAAACTCCTCAACGACTTTTCTATCGGGGCTCTCGTATTCGGCCTCATCGCTACTATTATTGTTTTCAGTGTGAACCGACTTTACAGGGTCCTGAAAATGCTCGTAAGCTTCGCTATATATAGAATCTACATGGACAAAAGAAAACGAATTTATAATCTCTCAGGAAACATGAAGCAGTTGCACAAATTGTAGACGCTCATGAGATACTTCCCAAAAAATGAAAGCTTTACCTTCTTCCACAGCGGAGTCAAAAAGATCCCCTTCAGACTGTGACCTGCTAAACCTTTTCAATTTCATTGCATTCCCCCGAATTATAGACAAAGGTCTTGGCGCATTTGGTAACGGTGGGGGTTCAGATCGCCGTTTTCCTTCGAGAGACGGTCGCTTTGGTAAACTAGGAGGGGGCCTTCGGGTGGGTCCTTGATTGGTGAGAGGTGGCGGTGGGCGGTTAAATAAAAGTTTTTGTCGATGCAGCGCTGACTTTTTTGTTTGAAGAGTTTTTTCATTTTCTGTTTCATCTTCCTTTAAGCTTTTTGTTTGTATACTTGAGTCTGTTTGAACAGGCTCACTAGATCGCCTTTTATCATCGATTTTTATATCGGTTCTTTTTTCAAATGAAGGAGGCATCGAGATTCGCCTCCTATCCGGTGGTGGTCGACTATTACTCCCGCCAATGTTACTACTAACAATCTTTCTATTATTCTCTGCGATTTCAAGGCATTCCTTTTTCACTGAATCTGTCACTTGATTAGGCACTGGTGGTTGCCTTCTAACCGGTTTCCTTGGCAACGGTGGCGTGCAACCAGCTGCAATGTTTTTAGTCTTTGGTTTCAGATACGAAATAGGTTTGTGTGATTGTTCCAGCTGAGAGTCCGAGTGTGTGTGCATTTTCGATCTCTCCTTAGGAGTTGCATTTTGATTTTCCGGCGAACTTCCTTCGCTTTCCTTTGCGTCTGTATAAAAAGTACTAGTCAAAGCTTCTTTTGGTTCTACAAACTTTCGTAAACACGTCGGCTTCCTTGGCAGAGGCGGAACACGCTTTGTATTTGCAGTAGAATCATTTAAATCGTCAAAAAATACAGAACTCGTTCCTTTCAAATCTCCGGTATTATGCTTTGAAACAAGTTGCGTATCAGAAGATGAGATATGTAGCCTGGGAGGCTTCTTTGGTAATTTTGACATATCAATAGTAGGTTTTGCCAACTCTTCTTCCACAGTACTTGAGATGATTTCATCATCCACAATTGCCGGGCTTTCATTAGGTAAAAGTGGTAAGGGTTTTCTGTATTTTTCACCAAAGGAAGAGGAATCTTTATCCTATAAAGAGAAACAGAGGGAAGTTAATTTGATGGCACATAAATATGAAAAACAAAAACATGAAAAACACGCTTCAGATTGACGCAATAACTGTATCGCTTACCTTCTCACTTAATCCATTTCTGGTCAAAACCGTATTATTCCCATGTTTCAAATTTGGAACATTATTATTCTTTTCAAAAATGCCATTACCCACCGAATTATTTTGTTCTGAATCATCGCCTATATCTATATCAGTTGTAATACTGACTAAAAAATCATTTTTGAAATCGAGTTGTTTGTAACCAGCTGGTTTAGGCTTTGTAATAGGTGGTGGCTTGCCTTCAGACCGTGGGAGGTTGGGACTGACATTTGTTGATGAACGATTTTTTTCTGGCGGTAAAATTTGCCGGGGTCTTGGCTTTGGTTGAGGACGTGGTCTTGATTCAGCCATGTTCATGATGGCAACGTTTGATCTGACATTCTTCTCCTTTCTTTTGCTGCTTGAGATTTCTGAAATCATAATTTCATGTTAGTGCTAGTCTCAATGCAGGATTACGAAAATAATGGCGGATGCGACCGAATGTCTTGACGAGACCGTCTGATGACGTAAAACTTGCACAACACAACAAAGGAAATTACGTCTGGTTTAAATATTTTTGTCTGTTCTTCAGCAAGAATTTCCGACCGCCTGCATTCTTATAATTTAATGTATTTCCCCCGCAGTCTTCGTTACAGAGATCTACAGGAAGTAAATGTGATTCTTTGAAATAACTACAAAAATTTTCACCTGTTTTGCGGCAAGTTCTGTTGAGATTTTCAAAAGCGTCATATAATATTTTTTTACAAAAAGCTCGATCGCGATTACATCTCGAATATCATAGATAAAGCGAGCGTTATCGTATTCACGGAGGCGAAGAAAAGCAATGGAGGCCAAGCATTCGTCAGTGAACAATACTGATGATTAAGAGTCTGAGGACAACTCCTTAGTGTACGTGACAATATGACCTCGATAAAATATTCATCGTCTATTTTTCATCGTTGCCAAGTTACGGAAATTTAAGCCGATAAGGATTTTTAAAAATCATTGTTTGTTCTACATTTCGATGTCACACAACAGAAACTGATATAAAATGAAATGATAGAGCTATATTTACATTCAACTTAACTGACCAGTCACATGGACGTGCATACGTCCACAACATTAGGGACTTTCAAAATGAAAATCATCAATCGATCGTCAATAAATTGCTAAATTAAAGTGATATACCCGATCCTAAGAAATAATTTATAATTTATTTACCGAAGAATCTTTAGTGATAGGTATAGCTAAATAAGATACACTATCTATCAAATTACCACACTATTTTGTTGCATACATCCATTTCTGGTATATCGATTTGCAAAACAGACACTTCCAAAATTAAATGCCCTTACTTCCTTAAAGTACTTATAATTCATATAAATAAACCCATATCACTACACGAACATTGAAATACTATGCTTTATTACCAATCAACCTTCGTTTACATTTATTCTACTGCGCTATCAAAATGGATATATTTGATGGAAATAATTGATAGAAATACAAATCTAATAATAGCATAAATTAGCGATTTATCTGACTGTATAATCACCGTATCTATACCAGAAGCCATTACGCAACTTTCTTGTCGACACAAAAATAATTTTCGCTCCTCGTATTACGAGAAGTTCAAGACACACGCTTAGACTTTTACTTAGATCGCGCTACCCTTTAACCAAATTATACAAAATACTTCGTTAAATGATAAAGAAATAAGCATTTAATGAAGTAATAGTAACGATTGATTGGTAATTCTTCGCTCACAGTTCATTACAAGTTGTTCAACTCCACAGGCAAAGCAAAACGTAAACATAGTCTAATATCAATACATCAAAAACGGAAATATATCAAAATTTGAAGCAGCGCCCTTACTTGTCAAAGAGACAAACTTACGAGGTGAAATAAGTTTCCTCTCAAATGTCGTAGACATGGGTACGAATGTAACAAATTATTCGAGATACTTTATAGAAAGTCGCACGTTCCTTGGATGAACTAAAACCACTAGCTTCTATGCTCGCTATTCTATTTGTTTGTTTGTGTTAAGTAATTAGGCATTCCCGAAGCACGGGAATAGGAACAAGAGGCATCTTTTAAATAAAGGATAACTCAAAATGAAAGCTATTTCTACTTCACCGTCTAAAGCTTTCGATTTCGTACATAAAGAATGAAACATTCGAGTGTGTATAAAGAGTACCTCGTCAAACCCAGAATGAATCGATGCGTTTCGGTGTTTGAACGTATGAAGCCTTATTCCATCGTCTGATCTTTGTTAAAAATTCAGCGACGCTTAGATATAGAATAATCTCTATTTGTACCTGTCTTGTCCCAAACGAACCTGTATGTCAGCTAAGTAATTCCAGCCACAATTTTTGTAAACACCAAACCGTGATTGAAGGAAGTTGCTAATTTGATACAATCGAAATCACCGGGTATTTCTCCCCCTAATGTCTAGTACAAAACCCCTGGGAGAGTGATGTTGACTGCTGAGGTCAAGACAACCAAAAATGAGTAAATTATACCAACAGCCCAAATCCAGCCATTATTACGTACATATAGATAATATATATCTTTAGAGGATAATGAATATTCCTATACGAGTACTAATACATCCACAGAAATATATGGCGGAAGACATGAAAGTCTGGGAACCACTCCAAGGCGTAGGTTGCCACTACCGGTTCACAAAATATAATTTATCTAAAATAATACACAACTTGCATACCACAAACGTGAAAACCACACAACTGCTCGCCTACGTTATGGTAACTGCCTGCGTGAGAGACAAACTGCTGATGTCATTGTTATAACCGAGGATGACATCGAATGAGATTTGACAACAATGTTCAGGAATTCAAAGCGACACATTAATTAACGGTTTGAAAACATGCCACGTCGCCTTAGAAGATAAGAACTTTTATCGTAAGATGCAATCGAGTTTTGGAAAGAATTGTTTACAAGATCGACATGCCACCATGCGAACTGATTTGAACCGCAGTTGCAAAAGATCATGGTCATAGGCATAGACGGATAAAACTATATATTTCTTATCGTGGAATTGACGTAGTCATGCATGCCTACAGAATAGCTTGTTTCAGTTGTCTCGTTCCAATTTTGTGAATTTTAATTTCTTCATCACATGAATACGAGCTAGCGGCATTTAATTTTAGCACTGATTTCATCACCACTCATTCTTCATCGTCGGTAAACATTTACGATACCACATTGGCTACAGTTTATCTTGGGCCTCGTTAACATTTTACAGATACCGGATTGCAACCCGGAGGGTCGAATATTTTAGACATACTGAAATCCTGTACGCTGTAGAGAAATTTTGTTTAATTGTAAAAGATGAAAATGCTACAATATTATATACATTATACACCAAATCAGTAAAATAAGTTGCTCTTTAACAACAAACAAATATAGGAAAGATACCACGGCACAAATAGACGACTAACAATCCGGTGACGAAGCCTAGCTTTAAAGTTTAAAATATACTGAACCAAGTTACGAAGCCTTTATTGCTTTAAAACATACAATCTAAAAAGTCAAAACATGTCCGTCTTGGATTCCTTCATTTTCGATAAACTTTTACGGATTCTCTAAATCTCTTTGGAAACCTCTCAGTTCTCGTTATCATAAGAAATTATCAAATTGTATTCAATTTCGTATGCCTTGCTTTGTTAATCGTGTGGGGTATTTTTTAATAATCAAAATGTTTCTCGATGTTTGTCTAAAATGATACATTGTCTTTGGAGGACTAATTATTTGTACAGTATGATATTGAAGATAAAGTTTTATTATTACTGCTAGCATTTACATTCCTGTACATAGAGTAATATGGCAGAACATAATATGTATCATGAAGTTTGATTAATAGCACAAGTATAATTAGGGTAAATTTATATTCATGCTTCATTTACTTCATTCTACATCTTAATGTTAATTTACTCACCTACTTTCCTAGTCTGACCGAAATAGATAAACTGGAAGACAAGCCGGGAACCAGCCATAGCCAATATACGGATGAATGTCAAGTTAACGTTCGGTTGAATCAAGTTTTCTTCTCGAAGCGAAGAGAGCAACCACCACTTGTGTTTAGTCCAGTTAAAAATCGAACAAAACTTTTCTCACCTACAGCATGAAAGAACTTTTTTCTTCCATGTCGTTGTCAAGGATACATGAATAGATATATATGAATTAACACAGAATGCTTCTTTCCTAAAGCATCACTTAAAAATATGGCAGAATCATCATCGAGCCCCATGCCAAACCCAAGCCAGGCCTAAGGGCAATATATTTATTCTCAAAAACTCTCACACTGTTAGTCAACTTAGTGTCTTAAAAACGCTTAATGTATTTAAATGTGTTGCAAAGTTAGGCTATTTTCAATTGTATTGAAATGTCTCAAAAGAATACGGTCAATATGATGGAATGTTAACTCGATGCTAAAACTTCCATCATAGTTTTCTTTCAAAAGAAATAACAAAGTGCGCGAAGTGGTTCATTCTGATCACTCTCAGCACAATTTAATTTACAATCAACTCAACGTTGTTTTCCTAAATGCTTTACAGTTTCTTGTCAACAAAGTACAGTCTGTTAAAAGTGTGTCACCTAAACTTTTCAAAGTTTCTTTGAAGAAAGTACACCACACTATATCACGAAGAAACTAATTAAAGCCTAAAGGAAGTTGTGACTCCACTGATTTCAAGACGTCCGGTATTCGGACGGGATATCCGCTGATGATAACACTCCTAGTTCAACAATCATGCTGTTCAAATCTCAATAGCTTTGTTTGTCAATCTACCAACATTCAGCCCGCCAACATGGGGAGAAAATGCTTGGATCGCAGAAACAAACGGAAAATCGGATATCCTCATGAAGAATTTCCTTTTTCTCTGCTCAATTCCAAGCGTCTTTATCCTCTAGCAATCGCTCTGTCGCCATTACACCGTAGGTTCCCCGTAACAGACGGGAGTTCATCAACGGCTGATTGTCCGCGGGATGAGAAATCGGGCCTTTTAACCCAACATACACGAACGGCAAACGTAAGACACACAAACTTGCTGGTGGCAGGGTAATGCCTGATTTAATGCCCGGAAAGAAGACAGGACACGGTGCGGGTGCAGGTTGAACACGCGGGTTAAGGGTGATCAATATGGGCGACTCGGGGGTAACGACAAACAACCTAGTGAGTTGGGCTAGGAAAGGCTTTGTTGTTCGACAGGGGCAAGGAAAGTACAAAGGCATGTCAGAGTTGACCAAACGAATAGCAGTTTCTTTAACAACACCAGAATTATTAGCTTTGACCATCTTATCATCGGCGGAACAGATGAACCTGAAAAAGAGTTCAATATTTGTGTATGAGACAAAGATAACTGTCATGGCAGTAAGCACAACAGGCTAAGCTCTAAACACGCATTTAAGACTAAGGACGAAGTTGACTTGTTATTAAGAACTAACATACCTATGGCCACGCGTACACTCGTACTCATTCCCAATATACGCCCTCACGGTCGGGTATTGCCTTCGTTGATTCCTAGCAGCATTTCCTTTCGAGCCCGAAGCTGGAGCTACACATATGGGCAGCGGATTGACTTTATAATCAGTGCATTGCCGCGAGGCATATACAAGAGACTGGAAGAGAGGCAGCGCCGTATTACTGTTTGCATTTGGCAGCTCATTCGGAGCTGGCCATGCTTCAACACCGGCAGTTTTTAC
The DNA here is from genome assembly GCF_004324835.1 of Dendronephthya gigantea. Classification (NCBI taxonomy): domain Eukaryota; kingdom Metazoa; phylum Cnidaria; class Anthozoa; order Malacalcyonacea; family Nephtheidae; genus Dendronephthya; species Dendronephthya gigantea. The sequence continues at coordinate 1,325,092 of NW_021163020.1, forward strand.
CCCAGGGTGTTTGACATGTCCGTCAATATAGCTGCTTAAACCTGCCTGATTTTCATTCAGTAATGGTATATCCCATGGCAGGAGAAAATTACTACCGGGGAAAAAGCCTTGCTGTTCTAATCCCTTCGACACTTGGTACGTATTCGCGTTGCCAAGACGACACAAAGACCAGCTACAAAACAACGGCATTCGATCACCGGTGAGCTCACTGCTCAACATGCACTCCAAGTACTCAGCGGCTTCCTTGGAAGAGGGTCGCCTTATTTCATCATCCTCCCCCTGATACGTATCACCACTCAGGTGTTCAGTCCCCCCGGCAGAGCTGTTTCCATGGAAACCGAGTGAAGTAGCACTCTTCTGATAGTTCGATTCCAGTTCGGACATTGATTGAAATCCTTCACTAAGAAGTGAACTCATGGGATTCGGAGCACTTGCGGCCGTTGCGGGATTAGGGACACTCGCGGGACTGGAAACACTCGTCACAGGATTCAATACATTTGAGGGTTCGGGGCTGAATGAGGGATTCGTGACACTCGGCGGATTCGTGACACTCGCGGGATCTGCTAAACTCGCGGGATCTGCTGCACTCGCGGGATCTGTTACGCCCGGGGACTCTGCGACACTCGCTGGATTTGTTGACGTCGCGCGAGTCGATACAAATTCTTTTGCATCCTTATTCAATCTAACTGACGCAGCAGAAAACGTTGCCGCTCTCTGTGCCGAGGTTTCTTGGTCTGACATTGTCGTTTCTGAGACGGGTAATACAGGGGGCGTCGTAGCTGGTTTCTCATGGACGCTGTATGGATAACAGGGGAATGAGAAATGGACCAAGGTTGAGCAGCATTTTTCCTCCATAGTTTGATAAAAGTCATAGTTTGCCGCCTGTGTTAGAGAAAATATGTTGTGTTTTTTATAGCCATTGTCCTCACCCTTTCTCTTACTTCTAAATCATTGATAGATGAAAATAAAAGCGTACCTTCAGATCAAAGGGATCTTCTCGTTGGGCCTGTGTTCGTCCGCAGTTACAGGCACAGAGGCTGGTGATACGACTCGAGTGAGGTTTGCAAGATATAGTGCTCTTGTCTATCAGAGGGTTGTCCTCGATTGATTGTCCTGGAACTATGTGAAACTGAATAGCGCATGAAAATAGTGAACTTTGCTAGGTGTCATTGCTGCTGTTGTTATTGATGATTGTTGATCTTATTGTTGCTCTTATTATGACAGACACAAACAACACAGTACCGAATATCAAAATGCAACTTCAACATCCTTAATACATTCACGTACCGGATAAATACAGTGTCGTCCTTTGAGACTTCGTACTTCGCATAATTGCCTTCCATTCATCCACATCTGCAAGCAAAAATCGCACGAATTGAAAGAAAAGTCAAGATCAACGTTCAATTGAAAAAATCCACATTTGACGCCGCTGACCTTGTTACAATCGTCCTGCAGTTGCATAACGTACTTCTCGTACGCAGGACCACGAGCGTTCATCGCGAAAACGCGGAGAGCCTGGTTCAGCTGGAATGAAACCAAGATGGAAAACGTGTGATAGCAGAAGTGGCAGATAATTGATTGAAAGCTGGTCGAGTTCAACATCATCTGTTTACCTGATTTATATGCACACTCTTCGGATAATGAGACGCCAGATTGTCAAGATATGCACTGGTTGCAACTGGGAGGACTTTGCGGCAACGCCTAGTGCAAAGAATCAGATCTTGGAGCACATTACAACAAGGTAATTCACTGGATGGAATCCAACCAGGATGAAAGAAAATTCGCCTGATGATTGCCGGTAAAACTGCCTCAAACGTTGCTTTTTTCCCGGACTTATTTGAAAAACCAACTGGTGAAACTTACGCGTCGGAAAACTTCATTTCAAGGTCAAGGTTTGCAGCAAGTGTGGTCAAATGGTTGTTGTCGTTACTTCGTTCACTCATGAGGTATCCAAACACAGCGACGCAAACCTTCGCCCATTCTCGAATGGTGGGTACCTGGGATTTAAAAATAATCGGATGAAGATTATTCTGGCTTAGATTTCTGAATTCTGTCATCAGCAAATGATCAAAAATGTGGCATTAGCATTCGTTTCTGCACACCGGAATTACAAACCAACCACTTACCTCAACATGTGTCCCCCTACGACCTTCAGCCAATCCGTCACGACCGTCGCCTGTCATTAGATTATCAATTTGTTCCCGCAAGAAATCTCGGAATAACACGTGACCAGTGTTTGTGCTGGTGCCGTTGGATGTAGTTGTCGCTCGAGGGGCCTTGGGAAACAGCATGGATCTGAAACTGTCTGGATGGATGAGAGGAACAAAACATGTCATCATGTAATTTCCTAACAAGTGTATCATTTTTGAGAAGTAAAGACCTATTTCAAGATCCTGAATAAATACACGAGTAACATTGGCCAAAGTTTTTCATTTTTTAAAAAAAATTGGTAAAACTAAAGAACTAAGGCTGGAGCAATGTGGACTTAGAAACATTTGCTGCTTGGAGGCACAGAAGCCTTATAACAGATCACAGAAGCGAAAGGTACAACCTCTTCGCTGTTATCTCACTATAGACTAAGCCATCCTAGCGCAATACACGCGAGGTTCGACTCACCAGGGAAGGCTGGAATTGGAAATTTTTTCAGGAGAATATCAAGAGCATCTGCAGAACGCGATATCTCCGCCGCTTGGACATGAACGAAATTATGACTGGAGGTGACAGTGAACAGTGAACTGGAACTATGAAAAATAAATCTTTATTAGAAAAGAACAACATAGATCATCCTTTCAAATTAACCTGGTGTAAACTACACGTCATTGATGGAATACTACTTGGCTATCTTCTCCCCCATGCCAACACGGGGTCCACTCTCGCACACTCACGTCTCCATAGCTGTACCCAGAATCATATCATTAACAAATACGACATCCCAGCATATTTTACCTAAGACTGCCTAATAAGCGACTTTTTCTCATTATACTGTACACCTGATCTTCTAACGCGTGCTGGAGGTTGGTAAGAGGACTCTTAGCTGGAGCCTATACAAAAATACAAAATGAAGTACATGAAAAACTTGCTAGACCTCAAAAAATTACAAAAGAGCGCGAGTCTTTTTTTTCACCTGAGATTTAATTTTCGTCCGACTTGCGTAAGAGTCTGGGTTTGACTCAACCTATAGAGGAATATGCACGTGTATATTGCGGGGCGTTTGAATAATTGTGTCGGCAGAAAGAATCAACTATAATACATCTCATTTATAATCTCATTTCACTAACTAACCTCGGATACATTTCTGCTTAATAACTGTGAATTTTTGTTCTAAAATGATAAATGGAAAAAGAAATAAAGCCATTTGCATCATGGATGCTAACTTCAAAAATGTTGAGAATATTTTCCATTTTCGTGTGACTCAGATCAATCACCTGTTGAAAAGAACAGAGAAGTCTTGGGATGCAAGGACGACCAGTCTGTTTCCAAATATCGTGGATCCCTTCAACACTGCTCAGTTCTTGGCTTAGTATTGTAATGAGTTGTTGTCTAAATTTTTTTTAAAATTCGCGTACATTTCAAATGTTCTGTATCAGTATAATGACTTTATCCACACCGTTAAAACCACAATCACTTCAGTGCATTGTGTAATACCTTGTATTTGCAACCAGCTTAAATAATCGGATGTAACTAACGTCAAATATCTGAGTTGGATGCATTAACTACAGAGCAAGAAAAGACAAGTTTATTTGATTTTTTTTTTCGAGAAATTTGTGAGCTATATGAAGGTCTCGTCTTACCACCATGATATGACAAACAGAGAACATGAACAACAAAGCTTTAGCGTATTGATATTCCTCATGCTGCCAAGCTTTATAAGACTCCTATGAAGAGGGCAAAATAAATAGATAGAGCACCAGTAACTAATTCACGCATTGATCAAAAGACGAAAATTGCATTAAAACATCACGTGCTTTCTAGGCCATCCAAAGGTCGCCTCCTCATGTGATTAACGCGTGTTTTTTTCGAATCACTTATTTCCCAATTGCGCCGTTGCGAGGCCCTAATTTCGTCTGCAAAATTTCCTTCCCACGTTAATTTTCTAGTGTTCAATTGGTTGGGAGTGTATAAGTGATATACTGTAGTGTTCGATTAATTGGTCGGTGTATAATAAATATATTTGTAGTAAATGTTTGATGCTGGCAAACGCTCGGTTTCACTGTTAAAAAATTCCAGCACTCATTTGAAAAGATGCTATTGCCAAACATCTTATTTTAAATACATCTGCCACAATTCTTTTTCACGATACACGATTTCCTGAAATTAGCAAGCTCTTAAAGCTACGGCTCAAACGTCGTGACTCGTCATTTAAAGAGTCGCAAATGTTTCGAGACTCAGTTTTACCTCATAAAAGTGCATACTTTTCATTTAGGTAGTGAAACTCTGAAAATAACAAGATTTCGTCTGGTCGGCTGCGTCGCAGAATTTGGCATCTTACGTTTACTTTGTTATGCAACGCCACTCGACTTTTCGATCGACTTGCTTAATTGAGTTGATTATTTGCTTTAGTAATTACAAGTTATTTGCTTTGCCTATATATACTTACAGCAAATGGAATATTTCTATGCAAGACTTCGCACAATTTGTACAACATTGCACCATCGTGAACAGTGATCAAATGAAGATACAGAGTTCTCTGCTCAACATCATGGAATATTTCTATTTCACACTACACAACACAAAAGGCAGTAAACGATCTTAGCCAGAATAATTCGCGAATAACTAGCTTAAAATGTCTCAGTTGAAGTAATGTATATATCTACCAGCTTACCGGGTTAGAATTTGTCATTTTAAAGAAATTCTCCACCTTTAAGAATAAAATGGAGATTCATATTTGTGAGAAATATAAAGTAAAGGCATATATAAAAACTTAGCAAGAGTCATTTCGAGACAAGAAGGATACAACCGGCCACAATGCAATCAATTTTAAAATCTCATAAACCATTTAAGACAATTGTGGACCATTACATACGGTATATTCTAGATTCTTAAATTATAGTACTTTCATTTTTAGTTTATTTTTAGCCCCAAGCTAATTTAAAAGACAACAGTTTTTAAGATTCTACATAGTCATAGTGATTCAAGTTGAAGGCAATGGTTTTCCAAGCGTAAAATTTCTCAAATATGTATTCAAATCTAAAATTTTCACAGCAGGTATAATATCCGCATATGTGTATATATTCCAAAACAAACTTGTCAGCATTTAAAGTGCAAAAGAAAAGATCATTGCAGCTTGATGAGAGAATACATAGCTAGATATAAAATGAACCCAATTAAAAAAATTGGGAAAGACTGCGTCCAGAAATTCATCGTAAGACAGCCGTACGGTAAAAAAGGCGGGTGGCCAAGAGGTAAAGGTGGCACGATCATTTTGAGTACAGCGAGAATTTTCCCGGCAATGTGTATCCATGAGCTCGGGGAGGATTGTCCACTGAGAAGAATTCATAAGAACGACGGCAAAAATCATGCGGAAATAAATTTCCTCAGAGCTCTTAGACGCGAAATTTGTCTTTCGAAGGATAAAGAGACAGAGGGCACAAAAATAAAAGCGGATCTTGTACAAAACTATTCTCCCTGTAACATCAGTCGCCCGCCAACGCGGGAATATGGTTGCGCTGATGCCATCCTGAAATTTAAAAATGAGATGGAAACAAAAAACATCGAACTGTCTCTGTCAATAAAATTCTCAAATTTCTACATTCACCAAAAGGAAGAAAACATAGAAGGGTTAAAGAAGCTTTTAAAAAATGGAGTAAAATTGGAACTACTTCAGGGTGAGGACGCTTGGAGAGACTTCTTAAACGATGAAAACTTTGTTCAACTATTTGAGGATGAAAAACAGGAATTACTCGAACAGGCGACGTCAGAAGAAAGAAAATCGAGAGAGATGGAGGACGTGAAAATTATGAACAATATCAAAGAGCAAAGAAACAGTATTTCATAGTAAAGCCTTGCATGTTTACACTTGCAATTTTCGGTGCGATTCTTACCGCGACTCTCTTCTTTTGATAGATGTGAACGAGTGAATTAGCTACGGATGTTCAAATAGGAGCTCTTATACATCAAAGCATTTGAATCTTATTAAGGCTGATACACACTAGGCGACAAACGCTGAAACAAATCGCTTCGTGCATGTGTACATTTGGACGGCAATGATGACATCATTGTACGCAAGAGCTATAATTAACTAGCCTTGACACTGTGACGTGTCGCACAAAATCAAACTAGCTTGATTTTGTGCCACGTGTTGTAGCGACAAATTTGCATCGGAAGGAAAAGGTTTTCGCTCAAATTTCCCTCTTCAGACGATGAAATTTGTCGTTGCGACGTGTTGCATAGCCTGCAACGCAGACTATATCCCAATATATAGTCTGCGTTGCAGGCTACGCGTTGCAGCGATTTGTTGCTTAATGTGTACCGTCCTTCACTCGTTCGCATCCATCAAAAGAAGAAAATCCCACATAAAATCGTAAACGTCGTAAATTTAAATAATAAAGTGTAAGCGGGTTTTAAAGGAACAGGTATCAACTGGTTCCTCATTTCATGTTTATATTCTTGACGATGTTTTGATATGGTTCAATTACTGCAGCGCCATAGCAAGCTCACATTGTGCATAGTCATAGTTAGTTTGTAACAATGCTTTACCACTGATCTAATAATAACACACTGGAGGTAGCAACTGGATATGAATTGACCCAGAACAGAGAAAATACAACCTTAAAATCTCTACGGGCGCCGTTAACAACACAGAACTTTGAACGAAACCCATCCTTAAAAATAATATATTTCATATTCGTCTTGCTGCCTTATATAAAAATCTGTTTTCGTTAGATATTTTGGTATTCCTCAGTCTACCAACAGGGTGCAACAGCTGACTGACTGATGATAGGTTGTTAAACGCTGATTGTTTTCATTATTGTGTTCGGATACTTCGAGACACAGTTCAGATATCTTTATACTTCATTTAAAGACTTAGCTCTTGGCCTCTCATATAACGAGGAAGCTTCGAGAAGAAGCTAGAAACTACGCCACTGAACGAGTGCAAAATATTTTTTGTCCACCGCTGAAGTGAGAGTCTGGTTGCACACAGTAACTGTAGTGCAAACTACAGTTGCTTGCGAGACGGTTTCCAAGAAGCAGCATATATACTTCCGAATAATGTCAACCTGATTCGGTTGTGCGAATCCAAATTTTCCAGCACTTTATGATTCAACCTTAGATTACGCATGCATAATTAATAATGTTTTCACCCAAACACAAGTTCGGAAGAGTGATGTTCGCCTCATTGCCTAGCCGAGAAGGACTAGAGCATTCGTTGGGTGACATGCAGAATGCGTAGGTTTTAAGCAGTTTCGTAAAATTTCTGCAATTTCCGGTTTCGCAACCAAATATAATTAATATGTTACGGCAGGTGTTAGCATGCGTACGTTTTGCTGGGCCTTAATATTATCATTATGCAAAGAATCTACAAAAGTGAAACCTAAATACTAAATTTGTAACTATGGCAGGAGCAAATGAAACGGTTGGAAAAGAAGACGTAAAGAAATTCATAATTCAACATCGGTATCTTCAGAATCCTCGTCAATGGCCAAGTGGTAGCGGAGCCACTGTAGTATTAGGCAGAGTAAAAATTGAGTTCAACAATGCGGGACACGATGAATTTATACACGACACAGGGATTTTCAAAAATGATGAGAACCACCACTCCGAAAAATATTTCCTCGACTTTCTCAAAGCGAAATTAGATGCCCTGGAAGGCACAGTCACTCAAGTTATAGTAAATCTTGTTCAAAACTACTCTCCCTGTAGCGACTGCGTAACAAGAATCCTCGAATTTGTTGACGGCCAAGACTTTCGTTTAACGTTTACAATAAAGTTTGCAAACTTTTACAAACATTATTACAATAGAAACAGAGAATCAATGAAGCTGTTGTTACAGAAAGGCATAAGATTGCAGCTACTTCAAGGTGAATCTGCTTGGAAAGAGTTCTTAGACGATAAAACCTTCGTTAAATTAAATACGCGGGGTGAGAGACAAGAAATACTCAATTTGGCAAAGACAAAAGAAAGAAAAGACAGAGAGAAGGATGACGTGGCGATCCTTAAAAAAATTGAATGCGAAGTTTTTGGTAAAAAAGTGTTCTCCACAGGTATAATCAAGGAATGCGTATATCTACAGTATATCCATCTATTACTACATGCATGTATTCATATTTGTATTACTATGCCATTATTCAATTTTGCATATTTTTTATCTCAACAGATGACCTTGTACACCAGACGCAACATTTGCAACTTTGAAATTTTGAGAAAACACGTGGCAGAAGACAACTGATAATAAAATCAGTAAAAATAGCTACAAGAGAGTTGCAATAAACTATACTTACAATATGTATGTATCTATACAACATATATGTAAAAATATATTGTGAAACTAAGGATTTATCATGCAATCTATTTGATCAATTGTTCTCCAATGGCTACAATGACTTTGCGGTCTTGCCCGGCAAAGTGTGTCAAGAACACTTATATTTATTCTTAAGACTGACTTTGTAATGTAAAATTCCGAATATATTGTTGTTGTTTTTGATTCGAATACGATTGCGTTTTTAATTTTGTGTGAGAAATGAAAGCGAACGAAGTCGATAAATCTTACAAAGTTTTTAGACCGGCAAAGAACGACGAAACACTCTTAGAAAGGAAAACGAAACAGAAAGGACACTCGCGCTGAAACACGCGACAAAAAAATTCAGTTCAACTCCCAAAAAAGGGATAGTTTCATTATTATTGTACAGTCTTTAAAGCGGATGAAAACTTTGTTCAACTAACTGAGGATGAAAAACAGGAATTACTTGAACAGGCGACGTCAGAAGAAAGAAAATCTAGAGAGAATGAGGACGTGAATATTATGAACAATATCAATGGGCAAAGAAACAGTATTTCCTAGTAAAGCCTTGCATGTTTACACTTGCAATTTTTGCTGCGATTTTCTTCTTTTGATAGATGTGAACGAGTGAATTAGCTGCAGATGTTCAAATAGGAGTTCTTATATATATATCAAAGCATTCGTAACGTATTAAGGCAAAAACACACTAGGCGACAATCGCTGAAACAAATCGCTTCGTGTGTACATTTGGACGGCAATGATGACATCATTGTATGCAAGAGCTATAATTACCTAGCCTTGACACTGTGACGTGTCGCACAAAATCAAACTAGCTTGATTTTGTGCGACGTGTTGCAGCGACATATTTGCATCAGAAGGGAAAAGTTTTCGCTCAAATTTCCCTCTTCAGACGATGAAATTTGTCGCTGCGACGTGTTGCAATGATTTGTCGCTTAATGTGTACCGTCCTTCACTCGTTTGCATCTATCAAAAGAAGAAAATCGTAAAACTTACATAAAATCGTAAAGTGTAAACGTCGTAAATTAAAATCATAAAGTGTAAGCGGGTTTTAAAGGAACATGTATCATCTTGTTCCTTATTTCAAGTTTATATTCCTGACGATGTTTTGATATGGTTCAATTACCGCAGCGCCATAACAAGCTCACATTGTGCATAGTCATAGTTTGTAACAATGCTTTACCACTGATCTAATAATAACACACTGGATGTAGCAACTGGATATGAATTGACCCAGAACAGAGAAAATACAACCTTACAATCTCTACGGGAGCCGTTAACAACACAGAACTTTGAACGAAACCCATCCTTAAAAATAATATATTTCATATTCGGTCTTGCTGCCTTATATAAAAATCTGTTTTCGATAGATATTTTGGTATTCCTCAGTCTACCAACAGGGTCAACAACTGAGCTGACTGATGATAGGTTGTTAAACGCTGATTGTTTTGATTATTGTGTTCGGATACTTCGAGACACAGTTCAGATATCTTTATACTTCATTTAAAGACTTAGCTCTTGGCCTTTTATAACGAAGAAGCTTCGAAAAGAAGCTAGAGACTACGCCACTGAACGAGTGCAAAATATTTTTTGTCCACCGCTGAAGTGAGAGTCTGGTTGCAAACGCAAACTACTGTTGCTTGCGAGACGGTTTCCAAGAAGCAGCATATATACTTCTTAATAATGTCAACCTGATTCGGTTGTGCGAATCCAAATTTTTCAGCGCTTTATGATTCAACCTAAAATTACGCATGCATAATTAATAATGTTTTCACCCAAACACAAGTTCGGAAGAGTCGTGTTCGCCTCATTACCTAAAGCTGAGAAGGACTAGAGCATTCGTTGGGTGACATGCAGAATGTGTAGGTTTTAAGTAGTTTCGTAAAATTTCTGCAATTTCCGGTTTCACAACCAAATATAATTAATATGTTACGGCAGGTGTTTAGCAAGTTGTTAGTCGAAAGCGTAAACAAAATATCCTCGTCAAAAAGCGTTTCTGTCTTTCGTTGGATCGCAATATAACTCTTCTGCATGCGTACGTTTTGCTGGGCCTTAATATTATCATTATATAAAGAATCTACAAAAGTAAAACCTGATTACTAAGTTTGTAATGATGGCACAAGCAAAAAAAAAAAAGATTGGGAGAGAAGATGTGGAGAAATTCATAGTTAAACATCCTTATTGTGTGTCAGGCAACACTTGGCCACATTCCACAGTTGTGTTAAGTACAGTAAGAATTGACAACGATCACGTCCTAACAAAGATTTTCAAGAACGACAGTCGACAAAGAAAAAAAATTCACGCGGAAATAAAATTCCTCGCATTTCTTAAAGATGAAATAAGAAATTATGAAGGCACCAGTGTTAAAGTATGTTTAGTTCAAAACTACTCTCCCTGTAGCGATTGCGCAAGTAAAATCCTCAAATTTATGGACGAAAATAACGCTTGTTTTACAATAAAGTTTGCCAATTTTTACTTTCACGATCGTCTAAACCACAGAAATGGATTGAAGAAGCTTTTACGAAATAGAATGATAAATTTGGAGCTAATTCAGGGTGCAGATACTTGGAAAGCGTTCTTAGACGATGAAACCTTCGTTGAATTAAATAACCAGGGTGAGAAAGACGAATTACTCGAAATGGCAACAGAAGAAGATAGACAAACCAGAGAAAAGGATGACGTGGTGATACTTAACGATTTAAGAAGTGAGTATAGAATATAAGAAGTGAATATATCCATATACATCAACCTATCTATCTATGCCACATATATACAATTTATATTAATTTCGGATTTAAAGGGTCGAATATATAGTTTCACCGTCTTAATGAGAGTTTATATATTTTTTTATCCCAACAGCTGATGGAACAAGCGGCGTGAATATAAACGAATAACCGTGGAGATACTAGTAGAAGAAGATAGCTGACGATAAAAGCTAATCAAAGGTCTCAATGAGACGATTCACGGATGCACGAATAGCCGATTAATTGTTGGCTAGTAGCCTAGATAACCAGATAAACAAGTTTTTAATACTAAGCACGCAAAGCAGGTTGGTCGAGTTAATAGCACTAAAGAATGCAAGACCGTTGCAATGACTCCCTGATAATCCCACGGAGTATCCGTGAGTCAAAAATGAACTTTAATAAGTCTAATAGAATATCAATAAAAATATATTGGAAAGTACAATATACTCCTCAAAAAATGTTCATAATAATAACTTTTTTGTCCTTGTGTCTTTGCGCACATTCTTTATGTATGTAAGGTAGCCACATGGCAAAAATCTGTTTGTATAAGTTCAAATTATGCACTGAATATGTAGTTGTAAACAGTATCTTTGTATTAAGGTTAAAAACATTTAGTTTGCCTCTTCAATATGATTCTTAGTTTGCCTTTTATAAATCAGAACACTTTTCTATTCTGAAAACATCTTGAAATTGGCATACGTTTTGGTCCTGGTCTGTCCCTAACAAATCATGCTGTTTTACTCTCTTTCGTTTTTCAAACGAGTTAGAGTCGTTAAAATTGAATTCGACGCGACTGAAATTCGAGAGAAAATACAGGCCTGAGTTATTGAAATATACCTTCTGACAGTTTATGATAGCCCTCATATTTTCAATGAAAGCATATCAAATAATTTAGGTCTGTACTACATGTGCACATACTTTATAATGCAGACAATGTCAGTGATGCCATTTAAACAATAACATACTCTCTGTCCGGCAAAGCTGTAATCGCATCAAAACGGCAATCCATAATAAGAGTCAGAGGGACAACTAAGACATGTGACCTCGTATCCAGGAATCACGATAATGTAACAAACTATTTAAGAGAGCGAGAGCGTTTAAAATGAATAAGCCGGTGAAGGCCCGGTATTCGCGCAAGATTGTATCAATGTTGACAGCGTATCTGTATGCGTTGGAGGGAATTTGGGGTGTTTAATTTAGGGTAGTTTAGCGCTTAGTCGCTCACCACATCTATCTAAGATAACTTTATCTGTTCACACTGTTTCATTCACAAGTTATATAGATTCTCACCTCTACTACACACATGAACAAGACATACCTGAAAAACATTCCTTTCCACAGCAGAATTTGCGTAAAAAGCTTTCCCTTGGACGCCAGATCGTCCATTTCCGAACAGTCCAACAACGCAAACCTTATCATCGGCAAAGCTAACGGAAATTTAAGCTTTATCAACACAAACGAATCTAGTTCCAAATACCAACTTAAACTAAAACACAAATACAACAACGCAATACTAATTACCACTGCTTGCTGTTAGCTAGCTCGCTAAAAGACTCCAAACTTGCGATTGAATAACCTTGTTTCCAAAACTGCATTTCATCCGCCATTTTGGATTTGGTAACCAGGCCTTTCGTAAACACGACCCTCTTTTTCAGTCCTATTATATAGGGATGCGCGCTCACAAATCTCTGGATAGAAAATTTAGATGAATTACTGTGAACTATTCCCGAAGTAAAGTAGTGTATAATTCAACAATTTAGCAAAAAAATAATCAAAGACACAGATAAAATATGAACCATTTTTTTAATTTGAAAGGTCAAGAGTTAGCTAACAAAAGATTTTGTCGTTGTTATTTGCCCCAGTTAATCATCCTAAGCTGCACTACTAATCTTTTTAACCCTTTCGTTCCAGACTGTGTCATACGCTAACACAATAGTGCGCATGATCCGTAAACGCTGAGTTTCGTGGCGTTGCCGCTTTTTTACATCGCTCAAAAGATGAACGCCGCTATTGTTATCTAAACGGAGTGATAATAAACTGCCAGGATTTTCGTTCATGGAGCTTGAGTTTTTGTGTGCTTCCGTATTTAGCATTTTTGCAAGAAAACGTGCTGTACTTGATGTTGCTGTGTCGCTCTTCAACGTATGAATAAGGTCTTCAATCAAACGTTCCGGAAGGTTGTTTTCCTTTTGACAAAACTTTAACTGCTCCAGAAAAGAATAAGATTTGTCCTGAATCACACCACCACCAGAACTATCACTCATTGAATTTGTCTCTGATTTTGTTTTATTCGTATTAGAAAAGGTTTCTTTTGAAGATTTAGACGAATTTATTGCTCTTTTTTCAACAAGCCTAGCAAATGAGGAATTGTTAGAGTTCTTCTCATTCACTTTAGCAAAACCTTCCTGTACACCTGGTTGGCCGTTTGAAATTTTAGGACCGTCTAAGATTGTGCTATCTGTGTCTTCACCTTCCTCGTCTGCTAGACCAAGACAGAAATCAACACCTTTCGACGTCTTCTTTTTAGGCATTGTACTTTTCGACATAGTTTCGTTTCGAGCCGGGGTACCGTTTGACTGCAACTCCAAGTCCCAATTTCCTCGAAAGCGCATTTTTGTCGGTGAGACAGACTTTGGTTGTGGTTTGATGGTCCTGTAACCGTTCAAGACATCGTCCATACTTTCTTGCAGCGCTGGAAAACTCAGCTCGGCACTTACAGTTCGCCTTAAGCTTGGTTTTGCAATTCCACTAGCAGCTGTACTGCTTCTACTTTTGATACTTGGGTAGCTCGATAATGGTCGGTTTCTTTCCACAAACGTTTCAAATTTCGCATCCGACTGCTCAAAAACTTTGGCCATCAAATCTTTTTTCAATTCTTCCTTCCGTTTAACGACTGGCAAGAAACGCAGCAAGAACCGACTTTTACAAAAATTATGATCTTCCAAAGTTTGTTGCTTTTGCTTCTCAATATGTTCGGTTCTTTTCGACAGAAGTCGTTCTTCATATGCATTTAGTCTCAACACTCTGTCCTTCATGGCACTGTCAAACAAAAGCGAGTGTCCGTGCTCCTTTTGTTTGCTTCCTTGGCCTTGCATCCTTGGTAAAAAACTGGCCTCCATTTTGAGACCAGCTTGAGCCTGTTTTAACCGGCAGTTCGCGGTTGGTAGGCCCGTAGGGATGGTCAAACTCGCAGAGGTAGTCACTATTTGAGTAATGGCGAACCGTGTCTTGATCATATTTCAACGAATCATACAATCCATGACACTAATTCGCTTGTGTTTGTTGAGAGGCCTTTGTTTGCTTCGATAAAAACTTTTGTGCAAACAAACACAATGATTTATGGCATACTGTTAAATAACCCAGCCATTTTGATGGATTAAAGATTTTGCGTGGTCAGCCTCTCTTACTTGAATAATCCGATAAATCTTAGTTGGAGCGGCGTTGGCTGTAAAGAATGCGGATCAAAAGAAGTACGTTGTCTGATGTGAAACGTCACTGACACAGATGCTCCTGCATTCTCTTCATGAACACTACTTTTGTCAGATGAAAATCTCTTGAACGCAGATAAGATTCAAAGAATAAGATCTATATATGCATACTTCTGCTAGAATAGGTTATTTACCTGGGGTAATAAATCATGAAAAGGTAAACTCTATTTGAGTAACATAATCTACACACCGTGACTAACGCGATTAAAAAGTAATCTCGCTACTTATTTTCCCCAAATACAATTAAACTAAGAGATTCCGGGCAGAGTACAATTTTACCCCAAAATTCGCTAAAATAGCTCCAAACAGCAAGAAGTTATGTCTTCGCGTAGTCGTCTAAAACCAGGCGCTCCGTTAAGAAGCGCTTTACCTGATGTATTTCTACGAAAGAACAAATTCGAAGAAAGAATGTTAGAAAATAAACGAAAGTTTTTAGAAAAAATCGAGAGGAAGGTTATTGACAGGTTGGCCAGAGAGCAGGAAGAGTTTGCTATACTCAATTGTGTTTGTATCGGAAACGATTCGGACACTTTTGAATGTAACTCCGACACTTTCGGAAATCGTTTGGAGACTTTCGAAGGTAACTCAGATAGCTTGATCAGCTCATCAAAAGAAGTCAATTTTCCGACAGAAATGATATCACGGAACTGTAACAATATTAACAATACCGCAGAATGTGTACGATTTCCTGAAAAACGAAGAAATAGCGAAGGATTTATTAACCCAGTGAAGAAGATCAATCGCCCAATCGCCCACAGCAGCAATTTCAAACGTTCAAATTCGGATACATCGTTGTTAGACTACATGCGAAGGAAGTCTGAAACAAGGCTGGAAAACATACCGGAAGTGCATAAGGTAGAAGAAAATACATCGACGGTCCCATGCAATTACGAGTATCAAAAAAGAAACGAGAAATGCTCTTTTAGTAGACCACCTTTGCGTTCATCATTTAGCCTACCTGAGGGAACAGCATTCGCCAGTTTAAGAAATGCAAAAGGAAATTCAAGTGCGACAAAAACGCGTGCAAAATCCGCACCTCCAGAGCGTTCGCGATTTTCATTCAGCGGTCGTGATGGGCGGAGAATGAGCCTCACTCCTGTGATTAAACAAATTGGTCAGGTTTCCCTAAACAACACACGCTCAAACTCAAAGTCATACACCGCTGGTGTGAAAGTAATTCGTGATCTGCCAAAGACGACTCAAGTAGAATTGAAAAATAGTGTACATTTCTTATCACAGCATATGATCAAGCAACAAAATGAAATATCAAAAATTAGAACGAGAAGAGCAATGTCAGCAAAAACCACAAAATGATTAAAATGCAGCATGGATTGTTCGACACAAAACCAATACTAGTTATTTATGTTTATTTATTGCTAGCCTTACTTAGTCGAAGTCTTAGGCTTCTTAAAACGAGTTAAAACGTTACTGTACAAGCAATAAATACTTTATAGTAGTATATAATTTATATACACAACTCGCTACTTATAGCAACCAATTTAAACGATACATTTATGTTACAAAAATGTTTGAAATTGAATCAGCTTATATGTGCCAAAGGCATGTGCAGCATTTCACAGGTTCGTAACACATTCCTCGCCTTTCTTTTCGACTCAACACAGAATGAGGAAAGAAATAATTGACCAGCCAAAACGGTAACATCAACAAAAGGAAAACTACAAATGGAAATTCAAGGATTACTCTGGAGAAGGTCAGGAATGTTGGAAAAAATATTTCACATTAAACTAACCTGTAGTTAGCATAGCCAAAATGCTGAAGGACAACGATAATGAGTATAGTTCTGGCGTATTAAACCACTAAATGCCAAAAGACAAAATGAATTGGCTCACAATTTACAATTTACTTATATAGGTATTGTTATGAGGTCATTTGGTTAAAAACCAGTATACTATCAATTGACATACACAATCTTTTGAAGCTATTGTCGAACCAAACTGTACAAGACCCATAAGAAAAGCAGCAAACCCAAAAAAATGAAAGGCAATCTTCAGTTGCCATGGTACTGGTTCCATCATTGAGAATAGAAATGTGAATGCTAAAAATTAAAATATTGAATTTACATCAATTTGCAGAGAATAACATTTGAATCCACAAATCAATTGTCTGCTAATATGTGTAGGAAACTAAATATATACCTATCATAGCAAATGTAAATATCAAGGAGGCCACAGCAATCTCTAAAAGAGGTTGATCACAATATCTTGTGCTTTTGTTCCTGCGGATGAAATATTTGTACATTCACAGATGAAACATTTGCACAAAGCAAGACACATAATGATAGCGATAGGTAACACATTTATGTAATAACTGTCATTTGAACCTGAAAAGCAATACCTTATGATGGATATAATCAGTAGCGTAGCCAGCCTGTCGATTTGTCCCGCTATGCTAATATTTTAATATTCACTGACTGTGAAAACAATAAATTTCTAAAGACATGAATAATTATAATAACTCGAAATTTACATAGCGGGATGAAATCGTCAGGCTGGCTACGCCACTGGATATAATTGTATCAAAAAGGCTGGTAGATTATAGAATGGTCCATTTGGATTTCTGTGTTAGGATTTACTACTTTATACATCTAAATATATACTTACAACATTAGAACATAAATTTGTGGAATAATGAAAGTCAATGCAAAAAGAATTAAGGCGATACGACTAAAAAGAAAATAGTTAAAATTTGTTATTATCAAACCAATTAAACCTGGAAATGTTACAAATGAAGTTATGAATGCCACTAATTGTTACATGCAGTCACAAAAATTCTTATCCTTTGTTATATATATACACCATTAACCCCATTAATCCACCATTTGATCGGACATAACGCTCTGCTTTTATAACTAAATTTTGATTGGGAAAAAACGTCCAATTTGGTCCAAGGTTACCAAGGAATGTCTGTAAATATTCTTATCACAATTCAATTCTAATCTTAACAAGGAACTGGCGCAACTCACATTCTCTTTCGATCGTCTTTTGGAAACCATCTTGTTAGATGATAAGCGACGTGGGACATAAAATAAAACCACATTTCGATTTATGGAACAAGTAGTCTGAAGTAGAGCCTTGTCTTTGCTCTCAACAGGTCAACAACTATCGAACTAGTCCATAGCAACCGATATAGTTTAGATCCCTTTCGTTTCTGGTCCTCGATCGCAGAGATTTAACTATTTTAAAGATTACTTGTCCTCATCCATGATATATAAATTACTCGCTACAAGAAAATATCTTTATTTCAACAGATTTTCATTCAGCTACTACAAATAAATATCAGCACAAAATATCAACTCGTACTTGGCGTAGAATTACTAAAATATATGCAAATAAATGCAAATATATTTAACATTTCTGGCGGAAGTTGAAGATAAGTTATTCACATATGAGAAGATGTCAGATTTACACAAAAGGATAAACAAAGAATATTAATTTATGGGTGATGTTTTGTTTGCTTGGTATTTTAACTAGGAGTTACAACGTATGTATGTATATATACCACAAATCATTGCTACAAAAGGGTTATTTTTTTCCCTCCATGGGGTATGGTGGAGGAGGCTGGTCTGGGTTCCATGTTGTTGGTTGTTGTGTGACAGCTGGTGAGGGGTAGCCAGCAGGTTGAGGGTGACTTGTGGGAGGAGGGTAACCCAGACTAGGTGGGGGGTTTATAGGGGGTGGATACACCCCTGTGGTGGAGGATGGGTACCCCATGCCAGGTGCTGTTAATACATTTCCTGGCAGGAAAGGTGGTTCGCCTGGTTGCATCATCTGAGGTCCACTTGAGATTTTTATTGGAAATAACACCTTTGGATCAAAAGCAGCTTCAATGTCAACATTAACAATGAAATAATACTCCAGATGCATGCATTTACAGTTGTCAAAGCTTGGTATTATATCAGTGGGTATGTTGAGTGCTACATCATGCCAACTTTCTTCCCCTCGCGGTGATAGGCCTTCGCTTAACCGTACAGATGACTTCGCATTTTCGTCCTCGCTAGTACAACCTGTATTACTGATTAATGTAAGCTTCTGAGTCAACCTTGCTTCAATCTTTCTTAGTGGTTTGTCTGTCTCCTTGTTATCAATCTCAAATGAAAAAATTATTTGGTCACCAAGGTAATATGCCTGTTTTTGAATCCTACCAACAAGTCGAATAGGTCCAGATTGACAGCAAAGACAGCAAAGAAATTTCTCTTCAGTGACGGTAGCTGGTTCAAGGAGGTTCCGAGTCTGGTTTAAATCCACTGGTGATGCTACTACCTTAAAGGCACATTGATGTGATACTAAATATATATAAAGACATTACTTGCTAATTAGTATTTATGATATTCCAACTATGCAAAATATTTAAACAATCGGTCTGTCAAAATATAAATCAAAAATTGAACAAAATAGCCAGGTAATACCAACCTTGAAAGGAATCTTTTCTTCTATATCTGACTTCAATCTCCAACTGTCAACATCGATCTTAATCTTCATATAATATAGCACGGCTCCTGTCGTAAACGGTGCCTCGAAACTTGGTGGCAAATTATTCGGCAATTGAAATTGAAATGGATAGTGGAAATCTCCTGGTTGAAGGATGATTTCCGATTCAGGAGGCAATGGCGTTACTAGGGTCACGGAATTATTAAAGTACTCTTCGTTATTCCAGTGGGTCTTCCGATCATCACCGGAACCTGTGGTCCATCTGACTGAACTTTTACCCTTAAATTTCAACGATATTTTCTTGCATTTTACAGCTGAGTCAACTCTTACAATGATATCTCCAAATATAGTTTCACCAGGGTAAAAAAACTTCTTCGGATCTGCAAAATTTACATCGAATCGTGGCATACTGTATTTGGCAATGCTACGATCAATTAAAATCCAGAGATTAAATTCTAAGGCTACGCCCGTGGTGATTTTGACCCCGGAGATTAACCCTTTGGGCCAGAACCCGTAGGGGATCTTCCGCCCATTGGACAAGGTTGAAGGTCAAGCGCCCTGAACACAGTACAGTGCTAATTTACGCACTTGTTTTGCGACTTTTCATTTTCAACCTCGCAAGGTTTTGGGTACGAATAATCCGCAAAATTGAAGATGAAACTCGATATTATATACTAAAACAACTTTATTTTTAAAATTGATTGATAATTAAATAAAGTGCAGAAAAAAATGCTGGACTTTTTTTACACTTAATGAAAACTGGCTTTCTAACCAATTAAGGAAGCCTTAATGTGTAAACTGATAGGAGACCATCTGGCATCTGCTACTCCATCGCAAGTTTGCAAAGCTTGTGGGCTTTTTTTTCGGTACACATCAGATATAGTATGATGCAGATTTGAAACAAACAAACCTCTCGACAATAGAACTGCGTAATCTTCATATCTTCAAAATATTTGATAAGGCTCTGTCCAATATTGACTCCAGCTTACTTGCATGAGTTGCATCTGCTTTAGCCAGATTGCATATATTGCAATCAATATTAGAGCAAGAAAAGATAATGGTGTTTATAAAAAAGTAAAAAAACCATGTATCTTTAAGTGTCTATGTACAAAATACTGAGAAGTATCAATTTGGAGTATGTCGCAATTAAGATAGAGCAGTACTAAAGCCTGGTTTCCATTTTGTCGTAATTGTCATGAACAAGTTACTTTCACCGATAAAAAACAATCCGTATATACACACATTTAGCTTTATTTTCTGTATCTAAATCAGTCAACGTTGACTGCACAAATATTTCATTACATCACCACCAGAACGTGTTCACGTCTTCACGACACAGTTGACATTTGCGAGTTAATGGAACAAGGCTTTGGCTACAGATATACTGGCATGCCAATATACTTGTTTTCATGCAACCATTTAAGGCCTGTAACAAAATTATCACAAGGTCTCATTAATGGACTAAATGAAATTTTGGAAATTGAAAGCATAATAACAATAATATGGACTCTTCACTCCAGGCATTCCAAATACTAGGACATGCCACCACCTCGTAATTTTTGCAAAAAAACGGAACTACATATGAACTGTCAAAATCTCTGTACGAGACTGTTAACTCAGAGTTTGTAGAAGCGTCGAAATATTCTTTAAAAAAGGTAGTATAGCATTTTTAATTTGTGAGATCAAGGATAATTTTTTTTTCCGCAACGATAACGATCGACATGCATTTATGCACTTAAATTTACTACGCTTAAGAAGTACATGCCGAAACAGATTTTCAGATAATTACATTATCAGTTTTATGAAATCAGCTGCAAATGGGAAATACGAGACATTCATAGCACCTTGACCTAAATGTAGATTGATCCTATGGATAAAATAATGATGTATCGGAATAAAACATGAGGTATGAAACATGGTCGAAATTGTGGCACAAATTCCCACGACAAATCTTAAAAAAATATTCCAGATTTTTCTGAATCTAAAAAATCCCCTACGCTTTTTGGATTGAAACACCGTTCTGTCCATGCTACCTTTAAATTTGTAAACTCCATGTCCATTAATTCGTTATAAGAGGAACAAATTTTCTGATGGAAATCAGAAATCTGAGTTTCGAACGGTTATAAAGAAAACAAGATATTAACATTCGTAAACATGTATAATTTTAGCTCTTTTTTTTTCTCTTTATATATACATATTGCTTAGAACTTTGTTCTTCTCAATGGCCAGCAAGTGGCCACAAGGCAAGATAGCGCATCAAACGTGGGTTTATTTGAATGTGAATAATTTATAAAAAGATAACGCGAGTCACGCTTGAAGGGAAAGTATATAAACAGGCCAAGTGCACAACTTGGTCTGTGATTGACCCAGCAGGTCGAAAAACAAGAACTTTGGAAAGGAGCAATTGGCATTGTTGGCAACCATGGCTGTAAAATTATTTGTCCTATTCTCACTTTCAATCTGTTTGCTCTCAATTGTCGCTTCAGGAAAAGGAAAGAAAAATAAATGCATTTATAGATTATCTCCCAAATGCTTGAATAATGGGGTGAGAAACTCTGGAATAATGTTTTGTGACAACTTAGGAGTAATCCACCGGGATTACATTTACAAGACTATACAACAGGACTACCTTTTACCAATTCTATTACTTGTTTAATGACATAATACATGTCAAAAAACGTCAACATTAAACGTCTTATTTATAAACTCGAGTATGCATGTTTTTGAAAATCTTTCTGGTAGATGATTTTCTCAAGTTTCATTAAAAAATTTGTAATTATTTTTATAGAGGAAGAGAACATCTTCAAGACAAATCCAGAGAGAGGCGTTCAAAAGATTTCCATCTGAAAACGAAGACGTGCTGCTGAACTTTAGCACGGACATGGATTTGGAGAATAAGGATTGGCTTCAAGAGAAATGAGCGCCGATATGATATTAATATTAATACTGATCATAGCCTGGACAACGACGTTATAAAGTGTGTGAGAATACATAAATTAATTTTAGACTTTAAATCAACAATAAAGAAGTATAGTTTATAAGTTGTTGCTACAAGATACTTCAATCAAGTACTATTGTACGTTGTTCAGCTTGCTAAGTTAAAAGAGATATAGAATATTACCTAATCAAAAAAGTGCAATGTTGAGAAATACACTTTGAATTACGCATGAAAACCAATCAAAAATATTTTATCAAACTATATACTACGTGTGGTGTGAATTTCGTTCTTTTTGCTCTGTTCAAATTGTACAAGAATATTTTTGAGCAAAATTCATTCATTGTAAAATGGGATCAGTACCTGACGGCATTTGATTGGTTCGCGCAGTAACCAATTGGAAGACGGGATTGGTAATTTAGGCGCGAGCTAACTTCGTGCTGAAGGCAGCAGAATTTCAAGTTTTCAACGCCCGTTAAAGTTTTGAATTCCAGGAAAGACGTTTGCATGGATATGTAGTGCAAAAGAAGAAGTGAAACACTCTAGATCTCGATCGTAAGTAAAGTTAAAGTCTCGAAGTAGTTATAAATCAGCTTGCTTTGCTGTCCATAGTATAGTTTGAGTTGTTTTGTTCGGATATGTTTGGTGAATTTGTCATTCGAATGCTCGTTGGAGTGTTTTAGCCATTTTGACGTAGATTTTTCACTTGTTCTTTATATTTATGGCCACACTAAACGTGACAAACGATTTTAACAAATGGATTAGATGAGGGAAAATATATTATCAATAATTTGCGGGTTGAAATAGGTTTGCGACCGAAATCTTTCAAAACATGCTGTTCTTTTCTAAAAAT
Organism: Dendronephthya gigantea; assembly: GCF_004324835.1. NCBI lineage: Eukaryota > Metazoa > Cnidaria > Anthozoa > Malacalcyonacea > Nephtheidae > Dendronephthya > Dendronephthya gigantea. The sequence continues at coordinate 1,348,015 of NW_021163020.1, forward strand.
AGTTCGAACTGTACTACGGGCCCTGTTTAACAAAATTAACCATTTCAAAGCGAGCTTTACCCCAAAAGTATGATAGCATGATTGCTTTAACATGATCTACCAAATGAAAAAGTTCTGTGGACCAGGATACGGTAAAACAACTTAAATCAACGTGAATCCTGTGTAGTGCAAACGGGGTCTTTGTGCAATTAGAACTTGGTTATACAGTAAAATGCTATATTATTAAATTTTAAATTAGCTTCTAAATGCATAATTGAAACTACAATTTCGGGCAGTTTTGCATTTGAATTGATTTATAAAGTCAGAACAGAAACAGGAGTTGGCTCAACTTGAACAATTGGCTTTGAAATAGCTTTCTGAAATCACTCGGGAAGCCATTTGAAAGCCAACTGTCAAACCAATTTATGCTTCTCCAGATTTACAAATGAATTCAAATGCAGAAATAAACCAAAATATTTTCAATTATACCTTTAAACACTAACGAATCATTCATTGGTGTGAACACCATTCTTTTATATGTTTAATCGTGCTCTTTTGTTTTGAATTGCAATTGTACTGGCAAGGTTGTTAGCGATTATATAATTATGTTGTGTCTTGATTAACCGCGTGCAATATAAGTAGGACTCTGTGTCTGTGAATAGTTTATCGAAAGAATATCGTTAAGAATTTGGGGTTATTTTTGCACCCGCCGTCAATGAATACCGCAAAGTATTTTTGTACGAAAAACATGAAGCCTGAAAAATATGCGTTGCGGAACACTCTGATTTTGCCAGAGTTGTGGAAATTTCACATTTGACCCAATGAAACTCCCTTCTTTGGGATTCTAATTTGAGGAAGGTATGTTTTAATTTATTTATTTGTTTTTGGGATGCCCCCAATATGCCCCAAGGTATTTATAATGTTCATGACATCTCTATCCTGCTGTGTGCGCTGGACATTTGAAATTCCAAATATTTCCCTGCCCCATGAGAGTGCAGTTCTTGCAGAAGCTAGTCAACATACATATATACATATGTATAGAGTGGTCTTTGCAGAAGTCACCATCTGCTCAATTTTCTATTTATACATTACTCTTTCCACCACTTTGAGGCATTTTTCAATCGTTCACTTATAAAATTAGATATCTGAAAATCAAGATGGGTAAAAATCAGTCCAAACATGGAATAGCATTTCCCACACACATTTAGAGTTTAAAATTTTGGTTTCAATAAATAACTGCCTTAGTGCTGCTACATTCACCAAATATTCCACTTTAACTCATTAACTGGCGGTAGTCAGTGGTACCAGTTGCTTGCACTGATGAGTAATATCATCTGGCTTTAGACAAGAGTAAAATACTAGCATAGGGTATATCTGGGCATTTTGCAAGCTAAGGGGGAGACAGGTAGTTGGCAAGAATGTAGTTTTGTTAACTCATTAACTGGCTGTGGCAGTACCTCCACTGATGACTAAAATCATCTGGCATTAGACAAAAGTAAAATACTGAAGTAGAGCATGTCTGGATGCATTAACTCATCAACTGGCAATACCCTTTCACCGATGAGTAAATTCATCTGGCGTTGGAAAAGAGTAAAATACTAGCGTAGGGTATATCTGGGCATATTGCAAGCTAAGGGGGAGAAAGGTACAATTGACAAGAATGTAGTTTTGTTAACTCATTGACTGGTAGTACTTCCACTGATGACTTAAATCATCTGGCATTAGACAAAAGTAAAATACTAAAGTAGAGCATGTCTGGGTGCATTAACTCATCAACTGGCAATACCCTTTCACCAATGAGTAAATTCATCTGGCGTTGTACAAGAGTAAAATACTAGAGTAGGGGGGGGGGGATGTCTGGGTGCATTAACTCATCAACTGGCAGTACCCTTTCACTGATGAGTAAAATCATCTGGTGCAAGACAAGAGTAAAATACTAGAGTAGGGTACATCTGGGTGCATTGCATGCTAGTTAATGGGTTAACATCAGACACTGACAGATATAGTTTTATAAATCATCAACTAGCAGTACTTTTTCACAGATGAGTAAAATAATCTGGGCCTAGACAGAGTAAAATACTGAGAAAGCTAGGGCAGATTTTGGGCAATGCCAGCATATGGATTAATTAAAAATTTGACCCCATTTAGTGACAAGTGGTTTAAACTTTACTAATTTGGACGATTCACATGCCATATATTTGTACAATTTCTTTAAAGGATAGAACAGCTGAAAATGACATTTCAGGTGCTTTAGCAGAACCTCCCCAAGCCTGCCAAATTTATTTGACAAACTCGAGCCTTGTTGAACATCCAAAAATAAATGTAACTATCATTACCTGTTTGGCCTTTTCTTGTGGATGACAATAGGATAAAATACGAAAAGTGGTTTGATATCCAGTTGTAACACTCTTCTTGATGTCAGTCAGAATCTCTAAACAAGATATGTCATGAGCATCAGTAATCTTTATTAGAAATGTGAAAAATTTAGGGGCTAAAAAGGTTAATTATGGTAAAATGTGGATACAACCATATATACAACATATTCACCTGTACTTGAACGTGGATCATTGTAGTACTTCACTAGTCTAGCTCCAATATTATGGCATCTCTTGCCCCAATTTTCTGCAACTTTCTCAAGGATTTTAGGAGTTGCTTCATCAGAAGGGTCTTTTAGCTCATCCCCCTCTGGTTTCCCTTCTTGAGTACTATTAATTAGAAATTGATCGTTGATTCAAAGTATTGCAGAATGATAAAAGAATTTTATTGTTTAAACAGGGGACCTCTTTTTAGCCTTTATTACTATATTGACTAGCGATACACCTTGGTCAGTATTCGTATTAAATTAAACTGACTTGAAATTCTAATTCTTTGGTCACTTTGTCAGAAGATTGTAAAGTATGGTATTCGTAAATTGTAACTTAAATACAATTTATGTGGTCATTTATGTATTACCTTACCTTTCAATGTCTTTGAACCTTTTGTTAACATCTTGTGTGACATCTACGAAGATGCCAAGGAAAGGATGAAGGTTACGTGTTGCAGATACATCATCTGCCATTATAAGAACAAGGCGCATTAAAGACGAAGGAGTCTGGTCATGCAGCAAACACGATCGTCTACCTATTTTATGTTTTAAGCAATTTAAGAACTAACCTTTTTCTCGTATTACAATTTCGATCCCAGTGGTTGGTATATTCTTTACCTTGCTAGCGTTGGCAAACTATTAAAGAAAGCGTTAATTTGGGGAGAACGAAGCTAATTTTATCTTGGAGTTACTCTTAAAGGGTTTACGACGGTGAATTATGATTTTTATACCAAAATTGATCGATCGTTACACTATGAAGATCCTCAGTAGGGCTAAGCAAAGATCAACAACATAGCAAGATGACATATTTTTCATACATAAAAAGTCCAAATATTTACCTTATTTAAATGCAGTATACTAATTCCCCAACATCTTCTTTGATCGTCATTTTCTTTGCTTGGTATTTCTTTGTGTGTTTTGCTCCAGAAACCAATACAGGTTTCACTCCATTCAGGCGTACCACCTTTTTTTCGTTGATGTTTGTGGCTGTCTAGTTTCTCATCACCATCCGCCATCTTTCATGTCACGCGCATGACTGACATCCATTGACTTCACGCCAAAAATCAAAATTTGCTTTTCTCTAACTTGCCAGCCCTATTATTTATTATTTTCTGTTTCATACAAGTTCCAGGATAACAGATGAGATAAATCTAATCTTTTTAATAGAAAGGCAATATGTGGACTGTCAAAGTTTCCTTCCAATTTTGAGGGTTTCAGTTATTGGAATTAAAGGTTCATTGAACGATTGAGTTCAAAAAACTCTCGCACAGCAAGGGGCTTAGAGGGCAACTGTTATATTTCTGTTACATGTTTTTTGATTCGGGCCCTTTACAAACCGAGTTCAATATACAGTTTCAACTTTCAAACGAGTAAAATCGATTGCTTGGATTCCAAGCTCCGAGTTTAACAAATTACGGCAAACGAAACTTGTGAAAATATTTTTTTATTGTCTTAATATTGAGATGAATAATATACATACTTTATTATTGTAAAATTTCTACATGGTTAACAATATTAGATTCCTCATATTATAATTTGTATTTAGGTGTGTACAAGCATAACTTTCATCATTCTTAAAATATTTTAATTAATTTGTTTCTAGAAACGCTGAATCATTTTCTATAAATCTAATTAAACACATGGGAACTTCGAGTTCTCGTAAATCAACGTTTTCACGACTTTGTAGATTTTGTCTCACTTTTACCCAGCATATACTTCGTAAACTTCTTGGTTTACCTAAAAAATATAGAAAATATTGTAGTCTAAGCCATATTTGCTAAACATATCAAAGTCAGTTGGACTCTCCATGCAGGAGAAAAACACTAAATAATACTAATTCATTACATGTTAGCTCCATCAATGTTTCTGCATCACAAATTCTGTTTTTCTCCATTAATATGTCAATGGGTGATTGGTTGTTGTTGTCTCTTAAACACACTGCACCATATGCTGCCAGTTGTCTGACACATCTTTCTGTATTCCTATCTGTAGTTTCTTTCACAACTATGATATATGATTGATAAGGGTTGTTCATTTAACAGCTACAAATGGATACACCATTGTACCATTTATGAAATAGCTTTTTTGGTCTAAGTGGAGAGGTTTTTAGATTTTGATCAGTACTAAACTGATTTTGATAGATCTTAAGAGATAGGGGAAGTAAATTATATTAGGAAGATGAGATTCTGTCTTTTTCGCCCAAATGTTGTATCATTAATGTGGTACCAGATGTGACATATATGGTATGTTCATATATCTCCATGCTATTCTTACCATGATGTAATGGTGTATGGCCAAAAGCGTCCTGACAATTCGGGTCAGCACAGTTATCAAGCAAATGACTCATGGATTCAACATCTCCCAATGAAGCAGCGAAGATCAGAGCTGTTTGTCCTTTGATACTGTCTGTCATATTAACATTTGCTTTGTTTTGAAGAAGTAATCCTACAATTTCACTGTGAAGAATCAAATATAGTAGAACCACCTTTACCACTATGTAAATTTGTCTGGCAAGTTGAGTGGTAACAGATGGAGTAAACATTTGTGGCCCATTGTAAGCCAATGGATTCTTAAATTGGAGATAAGCTGGTGAAAGCTGGTTAACTCAACACAAAGAATTCCTTTCATCATCAAACTTACATATTCTTCTTCTCAATGGCAAGGAATAATGGTGTCCGCCCCCAAGATTCTTGAACATCAACCCAAGCCCCAGCGACCAGTAGTGCTTGACAGCATCTAAAACGCCTGAAATATGCTGCTTGGTGCAATGGGGTACAGCCAAATCTATGGAAAAGAATACAGTAACATGCTATTTTGAGGTTTCAATTGCTGTTGTCTTGGATAAATACTTTACAGGATATTCTCTTGACTATATTGCTCTCGCCCTACTAAGAGGGTACTTGTCAATAAGCTTTATTCTTTAATGATCAAGTATAAAAATATAGAATATACCTGGATGTTGCATTAACATCAGCCCCACCTTCAATCAACGCCAAAACACATCCAATTTTTCCATCACAAACAGCTAAATGAAGCGGAGTTAGGCCGTAACGGTTCCGAGCATCAACATTGGCTCCTGTATTTGATAATATCTCATTTGAACTTTATTTATTACACCAATGCTATAGAGAAGATCATATTATAAACTCACCAGCTTTCAACAATAACTTTACACATTCAACATGGCCTTTCGATGCAGCAAGATGCAACGCTACTTGCTGTGTCGTATGATCTCTTAAATTTGGTGAGACTTTTTTATCATATAACACCCATTTTAAGTCGTCCTTTCGTCCTTCCTCTGCTGCAAAAAATAGCGTATGCTTCTGTCCCATCAATTGTTTGCATTAAAAAATCTTTTTTAAACAGGAGATAAAATTTTAAGCCATATTCATTTGACTCACATACAAATGTATCGAAATGATTACCAAAGTATTTTTTATTTTTGTTTACATTTTTTTCTCCCGCAAAGCATTGTTGGATGATCTAATATCTATAAATACTTTGCTACTTTTATCGTACGTGGGCTCATCACCTGAAAATGTAGGGCATGCGGGTATTAGTAGCCTTTGTTCACTGGCCTTTGTATTCACGCCAAAACACGCCCATGTTTACAAACAAAACTAACCTCTAGAGTCTAGACATGCGTGACTGGTGGAACGACTAAACACTTTATTACAACACATGTACGCCATTTTATTAACTTCTCTCCTCTAAGTATAAATAGAATATTTCTATCAACTATAATTTAAATAAAATTTTTGGTCTAAAATTTTTGCTAATGCAAGCATATATATACACCCCTTACACAACATGCAATTCAACCGTATATACATTATATAAATTTTAATTGTGGGGCATCTTAATTACTAATATGTAAAAAATCATTCATCAGAATTGTTTCATGTATAATACATGCCATTTCAATGTCATCTATTTGAGAACGTTTAATCATCACCGACTTATATCTTAAGCAAAAAAGAATGCTTTAATCCTGTTGCTGGGAACATATGATCCTCAAAATCCCTCATATGATCCTCAAAATTTCATGATAAAGGTTGGAGTTTCTCTATCACTTCTGATCTTCTGGTGGAATCATCTTTTATATCTTGACTTGAAACTTGGAAGCTCGCCACACATTTTTCCTGAATGCATTAAAGATCATGCTGACCATTAGTTTCTCATTCATTCCTTATGTTACCAAAGGAATGCTCTGATGAATTTTATGTCTGTGTCCTACAAGGGTGATTCCCATATCAGTTAAGTCCTCTTCAGTTAAATTGGTCACTTGACTCAGACGATTATAACCAGCTTCACTAAAGTTAGATGCGTATTTGCCCATCTTAATAGAATCGAGCCATTTGTGTATTGGTGATTGGGGTTCAATAGGTTCCATCGTTTCCCTAAAATGACAAAGATACATTTTGAATATTAAAGAATGTATTCCAAGGGCAACATACGAAAGGCATCATATAGGTGACAATTTGTCGTAACACAATAATGGATAATCTTTGATGATTGTCTACCTTCGCGCTTTTGGTGCAGGCGAATGATGTATAGTTTCTGGTGAGCGTATCCATTCGTCCAACTTTTCAAGGATTTGCATAAATAGCGGGCGATCTGCTCGTTCCTTCTCCCAGCAATGAAGCATGAGAGTGTGGACAGTCTTTGGGCATTTCTGTTGATAAATAATACATGAAAAGAAACAATAAGTTGGAAGCAGTTTTACAAAGGAATTGAACGAAGACTTGGGTTGACAGCCTATCCTGAGTTGCTACATAAGTTGCACTCAATGTCGTCCTACTTTTTAATTGTCATCATCTTTATATTGGCTGTTTCATTTGTACCCACTGTCTAAGGCATGTCTAAAAATTGCACTTACTAATGGTGCTGGAAGTCTGTAACCGCTTTCTATCTCTTGTAGAACCTAGAGAACAGAGAAAGTTTCTTGTATTCCTGGCATATAAAAGGATAATTTTTCCACGACTTTATTCTAGAAATAAAATACCCGAAAATTGTCCCAGTCCCAATACGGTCGTTGACCAAATGACATAATCTCCCAAAGTACGACACCATAACTCCACACATCACTTGCAATGAACGACTTGCGATGTTTGATTACTTCTGGTGCAGTCCACCGAATAGGAATCTTTCCACCCTATAGAAATGGATCAAGTTGATTAAAATAAGTATATCTGAACAGTGGCAATATGTTCTATGCTGATTTACAATATTTTTAAACAAATTTTCTTACCCGAGTCTCGTAATTGGAAGTCTGACAAATTTCTCGAGTTAGACCAAAGTCAGAAACTTTGCAAGTAAGATTTTCATCAACAAGTATATTCCTTGCAGCTAGATCCTGCAAATATTATCAAGTCTCAATCATTGCCATAGGCACAAGCATTTGATACAAATTAGGCTACTTTAACTGAAGATTAATATCAGTTAAACTGGATCGATTTTAATCTTTTGTCGATGTGATCATGAGTGCTTACTCGATGAATAAAATTCCGTCCGGAAAGATAGTTCATGCCAGATGCAATGCCTCGTGCTATTCCAAGTAATTGCAAAGTTGTTAATCTTGCGTTGCTTTTCTACAACGAGCAAATGAAATTGCCTTTATCAGAATACAATAACAGCAAAGCAATTGCCGTATGAAACACGACAGAGAATTCAAGAAGCTCAAGAAGATTCCTTGGCAACTTGTCGACCTTAACTTGTAGAAACTTGGATTTATATCAGATACAAGAAAACGTACCAATAAAAATTGGTCCAATGAACCATTTGACATGAACTCCATGACAATCTTGACCGCATTTTCTTGTAAAAAAATGCAGGAACAAACGATTAATCTTAGCCTTCTGTGTTGTATATGGTTTTGTTATAAAAGAAAAAAACTTACTCTTTACTACGACACCATGGAGTGAAATGACGTTAGGATCTTTGAATTGACCCATTACTGATGCCTCTGCCAGGAAATCTCGACGTAGTTTCGCCGACAATCCGCTCTAAAATTAAGGATTATCGTTATTGATATTCTAGTAACTCAGCTATGTATATGGCAGGTTCAGTGTGAATTTCGAGGATGAGGTAGAATAAGTGAACAGAAATATGGGTAGATTTACTTACACGAAGACATTTTACTGCAACAGTTCGTTCTTTTCCATCGATATCAAGGTAGCCCTTCCATACAACACCAAATTCACCTGAAATAATTTAAGGAATTAGTTCCACTGAGCGTCACTCATCATTGAGAGTCTAGTGTTGTAAGCATTCGTCTTTACCTCCGCCAATAACGGCCTCAGTCTTCAGATTCTTCTCGTTCAATTTCTTCGTGAATTTTTTCAGCACGTTTTCAATGCTATCGTAGTTCGAGGGGTCGACGTAATGTTCTGTCGCGTCTGTCAGTGGAACTGAGAATGGAATCCCGGGCGCAATTTTAGTAATTTATTTTACGGGGAAATGGTTGACGATCGGTTACAGGTGGATTATGAACAATTACTATAACGATTCTTAACACAGGGTGTTATATAAGCAAAAGAGCACAAGAAGCTTTGTGTAATACGGTAATACGCTCCAACTTCAACAACAGAGACATTAAGAATATGGATTATGTTCAAACAAGGTTACTGTACCTTCACACTGTGAATGCTCTGGATTTTCACTATCGAAACTTAAGGAGTGCTTTCTTCTCCTCCATCTTAAACGAATATACATCATTTCATTAACAAACGATTAAAAATGGTCAAATATGATGGTTTTCTGTAGTACTTGTCATTTTGTCAACTCTTAGACCAATTACAGAAGTCAGCCCCAATCTCCTCACCTGTTATAACATCTTGTAGCAACAATGGTGACAACCACGGCTAAGATTAAAACGGAAACGCCGATAACGACATCGACCACGTTAAATGATTTGGACCCCTTTGGTAATTCCTCTCTAAAATCTGCTGGAAGATAATAAAAAATCTGTCAGTGCTTCGAAGAATTTTAGAAATGACATAGCAGAACAGTTCTTGAAAACCAAAACATTAAATAGACTTGATGTGGACTCTTATGACCCAAGGCTAAATTAACGAATTTTGTGAATCTCGTGGAACTCTACTATCCACTTTTTTGCCCTTAAATTCTCCACAGAAAATTGAAGCAAATATCTATTTACCTGTGTAATTTATTTCCGCAAAATTCCACTCAATATCCAAACGTTCCTTGGAACTTTCGTAGCGACGATGTTTTGATAGGACTTTGAAAACGTATCGCATGCCTTGATTCTTGAATCCAGTTATAGTGAGATTTGTCTGCAGGAGTCCGTTCTTGGATGGGATGAACTTCAATTTTTCACAACTTCTGGTGCATTGCATATTATGGCAATAAACTTGACAACTAATCTCGTATGAAGTACTGGCTCTGTTCATGTTGTTTGGTGGCAGCCATGTTAAGGTGATCTTGTCGTTATTCTGTGTTGTGATACTGAGGTTTCTCACTTCTTCAGGTAATGCTATGAAAGACATGATAATGGAGTTTAACAGCAGGTTGCCATTTGTGGGCATACTGGGTTGATGAAGTCGATCAAAATATTACATTGATCATAATTGTGTGGAAAGAGAAGCAATTGCCACTCGCAGCACGCATGCTGTACGTTTCAAATGGGAATGGAATATCGGTAAATAATCTACGATGTGAGTTGTACAGAATTAAATAAGAATTGAATTATTAAAGTAAATAATTTTGTTCCCCATAGCGGATACAGTCCGCTATGATCACATTTTGGCACTGAATTAAGTAGCCATAGATGATAGCGCCTATCAGACTTTTTTCAGGTTTCACCCTGAAAAAAGACACTGCTCAAAGTCCTAATTCTTGAAACTCAACCACAGCAATTTGTACCTTTTATCCTGATGTCTTTCGAAGTTTCATTCCAATGCTTCTCGTTTATGGCTTTTATTTTACCAACGACTATAAACTTGTAGTCAAGCCCTCCCTTTAATCCCGTGATATCGGTGCTGTTTTCTCCAAATTTGTCCAACTTTATTTCTTCCCATTGTACAGTTGGGGGGCAATTTTTGGCACAATTGTGGGCCCTGCATTCGACGCAGATGACTTTGTATTGAATATTGGGTATAGCCTTCTGTTTCCACGATATGATAGCACGATTAGTTGACAGTCGCACGGCTCTTCCTTCTTGAATTATCGATGATAATTCTAAATGGAAAATATACGTTTCTATTCTCTTCTTTTATTATTCTTCCTTCAATTTAAAACCCCCTTCAATATTGTTGGACTGAAGAGGTCGTATTCAACTTACCAACACATCCAACGCTACTCATCACCTCGCCAGGTGCGCAATTACAAGGCAAAGTCTCGTTGAATGACCATTCTCCTTTGCTGTCGCAATATGCTATTGGTTTTTTGCGACCATAACTACATGATCCTTTAACTGCCAAAGGAACGGAACCACTTTTGGGCGCAAAGGTTTTTGGAAAGTGAGCGACTTGGAAGAAAGTCTTTTTAGTACAAAACTTATAAGTTATTTGGACATCGTAAACCAGCATACAATCATTCCCGTCCTGTTTCCTAATTAGTATTTGCATCTTTGGGTAGTTGATTGGTAAAACCTTAACCGTTGTCATGTTGGATTTTTTCTTATTTATAATGCCATCAACAGGATGATTTTTGATGTCTCCATTTCCATTAAGCACACCGAGGACGAATTCAGTTTTGTTGAGGAATTTGTTTGTTTGTTTTTCATAATTTTTATATACAACTTTGATAGTTATTTCCCGAATACCAGTGGTGTTCGTATCTTGCGTCTGCAACCAATCTTGAGACAAACAACTAAGGTATCCAGACTTCTTTTCGCCAATGTCAATGGACCGCCACTAAGAATGAAATATCAAAATGTATAATTCTTTTGTGTAATGTATATGTGAAATAGATAGATAAATTTAAAAATACCGCAGCATCATTTACCCCTGGTCCTGGGCCTCGTGGGCTAAACAGCTCTTGGAGAGTTTTATCTTTCCGAAATAAACTTCCTACAAAAATATTAGTAGGATAATGTCAATACAGTACACAATTAGTGAATACATCCGTCTTATGAATCAAACTAATGGAAGAAAACTACAAATCATGTTATCCGCTTGTCATTATTGTTTGGCTTGAAAGGGCTGTAGTCAGACACTTAATTAGGGGGAGGGCTGTATATTCATATATGCTTCTTATGCCCGACTGCTTTCTTCTCACGGTGATGGATTCTAGGGTTTTCCATATGTGAACGTAAATATTTCAATGATTACATCCTCTAATGACACTTGTACAGCTACGCTCGTGGGCTAAAATCTTCAATGTAACTTCGGACTTCCGTTATCTAACAAACAGCTCCTACAACTTTCACTTGGAAAGTATAAATGAATTACGCGCAATGTTGATTAGAAAACGCGGCGCCTTCTTTGAGTCTGAGTAAAAAGGCGTGTGTTTTCAAGCATATTGTTATTAATAATCGAGAAATAGATTATTTGTAAAGTATACCACATCCTTTTGCACTCTCAAATTTTGAGAGAAAGTTGAAAAGAGAAAATAAAAAACGGAAAGCCGAACAAAGTTTTCGTGACCTTATAGCTTGTTACATGTAGCTATATTGGACTTGCTTGGCTTGGGTATTTAATTATTCGAAAATGATGTCTCAATTTAACAAGAAAAAATTGGCAAAGTAATTAAAAGCTATGTTAATCCCTAAAAGTATTCATAAACGGTTGTAGTTGCTTTTAAACTAAAAGTAATATTTTGTGTCAGAGCTAAATATAGAACACGACCTTGATTTAGCCAATCATATTTTAAGGAGTACTGACACGTGTTCTCTTGTTCCATTGTGCATATGTTAATAAAACAGTTTATATTTGCGAATAATATTTTAAAAGCACGTAGTTTTAATAAAAACCTGTTTCTAGGGGAACAGGTCATTTTCGGCAGACAACAATTGATCTGTTTAACCCCCTGTAGAATCTTTAGGAACAATATTTTAGAGGCACTTTGAACACTTTGATAAATTCACGAAAGACGAAACAGCACAATAAAACCTTCTACAGACCTCTATTAAATAAGCAGGTGGTGACGATACGATATGTCTCTCAATGTCAGAAAGGCAGGCGACGCGTTTCCTTATGAGTCTTATCTTTTAATTATGTGCAGTTCTTTGTTAGATCTGTATACGGCTACGGCTTCTTGCACAAATAGCTAAATTTACTTTACTGTGATTGAGAAAACTGTAATTCCCACGCTAAAGTGAAAGCTCGCAAAAAGTGCTAAACTTCGCCGTAGGTGAGAAGCACTTGAACCGACATTTTAAAAAGCATTAAATATTCCTTGACTGTCAAAAGGTATTCTAGATGATGTCAATTTTCTGATGACATTGAAAACTCTTATTAGCGAAAGATAATTTTATAACAAGCTTACGTTAGCCTTATCTAAGTGAGCAATAGTCGCATAAGGAAATAGGGGTCTAGTTTGAAAGACTGCGGCTTGTAGGCGACCACTTACGAAGCCACAAAAAGAAATATTACACCTGTCAAAACGTGTATATGATGACATAGCCTCGCCAATATTTCATTTACGTTGCGAGGCGCTGATCTTTCGTCTCATGGTTGTGAAATACATGTACTTGCCAAGCTTTCAGCACAAAATCACAAACAACTTTTCAAATAAACGCATAAAAATCTAGTTTATATATTAAAATCCCCGTCATTCATCAAAGCTCTTCTTCGCCACTTATAGATAGCCTACGTTCGCAAACAATAAAAGTTCACGGCTTTATATCTTTAAACGAATAAATTTTTAAGTGCCTAAATTACAAATACCTTAAATATCAGCCTACCTAATCCGTTGGCAAATGGGATAGCCAAACACTATCTTCTTGTTTAATTTAAATTCATAAGGAAAAGCCTATAAAGTTCTGTGCTACATTATTAAATACAAGCACCTCCGCTTGCGTGATCAAACAAGACACTACGGAAATTACGAAGAGCAAATAGCTTCTATTAAGGTTAACAATTTCACTTACCTATCTCGGCAAAAGTCGGTTGACATGTTAAGGTTATAACACTGACCAAGAATATATACACATAGCCATGTGTCCTCATCTTGATGCTGGCCAAAGTGCTGACAAAATGTAAACAATATGTCTAATAAGTACCCAGAATCCCCGTGATGTCTAATTATTACACGACATCATGTGTGCTATTGCCGAATAATAACCCACAAAACGAGTATTTCGTTATTACAAAAGAACACGAATTTCAATTTACTGCTTTGAGTTTCGACGTTATCTTGAACGGAAAACAAGGAAAAATTCCACTGTTGCTCTCCACCGCCTTACGGATGTGTAATTTGAGCTGTATTTCCGCTTAATTTAATATTTCTGAAAGAAATCTTTTGATGGCTGTACAAGTGCGTGAGAGCACATGTCTTGCGCTGATTGCTTGATAAAATGCCATGTGTAGTGTCAGTCTTCAATTTCTAATGCGATTTTCTGTTAATGGTTATGCCTGAAGCTAGTATTGTTGTGACAGAAGGCAAAACTAGTTATTTGGCTAATGTTTTTGCTATGCGGATATCTTACCCGCAACTACGTAGCAACAATTGTATGAACACGTCAAAAATGAAAAGCATTCTCAATTTATTTACAGAGAATTTCAGATGATTTTTACCTTCCCACTTAAGCGTTTCCTTATGACTCTAAACCACAAACCTGCTAAGCCGGAAAGATATTTATCGCCCCTAATAACGCGAAAGATAAATGCGTGTTCTGTGATATCAACACACAAAAGCAAACGACACACAAACGCGTTCTGGCGTGCAAAAACAAAGGTAAATAATAAATTCAGAACACGGCAGTTAAATAGAAACAATTTATTTTAACTGTGCTTCACACTACTCCACGCTGAGATTTACAATTCATGCAAGCAGGACGCATTTTTGCAAACACATATAGGGCCAAGCGGCGGCACCGTTTGAGAGAAATATTATTAGACTCGGGCTTGACTCAGTCATGTTTGGTGCTAAATGACCGCACTCAGTCGGTCTTTTTGTGAGTCGCGCTGCGAAAATAAGGGCATTATTCATCGCGAAACCTCAAATTTGGCTCATGAAAATTTGTATACAAATACATCAGGACATTTGGGGTTTGCAGATAAATAAGATTATGGGCTATTTGAGTATTATTTCCGAAGGAACTGCCCTAATCCTGGCTTTGGCGTGAATTCGCTTTGTGCGATGAGTACATTATCTTAATATTTTAAACGAGGAACTGTGAAATTGTGTACACTTTTTAAGCATCGCTGAAATGATGAAGTATTGAAAAGCACGCGTGCTATTTGTCGGTTGCAATCACAGCTTATGAACCACAGACACAATAACTGTCACTTTCAATTTACACTTTTGTATATGATAATTCATGGTTTAGAGAAAAAAATATTTCGTGTGGAAATTTATAATTGGCTTTCACGTATTTACAAGTCTTGAAGGAGAGACTTTTTCTAGGATTTTTGATGTAATACCAGAAAGGAAAAGGTGCAAATAAGAATGTCCACGTTGCCGTTGAGCTTTTTTTTTAAATAATTTGATGAACTACTTTCCTGTAAACACCACCGAAATCTACCGAGCTAGACTGTTCTGTAATATGAAAACTGAAAACAAAAAACTTTGAACTTCGAATAAAAAGATCGTAATTACTTTATCTTCGAATGTTGGACTCTTATCAGGAAACTTTCAGGACTCCCACAAAGCTTTTTAAACCGGCTCAGTTCGTGGTTAAAACAAAGAGCGCCGTAGACGACGATTGGAGAACATCTACTTAAGAAGAACTTAAAAGCCCTCTGGGCACAAGAGCAATTTACGATATACCAAAAAGTGGACGCGAATGCTTGGAGTCAAATTTAATTCGCTAAACCTACAACTATTTAAACCGGGCTTCGTGGCAAACTGAACAAAGAGCGCCATAGACGACTTGACGAAGGTTGGAGAACATCTACTTGAAGAACTTAAAAGCCTTCTGTAGTTCTAAACGAATTACCGATATAACGATATACCAAAAAGTGGCCGCGAATGCTTGGGGTCGAATTATAGTCGCTTATGTATTCACATATCCGTGCTGTAAAACTGTGATATTTGTGCTATCGGCATCGTAGCTATCACGATAAGTCAATAGCTCCGTTATCAGCTGAATTAACGACTTAGCTCGCGAATGTCTTATGTCAGCCTAGCAAAAGATAGGTCTCGGCTTAAACCAACTGGCCAATGAACACGCATAGCTCTTTCAAGTGATTCAGCTTATAATGGCTGTCAAAATAGGTCAACAACAAAAAGATGCAAATGATTTATACGAGTAATTTAGTAGATGCCGGGCGGCAGCATCACTCTTGTGATGTGCGGTGTTCATATGCGCTATATGCGGTGTTCATTTGCCCTTAGCAACGATATAGCCAATACAACGCCGAACTTATTGCGGAACTATTCACGTTTCGCGTAACCCCGCGTCAACCCCGCGTCAGCATTGTTGAGAATTGCCGACGTTGCCCCACGATTAATTAACACGATGCAGGTATAAACATACTAGGTTACCCATGGGTATGGAAATGCTGCCTGAGAGAAAGTCAGTGGTCGGCTTCTATTTTCCACGGGAATTCTCTATATAAAGGTATTGCTTAAGGAACGAGAATGCGGTTTTTTAAGACATTATTATTATTGAAAATTACTATTATAAAAATATTATGAGTAACAATTTAATAATAGCTGCGTGGCTAGAGAAATATCTTATTTCATTAGGCCCATGCTTTTTTCGTAAGAGTGCGCGTGAAATGAACATCACCGCCTCGATAAACATTATATCTCCAGATATCCCCTATTATACAAGTGTAGTTATTATGCAGTGTAATATATCATGTAAAATATAGTAGGTATATTTTCCTGCTTATAGAAATTTCAAATTATTATATTATTTAAAATTATTATATTACATTTATTACCTTCATGCTTGAGATTAACCAGAAAATCGAAATCCGAAAAATTAATACCAACAAGGGAAACAGAAAAGTGCTAGTGTTGTTTAGTAATTTTTTTCCTTATTTGAAACTTCGATAATTCGAGTTTTAATAATTCGAATTCAAATGCTCTAGATGTTAGATGCCTTCCATCTTGACCACTCCATTAGAGTACATGGTTAAACAAACCGAGATTCGTCTTCCACATGGGTAACATTAATGTACGAACGCTGAAATGCAGGACAAAAATCAACAGAGCAGGTTTGGTTGCCTCGTTAGGTCTAAACCATTTACAGCCATTTTGGAGATGCGTATGAATGATATGCCTATAAATATGAACTATATAGCCTACCTTTCTATCATTCAGCATATCACGTAAAGCCTGCAATATTTCTGGGAAAGTCGGTCGCTCCTTTGGATTGATTTTCCAACAATTTGACATTATTTCATATCTAAAAGAATGAAAGTTCATGTGGCAACCTGATATAGCTTCCATCGCAATTATCGCTACCCTGGTTTTTTTGCACTGATGAAAAACTGGTACTACTGGTCAGTGCAATTTCATGAACAAAATTATCAATGCGAAGAATTGTATGATGATAATTCTTCATATCTACTTACACCTCACTGGAGCAATGTGGAGGTTTTGACATTCGACCTCCTGATTCCACGTGAGTGATAACAGCACGTAGTGGAATGTTCTTGTATGGTTCTTCACCTGAATGTATAAACAGCGAGTCATTTCACGATTCTTAACGTAAAACTGGATTAACGTGCGTTCGCAGACCGTGACATTGTACAGTATTTACAATTCTGATAAGACGTTCTACTCACCGAGAGTTGTAATTTCATAGAGAAGAACACCAAAGCTCCATCTATATTAAAATAAAGGTAATCATAAGGTAATTGGACGTTCCACAGTGAAAAAGAAAGAGCTCTCAGCAAAAGCAAGACGAACTTACACATCGCTTGCAGTTGTGAAGACACCGTCAAATAAACTTTCCAAGGACATCCATTTCACTGGAAGAAGATTCTGCAAAATGAATCATTGACTAACGTAAAGACGCTATAGGATGAGGAATAGATGACAAATGATAAGGTGATGAATTTACTATAAGATAAATGATTCATCAATGTCGTGGCAACCATTGGTATTCTTCCTAGCAGCCTTACCTGCGTATTTCGTATATATTCTTCAGTACTTCCAACATCTCTGGCCAAACCAAAGTCACCAATTTTCGCCACATTGTTTTCACCAAGAAGAATATTTCTGGCGGCTAAATCCCGATGAAGAAACTAAAAACGGCATAAAATTATCTTGATTAACATCTGCGTTTTCAGAATCTTTCCAATTTGGTATAATCTATGGTGTAATCTTAGAGAGTTAATTTAAGCTGTTGTAAATGAAAAAGGCTTCAAATGAATTCATTACATTTTGTGAGGAAAGATGAACCATTCCACTTGCAACGTCAGCAGCTAATTTCAACAAATCACGATGGCTCAACGTCGAAACTATGTTGACGTAATCTGACGTTGCAGTGTTTGGGTTATTGCTGATTCTACTTTTGATCAGGAATTTTCGTAGATTTCCTCCAGGACAAAACTCCGTTACCATGAGAAGTTTCCCTTAAAAGTAAAGAGAAGGGAATAAATAATCAGAGGATAATTGGAGAATAATGAACTGGCATCGCATACACGAGATTCCAGTTTACCATACATTTGGCTGCATTATCTTTTTACAGACTCACTTTAATGACAGCTTCCCGATAAATCGTATGATATTTGGGTGTTGTTCTTTGTTTGCTTCTTTCAAGATCTTTATCTCAGCCAGCAGATCCACCAGATCCGATTCCGTGGCGTTTTCTAAAACAAAAGTTAGAATTCACTTTATAGTCGGCTAAACGTAAGTTGTATCGCACATTCAAAGTCGCTAATTTAGCTACGCATAAATAATATATAATACTATGCCTATGGGACAATATATTGCCTCATACAGTACCTCTCAACATTTTTATAGCAACCTTTTCTGGATCGCTATTTTTAGGTGTATATAAGCCTTGTTTTACAACTCCAAACTGACCAGCTCCTAGATTTTTGTCCAGCACCTTCAGATCGCGTGGCGAGATCTCCCAGTCTTTCAATATATCGACACGAGTGGGACTCTCTGCAACTGATTGTAAAACGACAACATTTGAACGGCACAAAAAAACAAAGAACGAGAAGTGTGAAAGTATGAATCATCATCGTGTGAATCATCTCTAAGAAACAATTTACATGTTGACATCTTGGCAATATTGCCTCGAGTCCTCAGTATAGCAGCTATATAGCTAATAAACTCACATCTGTGAAATTTCTTACCGATGTTTACATGCGTTTTCAGTTCAAACGTTGTCGATTTTGAGGGAATTAGTGGTGGTTCAGGCTCCTTAAAGAAAACAAGATGACCAACATAAAAGAGAGGACTGGTTAAAACAGAAACAAATGAGTCAAAAGCAGTTGGTGAAATCTCTAAAGAATCTCTCGAATTCCTTCTCCTGACAAAAAACTCCTTCTTGTGCAGATGTATTCAGACACGCAAAATAAGCTAAAAAAGTTTTACCTTTACAGATTGCTCGCGCTGTTTATTTCGAATTCGTCGCATGAAAAGACATGCAACGACAGCAAAAATAATTGTAGAAGCAATGCCTATCAATCCACCTTCTAATCCGCCAATTTTTGTTTTGGTAATACCCGGGTTAGCCTTTGTCACTAATGACGGTGTTGTTGGGTTTGGGTAATCTGAAACATGATGAAATTATATATTAGCCAACAATTGGAGCACTCGGTGCTTCCTCCATGATAAGACTTGAAGTAGTAAGTATGGCGACTTTCTCTATTTTTGCCTCAAAACCCGTAAATCCATACCTGAACATCTTTTGATTAACATACGGTGTACATGTACTGAACTAACCTGGAAGTGTCACAGATTGCTCAGCATAATTCCAAGTGACATTTTTCAGACTGTTCATTGTAAACACCTTAAACGTATAGGACTTGTTGGTTCCCAGTCCAGAGATATATATGAAGGTCGTAGTTAAGTTTGTTTTTGCTGGAAAAAATGTAGTTTTTGACTTGTCGCAATTATCGCATTCGATGCTAAACGTCAAATTTCCAATATGTAACAAAGATTGGTCAACTTCTGGTCTCTCCCAAACAAGTGTAACTGACGTTTCTTCTTTTCTGGTCATCAATCGCAACTCCTCGACTGCAGGTGGAACCGCTAAGGAAAAATGGAATAAAATATAAAAACATTTTATCGCTATTATAGTAGCAACACGTGGTGTAGAAATTTCACTGACTTAACTTTTTCCTCCCACTGTACTAAGATATATATACAAGCAAGTGTGCTTGCCATAATCCTGTGATATATTTATGAATGTTTTGTGTTCATACCATAGCATGGTCCATTATCATCATCTCCAATATAATGATATTTTAAGCAATCACATTTTGTGTGCATCGTGTTGTTTGTTTTACCCGAAGGACATTTTTGGCATGATGAATCTCCAAGAGTAGTTTTGTAGAAGTCTTTTTGACAACCTTTAACAAGAAAAACTGTATGAAGAGCAACTAATACATATCACATAACATCTGACTTGTGGTAACATCGCAAATCTTTTAAAAACTAAAGACTTGTATGTTGATTTTGCTTAAGACTCAAGCCACAGGTGCACAATCTGAATTTTTGCCATTTCGTGGTGCTTCCACGAACAAGCAACGCATCGTCATGCCAATCAACATTCTGGCCTGGGATCTAAACTAGGAAAGGTTTGGGCAAATATAACTGCAGAAAGTAGAGGTATAAAATGTAAGCAAAGCTAAAAAAACGTAGGTTTTACTCACGTGAACACTTAGCAGAACCTTCAAACCCTTTTAAACATGCACATGTTTGTTTATTAAAGTCCCAAATTCCATTAGGAGTACACCTCACTGTTATTGTCGAGTTTCCATCTGTTCTTGAAACAGCATTAGATTGACATTGAATTATTTTATTGATGTTCGTTGTGGATGAGTTCACTCTCCTTAGAGTTGTGCTATATACAGTATTTTCCTCGCAATAATAGTAATACATGTTGATAGAGTAAATAGTGAACCTGTTTTCCATTTGTGATGACGACGACGGAATTCGTGCAAGAATACGTAAAAGAGAGTAAGACTTCCTGGTGTTGATTGTGATGATTTTCGTAGTTTTGTTACTAAACGTTGCGTTTTCTATAGAATGGATATTTTTTGTCTTTGGAGAACTATGAAAGGAAAATAAAAGTTAGTGTAAATGCTTTTTTGAGTTTTGAAGGCTCAAATGTATTTTGTGAAAATGACCCTATGTTTGTGAACATGACAATGACAAGACATGATTCGTTGTAATATAGATATAGATATCTTGTGATTGTGATCTTCACCATGTAATTTGTTTATAAGCAAAAGAAAATTAATAAAAAAAGTTTAACAACACTATGCAAAATCAAAGCTTAAAGAACAAAAGAAATAGAGCTAAATTAATGATTTCTATACCGCATGTAAATATCGAAAATATCGACGCAAGAAACAAATTCCAGTTTGAATTTGAATTTTAAGTTGTATTAAACATAATATCATAATGTCTGGAAGAGTGTTAAGGTCCGTAATGACTTTATAGTTGTCATGTAACTAATCCGCGCAATCCAGCTTAAAGAAAAAATTCAATATAATTATAATAAATGTATATTACTAGTCATTTTGTCCATAAACTTCTAATTGGCAATTAAGTGTGCATGAAGCTGATATATTGAGATACGACGTTTTTGGTAGATCCAGTTTCGGTGTGATGAACCAGCTTGCGCCACCACCTTTACCGACTGTTGTAAAGATTTTTTTGCCATCGTATAAGAGACCCCACTAAACAAGAAAAAAATTAAATACTAGATTTTTGCATTAAAAAAATGAATATTGAACTAACAAATGGCTGTTACCAAAAGTTAGTAGTTAGTAAACTAACCGCGTCTTTTACATCACCGCCTGGTGGGCCATTTGCGTCTCTCCAATCATCCAAAGTCATATGGTACTTCGGTTTAATTTGCTCTGTAAAAAACAACAAATATACTGCGAAGACCGAGATTGCTGCGATGGCATTTTCAGCGATTCCAATGACTCAACTTCAAACCTCAACTTAATTGTGAACTATTAATTATTATCTATTATTAAAATAACTGCCTATACTATTCCTCTATTATACAGTCCACCTTCGTGAGATTCACCTAGGGTGACCAGTGAAATTTATTTGTAAGTATTATTTGCACACATATATATATATATATATATGTATAAATTTCAGTTTTTTGCTCATACATTTTAATTGTATATAACCGTGTTATCAGTATATATAACGATAAGATTCCGGTGAAAATATCACGTTTTTTAAATACATTAGACAATTGAAGTCATCCCGTTCCACAATCTAGTTCCTATTCCTTAAAATACCAAACCTAAACACGACAAGCTTTATATGTTTTCAACAATTTACAACTTACCTTTCGCAGCCAACACCGTTTGTAGCTGCGAGCAAAATAAAGCAACCGTACAAATCATCCGTATTACAGTGGTCATGATCATGTATATACAACAGTCAACAGATATGTAGTATCCCTAAAATAGAACATATTTGGTTTGCTAATTTAATTTGATGGTTAAACGCGTTTTAGCGGTAAACCTTATAATATTAGTTCGAAGTACTGGCATAAAAAAGCAGCCTTCCGACTATGGTCAGTCAAATGAAATTAATTTCAAAATGCATGCAAGAACGTATTAAAAAAGAGAAAACCTGTTTTATTATTTATATAGGTTAAAAAAACTAACTTGCGCAGCATGGCTACAATTTAAACGACTGTCGAAAAAAAACATTGTAATTGATTGACATTGCATGGTCCCTAGTTCCGCAGTTCTGCAATCCATGTTTTCTACCTACCAAAGGTTTCTCTGGTGGCATCAGTCGAAAGGTTTCTGTATATTGTTTATTACCTTTCCCTTCACTTTCCCCCTTTACTTTATAGACTCAAAGGACTATAGATTTATAATCCGAACACAGGACCTCGCACAGGACGATCGAGTTTATTATGATAAGCAAATTATAAAAGCGGCTAAATAACTCGAACTAACTCGAGCTAACTTTAAACCTCAAAGTAGTTACTAGTACCTTTCCTGGTGATTAGTAAGATACAATTCTCTCTTCTATCAGCAGTAACTGATCTGCCTCATCTGTACAAACCGTAGAATTTTTCGGACAGTCCAGTGGTGACAGTATTATAAGTCGACACACAGGAATCCCAATTAAGACGGAAGTATATCAGAAGATATTTCATCAGCTTTTTATCTCAAATTATGAAGACTCAAACTTTTGTCTTATATATCGCTTTTACCAGATAACCTTCTGTAGATTATAGAGGCGGAAAAAACGATGATTTCCTCACGTATACACTTTTACAGTCGATGATTTTCCTGGCTTCAGTTTTGGAGGGATCTGGTTACTTTTCAGGAAGTCTATAAAACCTGAGCAATCCTGGTAATCACCTATTCATTCCAATCTCGTAACCAGGCTCTTTTAAGGTTGAATAAATCTGAAAAGTATAGTCGAAATAGAATTCAGGGTTTTTTTCCTGCTGATTTTCTTCAATGGGTGAATTTTTTGTAAATAAAAAAACAATGATGTCGCTTCTTTAAGAGTTAAGACACAAATAACTCAAGAATTATTGCATAACCTTATTAAAATATATGCATGTATTATGTAATAAACAAGACGTTACCTAGGCCTATAATATTCTATAGATAACATACTTCAAACAAAGGTCTATATTAGCTATAATTGAGAAAGATTTCTTGGTCTTGAAGATGGCTTTTTACATGTTCTATACCCTTTACGTTTTATAAAAAACGTTTTTTCATGTATTTTCTAATATGCCTTCCATCTTGACCACTCCATTAGACTACATGGTTAAACAAACCGAGATTCGTCTTCCACATGGGTAACATTAATGTACGAACGCTGAAATGCAGGACAAAAATCAATAGATGCAGGTTTGGTTGCCTCGTTGGGTCTAAACCATTTACAGTCATTTTGGAGGTGCGTCACAATTATCTGATCATTTTTACTAATAAAATAGCTGCGGGTATTACAAAAACAACTTTACACTAAATTAATTTTATCCATTCTGCAGTTCGATGAATGATATACTTATAAACATGAACTATATAACCTACCTCGCTATCATTCAGCATATCACGTAGAGCCTGCAATATTTCTGGGAAAGTGGGTCGCTCTTTTGGATTAATTTTCCAACAATTTGACATTATTTCATATCTAAAAGAATAAAAGTTCACGGCAACCTGATATAAATTCCATCGCAATTATCGCTATACTCTGGTTTTAAATAATAAAATTGATAATTGATATCATCTTGTGCAGATGACTCAGCCAAAAACTAGGTTACAAAATATTTCCATGCAACGATGACCACATCGATGGTGATAAACTGGTATTCCTGGTCAGCGCGATTTCATGAACAAGATTAACGCTACGACGAATTATATGATGATAATTCTTCATACTTACACCTCATTGGAGCAATGTGGAGGTTTTGACATTCGACCTCCCGATTCCACGTGAGTGATAACAGCACGTGGTGGAATGTTCTTGTATGGTTCCTCACCTGAGTGTATAAACAGCCAGTTATTTCACGATTTTTATCGTAAAACTGAATTAACGTGCGTTCGCAGACTCTGTTGACATTGTACAGTGTTTACAATTCTGATAAGACGTCCTACTCACCGAGAGTTGTAATTTCATAGAGAAGAACACCAAAGCTCCATCTATATTAAAATAAAGGTAATCATAAGGTAATTGGACGTTCCACAGTGAAAAAGAAAGAGCTCTCAGCAAAAGCAAGACGAACTTACACATCACTTGCAGTTGTGAAGACACCGTCAAATAAACTTTCCAAGGACATCCATTTCACTGGAAGAAGATTCTGCAAAATGGATCATTGACTAACGTAAAGACGCTATAGGATGATGAATCGATGACAAATGATAATTTGATTAATTTACTATGATTTATCAATATCGTGGCAACCATTGGTATTCTTCCTGGCAGATTACCTGAGTATTTCGTATATATTCCTCAGTACTTCCAACATCTCTGGCCAAACCAAAGTCACATATTTTTGCCACATTCTCTTCACCAAGAAGAATACATTCTCTGGCCGCTAAATCCCGATGAAGAAACTAAAAACGTGCATAAAATATCTTGATTAAAATCTATCTGCCTTTTGAGGATCTCTCCAGTATGGTATAATCTATGGTATAATCTTAGAGAGTTAATTTAAGTTGTTGTAAATAAGAAATGGCTTCAAATGAATTAATTACATTTTGTGAGGAAAGATGAACCATTCCACTTGCAACGTCAGCAGCTAATTTCAACAAATGACGATGGCTCAACGCCGAAACTATATTGACATAATCTGACGTTGTAGTGTTCGGGTTATTGCTGATTCTACTTTTGATCAGAAATTTTCGTAGATTTCCTCCAGGACAAAACTCCGTTACCATGAGAAGTTTCCCTTAAATAAAGAGAAGAGAATAAATAATCAGAGGATAGTTAAAGAATATTGAAGTAAATGAACTGGCATTGAATACACAGGTTTCCGGTTCACCGTCTGCATTATCGTTTTACAGACTCACCTCTTAATGAGCAGCTTCCAATGAATTTTATGATATTTGGGTGTTGTTCTTTGTTCGCTTCTTTCAAGATCTTTATCTCAGCCAGCAGATCCACCAGATCCGATTCCGTGGCGTTTTCTAAAACAAAAGTTAGAATTCACTTTATAGTCGGCTAAACGTAAGTTGTATCGCACATTCAAAGTCGCTAATTTAGCTACGCATAAATAATATTATTAATACTATGCCTATGGGACAGTATATTGCCTCATACAGTACCTCTCAGCATTTTTATAGCAACTTTCTCTGGATCGCTATTTTTAGGTGTATATAAGCCTTGTTTTACAACTCCAAACTGACCAGCTCCTAGATTTTTGTCCAGCACCTTCAGATCATTTGGTGAGATCTCCCAGTCTTTCAATATATCGACACGAGTGTGACTCTCTGCAACTGATTGTAAAACGACAACATTTGAACAGCACAAAAAAAAACAAAGAACGAGAAGTGTAAAAGTATTATAATGCCTTATTCGTAGGAGTTCGTGTGAATCATCTCTAAGAAACAATTTACATGTTGACATCTTGGCCATATTGCCTCGAGTCCTCAGTATAGCTAATAAACTCACATCTGTGAAATTTCTTACCGATGTTTACATGAGTTTTCAGTTCAAGCGTTGTCGATTTTGAGGGAATTGGTGGTGGTTCAGGCTCCTTAAAGAAAACAAGATGTCTCGAATTCCTTCTCCTGGAGTTAACGAAAAACTCCTTCTTGTACATATGTATTCAAAGACACCCAAAATTATTAAGCTAAAAAAACTTTTACCTTTACAGATCGCTCGCGCTGTTTTTTTCGAATTCGTCGCATGAAAAGACATGCAACGACAGCAAAAATAATTGTAGAAGCAATGCCTATCAATCCACCTTCTAATCCGCCAATTTTGGTAACACCCGGGTTAGCCTTTGTTACTAAAGACGGTGTTGTTGGGTTTGGGTAATCTAAGACATGATGAGGTTATATATTAGCCAACTTTGCATGGTGCTGCCGATACAATATGTGTAGTATAATATATTATTAACGTTCCTGCGGATTGTTCTAGTACCTAGGAACACTCGGCACTTCCTCCATGATAAGACTTGAAGTAGTAACTGGTACGGCGATTTTCTCTATTTTTGGATCAAAACCCGTAAATCCATACCTAAAAATCTTTTGATTTGACTCTTGACTTGTACATGTACTGTACTAACCTGGAAGTGTGACAGATTGCTCAGCATAATTCCAAGTGACATTTTTCAGACTGTTCATTGTAAACACCTTAAACGTATAGGACTTGTTGGTTACCAATCCAGAGATATTTATGAACGTCGTTGTTAAGTTTGTTTTGGCTGGAAAAAATGTAGTTCTTGACCTGTTGCAATTATCACATACGATGGTAAATGTCAAATTTCCAATATGTAACAACGATTGGTCAACTTCTGGTTTCTTCCAAGTAAGTTTAACTGACGTTTTTCCCTTTTTAACCATCAACTCCTCGACTGCAGGTGGAACCGCTAAGGAAAAATGGAAGAAAATATATTAACATTTCGTCGCTATTATAGTTGTAACCGCCGGTGGTGTGGAAATTTCAACCTAACTTTTTCCTCCCACTGTACTAAGATATATATAAAAGCAAGTGTGCTTGCCATAATCCTGTGATATATTTATGAATGTTTTCTGTTCATACCATAGCATGGTCCATTATCATCATCTCCAATATAATGACGTTTTAAACAATCACATTCTGTGTGCATCGTATTGTTTGTTTTACCCGAAGGACATTTTTGGCATGGTGAATCTCCAAGAGTAGTTTTGTAGAAGTCTTTTTGACAACCTTTAACAAGAACAACTGTATGAAAAGAAACTAATACATATAAAATCTTGTGGAAACATCACGAATCTTTTAAAAACTAAAGACTTCAATTTGTATATTATTTCATCAGGCAGCCCAGAAATGTTTTCGTTCTCGTGGCGTTTGCGCGTGCATAGGCGAGCCTATTCCAGCGCACAATCTGAATGTTTGCCATTTCGTGGTGCTTCCACGAAAAAACAACGCATCGTAGAAAGATTTGGGCAAATACAACTCCAGAATATAGTATAAAATGTAAGCAAAGCTAAAAAACGTAGGTTTTATACTCACGAAAACACTTAACAGAACCTTCAAACCCTTTTAAACAATCACATGTTTCATTATCTAAGTCCCAGGCTCCTTGCGGTGTACACTTTGCTATTATGTTACTGTTATTTCCACCGTTGCTTGAAACAGAATTATCTTGACATTGAACCGTTTTATCAATGTCTTCTGTGGATGAGTTCACTCTTCTTAAAGTTGTGTTATATTCAGTCTTTTCTTCACAGTAATAATAATACATGTTGATAGAGTAAATAGTGAATCTGCTTTCCTTTCCTGATGACGACGACGGAATCCGTGCAAGAATACGTAAAAGAGAGTAAGACTTCCTGGTGTTGATTGTGATGATTTTCGTAGTTTTGTTGCTAAACGTTGCGTTTTCTATAGGTTGGAATTTGCTTGTCTTTGCAGAACTATGAAAGGAAAATTAAAGTCAGTGTAAATGCTTTTTTGAGTTTTGAAGGCTCAAATGAATGTATGTAGCTATATAGTCAAAATGACCCTATATTTCTGCACATGCATGCAGATAGTGTACAAAGATATTCAATATGATTTGTAGTGTACAAAAGATATTCAAGAGGCACATAAATGTCAAACTCGTCGACTATTGTGAAAATATTCATATTAATTAAGCATAATAAATTCAGCGAATACATAAATATCTATCATAATCATCAAGGAGTGTTAAGGTCCGTAATGACTTTATAGTTGTCATGTAACTAATGTCCGCATTCCAACTTAAAGAAAAATATTGAATATAAATATAATAAAGGAGATTACTAGTCATTTTGTCCATAAAGTTCTAATTGGCAATTAAGTGTGCATGATGCTGATATATTGAGATACGACGTTTTCGGTAAATCCAGTTTCGGTGTAATGAACCAGCTTGCACCACCACGTTTACCGACTGCTGTAAGGATTTCTTTGCCATCGCTTGAAGGGCTCCACTAAACAAGAAAAAAATTAAATACCAGATTTTTGCATAAAAAATGAATATATCGAACTAATAAACGGCTGTTGCCGAAAGTTAGTATTATTTAAAACTAACCGTTTCTTTCACATCGCCTTGTTTGCCATTCACATCTCTCCAATCATCCAAAGTCAAATGGTTCTTCGGTGTAATTTGCTCTGTAAAATAAAAAACAAATATTCCAGTGGCAGTGATTCTTCGTGATGAACTTCAAACCTCAACTTAATTGTGAATTATTATTATCTATAATTAAAAAAAATAACTGCATGTCTATCTTTTATACACACTACAACTTATTTTTCTTTTTAAGAATTTTAAAATTATTCCTCAGTGGGTTGATTCAATGTCATCCTGGGTGAATTCCACCTTTGTGAAATTCATCCAGGATGACATCGAATCAACCCACTGAGAGCTTACTGCTTTTAAAAAACTGAATGCTTCCTTTTTTGACAGTAATTTGATATATATTTGAGATTCTCTAAGTTTCTTATGTTCTAAACGTGTATTTGTAATATTGTTTATCTTTATATAGGTATTATTTGCACACATTCCGGTGAAAATATCACGTTTTTGAAATACATTAGACGAGACCACGACTGAAGTTATCCCGCTCTGCAATCTAGTTCCTATTCCTTAAAATACCAAATCTAAACAGGACAAGCTTTATATGTTTTCAACAATTTAGAACTTACCTTTTGCAGCCAACACCGTTTTTAGCTGCGAGCAAAATAAAGCAACCGTACAAATCACCCGCATTATTATGATATGTAGTACCATAACAAATATGCAGTATCCCTAAAACAGAACATATTGATGGTTAAACGCGTTGTGTCCGTTTTAGCGGTAAACCTTATAATATTAGTTCGAAGTACTAGCTGGCATAAAAGGCAGCCTTCCGACTATGGTCATTCAGATGAAATTAATTTCAAAATGCATGCAAGAACGGTATTAAAAAAGAGAAAAACTAACTTGCGCAGCATGGCTACAATTTAAACGACTGTCGAAAAAAAACATTGTAATTGATTGACATGCATGGCGTCCCTAGTTCCGCAGTCCATATTTTCACTCTACCAAAGGTTTCTCTAGTAGTATCAGTCGAAAGGTTTCTGTATATTGCTTATTAACTTTTTCCCCTTTACTTTTATCTAGACTCATACATTTATAATCCGAACACAGGACCTCGCCCGGGGCGAGTTTGTTATGATAAGCAAATTATATATATAGCGGTTAAATAACTCGAACTAACTCGGGCTAACTTTAAACCTCGAAGTAATTGTTAGTACCTTTCCTGTCGAATAGTAAGAAACACTTCTTCCCTCTATCAGTAACTGATCTGCCTTATCGATCTGTACAAACCGAGGAACCGGACAGTCCGCCAGTGTTGGCAGTGTTATAAGTCGACACACAGGAATCCCGATTAAGACGGAAGTATATCAGAAGATATTTCATCAGCTTTTTATCACAAATTATGAAGACTCAAACTTTTGTCTTATATATCGCTTCTACCAAATAACCTTGTGTAGATTATAGAGGCGGAAAAACGATAATTTCCTCACGTATACACTAATACAGTCGAGAATTTCCCTGGCTTCAGTTTTGGAGGGATCGGGTTACTTTTCAGGAAGTCTATAAAACCTGAGCAAATCCTGGTAATCACCTATTAATTCGTAACCAGGCTCTTTTAAAATTGAATAAAACTGAAAAGTATAGTCAAAGTATAGTCGTTCGCATTTAAAGGGAGTTTCCTCCAAAATGACAACCACAAGGAAGAGATCTGTGTTGACAGGATAGATAGATAGATCTGTCTTTCAAAAGTTCTTTGTTTCTTTCTTTTGTCATTGCCATCCCCGTATGATATGCATGCAAATAAATTGTGGAAGTCCGTTAAACGGACAATGCACTTCATGCATCGATGACACTTAACAGTAAGGTCTGTAGTAAAAGAGTAGTGTGATGTCGCTTCTTTAAGACAAATAACTCAAGAATTATTGGCTTAGTATAAGGCTTAGCCTTATTAAAAATATGCATATATCATATATGTAATATACAAGACGTTACCTAGGCCTATAATAATCTATAGATAACATACTTCAAACAAAGCTCTATATTAGCTATAATTGAGAAAGATTTTTTGGTCTTGAAGATGGCTTTTTACATGTTCTATACTCTAAACTTTAAAAAACGTTCTTTCATGTATTTTCTAATATGCCTTCCATATTCACCACTCCATTAGACTACATGGTTAAACAAACCGAGATTCGTCTTCCACATGCGTAACATTAATGTACGAACGCTGAAATGCAGGACAAAAATCAATAGATGCAGGTTTGCCTCGTTAGGTCTAAATCGTTCACAGCGATTTTGGGGGTGTGTCACAATTATCTGATCATTTTTACCAATAAAATATCTGCGAGTATTACACAAGCAACTTTACACTAAATTAATTTTACCGTTCTGGAGTTCGATGAATAATGATATGCCTATAAACATGAACTATATAACCTACCTCGGTATCATTCAGCATATCACGTAGAGCCTGCAATATTTCTGGGAAAGTGGGTCGCTCCTTTGGATTGATTTTCCAACAATTTGACATTATTTCATATCTAAAAGAATAAAAGTTCATGCGGCAACCTGATGTAACTTCCATCGCAATTATCGCTATACTCTGGTTTTAAATAATGAAATTAATATATCATCATGCACCCAAAGATCCTAACGAGCCTAAAAGGGAAAAGTTCTTGTGCAGATGACTGATGACACAGCCAAAAACTAGGTTACAAAATATTGCCATGCAACGATGACCACATAGATGGTGAAAAACTGGTATTCCTGGTCAGTACGATTTCATGAACAAGATTAACGATGCGACGAATTATATGATGATAATTCTTCATCTTTACTTACACCTCATTGGAGCAGTGTGGAGGTTTTGACATTCGACCTCCTGATTCCACGTGAGTGATAATAGCACGTGGTGGAATGTTCTTGTATGGTTCCTCACCTGAATGTATAAACAGCGAGTCATTTCATGATTCTTATGGTAAAACTGGATTAACGTGCGTTCGCAGACGTTGACATTGTACGGTGTTTACAATTCTGATAAGACGTCCTATACTCACCAAGAGTTGTAATTTCATAGAGAAGAACACCAAAGCTCCATCTGTATCAAAATAAAGGCAATCATAAGATAATTGGACGTTCCGCAGTGAAAAAGAAAGAGCTCTTAGCAAAAGCATTTTTTATCATTCATCAAAGACGAACTTACACATCGCTTACAGTTGTGAAGACACCGTCAAATAAACTTTCCAAGGACATCCATTTCACTGGAAGAAGATTCTGCAAAATGAATCATTGACTAACGTAAAGATGCTATTGGATGATTAATGGCAACCAATGTCATTCATCATGGCAGATTACCTGAGTATTTCGTATATATTCCAACATCTCTGGCCAAACCAAAGTCACAAATTTTCGCCACATTGTCTTGGCCAAGAAGAATATTTCTGGCCGCTAAATCCCGATGAAGAAACTGAAAAAATATCTTAATTAACGTCTACCTGTTAAGCTTCTGTCCATATGGTATAATTTATGGTATAACCTTATAAAAGGTTAATTTCTCCCATTGTGAATGGAAAATTGGAACGAATCCATGTGGTAAATAAAAAAATTTGCGTCTAATAAATTCAATTACATTTTGAGAGGAAAGATGAACCATTCCATTTGCGACCTCAGCAGCTAATTTCAACAAATGTCGATCACTTAAAGTTGAAGCTATATTGACATAAATATGGTGGGAATCTGTCGAGTTATCATTAACTCTACTCTTGATTAGAAATGTTCGTAGATTTCCTCCTGGACAAAACTCAGTTACCATCAGAAGTTTTCCTAAAGGAAAGAGAATAAAAAGTAATGATACGGAAGAAAATGCTGAACGTCAGCCAATGTCCAATAGAAAGGTGATAAAATTGCGTGAAAACATCTTGCTTGCGCTCCACTCGAAACAAAATCAAGTTATTCCAATTGTTCACACTTTCGATTTGTTTCTCCCAGCGATGTTTTCGGTTTGTTATATAGTTGTTTCAGCTGATTCAAATGCAGATCAGCACAATTCTGCTTCAAAAAAAAACAATATTTTCATGCAGTTTCACCTTCTAACAAACAGCTCCCGACAAATCGTATGATATTTGGGTGTTGTTCCTTGTTGGCTTCTTTCAAGATCTTTATTTCAGCCAGCAGATTCGATAATTCCGACTGCGACGAGTTCTCTAAAAGTTGGATTTTTTTCTTTATTAAATATTTAGTCGGTTCAAGCTGTCATATCATGCAGCACCTGACGTCGCTGTCAACCATGAAATAAACATTGCGTTACAACTTTATTCAGTACGACAGTACCTCTCAACATTTTTATGGCAACTTTCTCTGGTTCGCAATCTTGAGGTGTATACAAGCCTTGTTTCACGACTCCAAACTGACCAGCTCCTAGATTCTTGTTCAGCACCTTCAGATCGCGTGGCGAGATCTCCCAGTCTTTCAATATGTCGACATAAGATAGTCTTTCTTCTATACAGAAAACATTTTTGTACATGCAGTTCGGCAAAAAGGCGAGAATGTATGTTTTGACCTTTCTATCGTTACAAATGTATGTGGGTAAAGATTATCCTGAATGTTTTAACCTTTCTATCCTTACAAATGTATGTGGGTAAAGATTATCCTGAATTCGTGCGATCGACTGTTAGCTTGGACCAGGGAAGAGTGTTCCCAATTTTCTTTTTTATTATTCATGAGAATGGAATAGAAACGTTTATACAGTTCTTGCGTGGACTTCCGAACATCAAGTGATTACTTTATGGCTAGCCTGTTGAATAACTTACCAATGGTATTGTGCATTCCCAGTTCAAATGATGCTGAGTTTAAAGAATTTCGCGGTATCTGCAATTCCTTAGAGGATAAAAATCGACGGGGAAATATGACGGAGAGATAACGATTCAATTCAGATCGTGACGTAAGCAATGGCATGTAAAGAAAGACGGACGGATGTTCTAAGTTAGTTTTGCCCAGCAAATCTAATTTAATACTTATTATCGTTTCTAAATAACTAAAAAGGTCACCTTTATAGGTTGTCTTCGCTTTTTTTTTCGCATTGTGCGTATGAAAAGACATGCAAGTGATGCAACTACCCCAAGAATTATTGTACCAGCGATGCCTATCAATCCACCTTCTAATGCACCAATTCCTGAATTGGTATCTCCCGGGAGGTCTTTGGAATCTAAAACTAAGTACCATCATGAATATGGTGATTTCAACTCGACAGAAAAAATACAATTTAAGTCACTTTTCAAGTGTTGTTGTACCACACTTAAATAGTGTTACCCTTCACCTTTTTGGTGTTGGCGCAACATTTCGAGATTTACAGTAATGTATACTAAATTTGGGCTCTCTTTCAAACTCTTGTGTGTTGGAATAAATTGTCTTCGTGACTTTCATTGAAAGTCTCGTACGAAATCGCCAAACTCTGTTTGCTTCACTGCCCAGTGAATAGAAAGAGATGGACTTTAACTAAAAAGAAAACGTAAAAAGTAACTAAAACTTTAGTCTCACCTCCAGCTGATTCAAAAGTGAATGGTTTACTTGCGATGAAATTCCATTCATCTCTGGGAATAACTTTGTTCAAACTGTTCTTTGGATAAATTTTAAACTCATAAGTTGTGCCTTCAACCAAACTAGATACAACAGTATGCGTTTCCGTCAAGTTGTATTGTTCAGGAGTATACGTTAAGTCTGCACAGCTTTTGTTGCAGATGGATTGATTGCAAACAAAGCAGAATATATCATAAAAAACTGTTTCAATGACCCCACTGTTGTTTACTGGTGGTACCCACGTTATATTTACACTATTACTCCCATCGTTGATTGGTTCAATTTTCGGTTCTTCATCGAGTTTAATTGGAGCTGACAAAGAGACAAGCAAGATTTGGCAAGTGATATTTTTTAAAAAATCTTTCAACAGATATCATAATCTAGCTTACCATAACACCTTGATGGGGTTTTAGAGTCAAAATCTTTAGGATGGTTGTAATACCCCCTTTTACATATGCATGTTGTGCGGTTGTCCAGTGTGTTTTCAGGACAAGGCATACATTTCTCGTTTGAGACCTCCTTCTTGTACCGTCCGGATTTACAAGCTAAACATGATATAGTTAAACTTGGTCACTGCCATCACAACAATCTATTAATGATGCCAGACTTGCGTATGGTGCACAAAATTTTAAATACTGAAAGATATTGTATAACTTAGGTTACGCAGATATTTCATTGTAAGACTTACGGGAACACCTATGCCCTTCTGTTGGTTCGTATCCTCTATCACATAGACAACTTATATCCTTTTCAGTACTCCAAGATCCATTGCTGTAGCAATATGCTTTAAAATCACCCATGTGCGAACTCCGACGCGAATTGAGAGAACAATTACCAAACGCTACCTTGATTCCGTTTTGAGGAGACAATGTTCTCTTAAACATAACACTTTTTATGAATGTCTCTTTACAAATATAGTAATAAACCTTTATCCTTATTACACTGCCACAACCACCCCTAGATTTGATACCAAACGTAATGTCGCGAAATTCCTTAAAGTTTAAAGTGAATGTCGTATTTACTCGATCCATACTTGTTGTGTTTCCAGTGATGTTACCAAGGAAAGTAAAATGTTCGTCAAAAAATGCTTTAGCTTTTTGTTTCTCTTTCTTACCACCGGTTGCTTTCGCGTCTACTTGAATTTCGGGTTCCCCGGCGCCGTTGTATTTAAAAAGCTCAAATCCATCTTTGAAACAAACTCCATTTTGGACTTCACATTCCTCCATTTGCGATTCAATTTCGATAAAAAGTTTCACATCAGGCAAGGTTTGGTTGCTGGTTAAGGTTTTAGTCAGAAGCCATGATTCAAGCTCCTCCCCGCCTGCACATGTATGATAACCATCGGCTTTTTTGTCATACTGGAACTACGTCAGAACAATGAAAATATCAGTTTCATGATAACGATGCTAATAAATTATAAATCTAACAAGAAGGTTGATGCTATTCAAAAGAGTTTCACTCTCTTCCCTTGCAATATTTATGTATAGTGGCTTAATGTTCATAAATCATAGCTTTTACCGATGTGCCAGTTCCATTCACTAAGTACGTATTTCTGAACCAGAATTTCTTTAATGTAGCATCTTTGATAACTGCAATTGTATACAGGATGTGCAAATAAATGAAATAAACAAAAATCAAAATCTTCAATCAGATCCTTTACCATGGAGAAAAATAATGGTCAAATAAAGTGTGAAATGTTCATATTTCACCAGTGTCGAAAACATGAGAAAAAAAAAGATGAATAGTGAAGTATTTGAGGCTTTTTATTTATTCTTATCTTTCATGAATGTGACTGAAATGGGTTGAAAACGGACAGTTTCAAACACCAAGCATTTTTAAACCAGCTCCCGTCACGATATCTTCGTTTAAGAAACAATAGCAAATGCAAATTTGATTTATTTACGAACTCTGATGTTTAAAATCATCACAGCTTCACTACCAATACGAAACTTGCCTCGCTTCGAAATCAAACGGTGAGGTCAATGAATACATAATTTAATGATTATTTACCTTCTTGAGAGCTTGTTAGTTGGAATAAAGAAAAGCAGAAACAAATATACGCCACAAGCCACAAAACCATAGTGCTATTTAACACGCAAACATTATCACGAAGACTTTGCCTGAAATAATAACATTATACATTCACGAAATAAAGAAACTTTATATTAAACGAGTTAATCAATATGCCATGCGGCATTATTACATTTTCACTTGTTTCAGAGAAGGCTCAAAAAGGTTACATTCACAGTACTCGACTCGAGCGAGTTCTTACAGTGACTACATGTAGCATGACGTGTCTAGTCAATAGAACAGAGTATATTATAGAGTCTCATTACCTTTCACAGAACTGAATAAATGCACAACTGTAACGCTGAACACGACCACAATTTCTCACTGCAATTCAGCAAAACATCGGAAAATTTGTCGGGTAGTCTTCCTTTCAGCAATATCGGTGATGTCGGTTTTGACAAAGCAACTGACCAATATTTTGACGATGGTATATGCGGAACAACTTTTATCAGAATCCACAATGCAAATACGGTTCCAAAGCAATCAAATTTCATATATCTATAGTTCGCACTATATGAATTGACGATAAAATGTGAATGAACAGTATTGGGGTTTTTTCTCTACTCTCTTCCGGGGTGAGCAATCACGAGGTTATAGCGGCGATTTAGTCCTGCTATGAAAATTTGAAGTATCACTATTCTTTAGAAATTGATTGTTTTTACAGTCTATGAACACGGCAATCTTTGTGCATGTGTATAGCTAATTTTCACTATGTCATAGTTTGCTCCGACAGATGACACCAATCATCAGATAACAATAACATCAATCCTGGTATAAAAAGACAACCAACCAACCATGGTCAGTCAAATGAAAATTCCAAATGCATGTCAGAAGAACGTGATATATGCTCAAATATTTAAAAAAGATCTGTTTTATCAAAGATATATATTGGTTAACAAAAAACTGACTTTCGCAGCATAAATTTAAGAAGAAACATTGTAATGACACGACTCGAGTCTGCAGTTTTGCAGTCCGGTTTCTCTGCTATCAGTCAAACCATCCGCGTATTATGCGTATCCGCAGGTTGCTCTTCTCATTTACTTTTTTCCCTTTACTTTATAGACTCAAAGGACTATATGAACGTTCTGATCACAGGTTTTTAGACGAACAACTTCAACAAAGCCACTAATGATAAACAGGAAAATAATCTTTATTTTTATAAATAAATATAAACAATAACTTAAATACAAAACACTAACAAAATATCTCTTCAATTAAAACTACGATCTAATAATTTAAAACCTTATAACACAACAATATGTTGAAATGAATTTTTTAGTTTGTTTTACACATGAAACATTCTGTTGCTGGCTGATCTGAAAGTGAGAAAAGGTTTGGGACTAGCATGGGATTCTAGTTGACTAGTCCCATTCCCAATCCGTGTTTTCAGACTACCAGGTCTAAAAGAATGCTTCTTCTTTATTATAATATATTACACTTTCCCCTTTTAGATCATGAGAGCTAGTACATAGTTTACTTCCTTGAGGACTTCCTCGAATCATTTCAGGCTATACTGCAGCCTGTTTCAGATTCGAGAAAGTTAGCATTGAAATGGAACTTTATATCCACTGTAGTCGAATATTATATGTACAGTTTAAAAGCCGTTTGCATTATAACTGGAAATGCCAGCCGTTTTTGTTAAGTATTTTTGTTTGAACGTCAAAAAATTAATGTGAATATAAAACAATTTGAATCAAAATCCAACCAGATGTACCGTTCTGCGAGTCGATGTATTAGAACTATAGTTTTTTTATTAACACGATAAATAACCATATTTTAGTAATAACAATACATTTTATATTTTACAAATATAACCAAACTCTTTAAAGCTTTATCTATGCAGCTAAATATTTGAGATACCAACCATGGAAGAAGCGAATTACTTTTCGGGCTGCTTGAATCTTTTCTGTGTTGTGATAATTGTCAACAAAATCACTGGCAGGAGTGCCAACACCAATTGTCAGGAGAACCATGATATACTTTAACACAACAAAACGTATCATCACCATGAAGAGGAAACTAGACTTCACACGTTCAGGATACAATGAAGCACCAGTACGGGGATTTCACCCTCACACACCACCATACTTTTATGTACCATACTGATACCATTATACATCTACTGCATCTATTGGTAACAAGGGTTCCGATTCCCCTCGTAGACCTTTGATGATCTTATTTCGATGTCCAACCAGAGGTACACCAATATTGACGAGGTCATCGTCTGTCATGTTTTGAATTTGATAGAGTTCCGTGTAACCGAAATCGATGAAATTCTCGATATATCGATCCATTTTAATGCCTTCAAGGTACTCGCGAATTGACTTCGCAATACAAGATTTGCGGTCTGCCATACGATCCCTAAAATTAGATGTGGTGTGATTATTTTAAAAGAAGAAAGAAAGCTCATACTTTTTCCAGTATTGACAGTGCTTTTGGAAAGACAGCTGGTGCTAATACCAACATAGTTCTTTCAAAACATCAAGATCCTAGTACATACTTTTCTGTCACGTATTGATAGTCTTTCAGTAAGTATGGATTCCTTATCCATCTTTCCAACATCTCAACAATATCTGTGAATGAAGGCCTTTGACTTCTGTCAGCATTCCAACACTCCATCATTAGCTGATGAACAATTTTCGGGCAATTCTAAAAAGTGAAGAGGCAATGAATTCATCAATTTTAAAAGAAAAACTGATCGTGAGAAGATCAAAAGCACCAAGAGAACAGTTTTGAACTGAATTATAAAGTTTGGTAAAATGCACTATTCACTTACCATGGGCGGAAACAATCTGTAGTTGGCAGTGACCTGATGCATAACCTGCACAAATATTGAAAAGCAAATATGGTTAGAAGGAGATAACTAAAAAGGATGCAAACAAGAATGAATTAAAAATAATCAACTTGTGTACCTACCATGTAGTTATCCCAGTCGCCATAAGGTCTGTCAGCGTAGGTCATGATCTCCCATAAAACAATTCCGTAACTCCAAACGTCACTCGCAGTAGTAAAGCGACGATGTTTGTACGCTTCCGGAGCTGTCCAACGAATAGCAATCTTTCCTCCCTAAAGAACAGTTTAAAAACATTGGTACAAGGGTTCGAAGCATCACGATTCCCAAGAAAACGCGCACACCTACCTGTGTGACATATTCTCCTTGACAAGATTCTTCAAGTTCCCGCGTCAAACCAAAGTCAGCGACCTTGCAAACCAAATTTTCATTCACCAGCACATTTCTTGCAGCAAGATCCTGGCAAAACGAAATCAGAAAACGTTGCAAGTTAGAAAACTATTCGTATCAGGTTATTTTTCAACAAATAGTTCAGACAGAGAAACAGGGCTTCGTTCAAAATACACTTCAGAAGTCACAGACACTGGTCAGATCTTGAAGAGAAAAATAATAAATATTGACGTACTCTGTGAACATAACGCATTCTGGCCAAATATTTCATGCCTGAAGCAATTCCTCTTGCCATTCCAAGAAGTTCAATTTCCGTGAAACGATTCTTGTGTCGCTATAAGAAAAAGTACAGATATTACAAAAGGCCGGTTACACTTAAAATATACTACCATAGTTGACCTGAATACAGGTTTAAAATAATCAGAAGTGAACAAACAACATTGTACTTACAACAAGATAATCACTAAGTGCTCCGTTATGCATAAACTCTGTTATAATCACAACA
This sequence comes from Dendronephthya gigantea, assembly GCF_004324835.1. Classification (NCBI taxonomy): domain Eukaryota; kingdom Metazoa; phylum Cnidaria; class Anthozoa; order Malacalcyonacea; family Nephtheidae; genus Dendronephthya; species Dendronephthya gigantea. The sequence goes on from NW_021163020.1 coordinate 1,387,862, forward strand.
GGATGACCTGTAGAAAAACAGATTTATTGTTGAAGAATGGTCTTCTTCAATTTTCAAGTCGACACGTTTTAGGAACAAATTTGAAACGGTATCTAAAATGACAGAATATCTTAACCCAAGCGTTCAACTTACTCTGGGTAACAACTCCCTCAAGAGCAACGATATTCATATCTTTGAACTGTCCCATAACTGCAGCTTCTGTTAAAAAGTCCTCTCGATTTTTTGGAGTTGAACCAGGCTAAAACAAAGTTCAATGTATTACATAAGTCTCTAATAAAGGTAAACGGGACTTGGGAATTTCGCTTTTCACGTTCGGAGTTGGCGAAAAGTAGCATTTAGGATTCAAAGCACGAAGTTAAAGAAGAGGATTGCAAGTTTACCTTCAGTATTTTAAGAGCAACAGCTACTGGTGGTTCATTGGGTCGACATAGCATTCCTTTGTGCACCTTTGCAAATTCTCCTTCACCAATGAGTCCTTCCAATTTGATCTCACGTCTATCGATTTCTTTGGCAAATTTTCTTACCGCTTTCTCAGGATTTCCATATTTAGCTGGATTTACATATGTTTCGGGATAATTCAACAGCATACCTGCAGAATAGTAAAATTCATTATTTAATCTATGTTACACACTTGCTCTGCCTAAGTCGTTGTTGGTTTCATCAGTGTCTCGACCTCGACCAAATTTTAACGGAAGTGACAGCAACCAGTGTTTACCTTCTTCTTCAATGTCAAGCTTCTTCTTTTTCATGTGTTTTCTAAATGTAAGTGTAAATAAACACAATAATGAACAATTGTAAAAATTCTGTACTCAGGGGACATATTAGTGGAATTAAAAGAGGTGACTTTACTGAAGCTTTAAACGATAAATGACAAACCTTTTGCAATGAATAATTAACAGAACGATGATGATAAGTATAATGAATCCAGAGGCAATACCAATGTAAGGCATAAACTGTTCATCATCATCTTTGTCAGCCCTGGCTTGTACACTGCCTTTCGAGAATGCAGTGGTGAAGACACTAGGAACAGCATTACTTGAAGTTTTGCTTTCGGTTTCAGGAAGCCCGCGAGATGATCCAGAGGAAGACGACGACCAACCTGATGTTGTGACAACAGGAGGTTTTTCCGTCGTGTGTTTGGTTGAAACTTGAAATAAAAAAAAACGTGTAAATACTATAAGCGGCTAGCAATAGTCGACAAACTTTCCATGGGGAAACCATAACAGGACGAGTTCAGTTGAATCTATTTCTGAATCACCTTCAACGATATGAAATGTCAAACTATTAATCAGAGGATTCAGTTAGCGGAATGATATTTTCTTAGTAATGAAAAAGTCATCAAGATGTCTTACCTTTAGTAGCCTTGGTTGTGATACTTCCTTGCAATCGTACATCGACAGTTGCATGCATCCACTCTTCCTCACTGACATGACCGCTAACATCATTCATTGCAACTACGATGAAAGTATACGTGGTGTCATTCAACAAGTGTTGGATCATGAAAGGTGATTTGGATACGTTTACGCCACGTTCTCCCAATGATAAATTCCTGCAAGGTACTCGCTGGTTGTGGGTGCCATGTTGTTTACATTTCACATGAAAATATAAACCAGGATTCGAAGAAGCATCTTGTTGTGATACGTTCCAGTTGAGCTGGATAGCATGGCTTGAAAGTAGAATGTAACTAAGGTGTTTCGGTTTGGATGGAATAGCTAAATGGATGGAGATCGAAATGATTTGAGTGTCTAGAATACACATCGCAATAAACGAATTCTCCCAGTTATAACACATTGTCCAGGACAACCTAAATCATGTTTAGTCTTACTTTTGCAAGGACCATTGTCAGTGTTGCGATAATATCGTATCTTGCATTTACATCTTGTACGGCTTTCCTCACTGACAGTATTGGGGGGACACTTTTTGCAAGTATAAGTTCCTCTGTTTTGCTTGAAGTGATTTTCCTCACAAGCTGAAGACAAGAATATGCAGAGTTGGATGATTAGATTACGTCGCAAATCAACAACAAACTGTCTAAATTGTCAACATGTAACTCGCTTACGCAAATATCAACTAATGAGCCCCTAATGAACCGAGAAAAGATATTTGCCTCGTTGTGTAGAAGATGTCTAAAGACTGCAGTACTGTACCTGTACAGGTGTCATTAATCAGCTCAGTTCCAGGGTCACAATCATTTGTACAACCACCCTCTTTATCCTCTACTTTACTCCAATTACCATCACTACCACACTTAGCCACAACAACCGATCCCTTTTTCCCACTTTGCTTAATAGAACAGTTGACACTTGCTTCGATAAATCCAATTCTTGGAGCCGCGGTTCTGGTAACCTTTAGAGATTCATTGGCTGGACATACATTGTAATATACCGTAATACTAAACACTTTAACACAGACTTTAAAACCAAGCAAAGTCAGGTTCATAAAGTGATCATCCTCGTTAATATCGTAATGCAGGGTTGCTTTCTTTCTAACGTTACTAGCAATTTTATCCACGCTATGCTTTTCAACGAGACCTTCTTTATCTTTTGCTTCCGAAATATTTTCCGACATCAACAGATTTGAGAGAATGAACAAACCGCTTGATTCGCCAAATGTTCGGTAAATGTTATATTCAATTTCAACAAAAACTTTTTTTGCGTCTTTTGTTTTTATGTACTTCAGCGGAAATTTAGCGTTGGTTTTTCGACCACAAAACAAAGCACTACCATCATCTTGTCTTGTCCACTGCAAATGAAGACATATAGTCTCAATACAATTAAAGCAAAAATACAACTTAAATTAAAAAAATCAACTGCAAGTAATAATGAACTTTATTCAATGCCAATTCCAAATAGTTATTGATAGCTACTCGTGCTGTTGGTGTTGTCAAAAACGTCACATGCTTTAGCTCACTATTAATAGCTATCCCATCTTCTTTTAGTTACTAATTAAGACATTCTGTTAATGGTCAGTAAGATTACTCTATTAATACACCAACATTCGGTTCTTAATGGTACAGCTAACATTTCAAACACACCAGAATTGACTTGTTTGACTTACCACGCTTCTACGACCACCAGTTTGATCACTAGTGCTTTCATTATCCCAAAGTTTTCCTTTAATCAAATATTCTAAAAATTTGTGACCAAATAGAAAATTCTTAGACTGGATTGCCAAATATAAATTCATTTATGAAATGTCATGTGAAATATGCTGTGTATACTGGGGATCCTCAGATATTCCATGAAATTGCAAATGATTGTGAAGAATGGTAGATGATACTGAAAAAATTGGCCATGGTTTATTGTTGTTGATAGCATTGGTTAATAATGAACGGTAATAGTAGATCTATATTTATGACATAAGGAAAATGTTGTATGATCAGTAATAAATGATAAATACACAATGATGGTAAGCAGATAATGTTGAATGATGGATGACTAATCCACAATTTGAAGGTAGAATGATGAATCAAGACCATTAAGGTAGGATATAATATATACACAAGGAGTGAGAGGAGCCTCAGTCTCCTACCACAGACTCTGTAATTTCAGGTAACAAGCCTTAGTGCATGAGGGAAGAAAACTCGCTTCGTTATGCTGATGAAGTTAGCTTACGATGAGATGCTTAGTTTATACATATTGTAGGAATCGTATATCCATGTATGCCCAGCAGTTGTTGACAGCCGCGGTTGACAGGATGTACTCCGGTTCGCTCGCGACAGCGTTTTTTCCGCGTTGTCAAAAAATGCGGGGCTCAGATTTCTACATTTCATATAATCCGGCTGTAATAAATGTAATACTGCACGTCGTGTTTAAATCTTAAAAGCAGTAACTACATGGGCTAGAGCTCCTTGTGATCAAATAACACCATATTATGAAATTAATAAAATGCAATACAACCCAAGACATAATTGGATGACACGCTTCATGTCATACCACAAATTAAAAGTCACCTTACTTCGATAATAAACGAACAAGAAGCTTCTCTATTCCATGCTGAGTTTTAATATGAAAACCTTAGTTGAGACGACGAAATATATTAGAATGCTTTATTACCTTTCATTAGATTTCTGACTAAAAATACAAAGGATTTCTAATCTAACACATATATATGAAACATTCATATTTCTCGTGAATTTGGATTACACATTTGGATAAGGTTTAATTGGTGAAAGAAATATTTGACATACTACAGCTAGGTACAAAACTCGTGATAACTTAGTTGAAATAAATGAAATATCATACATAGACATTACAAGAATAGAAATTGAGCAACTACAATGTAGTGTTTGATCTGACGATGATTCAAAGATATTTGCCGAATAATTTAAAAGCCGACATCATTCATTCAATGACAATGTTATTTGTGGGAAACAAAAATATTGGCCTTTATGAATTATGGTTTCTCTTTCTTTAATATTACCAGCAAATAAGAATTCATAACCAGATTTCATTACTAACGTTGAAGCTGGAAGCGAAGTTTTGACGTTTGTTCGTATATTACACTTGCTAATACCAGATAATTATCTTTGCTAGTGGTAGAGCACACAGTGTCATTTAATTTATACGGCTCTCAGACAAATTTGTTTACGTTCTTCTTTTTAATAAAGAACCAACCCTATTTACTTTCTCATAGACCCACTTTATTGCACAATATTTGCGATGATTAAACGAAGTTATCAACGCTGATGTCCAATGCTGATGTGTAATAAAAAATAACCAAAGTTGAGAGCTATCCATTACTCTCAGAATTTCTTGCCCCTTGGTCGCAAACCACGAAAACGCACCCGCTGGGTCAAACGGATACTGTTAGAAACGCCTTCGCACGACAAAAATTCAATTCAATTTTGAAACTATTCATTGTTATTCGAAGACGCTAGATTTTTTTACGTTGAACTGCCGGAACTCGTAATCAAAATAGCGATTATCGTTGAGCCTAACGTCGTTAATAAAATCACGCGATAAATGGGAGGTTCTTGTTGACTAAATTATTGACTATTTCTTCTTCGAAATCTAGTTTATGAATATTTGACAAATTGAGTAATTTTTATTTCTCCCTTGGTGGCACGACCAAATAATTAAATTTATTCACAAAACGTATCAACTGTGTTCGCCAAACTATCGATTTTCGCATATTTCTCTCAAAACACCGCCAAAGAGGCGCTCCGTTCGAGTCCTTGCATTGATAAAACTTTACCGTCAACAAGACACGCACTCTGAAAATACTTAAATTGTTTTGATCGACTAGTTAGGTAAATACAAGACATTTGAAACCGACATCTTGATCAAGCTTAAATTTCATCAAAATCCTTAATACGACGGGAAAGGCGAAATCTGAAAAGAAAGGAAAACCAGTATGCTTTTCCGAAAAATTTAGTCGCAATTAGTAGGAAAACTGGCCAATGACATTCCGTTTATCATGCCATGCCAAGGTCATAGAATCTCACAGGCAAGAAATTTCAATTCTTCGCGACTTTTCATTTCTCCTTTTAAACAAACGCCCTGCTAAGCCGTTTTAACGACACCAAGTCAAATGACTGCGTTTAATACAAGCACGACCATTTCAACCCCTTCATCCAACAGAGTTTAATAAATTCGCAAAGGAAATCATTTTAAACTCAGGAATTAGAGTGCAAATTTTCTTGGCGCCAGCTGTGTAAATATAAGTAAATATACAATGCACACACAACGGGGATTTGGCACAGCGCTGCTTTCCCGTTATTAGTTTTGTCAGAGCATAAGAAATGAGTGGGAATCACCTAAAATACACACGCCTGTGTCCGTTCTGTTACCACAAAAACACTGACTTAGTGACTAGCATTCATCCTTCCATGTTTACATCTTTAGCGATCAACTAATTCTTCATATCGCGATGACCACTTAATAATTGTCGTTGAATAATCGTAAATAACTTTTTCAAATGTTCTACACAACTATGAACTATACCCAAAGTTAAGCCTGTACTACGTTTTTTACATTGCTAGTAAACTAAAGCAATTTGACGCCGCGCCTTGAAGTCTTAGAAACTATTTATAACCTTTCAACATGATCAAATGATTTTTAGGATGGTATCAATTAATTTCGCCTCAACAAAACACCGACCGCAAATTACTGATAATATATTGCAGTCCGCTTTGTGTTTATAGTTTTTGAAATGTTCAGATTACACCAAACTCGTACACAATAACCATTAACAACAACATGATAAAGCTAAGCTAGTGAATAGGCGTAAATAAGATTTGTAGATCGAGGAAAATTCCACCGAGTGATTGATCTCAAAGCCCTTTCATTATCCAAACAAAATATTTGACCAAACTGGTGTCAATTTTACTATATTTTGCTTATAAAATCCACCCGTTGACATGGACTAGCATTCCGCAAACGTCTCAAATCAATAGCACTATTCCGGGCTTATTTGTTGACAGGGTACTTCGTCTACTTTAGTAACAGAATATATTTCATGATTTCCGTTATGGTCCTTTATAATATGGCTTTTACGCACAAGGATTGAGCATTAAATGTTTTTGAGCGATTTAAACCAAAACTCAATAGCAACATTAGATACACATATTGTACTTAACTCGATGGAACTAAAAATGTTACATTTATTGCATTCCACTGTTGATTAAAGTACACGACACACACGCGTGCAATATTAGTCATACAAGGGCTTCGAATTCCCCGACAAATATTGTATAAACCTCCACCTTGTACAGTACAAGTAAAGCACACGGATTGGCAACATTATAACGAACCACTGGAATGATTGTATTTTGAGAAACAACGTTTAAATAAAGATCAACAACCGACTATCATAAGTGTTATATTTCGCGTCCGAAGACATCAAGTTTAGACGATTGACACACCATTTAAATCGTGTACGCAGCCAGTTTGATTAAAAATATAGTGACAATATATCATCGCTTACCTTTCTCCGCGAAACACGCGCAACATAAAGTCGAAAGAACCAACAAGGAAGCCATAATTCGCCAACTAGTAAAAGAGCAAGCCATCTTGACTCGCCTGTCCTCCCGATGACTGACCCGCATTCTTCCCATTCTCAAAAGACGCTGACGTAAGCGATTGCTCGCGCGATGCGTGACTGCAGTCTTGTCATCCACGGCGAGGACTTCTAAGCAACTATTAAAATTTTTGACATGTTTTGATGATCCGTTTCCTTTTAACCTGAAGGGCGTTTGATAACGCGCACCAATTCGGCCTTGATTCTTGAGTCGAACACAATTATTGATCACAAACGGAGTCACCCACACCAGTATCTCGCACACGACCGCACTGTGGCGCAAACGTTGAGGAATAATCTAGGCCACTACACGTCGCTAGGACGCATCCTGAAAACTGTAGGCAAAAGCAAACAAGTCAGGCTTTTGTCATACCGCTCAGCGCTAACTTAATATTCCTGACAGAGCTCTTAAGACTTACGAAACAAAGCAACCAGCGATTATGAGATTAATATGATATCCGCCTATTTGTTCGAAATGCTTGCGTTTCTTTTGCGTTTATCGAACGGAAATTGAACGCACAAATTCTCCTGGCAAACGGACACGTTGAATAGATGTAAAGTTATTGAAAATATCAATCTATCGGCATTGCCTAAATGCATATTCGACAACTTAATTCTATTGTTGGAATGGCGAGATTTAGGTTCAGACGCATAGAATTTGCAAAATTATCACTTGGATTTTTTTAAATGGATTTTCAAATATAATAATGAAATTTGAGATCCTGATAATGATAGGAATGAATCGAGTTTCACCTTTTCGCCTTATCAGCATGAACTGTAGTGAATGTGCGCACACTTTTTTAAAAAATCTGTAAAATGAAAACGCGATTTCTACTAAATTTAGGTAAATTGTTGATTGAAATATAAAAAATCACGACATCAGACGGATTTTTTAACTTTGCATAGTTGGACGATCCTGATCTAAAACTGTAGCACAACTGACAAAACAAGTCGCTCACTTACTGAAGTCTAATGCTTGTGTTCAATTTCAGTCAAGCTGTTTCAGACAAAGTTACATAATTATTAATTTAATTATTACAACGACATCTCGCACTGCAAAAAAATTGACGGTATCGCTGTCATTGTCAATCGATTTATTGCAAAATAGCAAAAAACCTTTTTACTCTCCTTACTTTACGCGACACGATTCGTTGTTACATAACCAATTAACTAGATTTTAAGGGCACGGCCTTCGTTCTTTGATGGAATATGGTCGTAAAAAGCGTTAGAAAATATTGAGAAGTACCTTCCGGTAACAGCCCACAGTCTAGTGTAAATCAGACATCCTACTATTTTTAAGCTGCCCTGAGGGTGCGAAAAATTGAAAGTTCTTTTGTTAATTTTTCTATATTGTTTTAATTTGGACTTTGTGCTTAGGACATCGTTATTAGTCTGCTTCAACTGAAACTCAACAAGGAATATTCGAGGAAATCGGAAATCTAATATCACTGATAATTATTTAGATAGGAGACAAATTGATGAAGTGATGATGACCACGACTTTACCTTGTTTTGACTTGCGGTAAGACATTGTCTGGTTGTTCGGTCTGAAAAATTAAAAGACACTTAGAAAACGTCTTTTGGGCTTTAATCTAAATCAATAAATTTAGTTTTTTATAGAAGTGTTCAGGCAAATTAACTTTGAGGTAGCATTTAGCCGTTTCCATGCAGCTTAGATTTCTTTTAGACTTTGTGTCAATGACCTAAATTAGATCTTGAATCTCAGCTATCTTCCCGAAACCTTATGTCAAAGGTTCTGTTTACATGGATCAGTACATCTGCGCACATAATCTGCTGGATTACTTTTCTTATAAAAATAAAGAAGATGTAGCAATTATGCCACACACATTTCGCTGCGAGTGTCTGGTTCACCCATGGTGCAGACGGTGAGCGGTTGATAAACACTCATACCACCGTTGAACTGTCCATTAGCTGTGATATCAGTGTGGCCAATCTCATAAAACTACTTTGTCACATTCGTATAATCAGATTTGGTTGCGATAGTGGCATACTGTTCAGTTGTGTATTCCGAAATATGCATTCCATTCACTTCGTATCATCTTTCTCTTCCCACCAAAAGAATTACAACAAGGAACCGAAGCATCCTTAAGACTCAAGTGCCCATAGTCATGATATGGAAGAAATATCGTTTCCAATTATCATACTTACCCTTTCATTCAATTTCTAAAACGGCTGATCAGTTTGTCACACAAGATTGAGTGAGGAATACGTATACCACAGGATTAACACCATTTATTATATGCTCAACAATTTTGTGACCAAAGATCACAACATTAACATGGGGGATAATTAACCAATCATGAACCAAATAATAAATGACGATTAATCTAGAAGGTACAGGTGCAATTACAAGGGCAGGGTGTGGGATTCAACTGAATCAGCGGCGTTCTCTAATCCAGATTTTGTTGCCAGACAACTGATAAAATATAATACGCACCCCGTGAATTTTTTATGGTAGATCTTTGAAAAGCCATATACCCCTACGACCGTCTCTTTGTATGCCATTTTGAAATCGTTTTTTCTTGTTTTTCAAATGTTTTTCCTTGTTTATTGTTCCTCCGCTTCATGGCAAGATACATTTGTTTTTGACTCAGCGCGATTGTGTTTTCTTTGTGTGTTTATTTCCTATTTTAAATGTCAATTTTCGCTCCATTTTCATACTCCTGACGTGTTAAGTAGTTATCAGTTTAAGACATCGCACTTATCGGCAGGATGTGAATCGAGAATATATGAGCGTTCATACTTCATAGCACGGCATGACTGGTCATTAAAATGCTTAATTTCACGTTTTCTTGACGGAGTCTCTTTGATAAGCGTGGACAAGGGGAACCGCAAGATTTGATGGGGATAGTCAGATTTTCTGAAAGTACCTGTAAAACATCACATACGATTATACACGGTTTTAGGTCATTCAATGTTGAATTGAAGTAATGTAAAGTAATTTCTGTTTTATCTTTCAAAATCATCCGGCTATAGTAGTGTCAGCTGACTAATCATTTTCATCCACGCATGCATGTCATTATGGAAACATCCGAACTCTCCGACCCAATTGACAGCTATCAGAGTTATGGTTACAACCGTTTAAAGCTCTGGTTATACAGACGAAAGTTTTTCTATGCCCAAAGATACGAAATATCGCTCACAACAGCTGGTGTTGCGAGGGTCGGACTGGCCTAAACTAATCCAAGTTCACTTGACTTAATTTCTAAATCCATTTCGACAAGTTTGGATTGACGAGCTCGACGTAAAGATAAACAATGTATTTTCCCTGGTCCTCTAGCTGTGAGACTAAAACACGGTTTCACACGGTGTATGAAAACTAAATAACTACTAAAAAATTCATGACTCAATTTGTTAGTGTAAATTGCGTGGGAAAGAGTCACAAGTTTCAGATCTTGTCGGCATTTCTAACCATGCGTCCTTTGTGAAGAAATATGCCAGGAATTTTATCTTAGTTAAAAATAACCGCTTGTTTGTTGAAGCTTTGCCAAGCCGGAAATCAGGAGGTTGGTACAGCTTTCATGGAGAGGCGGGCAGGTACTCAATTGAAGTTCACTTAGCTTGTATGCGATATTGCGCGTCGTAACTCGTAAGCCGCCTTTCCGATTGCATTTAGTTGCCAGGAACATGAAAGTGTTGTCGATTTTTCACTGCAGAGTTTAACTTATTTCTTAAAGCGTACAGAAGGATCACTTAATTAAGCTAATTCACTGTGCTTTAGACACAGTGCGCTTCCCTCTGGCCTCTGCCTCGGCTGATTTGTGATTTGGCTGATTTGTGTGCTCAAGAGGTGCCGGTCTGAGATTTTCCAGTATTATAAACACAAGAAAGGGTACCTTGGTTTTGAGATGCAGGAATGGTTATCATTCCTCAAACAAATACTCCTTAGCTTAATGTTTACAAGTTTATTCAACCATACGATATTGAAGGCTCGCATTTCGTTGAAAAACAATTGTGGAGAAAAGCACGAAAAAACAAATAAACATTGATTTTATATAATTGACTGAAAAACAGGGTATTTTAACCTCTTTATAATAATCATTCTTGAACAGAACTATACGACTGTTGGTCGGATGTCGAAAGGTACATTTTCGTGCTCGTATCACTGCGAAACGCCAGAGGGTAAATATATCTGCTTTACTTTAATGCAAAAAAAAGTGGGGGAGGAGCTGGCGTAGTTTCCGCGAAGAATATTGTTACACCCGATGAAAAGCCGGCGTATATTTCGTTCATGTTGTTCATGCTGATTTAATACCATTCATACAATTACAAGAGTTCTTCTGCGGAAATACACCGGGAAAATGAAAACATAACGATGAAAATGTATGGAATACAGTGCTAATTACACCCATTAAAACTGTATATGTATTTCTCGCAGACGTCTGTACATTCACACAGCAAGTGTTTTCGGCAGGTGAATATAAAGGAATCGATCCGAGGAATCAATCCAGTGAATCATATATACGTCTGATCCGAAAGATTTGCGGATCTGTGGACTTTACAGTCACCGACACAGGACACAAGGCAATATTTTTACATGCAATATTTTCACATTTGTACAAAATATGTATGACAAATGTTTATGACAATCACTAGAGCCTAGAGGTAGTTAAATATGCATACATGAAGGTCATAAAGGTCCTTATTTTCGTGCAGTCTCACGTTCCACCGAAGACAGTTATGAACAGCCAATCCAAAGTGTGAAATTCACACGGCATTTTTCTTCGCAGTACAGCGTTATCTTCTTCGGTGTGATCAAGCGTTTGTAATCATCCTATTTTACCGTGTGAACAACCTACGCAGGTCTACCAAATTAAAAGATGCCAATAAAATTCTGCACCGTTTTCACACGGTAAAATAAGAAAATCTATCCTTTGTGGAATGCGAAGGGATCGGTCAGAAAAGGAGAGACGTCGCCTGTGCATGATTATAGACGTCCAAACGACTAAAAGATCTTTAATTGCCCTATTCCTAAAAATCGTACATAAATTTAAGGTAGACCACTCGTGGTTATATACGGTTAGAAGAAAATTAAGCTCAAATATTTGACGTGACATAATATTCTCAGCGGGAACCTGGTATTATAAAGAGCATGATTGGCATTATCATTAACAGTTTCCTCACAAATCAAATTCTTCCGTGTTTTCAAATTTTTATCATGTTTCGTTTTCCCGTTTCCTCGAAGTCGCAACAGCCCAACCCTGCTGCATCTTCCTGAAATCTCCTATTACATATTCCGCATTAAAAATAGAGCTTATTTTCCGAGAGATACGATATATTATATTTATGAATGATTCAAGCTAATAACGGCGGTAGCCATAAGACGAAGTACTCAGGAAGCCTTCAACAAACAGTCAAGAATTTTTTATACGAGTCTATTGAGGTTATGAGGTACATTTGAAAATTTATTTTTAACATAATTGAGGTGGACACTCTGGCTCTCTCGTCTGCCATGGCAACGCGGATTAACGCGGATACAGAATACATTAAAATATATTGGGTTATGTAATTAACCAAAACATATAAACTGATTTGAATATTTTTAAAATCCGACTGGATATTGGCAAATGAGGTTATATAATTCCGTCTTAACATTCAGTACAGTTGGCAAAACATGAAATTGCATGCTTTCTTTGAAGACGCGCCCTGGCCAAAGGTGAGGCCAGAGGCGAAGTGAATGACAATGCGATCTCTCACGCACGACGACGAACCCAATTTATAATTAAATATGTATTCTTGTATGAACAATCTGAATAGTCAAGGCTAACGAAGACCCAAGGGCAAAAACAAGGTGTTATAGCTAAAGGCGTGCTATAATTCTTTATATTCACACCCTCTCAAAGTTGCAAAATAGGAAAAACGAAAGCTCTCAATCAAACATCCTTATTGTATGTACTAATGAGATAGCCAATCAGAGCGCTAGCTTTTAAAATGTACGTATTCATGTTGTGAAATCAATATCTGATCGAATTACTGCTATTTGAGGTCTTGGAATTTTTGAAGTTCCAAGATGATGTTGCGATAATTGTTACTCGCGGACAGTTACTATATCAAAATGCCTAGAAAATTCATTTCCTAATTAAATGAATTCCAGGATAGCCTACGACTTGCAAACCATTTATAGTCTAAATATTTGAAAAAAAAGACAAACACACCTCATATTTCTATATACTGAAATATATATACAATGAGCTCTTTTCGCTATATTTTGCGCGCGGTGGATAACTTGCGCTTGTCGCTATGAATATAATTGTCAATCATATGCAGGTGCCGTGAAGCGGAAGGCGCTTCTCTATTCACTAAAGCCCTTGAGTCTTTATTCTGGAAAAGCCACAATTAATTAGACAAAAGTAATTCTCACTTTTTAGTTTCTCTTTCGATAATACAGCTTGTACCCTCCCGTTATAATAAGCCTTCAACATCACAATGAAAGCATGCAGGTTTTAATCAGTGTAATGACAAAAGAAGGAATGAGATCATAACTTATATATACCTTGATATACGTGTACTTTGCTTATTCATTGAATAACAGAAAAATAAAGGCTTTTTGTTGTGAATTCAGTATAATCAATTTGAAAAGTGGGCATTACCAGCCGGGTAAGAATTGAAATGATGTTTTTGGCAGAACTGGAAACAGCGACTAAATGGATAAACACTTTTTGTTCTTTCGCATTTATTCTTGTCACTTGATGCAAATACATAAGAACAAACTTATTATTAGTCTTGTGCAAAAACTTGCTGACTTATTTATTCTTTTTCAAAGAATCTTGTCTCTCACTATGTAAACACAGCGATCCAAAACTTCCGTATGTGAACAATACAATTCATAGTGAAAGCTTTCATCCATCCTTATCTCCACTTTGGAACTTCCTTTTTGTAGCAATTATCCGATTATATCTGGCGTTACTGGTCGCAATGTTTACACGAAACACAATGGGCTCATGTTAGCGTGAGCAAACAGGACTTTGCTTTATTGAATTTGTGTGCTTTATCTTAATGAAAGCATTTATCCCAATTCAATTTGAGGTCATAAACATTTTCTTTAATGGCCTCGGTAAAGAACGTCACTATGACTCAATATCCATTAGTCACCGCCGACGTTGTGATGATGCACTAGCGGCCACAAACAAGTTATGAGAGCGTGTGGATTTGAACATGTTATATCATTGAAAAGTGAAAACTAAGTGCATCTTTCACATTGTTGGGATATACAATAGAAGAACCGTATCATCAAACGTGCGTCGGAAGAATATACCAAAAATTTTCATCACAGTCAACGGATCACAAATGAAAGATATTGTCAACTGTCTTTAGCAAAGACTTTTTAAAAAATTTCAATTATTATAAAATTCCAATTATAAACCAATTATGCGGCTTCGTCCTTTCAGTATTATCAATGAAATATTTTCAGGCAATTTTCCCAACTGCTTTTTTTGTAATTAAAACGCCGAAACAATCAGTCAGTTGAGGCATTCAATCAAAAAAATGCAATCTTTTAGAAATTGGAGACATTTTCTGTATACTAATATAGATTTAATTAATAAACCAAAAAGCAAATTCGAACAGGAAAAGTCAGACATTTTTGCTGTCTTGTGGTGCCGCGATATTTAGTAATGAAACAGCTGGATATTATCGCGCCTCTCTCAAAACAACATTGTTACCACTGATGAACAATTCACACAATAGCGTTACGCAAGAAATGGTTTTGAAATGTCCACGACCGCTGCTAATATCCCACACTTCTCCACCTAAATTAAATCAACATCAGAACAATTCGAACAATGTTGAGACGCGTATAGCGGTGATTATCAAACATGCAGGTGTCCGTGATAGCACTATTATGCTTAAATTCATAAAGACCTTCTAGAATGATCAGCCCAGTTGATAAAATATTTTACAAATTCTTTAGACAAACATTGCCATTGCATGAAAATGTCTATAATTTTCTTCGAGATTGTACTAATAGCAAAACAGTATCCGGCAGTAAATCAAGCCTGTCTAAGCTCCTACTCAAGTATGTATACTGCTCCATTGGAAAGCTTGTTCATGAAAGCGAGGCTCACTAGTGCGCGCACACGTAGAGTTGACCGCAGAGTTCATAGGTTCATAGCTAATAGGAAGTATTACAGAATATTCTACCACACATCGATTAAACGTCATATTGCAATAAATTTGTGACGTTGGTAGACTGTTGCCTTCGTGTTGGCGTGGACATCAAGGGAGATCTTTTTTGCTAGAACAACAAAATCTACAAAGACGTCTTCGATTGATCTGAGTGGTAGCTTGCGCTAAAAGTTGTCGTTAATCATAATTTAAGTATTATAAAGTAATTTTCATTGCAACTTATTATCTTGCTTAATCAGCTGTACTACCTGAAACTCCCACGATTGGCCATTATCAGAATAAAAATAGTAATAATAAAACCACAATTGTTATTATTTTAACACATTCCCACTGAAACCATCCACTCAACTAAACAGTTTTTTACCCTCGATATTTTTATCCTATAATTATAAGCGTCAGTTTATAGTAATTTCGAAAATATTTCAAAATAGGAGTGTTATAATTTATACACATAATTATTGTAATTTATATTATAGATTTTACTAAATACGCTGGTTTGTTGCCAGGGTTTGTATTCATTTAGATTGAAAAAGAGGAGAAATATGTTTGAGTCACTTTGAGAGTGATTTTACAGCACTCATTTGCCGAACTGCCTTTAAGGAGCAGATTTAATTTTCCACCAGTTTAAACAACTGCTCCGAATAGAAGGAATAGAAGCAAGCAACGTTCAGATCCGGTTAAATTTACATTGCAAATAATGCAATTGACTCCACGTAAGAACGTGTCGTTGGCACAAAGAGAATGGCTTTTCTTTTAAGTAAAAATTTTTGAATACAACTTAATATAATAAGTTCCTGAATTTAGCAAAACAAGAGGAACGCCTTGACAACGCGTGTGTTTGACAAACAGAATACGACACGCCCGCAGAAATAGAAGATAAGGCGGTCAGAAGACAGGCTTCAAAAAGTAATGGAGTTCATCCACAATAAGATACGACAAGGTTATTATGTTGTAACCTCTTACGTCATCGTATCGCCAGGATGCCTTGGCCACACCATGGGAATGAACAGCAGGGCTATTCAATCATACAGCGTGTAGTGGCCATGCATTTGTTTTGCCAGAATAACGGCAGACTAGCAAGTTCAGCGTAATATCAGCCTGATTACTCTGCGGTTGAAATGGTAAGCCAGACGTCTCTCTTCTAATGAAAGGTGGTCAGCTTCCCTGCAGATAAGTGTTGAATAACAAACCAAACTAATCATCAGGAATTTCAGTACCACAGTTACCATGGTATACATTTATATCCCCCTCGCAGTTATGGTACAAATTAAATATCTCTTCGTATCCATTATCCCTCCACCATGTACACAACTGTCTGTTCCATGTACACGATAGGATATAAAACAACTCTGGGTGGTCAAAACTAAGGAGACTGTAAAAATCCTGGTCGCCTAAGTGTCCTTTGAAACGATATTTCTCGCTAAGTTTTCTCAAAAGTGTTGGATCAGAAAGATATGATTTGTACAGGACAGATTTTCTGATTCGTTCCAAGTCCAATAGCATGACTCCACTGTTAAACCCAGGGTTACCATCAGGGGGAGGAGCCCCTACTTTGGTATGAGGGTGATCTCGTAGGTACTGATGCATGATGTGTTTATAAACAGGTTGAAGTTCATGAGCGATGCCTATCAAGTTTTGAGGCGAAAAATCTTCAAATTTGTCCCAAAGTTTCTTGATGTCCGTTTTGAACTTTAAATCCGCGTCCATGATGATAAGTTTAGACATGTGTGGAAATAATGTGTGGCTGATTATTGATAGAAAGAATAAGGCGTTGCTAAAGTATGATTTTGGGTAACTGGAAAAAAGGTCCTGAAAAAAATAGAAGACTGAGTTGATCTGTGAACGAGTGGTGACTCAGACTCATGCAGAGGTGTTTGGAATTCACATTTGGAGAGAAAACGAAAGGTGGCAAAGTAGCGCATTGTTAAAAGCACACCAAGATCTGTCTCTTCCACAGTTTTCTGCTCGCAGGTTAGACGTTCACCCATCGCCGTCCAACGCAACGAGCGACTGGGAATGGGAACGAGTAGTGCCCAATTCAACAATTCTAGGGTGGGGTGGGGTGAACTGTGGCTGTGTGAAATGAAACCAATGTGGCAGGTAATAATAAAATTCTATTATTAGTCGCAGGTAAAAGATTTTTCAAAAAAAACCTAATCCCAATCTCCTCCGCAAGTGGTTTTTTAAAATAATTTTTATATGGAACAGAATCTAAATATAAAATGCCCGAAGAACGATATTTCGGCGAGACTGGGGGATGTTAAGATGCATGGTAGTCATTGTCATAGATAAAATATAAAAAGCTCATCCTCACCTTAAAAACACCCATGAATGGCTCAAGTTCTCCAGAAATAAAGTCAATATCGTGATACTGAAGATGAACTTTATCTTTGCATAAATCTTTCTTTAATAATTCAATTATTCTGCCCCTGCTTCTCTCTGACTTCTGCTATCTGTTACAACATGGAGTGTAATAGCTATGCTCGTGTGCTTGCATATTGAGGACAAACAAACGTGAAAATCTCGGACAATTTTTGGATGTTGGTCGAGATTTACTAACGAGATTAGGACATTCCATGTCGTATTGCGACTGCTTCGAAATGACTTCGATTCCTTTTCATTCTCGTTAACTTTGGGAAAAGTAGAACAAGTTTATACATTGGTGTATATGCTAGCATGTAATAAATATTTTGCTAAATACGAATCGACATGCCGAGCGTTATGGCGTGAAATCGTAAACAAGATAATTGTCTGTTTATCATTGTCTATAATCGTTGATGCATAAAATGCCTTCTTCTATGTCACAGAGAATACAGTAGTCGCACTTCTGATTGTAAACCAGACGTTGGATTGTATTTCAGATAATCAGTTGTTTGCACCTCACCGTACGTGTCACAAGCAAGTGTTACATATGCACGAAGGGCAAAACAAATATTTATCTTTCATAACAAATACAAGTAGTTTTCAGCCAGATACACGCGGACATACATATCGTAAACGCAGCAACAAGATACCCAAGCCTACGGGCTGTTTGTATAACCATTAACGTTTTAGAAACTCGTGGCTTACCTGGGTTACGCGAGCTTTGCAAGTTACCTTGTTGCAAGGAGAAGACAAACAGCAACGCCGTTACACTGAGCACGACAAGTGCTTTGAGACCGCAAGAAGTAAGGCGAAACATGAAGAATTGTTGTTGAGCTTGAGCTTGCTGGTTAAGTAGTTAAGTTTACCCAAGAATCGAGATCCTTAGCTTCGTTTAATATTATCTCTACATGCGTTTACTGCATCCAAAACCCAATAGTAACTATCAACTGCTAAATAAACGACTGAATATCAGCAAACAAAATGCCACCAGCCATACGCCACCAGCAATGCGTGCAAATTTGACTGTATGATTTCACCTTATTTTGAAACTTGAACCCTCAAAATTCTGATTAGTTCATTAACGCCACAGGTCAGTGATGCAAATGGTGGGCAATGCGGTGTATCCAGGTCGAAGTATGGTAACAAATATTACCTTGTACCCAAAGCTGCTCACCATTATTCGTTATTCAAAATGGTTGAACATCGCAATTTAAAATTCAAATTACTCCCGAACTAGAACTGCAAATTACAGCAGGTTTAACTTTAACTTCCGCAAGGGCCATAATGCGTGACTCCAATCACTCCAGTCTGGGAGTATGAGACGGACAGATGTGTCTAATCTATCCTCGTTATAACCTTGTATCACGCAACCAAGTTTCATGGTCATCCTCCATAGAATGACACCAAGTTATTTCAAGTGCACCTGGTGATTTCATTGATGTTCAAATGATGAAAATGCAATCAAAAACATGAATATTAGCTGCCGTCTGCAGTTTAGCAGAGTTCTTCTGGGGTTTTCTATAGTTTGTATTCTACTAGTGTTCGCGTTTAGTCAATTCGGTTTCAATGGTTATCAAGTTGAAATAATTCCAGGCAGTTTGCTACAGAGGAATATTGAAAAACTACCGCGAAATCTGGGAGTGAATATCAGGTACTGGCTATCGAGAAACATAAAGTGGGAATATTTACATTGTAGTCAGAACGAAAATGAAACATACAATGCTCTGTTAAGCAGATGGATTGCAAAGTTATCAAGAACAATTGGAATAATGGATGGCCAATCATTATTCTTTGCCAATACAGGCTGTTTAAAATGGCTTAGACAATTTCGTACCCAGTTTCCCAAACTCAACCTTGGTGGATCCGACGAAGACTACGGAGCGGTCGATCACGCGAGACGTTTCTTCAACGACACCGCACGAAAATTTGTCGAACGTTTATCAGAAGCACGAAACGACAGCTTTGATCACGCTATAAATTTCGCGGGCTTACAAACGATGCGCGCCGATATACAATGTTTAAAAGCGAAAGCTATCTTGAGAACATTAAAAAATGGAGGGATTTTGTACATTGGACATAACCTGGAACGAGACTGCAGAACTGATGCATGCAAACAATGTCTACTTGAGTCGCAGAAAATAGGTTTTACAATTCTGAACAAATGTTTTTGGCGTAAAGATTGTTTCGGACAGCCAAGAAAGGCTTATGACATTTATTATGTTTTGGAGCGAAACTTTTTCGGATCTGCTAAAGATTTTCCCGAATGCAGAACCGGCGTATTCGTACGAAAGAACTCCAACTATGGCCATACGAATAAATCACTACCGGCACTTAGACCCTCTGATATTTATTACCAATGTTAATGTTAAGATTCGATGAATTTATTTATGTAATTTTAAAAATAGATAACGTAATATTTGGCAATAGATACTTCCACTTTCCGAACTATTTGGTTCCTGTCACAATCAGTACTAGTGTCACAGTATTTTCTGTCCCGAACTATCCCAGAAAGGCCAGAATGTATTGGGGACTAATTTCGGCGGGAAAAGTTGATATTACCGCATTTTTAGGGTCTCAGGCTCAAAATGCCCTTCGGTCACATTTATCATAGTTAAACGATTAGGACTCCGCGTCAAAACAATCTCAATCTTTGTTGATGATAAGCGTCTCCGAATTCTGTTCCCACTGAGATCTTAGAATTAAACCAACAAGAATATGACTTGGCCGTATTCAAAACACATCACCTCCACAGACGACCAAACGGAAATATCAGGAACGGTTGATACAATACGGAAAGATATAAACCTTCAAAAATGCAACCGACTTCGTTGGCAGAAGCCATTGCGAGATGAATTGTTAAAAATAAGAACAGAAGAAACAATTTTGGATAAAAGATTCACATTTGATAAACATTATTACGAAAGAAAATTGAAAGGTTTACAAGGACAAGGGATTCTATCTGTGAATGGAAATCATCACGGTAGAGTTAAAGGGAAAGTGTGCTTGCTTGAAATTGAACCAAAAGAAGGTGAATATAGGCGAATGAATATGCGGGATATTTTGTTCGATAAAATGCCGAAAAATAGGAATGTACCGCCTGTAAGAAGAGAGTTGAAATGGTCTTTGAATGACACCACAAAGCGAAAAATAAAAGGACAGACAGAACAGGTAGTGTTGGATCCCGGGAAAAACAGAGTAGACCGTTGCCAAAGTTTACCTTGCAATAAACTGCCAACGATTATTAAACCAACACCTCATGACAGAGAAGAAAAGGAAGATAATGAAACAGATTGTTCAACAAAGCCCGGTGATAAAGGAAATGAGGAGACGAAACTGATTTTGAAGTGGATAAATTTGTCAGAATGTTTTCCTTAAGCATTTAAGCCAAGTAATCATTAATCAATCATTGGTAAAGCCTTTAACTATGAGAAAGTGGCTAAATCAGAGCGAGGCTAGCCTGCCTGACTGTGTATTCAATGTCAAAATGAATTAACATCGCAAACAAGAAAACATGAATAATTTGTACAGTTGAGTTGTAGGTAAATAAGTCTATTTATGGAAACACACACACAGTAAACTCAGTATTTATTGGATCAATGTGATCTATAAACTATATATCTCTACTTCAAACGTACAAAAATATTATAATCGTTTATAACTGTCAGCTTCCGGTGATTCAGAAGCCATCAATGTGCCAGGCTCGTGCATCAAATCAACAATGTATGTCTTGGGCGGATACGAATGCCCTCCTGCATCAGACTGGAAAGAAAGACAATATATATCGATTCTGCATCGCTGTACCCTTGTTACAACAAAATACACGTTTTATATACTCGTGATTTAAGCATACCTCAAGCACACTACAGGCGATGCCGCATCTCAAACCTACCTCTGGTTTTGTACGAAGCAAAATCTCATTCCATGCTCGGTTATAGTCCCCTCGAACTAACGAACAGGGAATAGCGAAATAATCTGCCAAAATCTGAAACAAGACATAATATCCCGATAAACTTAAACTGAACGATATGAATAGTTTGAAAATGTCTTGCATATCACCTTAAACAAAAGTGCTCTGTGATAGAATATTCCAGCTTTGACCCTTCCTATTGGTATGAGATTCGAGTTGAACTCGTGTTTCAAATTACTGATGTGCATTTCGTAATTGAACGACTGAAGCCATCCTTTCTCACATGCACCGCCCATTCTGTAGCTTACATAGCTGAATAAAGAAAGATAACAATCCAGATCACTTTAAGTTCAATTTAGGTGAAATTGTAAATAAACTGCTGCGGTTTAAACACTTATTACCTGAGACCAGGACCAGTGGACCTGAACATTAGCTTAGCATGAGAATTCTTAATGCAACTCAACTATGAATAACTTTAATACGGCACCTAGCTAGTTCTGTGATTTGCTCCTCTGTGGTAGGAAGTGAGGCAATTCGTTCCTGTAATTCGTGAATATAGTCCAGTAGATCAGGATCAGTGGGTGGTTGCCAAGGTAACGATACTTCAGGCTGTTCCTTAGCCTCCTCTGTTGGCTGCTCAGTCTGTGGAGGCTCTGGCTCCAATTTTTCAGAATGGATCTGAGATCTGCTTCTGCAACAATGAGAAAGAATTCAATACGTTAACGTTTTCTAATTTGGCGCCAAAACATTCAGCAGGCATTGAATAAAACCCGGCGGCTTGCCGTCAAACCAACCTTTTTACATCTTTGAGATTGAGTCTGCTTGGTTTTTGTAATTTTTCAATACTTTTCTCCGGCTGAATTATTGTTGTCTTCGGAGAGGGTGGCCTGAAAATATGCAGAAATATTATAATATATTTAAGTAATGTATCTCAAAGACTTGAAGGTCAATTCATCGTATGATACTTAGCGACTCAGAGACCAATTAACTTAATCGACAATAATAATACCTTTCCGGACTCGTCAAATTCACATACAGCACAGGTCGTGAGGTATTAACAGCTTCGTGTGAAAGTTCCTCCAACGTTAGAATCTTTGCATCAGGACGAATCTAAGAGGAAATGATAACTTGAAACGTGATAAATGGTAAAGACGAAATGACTTCAAAAACAAAAAGATCAAGCTCTAAAAACTGACATAAAAAACCAGACCTTTCCACAATCATAGAAGCCATGTCCTATGGTATTTGAAGATGAGAGAAAGCCACGTAGACTATACTTCGCTGGTAGGTTACTGTCGAGTAAACATTCAAGTGCAGCGTCACCGAATCCTGATTTACGACTCCTCGACAACGAAATAGTTTGAAGAAGGTCCAACGCTCTGAATCAAAATTCACCACAGGAACAATTAGGGACAAACATGTATATTCAGTATGCAACATGGAGCATAAGAGGACATACCCAAGACTAGAAAGTTCCGATGCAGTCGCTATGTCGGTTCCACAAATCACCATGGCCCATGATGCAGCGCGACGAACTTCGCTGATGTTCGAAGATAGAAATTTGACAAGTGGTGGAAGGCCGCCTTCCTCGCGAAACTAAACGTGGACGTTAGATGTCAGAGTATACTTCGAGATTTACAAGAAGCACTTTTTTTTTGCAAAAAACACAAACAATTAACCTGTGCCCGGGCTTCCGAATCACACAAAAATGCAGCTGCTGCAAGCGCCATCTTTGACTGGACATTTGGATTACTAAATTCAGCACAAGATACAAGGAAACAAACATTGGAAACTTGTAAACTTGTAGCACGATATCTAATCAAAGGCAAACGAAGGCTCGAAAGTGAACAATGATAAAAACCATGCAGCATCTTACTTTGCTTGATTCAGTGCAGTAACCAGTGATGATGTGATACCAGAGTTGTGGATTTCTGCTCTCCACGACTCTATAAACAGCAAATTGTTAACTAATCAATCTTGTGGCCTTAACCGAGTAATGCATGACCAATTAAAATATGCTAGAGCTACCATTGTTGGCCAGGTTGGTTAGACAGACAGCTGAATTCACTTGGATTTCTGGTTTCGGATCTGTCAGTAGACGAACTAACGGCTCAGCGCCACCTTTATCCAATAAAACACTAAAATAAACGAAATGTAATCAAGATGACAAATATTAATTATTTCAGCCCATTACTTGGAATATATATGGTTGCTTGCTGCAGCCGCTTTTACTGATAGATGTCATTGTCGATATTATCAAAAGTATGAACCTTGCATTGGATTTTGACGTGGAAAGGTTAGCCAGTGCCAAAGACGAGAACTGACGGACCTCAGTATCATCGCTTTTTAACAAAGCAACTAAACACGGAACGCCATCTTGAAGAAAAAACAAAACATGCATCAAACCACGGATAGGATCTTTGAGGACGTTCATGGTGAAGAATATTTAGGGCAAAGCGAATAATAATAATTTTTATTTGCGAGAAAACTGATCTTCTTTGAACAACACCAACCTAATTTTCCGATTTCATCTCGGCTGCTCAGGCTTTCTGACATTACCGCCAGAGCTTCGGCTGCAGCGGCCTGGACTGAGGGGGACTAGGAACAATAGATGAGAAACGTTACACAAGAGGAGATCATGGAGCTTTTTTTAAGTTTTAACACGTATCAATAAACTCCGAAGGTTCAACAACCTCGTTTGAGAGCAGTGCTATAAGTGTTTTCTCGCATTCCTGTTCGTGAAGAATTTTGCGTGTCTCGTCTACAAATAAACAGATCAGGAATGAAACAAAAAAATAAAAAGTCGTTCCTGACATCAGATGAAGATCTTTTACCATCTTACCATTTTGAGCAGCAATTGCTAAGGATTTTGCCTACATGGAAAATGGCAATAAATTAAAGATTGACCTGATTCGGCTCTGTAAAAAAGCTTTATTTGGCCGTGAAGAAGTTTTGTCAACGGCAATCGTGGAGCTGACACTCACCGCTTGTTGTTGAACGTTGACGACTGTGGATTCAGCCGCAAAAGCTAAAAGCTTTTGAAGACTTCCAGAAGACTGGATCACCTGGGATTTTAAGAATGATACATGGAATATAAACGGCTTTATCAAGTATCAGGGGATTGCTGTCCGACAATTGCAATATACACAGAAAACATGCGTATGATTGATTAAATTATCAAACTTAAATAAAATCAAATAGAAAAAAGCGAGCTGTGTACATCTTGCAACTATACTTTATGGCGCGCGGTTGCTGGACTCCTCTTGTGACTTTCATATCTATTTCACACTGATAACGGACAAGCATACATACGTAAAGTGCTGAACAAACTCATAAACCTTACAATACCTGCATGCTTTCTAAGTCTTGCATGCAGTTTGACAACACTTGCATTGCCTTTACATGAAGATCATCATACTCCTGTACAAGAAACGTAGTACATATGCCTTAGACTCCAGTGAACACCCGTCTACCGTATTTAAATGAAAATCCTCTGAGAGTGAAAATAATCAAATGTACCTTTATACCAATAAAGTCAACGATTTTTTGCAAGCCCTCCAGTTGACGTATTTCTTCCCGGTTCCCAGCTAGAGAAAACATATCTAAATTGTATTTATTTGAATAAACGCCTCTCTCGTATAAACGCCGCGGGCTAAATCGAAGTTGTTCTGTGTTTTATTTAATCACTATTTTATTTATGTTTAAAAGTTTTAAAAATAAAACCAACCTTCATGTGTACAGTTTATCAATGTGTTTAGTGCTAATTCCTGGATAATGCCATAAGGCGAGTCCAAGAGGGCAAAAAGTGGTTGAAATCCTAAAGAAGTCACCAAAATCATGAATTTATAGAGATATAACAGTGCTCTACAGCTTTATAAAAGTGAAAGTTTTATTTCACCATCAAGCTCTTTGATAGCCGATCGGCTTTGGTAATCCTCCACTAGCAAAGAAATGCATTCAACAGCATTTTTCTGAAAAAATAACAAACATTAACTGTTGAGGTTGCGGCTTTCATGCTTTTTTCAAATATCTGATTGATGACCCTGTGAGTTTCATTACCTGGATATCACAA
Organism: Dendronephthya gigantea; assembly: GCF_004324835.1. Classification (NCBI taxonomy): domain Eukaryota; kingdom Metazoa; phylum Cnidaria; class Anthozoa; order Malacalcyonacea; family Nephtheidae; genus Dendronephthya; species Dendronephthya gigantea. The sequence goes on from NW_021163020.1 coordinate 1,413,369, forward strand.
TCAGTGGAAGAAAGTAAACGAACCAATGGTTCTAAGCCATTCTTTTCAAATATTTCAATCTTGTTACCAAAGTCACCTGGTCAAATGATAAAAGTGGAACAATTTAGACTCTCTTCAATGGATCATTTTAAAAGGAGTTTTCTTTTGACACTTCCCCTTCTTTAGTGCAGTCAACATACCAGCCAACATTGTAAGGGCCAAACTTGCAAATTCATGGCATAATGCCTCTTCTAAAACACAAATTACAGTAGTTTTAATATAAAAAACTTTTTCAATTAATACTGTTTCCAATCTGGCTTATATATTCACCTTCAGGGCCGAGGAGAACTATCAATGACTCAATACAATTCAGTTTTCGTAATGTTTTTCTCACATTTACTAAAAGACATAAGATTGAAGTCAGTTGAAACTTTATTTCACATTGAAAACAATTACTTTATATATAGAACACAAGTAGATATTCAGTCACCATTTTGGCTCATTGTTCCAAGACACATGATAGCATTCTTTCGAATGGTTTTATCTTCAGACATGATGTGTTTCAGCAACCTTTCCAACACACCAAGATTAAGAAGCATTTGACGATTTTCTTCACCTATGTGCATATATATCAATGTAATTATTATAGTTAATGCGCAATTAAGGTGATAAAACTATATAACAATATACAAGGCTGCTGATAAATTTCTTCCAGTAAGGGGTGGACAAACGTCCAAGACTTAAACAGTTAGGCCTCACAGGGAGTATCTTTCCAGCACTCGAGGCCCGTTAAAACTGCAGAAAAGGTTATTACTTATATATCAAATTTCTATCTAAATAATCCTTACATTTTTCTGAAAACGTATACAAAGCCTCACAGGCAGACTGCAGTACTGTCTCTTCGGGTGAATCAAGCATCAGTACAACTGTACCAGGATTCTTACTAACGATTTGCAAAGGATCAAACTATACAACAAAACATAAACAAGATGTCACCATTCACCTCAACAAAAAATATAGAATCACGGCAAATATACAAGTAAATATATAATTTTTATTGTTCTTACTTCATCCTTTGCAGGAGGTTCTGGTTCCTTAGTTTTCTTTTTCCCCATTGTGGTCGGATCTCTCAAATATCGACCATAAAATGGACAAGAAAAAAGTTTACTGAATGAAAACAAAATGGCAACTGGACGGTTTCCTTGACAACCACACACTGGTCAGTGATCAATGCGTGGGCTCATGTTCAGGAAACCAAGGGAAAACCCCTAAAATACTTTGCAACATTTTTGACAGATCTTTTCCAGGAAAATGTACTTATTTCTTTGGTTGAATAAATAAACCAGCAGTACAATAATAGAGGCGAGAAAAATTGGTATGTTTTTCACAAATAAGGGTTTCCAAATGAAGCACTTTAAGCAGCAAATAATTGTAGCAATTTATTCCAAACGAACGAGATTTTTCTTCGCTTTGAACAACGTGGGTCGTTCATGCTTTGTTTCCACACACATTTACTGATCCACAAGACATATCCTTTTTCGTATCAGAACACGCTTTTGAAAGTATATTCGCGAGAACGCGTAAAAACACGCAAAACATTACATTCCTAGAACGCTTTATTGCCATTCCCACGCAACAGCGCCCACCGGCCCCACTGGCCACGTAGACAACTTTCAATATTGACTCTATTGTTTTGATTAGAACAAGAAATTCTTTCAAGTGTTTTGCTTAGAAACCATAACAAAATCTATTACACAGAATGCAGTCTGTAAGTAAAATCTGTTGTATAGGGGCCGGCTATGTTGGCGGACCAACCTGTGCCGTGATTGCCCTAAAATGCCCTGAAATATGTGTAACTGTTGTCGATCTAAGCCAGCCAAGAATAGATGCTTGGAATTCCGACAACTTACCAATATATGAGGTGAGTAACTATGGTCTAATCCTCTAAGACTGATCAAAGATATTACTTTAAACACTTCATAATTTTGCATCACGTGTTAATTTATGAAGAGTGTTACTTTGTTACAATTTAGCCTGGACTGCAAGAAATTGTCGAAAAATGTCGTGGAAAGAATCTATTTTATTCCACCGATATTGACAAGGCGATTATCGAAGCTGATTTGATATTTATCTGTGTGAGTAGTCTCTGTGTAAATTAGTGTATTTCGAATTGACTGCCTTTTTCGTGAGAGATCAAATGACAAATATTACGGTTCAATTTTTCGTTAATATTTAATTTGTTGCTAACGAAATTTGTTACACCGTTGTTTTTCGGTTCGTTGTTGAATTAATATGCCAATCAATTTATGATCAAATAAACAACCAAAATCCGATTAATTTATTTCTTTTTAGGTCAACACCCCCACAAAAACGTTTGGGTTAGGAAAGGTACAGTTTCATCATTCCAATTTAAAATCATGTGAATATTATCTGATCTAAACCAATCTTTACTAAGATCTGAATATTATCTGATCTAAACCACTCAATACTTGTTATCAGGGAAGAGCACCTGACTTGAAATACATTGAATCAGCAGCTCGTCATATTTCAAAAGTAGCAAAAACCCACAAGATTATTGTTGAAAAAAGTACAGTGCCTGTTAGAGCTGCTGAAAGGTAATGTGATGATTTATAAGTATGGCTAATTATTAAAATTATTTATATAATCATTAATAGTCAATGACATAATTTTTTTCTCCAAGCATATCAACTATTTTGAAAGCAAACAAGCAATCAGGGATACTCTATGAGGTTTGTGATATGATTATATAAAAAAATAATATTATTTGGCTCAATTATGCAACTAACGATCAATGACAATTTTACCAGGTCTTGTCAAATCCTGAGTTTATGGCTGAGGGTACAGCTGTCAATGATTTGCTCAATCCAGACCGGGTTTTAATAGGTAACAAATTCATCAATTGTCCTTCGATTGTGCACCCACCTTCGGATATAATGAAATGGAAGTAAAAAACCTAATTTTAATTTAGGTGGAGATCAGACTAGAGGAGGTCCAGTGGCCATAGATACGTTGGCATGGATTTATGAACACTGGCTTCCAGCTGATAAAATCATTAAAACTAATACATGGTCGTCCGAGTTGTCAAAACTGGTAAAGAAACATCAGTTTTAACCATCAAACTAAATTAGGTCTATTAATCTGCTTTATTCTTTTCAGGCAGCAAATGCTTTTCTAGCCCAAAGGATCTCCAGCATCAATGCATTGAGTGCTGTGTGTGAGGCAACGGGTGCTGATGTCTCGGAAGTCTCCAAAGCCATTGGCAGAGACTCGAGAATTGGAAATAAGTTTTTACAAGCTTCAGTTGGTGAGGGCAGAGGCTTTAAGCATGTTGTCATTAAGATAGTCATCAAATTATATGAGCATTTTATCTGTCTTTTTAGCTACACTTTTTTGTATAATATTGGATTTCTTTCCATTACTAGGATTTGGTGGTAGTTGTTTCCAAAAAGATGTCCTCAACCTAGTGTACTTATGTGAAGCACTCAATCTACCTGAAGTTGCAGCATATTGGCATCAAGTTATTAAAATGAATGAATATCAAAGAAGACGTTTTGCAAATAAGATCATTAATGCACTGTTCAATACAGTCACAGATAAAAAGATTGGAATACTTGGATTTTCTTTTAAGAAAAATACTGGTGATACAAGGTGACAACAAGAGTACATAAACATTTATAGATTGCATCTATTGCTGTAGGTTATTTTTTTATATAATAATTGGCGAAGAAAAAATTTAACCTATTAACTTATGAAAACAATACATGTGGAAAATATTATTATTTTAGGGAATCTGCAAGTATATATATTTGCAAATATCTGTTAGAAGAAGGTGCTAGACTAACCATTTATGATCCTAAAGTTGAAAAGGAACAAGTTTATCTGTGAGTATACTAAAAATGCTAACCCATGCTATTTTACTAAATATTTTTTTGTTTTTTCTAAGTCATATTGTTTCTTATTTTTAGAGAACTATGTCATCCAAGTGTATCTGCAGACCCTGAAAAAGGTTTCTTTTCTCTTTCTATTATTGTACTGTTTGTCAAATCAGATCAAGCCTAGAAAATCAATCTTGCATCAAGCATATTTATTTTTTGGCATTTTGCTAATAAGTACTGCATGCTCTAACTTTTTGCAGTGAAGAAGCTGGTAACAGTTGAAAATGATGCATATGTAGCTTTGGAGAATGCCCATGCACTTGTTGTTTGCACAGAATGGGATGAATTTAAGGTGAGACAATTCCCTTTTCTATTACTTATTCAGTTATCAAAGTTTGAGGAATTAGATTAACTGTATTTTATCATATGTACTATGGTATGCAGCATACATTTTTTTATTTTGTCTCCCAGGCTCTGGACTACAGACGGATATATGCCAGTATGTTAAAACCAGCATTTGCATTTGATGGTAGAATGATTCTAGACCATGATAATCTTGTTGATATTGGCTTTCAAGTTGAAACTATTGGCAAAATTGTAAATAACTCTCTATGCACCCTGACTCCACCTCTCCCTCCCAGTATTCAGTACTGAGTATATACCTATATCCCATACTGTATCCTAAATATCCTCTACAACCCCACAACACATTTTCACCCCAAATCTTGAACAATGGAAACATCTACAGACAAGAACTTCTTTAAATAAGTTGCAGAACTTACTTTAATTTATGTAATCATATTTATTTTAGACCAATATTGTTAAAAATATTCATCAGCATACATAAATCAGCACTTACTTTTGCAAGTTAACACATAATATATTTTCCCACTTCACTAAATAAAAGCTTATCTGTTCTTTCATCATTGTTTATTGAAACAAAAAACTTTTCACTGTTATCCAATTACAATATCTTCTCATTTGTACGACTATGCTAGTTGTCAACCAATAAGTTTCTAGAACAAAGAAGAACAAGGCCCAAGTCACTTTGATATAATTAAATAAATAAAATCAATATTACCTAGTGATGTATTTTATTATAACACACATTACATACTTATCTGAGGCATCATCGCTAAGATTCAGCAAGAGGTTATTGGCATTCAAATATATTTTGTTCCTGGAATTAGCAACCTTTGAAAAATGGAAAGAGAAAAGAAAATCTTACAACAAAATCTTACAACTTTAATTAAAGGCAACTATATTGAATTGTAACAACACATACAACATTGGAAATTTTTCTAGCTGCTGTTATTTTCCTTAATTTCAAATATCCTGGATTGTCCTGTAAAGCATCTCCAAGCTATTTGTTCATGGTCAAGAATTCTTTAACACAAGAGTTAAGCTGATATGTAGTTCACTAACTTGCCTCTCTGGAAGCCTATGGCTTAGACATTGAGAGGTTTTCAAACACAATTATTGATTAACTGACAGACAATAAAGCTCAAAAGGATACAAGTTTTGCAGCCTTTGCCTCTCCTTCAGCTTGAACAATTTTTTGTTGTCGTTCTTGTGCAGCTCTCTCAACTAAAAATGCAGCCCTCTGCGCCTCCTGTTGAGCTGTAGAAGTTATATAAAAGGTATGTTAACAAATTCAATTTGTTATGTTTATGGATATGTTTTCTTACCAACTTGTTTTGCCTCAACAGCAGCTGCATATTCTTTGCCAAAACTCAAATCAGTCTAAAGGGAAAACACAACACTTCAAAAACGATACACAAACATCATGAAATGTTTGAAATTGACACTTTTGACTGAAGAGGATCAGTAGCATAAATGTCGTCACCAAGACAAACTGGTCAAACGAACGGCAGGCATACCATTCACCAGGTTTGCTTATCAGGCGCAAATTACATCATCATTTCCCAAAAATACTAAAAAATCAAGTGTGAACTGAATGATGGCTACATACAATGGAAACATCATCCAAGATAATATTGAAATCCTTGGCTCGTTCTGTGAGCTCTTTCCTGATCAATAAGCTGACCTAAAAGGAATATTTAAACATAAATAAGGCTTTCCCTAAAGCTGGAAAGTAAACATTTCACACAGGCATTACCTCTTGTCGCATAGTGATAAGTTGTGATGCATTAAACTGTGCAACAACACTTTTCAAAACCTGAAAAACAAATTAAAACAACAACACTAAGCACATGATAATATACTTTAAAATCATAGAGTTTTTCTTCATTTTTCTACCTCATTCATGATTGAGGGGAGAACACGCTCATCGTAATCCAATCCGAGTTTTTGATACATCTTTGGTAGATGGCTTGAGACAGGTCTCGCTAGCACTCGCAATCCGATATTGACCATCTGCAAATCTAAGCATCAGGATTTGTTAATTTGTGGCGACTTCAGTTCTTAATTTTTTTATCTTCCTCCTGAGGTATTTAGGAAGATCAGTAGTGTAAATGTCATCACTAAGACAAGTTGGTATGAGAACGGCAGGCATACCATTCACCACACTTGTCTATCAGGCGCAAATTACATCATCATTTCTACCAGTACATGCTGGTACTTCATACCAAACTGCTCTGTCATACAGTACCTTTGCTTCCAGTCAGTGATGTAATCCTTCTTGGTCTTGATCTTATGTCATATATGATTGGATATTGAAACCAGGGTATCCTAAACAAGATAGATTTTTATTCAATATTTAGAGAATAAAGCAATCATTGATCTTATCCAAATACTTTTACCTGAAATGAAGTCCTTCTGAATAAATGTCATTCTGAATACCACCAATACGACTGAAAATAATTGCCCGTTGACCACCTTCCACTAAAATATTTTACAGAACCTTTCAGTTCAACATTTGATATGCAAGGGATCAAGGTCATTATGAATGATTATGCCCTATGCCCAGGCCATGTGTGAACCATCTTGTAAATGTGAATCCCATAGATTTCTACTGTTATTTTATACATGACAATCGCTCACCAGTGTAAAGGGACTCCTTCACAGCATAACCTAAAGCAGCAGCTCCTGCTAGCAGTTTAAATCCAAGCGAAACACCACGAGGTGCATTGCCCATTCGCCCAGCAAACTCCTTCATTTTGTCCGCCATGATGCAACCACAGCAATTTGCACTGGCGATATTCTACACCACGTGTTTCACCTGCGAGATCAGTGGATATGGTTGCAATATTCCGTATAATTTCGCCAAGTATCCTATGCATTTTTTACATTACATTAGAATATACGGAAAAAAGATCATGAGAAATAACTACCGTGACAATAAAAAAAGGTTAACCGCTTGAGAAAACCATAAACGCGCGAATAAGAGAAGGTCATTTCAATATTGGAAAATACACTGGAATACTCGAGTTAGTTACCCGCAAGGCCTGTACTTTTTGTTGCCTAAATAATTGCGGGTCGGCAGTTCCCTGGGCCTGCGCACGCGCATCACTCCCATCATCTTAGCTTGTCACTAAAGTTTAATTAAGGTGTCAGTAAAGCGTTTCTACTCAGTTGAAAGCTTTATTCAAATTTTAAAGTAATTACACAAATTTATCAGAATCTATTTCTATTTGCTTTTATCATTTGTAGTAATTTCAAAAGGCTTCAACCAAGAGGCTTCTCGTGCTTAACGGCGTCTTCCTTGAAGATGACTGGTTTGATTGTGACCACAGGTGGTGCTGGGAAGATCTCCGGTGGATCTTCGTCACTGAGGGATTCTGGGAAGTCTTCCTGAGTAAGAGGCATTTTCCCGCCAAACAATGAACGTTTCTTTCCACTCAAACTTTCACTCTTCCACTGAACTTCAGCATGTTGACCTGAAATCGCATTTCGAAATGAAACTAACTCAGTATTTACCTAACAAGTAACAACTTTTCTTTTATTTCTCAAAAGCAAATGCCGGTTTCATTTACAAACATTCAACAATCGAAAACTTAAAAACCCATTACCTATAACATCTTCAAACTTTCCAGTCAAAGTAAATTCATACAATTTTTCATCAACTAAGGTATTTATTATGCTTTGTGCTGACGTGTATCTATTTTTCATGTCTGTCCATTGCCAAGGACGCATACTGCGGTCGCTTTCTTCTTTCAGAGCGGTGTAAAATGGTTTGCTGGCGCTTCCAAAACGATATTTGAATGTAGGTCTATCTCCACTGCCTCTGTGCCTAAAAGATTTTTACAAATAAACCGGGCTTGAGCCTTTGTGCACTGCGCCTGAGGTCGATTCGACGGCCACTTACTGATAGTGATAATTGGTACTATCTCCACCGTATCCACCTCCCCATCTTAAAAATCCGTCCATTTCCCCTGAAAAGTGGGCAATTACTGTTGCAGTATAGGGTACTGTGGATCGGGTTTTGGTTAGCATGATCTTGTACGTGGCAGCAGAGTTTGGGTTGAGAGTTTTCTGTGACAGAATCTTAATACTGTTATATTGTTGGTTTGATGTTGAATCACTCGTGGTCGACGATTTCTCGTAGTTGAATTTATAGTTAACCTTGCCTCCGACTCCCCCTAGAAATTGATCAAAATATAATCGATTTGTTCATTCAACCATTATGTTATGGACACTCTTAAATACACAAATATAGACATGAACATACTAAGTACATGAACGAAATTTGCGACGGTGGGGGAGCAGTGAAACTGTAGATCAGTGCGACAGTTTAAGACTTTTACGAACTTGCGTAGAAAGCCTGAAAAGATAGAAATAATATATCACCTGTAGCTCCTGGTGGTGAGTAAGATATCTCAATCCCCAATTCATGAGAGTATTTCCATGAGCTGGTTGTGGTATGGGATACTGTTCTCACGCTGCGAATTTCTCGTTCAATCTTGTGCACAAGACTGCTGACGTCATCATTCACCACTCTACCGGAATCGTAGACAGTTGGCTGTAATGACTAGAAAGAAAGAGTGCAGAGATTTTATGTTGACAAGCATCGAATTCGCTAAAGCCTTCAATGTTCTCCAGCAATTGAATGAACGAAAATCAAAACCAGTGAAGGGTAAATTGATAAACCTGTATCACAGGATCTCCGTATTTGATATCCTTGATAGAAAACTTGAAGTCGCCATAGTTGAGTTTTAGCCGTTGGTCCGACTTATAACCTTCGCATGATCCTGCTTTACTTGCATGCCAACTGTCTCCGCTGCGTCTGAAGTCTTCGCCAACCCACTCAGCACGACAGCCAGAGCACCAACCGTAACCGAGGTAGTGTGCCAGGAGAGCAAAATGTTTCATAGTCACATCCATAACTCGTGTTTTCACGTCGGATAAGGAGGTCAAAGTTGGTGGGTCTAAAGTTAGTGGTTTGAAATGGGGAGTTTAGAGGATTTAGGTTCACTGATATGAAACTTGTTAGCAAGTTATTCTTATATCGATTCTCAGTATAAAAGAAACAACAATAAGTAGCTTTTTGGCTGGATTGGTTACATAACTGGCATAAATATCACACAACTAACCAGTAAACCGTTAATCTATCTTAGTAAAACTCACTTGGGTACATTTTGCAACATTTGATTTTTTCGATACAGCTCAAGCCATCGCAGCCTCCTCGATACAAGCCTGTCATGTAATATTCAGCATTGCATTTACTGACCCCCTTGCTGTCAAACGATATCTTAATGTCGTGATCGTAGCAGTCGCCCCACCAATAAGGATGGTTAGCAGGTTTACAGCATTTTCCATATTCGATGTTGTGCAGGTTGTTTCCGTCACTTCTATAAAGACCTTGTAGAAAATGACCAGTGGGACATGTGCTCCAGCGATGGTTGCTGTAAATGTTGTTAAAATGGAGTTTAAAATAATAAATATCCAGAGAGGTCGGAGAAGAATCAAGCTCACTTTTATCAAATCTATGTGGATGATGTTATTAACTTAGATCTACCGTCTTCTTCGATAAGTTCTGTTACTTACTTATCCAGACTGTGAACCCAATCAGCGGCCATGCATTGTGTTGGCTGATTATAGTAAGGAGGTGTTCGTCCGCAACATTTCACTTCTTCAAGACGGTAAATTTTATCACTCCCATAGTCATTCCTGTAAAGGCCATTCATGTAGGTGGACTGAAAGGAACAGGTTGAGTAGCCCTTTTTGTCAAAGCTTGACCACCAGTTAACCATAGAGCAAGACTGAGCTTTTGCCGTCGGTAGGACAAGGAAAACTAACAAACTCACCAACATTTCGACTACAGATAATTTAGGTTCTAAATGAACCAACATGTGCGTTAACACTCGTTAATGCTCTAATTGAAACTTCTAATGTCACAATTAGAATGTCTGTAGACTCTAGAAGGAACCACACTTACCACCAACAAAAGAGTTTACCTTCCAGTATACAAGAAGCACTTCCTCGATTGACAACTCACCAAGGAATCAGTAGAACGGTTGTAAAGATCGATTGTAATCAAGCAATATTTATAGAGATATCAATTTTGATAAAAATCAATTTTGGCAAATTAATAACATTTTTTTAATTTGACAAAGTCAATAGTGTTTAAGTTTTATTGCCTGTTAAAATCACGCAATTATTTTTTCGGGGAATATTTTTCTTGTGAAATGAAAAGCTTCATTCTAAAATTGCTGTTTACTCAGTCGCGATGAGGAATTGACCTATTTGGTAATAGGCGGAAGCAAAGCTGGGTAACCATTACGTAGTGTATATCATTATGTTATTGCAATTTATATGTTGTGCCATTATCATTGAGATTTAACATTTTTACCGGAATTCAAATACTACAAGTACATTATGCCCAGGTAACTATAGCTACATATGTCGTGAATGTTGGAGTTGCCATATTATATCAGATTTCGTCTTATAGTAATCATACCAACTGAGCAAACAAATGAATTTAAAACGAAAATGGTCACTCTGCCCAATTCCTAATCTGTTTCCATGCAGAGAAAGACACATGCCACATACGAAAAATTAGAAATGTGGTCTCTTGTCGAATATGTATTGCCCTAGAGGCAATCGATTTTAAAAGAAGAGACTGTACTGATTTGAGTCATATTAAGAACGCAACTCAATAAATATATATTTCATAAAGACACGATTAATATAAAAATTTGGTAACATGGATAACACGGAGTCGGAGTTCCGGAGCCGTAGTTCCGGAGTCAAAATTACGGAGTCTGACGTAATAATATTGGAAAACACGGAGTCAAAAATTATGGAAAACACGTATTCTGCCAAAAACATGGAAAACACGGAGTATAAATGTTTGGAAAACACGGAGTCAACGTAAATTATACATATATCAGGTCGCTGGGCTTTAGCCCCACCAATAATTTTTCCGTAATTAGTCTTTAATTTCGAATATTTTTTAGTTCGCTCAAATTTACAAGCAATATTTTTAGCAATTGTATTTTTTGCTTACAAGTATATGCAGTGTATCTTATCTTGAATACTATCGTAAATTCTATTTCTTCAACGTATATTTTAATAATGAGTATTCTAATTTCCAACGATATCTGTCGTAATAAATCCGCCATGTTTACAAATGGATTGAAATTAATTATATTCAGTACATATATTTGGCCAAAATAAAAAAACAGAGACAAAAAGGACAAGCACTTGACCATTAAAAACAGCGTGGTTATCCATGTCAAAATATTTTACATCATAACTAAAGCATGCATGGTTATATTGTTTAATGTTTGCATATGAGCACGAAACATGCTTGCAACTTTACATATAGGACAAGCATTTGACCATTAAAACAGCGTGGTTATCCATATCAAAATATTTACATCATAACCAAAGCATGGTTATATTATTTAATGTTTGTATATGAGCACGAAACATGCTTGCAACTTTACCGCATAGGACAAGAATTTGACCATTAAAACAGCGTGGTTATCCATGTCAAAATATTTGACATCATAACCAAAGCATGGTTATATTGTTTAATGTTTGTATATGAGCGCCAAACATGCTTGCAACTTTTTTAGGACAAGCATTTGACCATTAAAACAGCGTGGTTATCCATATCAAAATATTTGACATCATAACCAAAGCATGGTTATGGAAACTTCACAAAGTATCTGGAAACTTCACAAAGTATCTACTATTTCCCAATAATCCTTAAATCGAGAGGCATTTGCGGCCATTTTAGAGGCCTATATATATTTCAAAATTTTCTCGGACTCTCCTAGCGGCGCACGGCCCTGTATATTCATAAATGAAGGATCGCTCATAAGTCTATACTAATTTTTTATACCACATGCAGTAATAGTTTATGTCCCCCATAGACATGGGGGCGCGCAAGAACAGGAATTTTTTTTAATACTTCAAAACGTTACGATTCTTTCAGGACGACTGGAACAGGATGCCTTTCAGCGAGGCAAGAAGCACATCACGTTTCTCACCCTTTGCGCCAGCTGTGGTCCGCGTCCATTAATATATATCTACCTCCCCCCGGGTGCAACTAAACGAGGACGTTCATCCGAAAGACAAAAGATGACGTCGTCAAATATGACGCTATAATATTTAGCCTAGCCATAAGCGACCGATATTTTGTGTGGAATTTATGTATTTCTGTAAACTGCCTTTATGTGAAAGTACATTTAAAACCGTTAACTAACAGGCATATTTTTAATCTTTGCGCGAAGTATTCTCGGTCGAGTTGCTATATAATAACCATTGCATTATTATAGGTTATTTTGTTCAAAATTTTTACCAACATGCTCATATGCAAAAGCCTTTAAAATTTTAAATGGTTTCATTTCTGATTAAAACCTTTCCCGGCTTAGAAGAAATTGTCGTATTATTGGAATTCTGATCGTTTATTCAGAAGCATTGTTGAACTGCAGCAGGTCAAAGCACTTACGGATCATCTACGCCATGCAGTGTTATTACGGGAAGAAAGCTAACGCGTGGTAACGACTAACGAGGTTTCCAGAAGGTATATATTTATTAAAGCGGGGAGATATTGAATGTTGATGATTTGATCTTAAAGATTAAACCGTTCAAACTTGTACGAGAATACGTGACCATGCATGCAGCGTAAGTCAGAATAAAGCTATAGGGAAAAGTCTATGTCTTAGGCCAGACGAAAGAAAGAATTCAGTTGCCTTTTTATATTCTTAAAACTAGATAGAATAGCTAACAAAATGAAACCAAAATGTCGATTGATACTGAAAAAATCTGGCAGGTATTTCCATGTATTAATTTGTAATGTCAGTACATGAACACTTACACCTTTATCAAACCGGGCTATTCTTTTTCAACAGTAATATGCTCACCTTGCCAAATTACGATTTTCTTTTACCTTTTATCGACAGCATTTTTAAATCTATACCCAACAAGAACATTCCCTTAGGGCACCCAAATCAAAGAAAACAACAGCATTAAAATGTTTTTTAAAAAAACTACAAAGCAAAGCCTTTGAAAGAAAAGTTTGTAACGAACTAGTTGATAACAAATATTCGCCTCAAGCTTTTTTAAAAATTAAAATTAATATCTTCTTCAGAATTAACTTGGGCTGCATGACAGATTTCGTCCAGGAAGACTAGCATGGTAGCAACGGAGATCGTGAACATAAGAAAATAAGATGCCATATAACAGTAAAAATATCATCAGTATAAATAATCACAATTATCGTCCAGTTTTCCTGCGGTCATAGTTGACAACATAAATTAAAACAAAATTTGATCTGACAAAACGGACTAAAAAGAATATTCATTTAATAAAGTTAAAATGTAATCTCAGTGCATCAGGCGCTGGTTCTAAAAGGAAGCCCCTTCAAAGTAGGTGCAGTAGGTAAGGTAAGGATTTAACAAGCTCGCATCATTTTGTCGCTAAGGAATCTTCAGCATCACTTTATAGCCAATCGGATTGTCTCTTCGTTCTCATTGATATTCAACTATCTCGTCTTAATCTTGTGACCTTTAATCAAATGATACGGATGAGGTGGTGATTAAGAGAACATCTTGAAGTCTTGAAGAACACTTATTCCACGTTTAAAGTCACGTATCTGGCGAATGTGGTCGTTCTTTTATAAGCACCATGATGAGGAAGTATTCCATTTCAATTTGGCTGTATCACGTCTTTCAAAATCAGTAAAGTGCTCATCAACAACTCGTCAAGTAAAATTATAGTCTAAAGACGAAGCTTAGCTTTGCATGCTGTAATTGAAGAACGTGAAGTTCATCGCGACAAAGAACAGTGTTCCGGGAATTGAACCCAGTAACCGTGTGTACAAGTCAGCTTCCATTAGACCATTATGTTTTCTATTCTGAGGGCGTTTACGTCAGACATTAAAGTCTACTGGGTTGCGAAAATATTCTAAACTTTTTATCGAGTATAACGAGACATGCCAATCATGCGGATATAAATTGTCAACAGAAATGTTTAGCTTTCATGCAATTTTACTCGTGAGAAGTTCAATTTTCGTATGGAAAACCAACCGTAAACACGGTTCCGAACACACGGACACTGTTTTTTTACGAGGGAAACCAGAGTGCCTGGAGAAAAACCCTCACCGAAAGCCGGAATTAAACACAAAGTACACAAGTTTGAGATTTTATTAAAACAAAGTCATGTATTACAACAAAGTGTGTGTGTGTTTAAGATATTGAAATCAAGAGAGAGGAAACGGACAATTTTGGTCCTATTTTTATTAATACTTCACTAAACATGTATTACAAAGCGTGTGTGTTTTCCTTATACATAAGTACATTAATATACGAAGACATTAAACTATTATATCAAAAACTCCGGTTACAAAGTAGGTGCGTTTAAGATCTTGACATTTGAATTTACAGAACAGTGCAGGTTATATGCTAATTTGGCATACTTTAGTATAAATTGTTCATGTCTTTTTACAGTGTGCTATTGTGTTTGAGTAATGTTTAAGACTGATCAGTAAAACATGCATTAATATGAGTATAAGTGTTTCTAAGTTATAAGTTATCGTGTATTCAGTTTTTTTGTTCTATTATAGACTTAACCCACTAACTCTGGTAGAGAGAGCTGAATAAAGCTTATGAGATCGACGAACTAATATAGTGAAACATAAAAATTCCTGAGTTCAGAGCGCTTAGATTCAAGTTACGTTCGTCCAAAAACTAAAATTATTCTGCTGACAAATCATAGGCAGTGTTCCTAATAGTTTCGTTTTAAGCTGTCAAACTGTGCACACATGCATATTTCAAGGATCGAGTTAACTTGAAGATATTTCATGAGCCCTTATAGAAACAGCATGAAAGCATACACAATTGTCCTTGAAAACTTCATTGCACATTTCAGAGCTGAGGCATATAGCCAGAGCATGCTGCCCTTGTAGAAACAAAGTTTGGAAAAAAATACCACAAAAAATTGACTTTATATTTTTGAGGCTGAGGCATATAGCCAAAGCAACAAACTGTCGAAACCAAGTGCAGCATTAAGTGTAAATTTTTTTTTTCAAAAAATTCAGTCAACATTTTTTGAACCATGCAAGGGGGATATCATTCCCAAAGCAAGCTGCCCTTATAGAAACAGCACCAAGAGTACAATTTTTTTTTCAGAGAAACTGGACTAATACTTTCAAAGCCAAGGCATATAGCCAAAGCAAGCTGCTCTTATAGAAACAGCCACAGGAGTACATTTTTTTCTTTAAAAATCTGGTTTAAAAACTTTTAGAGCTAAGGCATATAGCCAAAGCAAGCTGCTCTTATAGAAACAGCAATGAAAATAACACTGCAACGTTATTAGATATCCCAAGATACCTGCTAACACTTCGAACCACATAGCAAAGTCAAACAGTACAGACAAAAAGTGGCGCCTTACTTTTCATAAGCACTGCCCGACGAAGCTAAATGATTGGAAATCTCACAGAGACCTTGGAAAAATAATAAAGTTACAATGCCACTGCCAATGTTTGTCTCGTAATTGGTTTCTAACTATAGTAGAAATAAGGCATATATATCGTTTCAAGATAACAGCATGCACCCCCCACCCATTCCTTATTTTCTTTTAAGTAAATTTAAATTCATTGAGAGCATGTGTGTGTTAACTTTGATTGCATAAATTCATGTATTTCAGAATAGCAAGACAGTATAAGACATGCCGTAAAATCAATGTTTCTGGCTTGAATCTTAACTGTAGCCTTAAGTGAATGCAAGAGATAAGAGAGATATAAACTAGAGGCCATTATATAGGCCATGGTTTGCATCAATGTATTTACTCGTGTGCGTGTCTATTTTATGTGCAGCTACGAGATTATGAGGTATAGTGCATGATGTTTTGTATCTGTTCATATTTTGATATAAATCATGTTTTTTCATAAATACATACACAATATTATATGTTCAAATATAGTAAGGCAAGATATAATCGTATATTTACAATGTTTGCTGAGAAATCAAAAACGTATTTACATAAAAATAATTTTACAACCAGACCGAATAGTGACCCTTTAGTTATCATTTTACAATGGTAATTCCGAAAGCCGCAATTGACCGGATTTCAAGAGCCGAAGATGATTTCAATCAGGACAAGATAGAGAAAGAGGAAAGAACCTACGGGATTATGTCTGCCATTTGTGGCTATGGTTTGTGTTAGTGTGCATGGCTTTTTAGCCATTTCTTAGGTGAAATATGGGTATATATAACAGTTGTGATATGTTTTCAAGGTTTATATAACAAACAAATTATCAACCTAAACTTTAGCGCAGCGCTAAGCACAAGCGAGCAGTCCTAAGCGCAAAACCGATTCAAATATTTAACCGAATTTAAGAAACGTTTTCTCACATGCATCATGCATTAGCTATGTTCCTGGTGGCCAGAACTTAGTTAACTGAATTTAAAACTTTATTTAACTTAAGTTCGTTAACTAAATTAGTTAACTTCGTTAAGTTAATCATGCACAGACTAACCCCTGCATGCACATTTTTTGACCACCAGGCTACTCTAACCTGTCGATGCTCGGGCATCGCTGATGCGTTGCTGTTTGGCGTCGATTTGGCGTAGATTTGGCGTCGAGGTTGCCTACATTAGGCGTAGAGTGCCGTCGAGGTTGCCTACATTAGGCGTAGAGTGCCGTCGAGGTTGCCTACATTAGGCGTAGAGTGCCGTCGAAGTTGCCTACATTAGGCGTAGATTTGCCGTCGAGGTTGCCTACATTAGGCGTAGAGTGCCGTCGAGGTTGCCTACATTAGGCGTAGAGTGCCGTCGAGGTTGCCTACATTAGGCGTAGAGTGCCGTCGAGGTTGCCTACATTAGGCGTAGAGTGCCGTCGAGGTTGCCTACATTAGGCGTAGATTTGCCGTCGAGGTTGCCTACATTAGGCGTAGATTTGCCGTCGAAGTTGCCTACATTAGGCGTAGATTTGCCGTCGAGGTTGCCTACATTAGGCGTAGAGTGCCGTCGAGGTTGCCTACATTAGGCGTAGAGTGCCGTCGAGGTTGCCTACATTAGGCGTAGAGTGCCGTCGAGGTTGCCTACATTAGGCGTAGAGTGCCGTCGAGGTTGCCTACATTAGGCGTAGAGTGCCGTCGAGGTTGCCTACATTGGGCGTAGTGCCGTCGAGGTTGCCTACATTAGGCGTAGATTTGCCGTCGAGGTTGCCTACATTAGGCGTAGATTTGCCGTCGAAGTTGCCTACATTAGGCGTAGATTTGCCGTCGAGGTTGCCTACATTAGGCGTAGAGTGCCGTCGAGGTTGCCTACATTAGGCGTAGATTTGCCGTCGAGGTTGCCTACATTAGGCGCGTAGATTTGCCGTCGAGGTTGCCTACATTAAGCGTAGATTTGCCGTCGAGGTGCCCTACATTATAGGCGTGGTTTGCCGTCGTTTTGGCTGTTACTCATCAACCTGAAAAAAGATTACAGAAATAAGCAAACTATTTCTTTTTATTCAGAAACACGCGTAAAATCGGGATTGTAAAAACAACATCTATAAAACCCCTCTGGGATTTCAAATATTTCCTTTCTTGCCATTATTAATATTTATATTCAATTATCATGCATGCGAGCGTTGTCGTTCTTGACCTGAATCATAAACTCACTATTGTTCGGTTTATCTAAAAATGTTTAATTGCTTAATACTCACGTTTTGTTATGAACAGGTTTTGTCGTCGTTTCAAATGGCTTGACCCGCTAAATCGCTACCTGCAATAAAACCAAAGGAATGCTTGTTATAGACAGCGATTTCAAGGATTTACCTTCGATGAAGGGAACTCAAATATCGGGAGAAAACGTGCGGTGACTATTCAGTTGAGAGAACGTATGATGCCTGATCAAGCGTTTCAAGTTTTCCCATCCTATTTTGAATAAAATAGACCCAAAATTACCTGTTCATTTTAGCAACAAGTGTTGAAGAGCAGCTTTAGACTTGCTGTCTCTTTAAATGCGAGTCATCTCGGGGAATTTCATCAATGGGTTTTCTTTCCCTCATTTCTGTATTCGGTTTGGTTTTAGCTTTTAAACTCTACCTGGAAGAACAAAAGGCAAATTTAGTTTACTGGTTTGGTCTTTACAACTCAATTCAAAGGTAATTGCTTGCGATTGGAGCAAAGGTTAGCGGCTCACATACGATTTAGCGTATATTACCTTTCTCATATCATCAACAAGTCCCAAGAAAATGCGTAGACGTGCTTTCTCTTCAAAGGCGAGTTATCTTGAGTCAAATGCGAGTCGTCTCGGGCAATTTCAGCTACGTAACGGACTTCTTGCCCACTTCACTCTCATTCAGTTTGGTTTAAAGCTCTCAAACTCCACCTGGAAGAATAAAAGGCACCATTAGTTCACTGCTGAGGTCTTTAGAACTCAATTCAAACGTAATTTGCGTGAGGTTAGAGGGAAGGTTAGCGCCTCGACGGTCAGATTTAGCGTATATTACCTTTCTTATATCATCAATATTCCCCAGAAAAAGCCTGGACGTGCTTTCTCTTCAAAGGCGAGTTATCTTGAGCCAGTTCAGCCACCATTCATCGGTCGTCAATCTGTTGTTCACAAATTTCATCGTTTAACTTCGCTTTAATTCGTCAAAATTCTGCATGAAAAGAATAAAAAGCAACGTTAGTGTTATACAAGTTTGTATTCAAAGCGAACACAACAAGAACACTACGAGAAAGGCATTACAAGACGTGAACTAAAGACACGTGGAACTTCAGCCCAAAAGCTCACGATGAAGCAAGCTGATAAAACACGCAAAGGGAAAGGCATATTACCTGGTATTACATGCACCAACGACAGTCTGTCAGAGATAGTAAACTTCTATTAAACTTCTCTTCTGCTGAAGACGATAGCAATCTGATAGAAATTTTTGTTGAAATTTTCTTGGCATGGAGGAGACTCATCTTTATTCTTCGAAGACCAGCGCTGAAGTGATGTCTCAAACTGGAATCAAAAGCACATATTCATTTCACCCGCTCCTCGTGTCTGCAAAATAAAGCCTCCTATTGGATGAACACTCCCGACCTGACAGCTCAACAACGCTTCTGATTGGATGTTCATAGTAATTTAAATAATATGATTAATTCTCTTCTCCTGAGCCTGGACATCAGAAATGAAAGGAAAGAATTAATCATATTATTCAAATCACTATGCTCGTCCAATCAGAAGCAATGTTGAGCTGTCAGGCCGGGAGTGTTCAGCCAATAGGATGACTTTATTAGGAGCGGGTGAAATAAATATCTAGCTTTGATTCAACGTTGCCACATCACAACATGGATAACACGGAGTCGGAATTCCGGAGTCGGAATTCCGGAGCCGGAGTCAAAATTACGTAATAATATTGGAAAACACGGAGTCAAAAATTATGGAAAACACCAGGCTGAGAAAACACGTAGTCTGCCAAAAACATGGAAAACACGGAGTATAAATGTTTGGAAAACACGGAGTCAACGTAAATTATACATATATTCATAAATGAAGGATCGCTCATAAGTCTATACTAACCCATTTAAATTGAGGAATATTATTTATATTTAAGGATAAGTTTTTCGGTCGTTTATTTACCATTTGCGGAATAGCAAAAACGTTACGCGAATTTGACGCCATGTTGTTTAAAAACGCTATCAAATTTGCATAAGTCACGTTGAGTCATTGACCACTGAGCTTGGCAGACTTCCAAACATTTATACTCCGTGTTTTCCATATTTTTAACAGACTCCAATATTATTACGTCAGACTCCGTAATTTTGACTCCGAAACTCCGGCTCCGGAACTCCGACTCCGTGGTATCCATGTTACCTAAAAATTTGCCGCATACTATGTACTTTTTCACTATTATGTTTCCAATGTTATATCTAAATAAACACGATAACCAAGGTCAAACTCTGTTAGATGAGAAAATCGAGATCTTAATATATTGTGTATACTAATTATCTATAAAATATATAGATATAATTTGTACATTTTAGAATATTCATCACAGCTCGTAGTTATATATACATTGATCATGACTATGCGATATTGGCTAGTGATTATAAAAGCTCTGTTCACACTACAATTTTTTATAGCCATTTTTTTATATAAACATTAGCTTTTTTAAGTTCCATAATTCGAACAGGGACCTGATTAGACTGATAGTGTAACAGGGCCTGGATTCGAGTTGTGTCGCGTCAGCGTCACCATTTGACACGGTATAATATATTCCCTCAGTGACTATTTTAAAATCTACCATACATTAATCTGTTCGTTTTCCTTTCCAGAAAAACTATCATTGAACGATTCATCTAGACTATTATATTTTCGATACTTGACGAACGCATTGGACTTGTTTTTCATCTTGCCATTCACGCCTGCTCTTCCATCTTTCACTACTGGTCCATTCCTCTCGCCAAGAGGTGAGCGTGTCGCTTGCTCGCCTAACAACGCTTTTTTCAACACCTTTCTCTGGAGTTTATCTTCATTCTGGGAGCTGCGTTGTTTCTTTGACAAAGGCTTTCTTCTTTTGATGAGCTCGTCTGTTTCCCCCCTGAAGGCGCTGCCTGGGGTGTCGGGGGAGTTAGGGGTCAACTGTCTTGGTGTGCTACGGGATTTAGGGCAAGGAGGTGTGCTGGGTAGACTGCAGAGTGAATCAGTGTTCTTCGGCGACGATTCTTCGTCCAGTAATTTCAAAACGGATTTCTGTTGAGCCACAGCATTAATACTCTGCAAGTGAAGTTTTAAATTTGCAAAATACTCTTGTAAATGTTAGTTTGACATACTCTTCACACGTAGCTGAGCAGGGAAGGAAGATACCCTTTGTGGTGGAAGGGAGCATGCACATGGAACTGATAACCAGGGGTCGTGTTGACTGGCATGTAAATTAACATACATTTGGTCACAAATATATTGCACTTTAGTAGGAATTTATATTTTGCGATGAAACTCCAATCTGATTGTAGATTTGGCTTGAATGCTAAACCTACCTCTGAATCATTGCCCAGATTCTCACTGCTTGCTGTTGTATTGTGAATGCCGCTGCCATCATAGATTTGTAACCTTTCCAATTGTGCTCGGAGTTCGCTGTAAATATTGTCAGTTGACGACTTTTTATTTTCATCAGTGACCGGAGTACGTGTTATTTCATTTGAGGGAGATCTAGGGTCCCCAACGACGGCACCAATGTCTTCTTGATCGCGTATTTTTACTCTTTCAATCCGATCAAAAACCGGTGTCCTCTCGAAATCATTGCTGGGCGATCGTGGATCCCACATTGCACAAACGCCGATTTCCTTCTCCGTTTTCGGTGTTTCTGAACCCGCATCTTCTTCGAAAGGCACTTTGCTTTCGGTTAATCCCATTTTAAGACAACTTCGCTGGTTACAGAACTTTTTATTTGCTTATTTCAAACAGAAAACCTCTTGTAAACAGACATGTAACTGAAATGCATCAATAGACAATTACTCAAAATTTACAAATTCAAATTTAAACGTTTGAAAATCAGCCAATCAGAGACGAGAATTTGCTACATTTTCGCTGCAACCGCTGGCTTTTTTGCGCGAGGGCCATGTTTAAAATACATTTACATAGAAATGTAAACATCGTTGTAATAACTTTTGACACTGAAAATTCATAATTTTATCGATTTCGTGAAAAAGATCAGAGAGAAGAACGGTATTATGAATGTCTACTGAAGTATTGTATGATGTTCTGTTAATATTTAATAAAATTTGAACGGTTTATTATGGTCGTTGTTAGGGCAACCTAACGCCAAATTCAATATAAAAGCTTTTATAAAGGTAAACAAATACACAATATCGCATGGTTGTTTTGTTATGATTATAAAAGTTTCGTAGAAGTATCTTTCCTAAGAAAGCATGGTTTTACATAACGGGAGTTACACTTGCGAGCTCCAAAAAGGAAATAAAATGGATCCTTTACAAGAATCACAGGATAAATTTTGTGAAAATCCAAACGATGTCTCTAATGCACGAGAAAAGGTCTGTGAAACGATTGTAATGGAAGAAAGGAAGGAAACAGTTGAGACACTCCAAAGTGCCTTTTTGAAATTTAAAAGAAATAGACGGGTAAGCAATCCTCTAATGATCTTTCTTCATCACTACAGTGCAAAACTTTAGAGTTTGAGGTGGAGTGTTGGAAGATTTACTTTTGACTGAGGTCAAATTCTGATCACCCAATTGTATCATGATGGAAAGGGATTTCATTTCAGATGGCCTAAGCGAGTATAACACCTTTAGTAGTTTTTGACTGAATATTCATACTGGTGTTACTAGAATAAGCTGAAGCAATATGCGGTATCAGAAGACAGATCAAAGCAAAATGTGAGAACGACAGAACAAATGGATCAACTGAGAAAAAAGTTTGTTGAGCAAGCAAAGTCCTACTTTGGAGTACCTTATGCCAGGCGATACCATGAACCAGGCAGTATGTATGGGGTATAAGTTCATAGTTCATAGTTCATAGTTTTAGAATGACCACACCCATTTTCAAATGACCCGCCCACCCTCTACCTCTGCCATATATTCAATATTGTTCACTATGGTGTGGAGAAAGTCTTATGTCTTCAAACATGTAACATTCTCAGGTCCAGAATACGATGCTCCACTGTTCCTTGATTGCTGTGGACTTGTGCGTAAAGTGCTTCGTGACTTGAAGGAAGATTTTGGATTTTTTATTGGGCCTTGGAATCAAGCCTACATGGTACAGCTGCTGTGTTCTTTTGTCCTTGAAATATATGATAAATCTAATTCTCTGTCGTACATTTTAGTTCGATACTCTGCCGGGTACAATTGAAAATGTTAAAGAAATGAAACCGGGAGATTTGGTTTTTGTATCTGGTGTTTTCTTTAATCCCAAAAGTAAGCTTGTTTTTAACACCGAATTACCTTGATATAAGTTCGTACCAGGTGTATCCGACTAGCATGAATTACTACATCTTAGAAACAATACTGTGTATCCTAGAACGTAAACAAAAGCATAACATGGTTCATGTTGAGATCTGGGCTGGTGATGGAGAGAAGACAATCGGGGCGAGATGGCAGAAAGGAAAGTAAGTTGAAATGCTGGACATCTCAATTATTGTCATTAGCATTTGATTGCAACTGATTCAGTTTTAACTAGGGTACAGATTCACGATTCGTATCAGTATGTATCAAAGAGTTACTATAACATGGTGTATCATTTCAAGTCTATTGACACGTGGTTGAGAGGTACATGCAAAAGGTGAGATATAAAAAATTGCACTTTTATTGGAAAGCTCAATCACTTCTATAAACTAGTTTGCCAATGGACAAGACTGTCAAAACTGACAGGCTTTGCACCTATATTTATTTTATTCCCGTTAGCTTTTGTTCACAACATCGTTGGAGAACTTCGGCTCGATCTGGACTAAAAAAATCTATATTTTCAACGCCGCAATCTAACGAACGAGCTGATGATTTGGGTGAAGAGGAAAGTTTTAAAGAAAATGAAGGCTTGGATGAGACGGCGGGAAATGTTTTGGGGAGAAACGTTTCTGAAGATGAGCAAGTAAACGACAATGACGAAGAGGATTTTGTGAAAAGCAAAACAGAAAATCGTTATCAAGGCAATGAAGAAGCGAAAACAGGATGGGTCCAGGATGTCCGCTCAAACGATCAAAAAGATAAAATGGAAGGCAAAATAATCGATTTTAAAAAAGACCTTATTGATATAAAAACAGAACATTGTGATATTGATGAAGAAGATAGCGCTGTAAAAGAGGATATCTTTTCTGATAATACATGTCTCACTTGTTTTTGTAGCCTTTGTACATCCGATGTCGATCCTTCGGTAGAAGACAAGGCATCGGAACAAGTACAGGTTTTGAATGGTAGTTGTCCGTTAGAAAGTAATAATGAGAATGGATACAATACAAATTCAGAAGTAGATTATGTAAATACATCTTTGTCATTGGATAATATCAATGTTGAAGTAACTGAGGTTACAACTCGTCCTAACTCTGGAGGCGGAGCCGAAGGAGGCGGTGCAAGGAAGCAGGGATTGATGAAAAACTCCGTCAACAAAAGAGAAAGAGGTAAACAATGATCCTTATCTTTCAATAGGGCGCATCCTTCGTCACAGTCTTTTTTCGACTTTCTGGAGCAACTTATAAATTAAAACTTGTCAGAAATTCATTGAAAGTTCGTTGAGAAAACAATTTGTCTGAAAACAAAGTTCTAACATTGACTCACCCAGGCGGGACAAGAAGAAGAGGCAACAACGATGATGATCAGACGAACAATCCGAGAGATCCTTCAAAACCATTTTGCAGACCAAGCCCATCCTCAACGAGTTTACATCAAAAGGCCCCAACGTTTTTTATTGGTGGTCACAACGGAGCAAAAATGTAAGTCTCTAACACCTGGCAAGTCGACGGATTCAAAAACGCTGGAAATGATTCATTTTTGCTCCATGGCAATGAAGTCGTTTTTATAAATATCTTTTATTTCAGGGTTGAAGCAACGCTATCTTCACTTGGTTGGAATCGAATTTATGATAAGCACGATCAGACGTTTTACCTCAAATGGGTGGAATGCAAAAGAAATTTAGATTTCTTAAGCTTTAGAGAAGGTTTGTAAATATAATTGTGAATATCTTTACAAGACAGGCTGACATTTTGCCGACATTGCGTTTTATTTTATATCTCTTAATTGAAGGTGAGCAACTGGTGAACCACATCCCCAATGGTAACGTTCTCACAACTAAAATCGGATTACTGACAAGTTTACAAGAGTTTGAAAGGGTGAACAGCAAAATACAATCTCCCAGCAGAAGGTAGCAAAGCAAAAGAAATCATTTATTTTGCTATCGCGGGCTTTTGCCAAACGGCGACTTTCATGCAATAAAATATTTATCGAAATATTCTTCCAGAGCAATTCAGATGAAAGATTTTGTACCGGAGACTTTCAAACTTCAAAATCAAACGGAAATAAATAACTTCATTCAGCACATTTACCAAGGTAGACGAGTTTTTTAATATTTTGATGCATAAGAAAACGCAGCATATGCTCAATACCAGTTACGAAGCAGCACAATGCCAACACTAGACCAAATCTTCGTATTTGCCATAATGAAAGCAAAGATTGTATTAATACAGACAATGTTATGGCGTTTTAGACGGTGAAATATGGATATGCAAACCAACTGGGATGAATCAAGGGAAGGGAATTTTCCTGATTCGGAATCGAGATGAACTATTGGAAAAACTTGGGCCTTTGGTAAACAACCAAGGTCGCCAGAGATGTTTCCCATCTCCTGGCAGAGTTGTGCAAAGGTATCTATCACCATTCAAGTAAAGAAAAGCATCATTATAAAGTAATACATATAAAAAAATCAATCAATCTTATCGTTCTTATCTCAATGAAGTGAACTACATGGCTTTAAATTCATTACAGATACATCCTTAATCCTTTCTTACTTAACGGATACAAAGCTGACATCCGCACCTACATGTTGATCGCAGGCACATCACCTTATATGGTTTTCTATTATCCGGGCTACGTACGATTGTCTCTCGTGCCGTACAGTTTGAACCAGGAAGAAGTACATGCGCACCTTACCAATCAGGTAGGGGTCGAGTACCCGCCGCCACTACTGTGGGGAGGGGGTGTCACATTAAGCTTTAGAGAAAGCTCATCATATGTATATGGGTTGGGAAAATTATTTCGTATTTGAATGATATCGTTGATGATATTTTAGTACATCCAAAAAAAACATCCTTTGTACGAACAAGTGAAAGAAGAGACAGTTTGGAGTCTGGAGCAACTTCAAGAATATGTTAGTAAAAGCAGTAACAACGCGTTACCTTCTGACTGGATGGCGACTTCTTTCACGGTAGGATTGAATTTCAAGAGATTGGCGAAGAAGTTGTATACGAAAGACGTCTTTATATACAGTTTTTAGTGAACGTTATCGTATCCTAACGATATTTTCATGGCGCTCTTTCAAGATATGTCTTGTTTTATCATCTGTAGAAACGAATGCAAGAGATTATGCTGCATTGTTTCCAGAGCGTGCGCTACAAACTCGAAAGGAAATTGGGATATTTTGATTTGCTTGGCTTTGACTTCATGCTCGATGAAGACTTGAAGGTAAAAGTTTATTTAGGGTTCAATCCAGTACTGCATGGTGATGCGACTGCATGGTGATCTACTAGTAGCATGGTGATGCGTCTCCTGAATTCCAGCCATATAAATTATCATTGTTTTGGAATTTCGGTTTGTGATCGCATTTCAAATTATTTTAACAAATGCATCTACTTCTCGTTTAGGTATGGCTGATCGAGATCAATGTTAATCCAGCGTTACACACGAATTGCAAAATTTTATCCGATGTCATTCCGGAGCTGGTCGATTCTACTTTAAGTAAGTATTGTCGATCGAGGATATGTCTTGAATAACAAGAGAGTACAAACTGTCAAGCCAGTTACGTGAAACAAAGTTGTTCTTTCCGTGGCTCGTTTGAATAGCTGTAACCGTGAATCAATTCCCTTGTGTTATTTCACAGAGTTGGTTTTAGAAGTGTTTGAAAAAAGCAAGAAGAGGGAGAAAGTAACTCCATTGGAAAATCTCGGAAAGTTCCAATTAATTTTCAGCGATGACAAAAGGTAATATAAAGCGGAATGGGACGTCATTCATGAGAAGAAAATATACATGTTGATATTCTGTGCCTTCTCAGAGAATTACGGTTCAGCCATGTGAAAGCCCTGGGCAAGCCACGCCCGAAAACGGGTAGATTTCGTTATACGCTGAACATTGTTGGGTTGTTTTAAAGCCGTGTAGCAGGTCTATATGATATATGACATGCAGTCTTTCTCTACTTAAAACAGCGTGAATGAAAGAAAAGACGTAACAAAGTTTTAACAATCTTATTTTTTTACAACAATACTAGAAATCATTACAGACAATATCTTGTCATATAAGAAGTGTCTTACTCGTAATTTACTTCCATAAAGCGGACAAAATGACCACCGACACCGTGTTTTGTAGAAATCCAAACATTCACCCGTTCCTTCGGCACGTGAAAAGACAGAGTGCTGTTAAATATAATCTTTAAACTATTTATAAGCATTTTTATGATAACAAAAACTGAACTCGAATTTCTAACCCAAATTCTTAATCCGTCTTTAGCTTTGATACCATTTTATTTGGCCGATGGGACCAGCCCATTACGGCAAAAAAACGGGTAAAAATATCCGAGCCAATTTGCAAACGAAATTTTCAGGCAAGCAAGCAATACAAGACCTTGATGCGGTAAACTAGAGTCTTCACAATACAATCTATATTACATGTCTGCCTATAACGTTAGAAACACAGGTTCCACACAAAAAAAACATTACTAGCATATTAAGAAGCCTTTTAGGCTGAAATTATATACGCGTAAAGTGTTAGTAGAAGTAAGACCTGAATGTTGTTTACTTGCCCAAATCATTAAATGTTCACGCACTGGTATATGCACAAAATCAACTTATAATGCCGCGCGTCTGATCATTGTTTTCACAATTTTTAAATCCATGTCATGTGTCCATATTTTAAAGCACTGGTTTCAAGTGTTATTTTAAACGATGTATGCGATCATAGCCTTCAACAAACCATACTCCGTGCTCCCGTCCTCACAATATGCAGAAACAATGATATACAAAATAATAAGATTTTAGAAAATATTAACCGAATTATAGCCTTAAATTAAGATGTCAATCGTCCTGTAAATGTACATGTTTCTATAGTTTTCGTTTAGCATTGCCAAACCAAAACAGCCAGTATGAATCATGCTTATCACCAACAGGCAATTCCATTTTCTTCTACAAAATAACGCATTTCTTCTTTTTGGGTTGCTCAGGCGGTTCTAAAGCCGCTAAAATCGCCTCATCGAAAACATTCTTTAGGCCTTTCTGTGTCAAGGCCGAGCACTCGACGTATTTCACTGCGCGGAGTTCACGCGCGAGTTTCTCCGCCTGCTCGACGGTGATCGGCTTTTGACGATTCTTCGCGAGCTTTTCTATCGTGGTCGCGTCGTCGCGCAAATCAACTTGCGTGCCCACGAGAAGGAACGGCGTTTTTGGGCAATGATGCGTGATTTCCGGGACCCACTGGGAAAAAAAAGCGAACATTCATAATTTACAAATGACACCTTTTTACATGCAAGTGAATAAGTTTAGGCGTGCAACGAGTTGCAAAGTTGTAAACTTGCACGATTACAGACGTTTCCAGACTTCCTTGTTTAAAAGTACGATTTCATGTGATACAAGCCTTTGTAGGAGACATTGTGCCTTGTGGAGGGCCATTTTTGCCTATTACTTTCCCCCTTACTATTTGGAATAAAACTAGTGCAAATATTAATGGGAGTTTCCGTGTTAGCACTAGCTGTCACACGTAATGTTTCAGCCAAAACAAATAAACTCATCTACAATACACTGCACATACCTTTTCTTTGACATTTTCAAATGAAGCCGGTGAGACAACAGAAAAGCACACAAGAAAAACATCAGTTTGTGGATAGGAAAGAGGTCTTAATCTGTCATAATCCTCCTGACCTAAAAAGATAAGATAAGAATGCTCACAACTGGTTCTTTATGATAGCACCTGTTAATTGACAGGTAATTAGATATCTACTTCATTAATTTGTGATAACTATGTAAATTGACTGAATCAATGAAAAATAGATACTTTTAAGACATTTTCACAGTATGCAACAACTAAAAGATGCCAAATTATGAAATTTAAAAAGATATTTTGAATTAAGCATGATAACTCTTTGCAATTATGTAACATGATATTTGTAAACAGTTTGAGGAAGCAAGGGATTTTAGATAAGCAGTTTCAATAGGGAAAGACTGTATAACCTTTGCTATAAGCACATATTAATCCAAATAAAATGCATAATCTATTTACCTGCAGTATCAAAAAGGCCTAAAGTATATGGTTCACCACCTATCATCACTGTTACAGCATAGTTATCAAATACCTAAAAAAACACACATATCTCCATTAGCCCTTTCTTTCATGTCAGGTTATGCAAGCAAATGTTTTCATTACAAAATGAGAAATACACTCACCGTCGGAACATATTCACTTGGGAATTTATTGGTTGTGTATGAGATTAATAGACAGGTTTTACCAACTGCACCATCACCAACAACAACACACTTAATAGTCTGCATTTTCAAGGTATATTTTAACTAACCAACCACTATAGCTTTGTAATATCTGCAAATGGAAAAAGAATATTAAGCATGATTGTCAGTTTGTGAATATTCCTGTGCATTGTGTTTGTATTACTGTATCTCTTTGTGTTTGACTGGCAAAGCAAAATAATTAAATAAAGGAGATAAAGCATCTTCTTCATGACAAGTAAAATTGTTTGACAATACAACATGACAGGTAAAATTGTGTGACTATAAAACAATAACTAGGAAGTAAAAATGCTGTATATAAGGTTATCCACAGAAATTGGAAAATATAAAGAAAGGTAATGTATATATCATATTCTTACACTATTCTAAATGACTTTTCATAGCTTCTTCTTTTTCAGTGTATTATCACTTACTCTAAGGTGGTTTATATTCCTTCTTTGACTTTACTGTTGTCATATATGTGTATGTAAGACAAAAACATCTTATCTTGCTTTCCTTTTTATAATGTTTCTGTTTAGGTTTATTTACATATACACCTCTGTATAGTGACACTGAAGTTCATAGTGTCTTCACGAGAGAATGATGGTCTCCTAGTCCGAGCTGTGCCACAAGTGAACTAATCACTTTGGAGCACAACAAAACCCTTTATATATGTACGAGCAGCCAATCTCAAAATAGACAGATATTGCCGACCTTTTAAATAATATTGCAAACTGTTGTGTTCTGACTTGGCAACCATATATTGTGCAAGACTTCCTACTGACTTGTAACAATGTTTCAACCATGAACAGATGCCATTTTTACAACTTAAAACTACATCTTTTAAACCTTAAAATGTCTGTGCCTTCTCATAACTTTATAAGCCTTGTTGAAATATTAACTGGCCACCCAATTAAATAAATATTCTAAATTTTATGTGGTGGAGTTGTGGGTACACAAGGTACAGTTTTGAAATACTTTAGGATTATTTAAATCAACATTACGTTTGAGCGCTGCCGAACGTTTAATATAAATGTGGATTCGAGAGAAGGGATAAACGTATGCTGAAAAAGATCTGATAAAACGCTGCAAGATACACATTTGTGTTTTTATGAATGACGTCTTTTATTCAAAGGGTAAATGGCACATATTTTAACATACATATCCGGCATTTTGCTGAATCAAGAAGAGAAGTGGCTTCCGTTTTTACAACTAAAAATTTTTTAAGTCCTAAATTAAGACAATTTTTGAAGTACGAATTGAATTATTGTGAATTGAAATCCCTGTTTATGAATTAGGAACACTCTGGAACACTTGTATTTAAATATAATAGTTCATATTGGAGGTATTTCAGTATAAAATGCTATACAATGATATAAATATTGGAGCAATTTGGGAATCTATCGGTTTCAAAATTGGCAATGGTGTGATTTTCGTCAATGAAGTATTTTAAAAAGCTAATAAATTCTAAAATCTATAACTATACGTTGAACTACGTTACTTCCGTCAAATATCGCACGATTTGCGGTTAACGCGCAGTAAAGAATATAAAAATAATATATACTGAACAGTCCGGTATATAACAAGAGAAATTTTCCCCTCAAATTGTTATTTCGGTACCTCGAACCGATCGTACACCCAGATAAGCTTCATGACAATTTATGGGGAAAACATATAAGCGAAAATCGCTTTCAATTTGTGGGAAAGATCTGAACGGACTCGTTGTTTTATACCGAGAGATGTAAACACTAAAATCAATTATCGACGCTCTGGTTTGAAGGCGCTATAAAACGTGCTTTTCGTGGTTGTAGGAGAAATCGCGCACATTAGATACTTCGACGGAACTTGGAGATACATAATGGACACTTACCGCTACAATCCGGTGCCGATTTTTCTACTTTTTTTTGGCTAAAACACCAACGATGTCAGCTTCGATGTTCTTGTCGGATTTCGAGGGCGGTGGCAAGTCTGCCCGCGCATTAAACGGGCTGAACGAGATCGAGGCTGTTTGTAGGTAAACCTCCGCGACTCGCGAGATCTTGAACTCTCAAATACACAAATTTTCAAAACTTTTTTAAAAAGTTTCCTCTTTCTGCTTCAATATGCCCGATTATTTAGGAAAAGACCAAAGGAAAGTTAAAGGGGATGGTGATAAAGATGAAAAGCCGTTTCAAGGTATATATCAGCCTGAAATTCAGTGATAGAATTGCGAGACAAGTCTATTCAATGACCATGACTTTGTAATTTGTATATGTATCTATAATGAATATAATGTGTATATAGTCATGCTATAACATACTGTGGTTGATGTGGTATACATCACATAATGTTAGATCTGTATAGTGTCTATTCCATGATCCATTTATAATCGAATTTCTATTTACTCATTTGTCAATCCTATCCACATTTCTCCAAAGCAATCCACACTGTCATGTTGGACTATCATTCTCTTGATTGTAATTTGTAATCATAGCAAAACTTGCCACCCATCCCGTATGGGTGAACTAAGGGCAAGCGTAGTTATGATATACCAAGGATAGAAGGTTGCCATTTGCCTGCCCAAACATTCACTGTCTTAATCTGACAATTCCTCACCAGTTGCACATCTACATTGGAACAAAGTCATATGAATAGATAGGGGGCATGAGGTTTGATGAGAGATAAAAAGCTATTGCCAGTTTCCACTAGGTTATCATAGCTCTTTCTTATTTTATTATAGCTCTTGATGAAGGAGACATTCAATTATTAAAAACATATGTGAGTCATAAAATTCTATTAATTGTCTTAATTTCTCCTCTCTGAGTTTCCTGGATGCCAAACCAGATTGTGATAGTCTAAACACTAAAAAAGAGTATATCCTTTAGGGAGCTGGATCGTATAGCAAAGCCATCAAGAAAGTGGAGGAGGATATCAAGAATTCATTGAAGAAAGTCAATGAACTGACTGGTATTGCCTGCTGCTAAATTAAATCCTGAAAGATGTCAGAATATTTAGTAGATAGGGGATTAAGTAGATCGCTGTGTGTTTTCTTGTTTCAAGGTATCAAAGAGTCTGATACAGGTCTTGCTCCTCCGGCTCTGTGGGATTTAGCAGCCGACAAGCAAGCTCTACACAGTGAACAACCACTTCAGGTATCATAACTAGAATGGTCAAATATAAAATATTCAAAGAAAAGCAGCCTTTTTAAACCTGGAGACTTACGGAGTGTTTCTGTGTATTTTTATTGCAGGTTGCTCGA
Organism: Dendronephthya gigantea; assembly: GCF_004324835.1. Lineage (NCBI taxonomy): Eukaryota > Metazoa > Cnidaria > Anthozoa > Malacalcyonacea > Nephtheidae > Dendronephthya > Dendronephthya gigantea. Next base: position 1,446,018 of record NW_021163020.1, read on the forward strand.
TGTACAAAGATAATAAATGCCGATTCTGATGATGCTAAATATATAATAAATGTCAAACAGTTTGCAAAATTTGTTGTTGATTTGGGTGACCAGGTTGCTCCAACAGATATAGAAGAAGGGATGAGAGTTGGGTAAGTGATACCTAAAGATCTCTCTTATCTGTATCTCAGTTAAAGGATTTTCTTTAAAGATTCTTGCTTATTTTATTGCATCTAGGGTTGATCGTAACAAATATCAAATCCATATCCCTCTTCCACCAAAAATAGATCCAACTGTTACCATGATGCAGGTAGGTTTAACACAGTTGAAAGAATCGATTCAAACACTGATCCAGTTTGGTTTCGTACTGGGGAGGGGGGTGCAGACCATCTGCTTGCCATGGGGTAGGTACAACCACCACCCCTCTGCATCGCCCTAGTAAATTGATCCCTGAATTCAAATGGTTTCTTCAAATCTATAGGTAGAAGAAAAACCTGATGTGACCTACTCTGATGTGGGTGGCTGTAAAGAACAGATTGAAAAACTACGTGAAGTTGTTGAAACACCCATGCTTCATGTAAGACATGTATAAAGAACTCAAATCAGAACGATTACCTTGTATATAAACTCTTCTTGTTTGTTTTAGCCGGAAAGATTTGTGAACTTGGGCATTGAACCACCGAAAGGTGTGCTATTGTTTGGACCACCTGGTACAGGAAAAACATTGTGTGCGAGAGCTGTGGCCAATAGAACAGATGCTTGCTTTATCCGAGTCATTGGCTCTGAATTAGTGCAGAAATATGTTGGAGAGGTGAGGAGGGGGTTTCTGTTTTCCCCAGGGAATAATATGAGTTGCAGCGTGAATAAATTGGTTGATCTACTTAGCAAAATTAAGAATTTTCATTTATCGTACTTCTAAAAATCATCAACTAGGAATCCAGTTGGTTCAATGAATTGCTTGTTGGTTTATTTCCATATGTCGTTTTTTACAGGGAGCCCGTATGGTTAGAGAGCTGTTTGAAATGGCTCGTACCAAGAAAGCTTGTATCATCTTTTTCGATGAGATTGATGCCATTGGAGGTACGTTAGTTTGTTGGTTGATGACTAGAATTAGCTGAGAAGAACAAAATGTCAACAACAACAAAATCTGGCAGGGAGGCAAGCCTTGAACCACGGAAGATCCTGGGTATATTGAATACACCCCAAGCGAGCATTGGGCGATTTTGTTTTTTCTTTCAAGGTGCCAGGTTTGATGATGGTGCTGGAGGAGACAACGAGGTTCAAAGAACGATGTTAGAACTTATTAATCAACTGGATGGTTTTGATCCCAGGGGAAATATTAAAGTACTAATGGCTACTAACAGGTTTGTAATGATTTCGCGCAGCGAATACGAATGCTGTGTATGTACCACTGACCTATATTATACTCTAGTATAGGTTAGTGGTATGTACATTACTATGTTATTACAAAGTATTTTATCATTTTACTCTTTTTCAGACCCGACACTTTAGATCCTGCGCTAATGAGGCCGGGTCGTCTGGATCGTCGAGTAGAGTTCAGTCTTCCAGATTTAGAAGGTCGAGCGAGTATATTTAAGATCCACGCGCGATCCATGAGTGTGGAACGCGACATTCGATTCGAACTTCTGGCTAGACTCTGTCCAAACAGCACTGGTATGTTGAGAAATTACCATTTGAGGTATGACGAAGCATGGACAATCCTGCTGTAATAAATTACGAATTTGTTTTAGGAGCTGAAATCCGAAGTGTCTGCACGGAAGCTGGTATGTTCGCTATTCGAGCAAGAAGGAAGGTAAGGATTCTTTAGAAACTTAGAATTTTCTGGCCTATTCTCAATTCCATTCTTTTCCAAAACCAGGTTCTTTCGAAGCGTTTGTCCAATTGTAGTAGATACTATGTTCTCGTGTTAACACACCCGTTCTCTCATTTAGGTTGCGAGCGAAAAAGATTTCCTCGAAGCTGTAAATAAAGTCATCAAGGCTTACGCGAAATTTAGTGCGACACCTCGTTACATGACATACAATTAAATATGATAAACGTTTTTTTTCTTACCCAGAACTCTCTGAGAGTTTGGATTGATAAAATGTATAAACGAAGAAGAGAGTGGTGCAAAGGTTTATTTCCTTATTAATAAGAAGATTAGAATAGAGAAAAAAACGACTGTATTTTGAAATATTGAAATAGGCGAGTTTTGTCGTTTGTAACTGACATATAGACCTTGTGGTATACCTTTTGATGTACCTTGCAACTGAGACAATGGGGCCGTCCACAAAATACGTGACGTCCTGAGGGGTGAGGGGTGCTTAAGAGTGTCATAGGAAGTGAGGGGCCGGGGTGTCACTTGGACGTCACCCGACACGAGCTGAGAATTATTCCAAAATAAATTTGCACGATAATTTTCGGTCTTTCGTGCAAAAGATTCTCTTTCAACTCTAGTCAATCACACTGCGGTATGATTTGTCTTAGTGTCACATATTTTGTGAACGGTGCCTAACTATGGAATATAGTATTTTTCCGTTACTACCGCAGCCAAATAGTAGATAAATTGGATATCTTGCCTAAAATTTGAATGGCTGTGTGCTGTGCTTTATCTACAAGCGTTTTTAATCTTTTAATTTCCAAGCGCATGTCAGAAAGTAGCTTTTTCTGGGCTCCTCCTGGTAAGCTGGTATTCTGTACACGTGTATCTTTACAATATATTGCTGCACTTTGCTCAGCTGTATTTCCCCAAAGTGCGCTGTGATTGGCCAGATTGCAGGAGCTTTTCTAGCTGCGCTGCGATTGGCTACGAGCGCGGTCAGATTGGGACGCAATTATAAATTCTACTACGCAGTTGTGTAACATTCAGTCGAACAAGAAGTATGGAGTCTTGAATCGAATTCGAAGAAGAGAAGAAGATTTAACCGGCCTCTATCGTCGATCTGGATTTATTATAGTCGAATTTTGACGTTGGTTGGCCTTTCTGGAACAGCTGCTATTGGCCTTGCGTCAGGTTTGTACTAGAAGCAAAAATAACAATGTTTTTTTTGAAGCCTATAAGAGTCATGGTAGCGTTCGAATGAAATAGAATAGATGCCAATGTATTTCAAATTCTCGGTAAATACGTGTAATTGATGACCGATTTTTATTAATTTTTCAATAGCAAATGTTCAGGGAATCCTATTCCTAACAGTGCTATTTTTTTCTCTCAGTGGCACTGTAGATTATAGCCTGGAATACGGACCTAAAGAATAATGAATATCCAACCCGAAGTGAATAATATGAACGGAATTGGTTTAACGAACGGCAGCTCTGACGCTGCTGAATTTTCCCATCAAAACAACACGGATTTGGATACTGAAGGCTACACTCCCACATACGATGAAGCATTTCCCGAATTGCCTGTTTCAAACGTTCCCGTTGTGAGAAATCCTGGCCCGGCCAAAGCGACTAGCTATTCTGGCTCGATGCAAGCTATTCGCGCGAGCACCATTACACAGGTATTAAAATATCTGAGCCATCTAATCGCTATTTGAATATATTCCATTCCTAACTTTCTTTTAAATACCCTTTTGCAATTTTTATTTTTAACGAAGTCTTGTGATTTTTGTAAACTTTTATAGTTTATCAATTTCATGCCACTCTCATTCGTGACTACGAGTTTGCTAATTATTTTCGACAACGTGTCGTTTTCTCGCACATAAATAAATATGCACTGTGACCGATCGCAACCCCGTACCATATGACACTTTGAATGCCCGAAAGAAATATAAAAATAATATGCCTTAAGACCTGCTTCTATGCTGTCTTCTGTAGTCAAGCCGTTCGTTTTTTATCCAAAGTACGGACGAGATTTTTATCCTGTTCTTGTGACCGAAGTTGCAATTTATTGTCTTTTAGCCCTTGGGGGAACTTGAAATTTAAAACGCGTCGTTTTTTAAATGAAATCAACACGGTTTTGAAAAATATTTCTTCGAGAATCTTATCCTTATACAACATTGTAAAAATCGTATCGTTGGCACAATGTGAATCAGAATATAAATCTGAGATTAGATGAGCCCCAAAAGTGTTGCTTATTTGAATATTACGTCGCCTAATAGGATGAATTTTACGGAACCTCCAAACAATGCCCTTTTATTTTGTGCTGGGTTTTACGAGCCATTTAAATTATTTGGAATTTCCTGTTAGGGAAATTCTTTCCACAAAAGCTTTGCCACATTTTTTTGTTGTAAACAGCTCAGTGAAATGTATGAGGTCTGAGTTGAAAGTGTTTTCTTTGTATTTATCTCGACACCGACACGTGTACCACTTTCGCATTTCACTAAATATTTCTTGCTTCAATCAAGGAAAGATCTTATTAGCAAGTAAAATATTTGACACAATTTGACCGTAGTAGTGTTGTAACCGAGGTATAGCTATATTAGAACCTGTGGTTTTCAACTATATAAAGAGTATAAACAAAAATTGAATAAATTTGAATGTGCAGATGCAAATTTGCCACCGTGGATGATATTTCCTTAATTTTTATAGCAAAACTTCAAAGCCATGTAAAGTTTGCATGGTAACGGCTTATTGTAACGGATTGATGTGTAATTTTTGCATGAATATTACTCGATCACTCGTATAAATAAATACCTGTAATACCTTCATGATTCCTACATATTTTTCACGAATTATATTCGAATTAATCTATCAAGACTGGGTGTTAAAATGGTGTGATTTGAAGTGATAAGTTTCCAATCAATTCATCGCGATTTTTGGTGGGATTAATTCCACCCAGCCGTATCGAAAAATTTCACACCTGTAACTTAGAAGAATAGTTCTCTGTTGTTACAGGCACAGCCAAATTAAAATACTGCCTGTTTATATTATTGCCCCAAGTTGACTTTTAAGTTAGTATGTTATTTATGATATACTGTGATTTGATATGCAATATTGTGGAATATACATTGTTTTCGGATATAATTTGCAGTGAACTTTTCCGATCTGGTTTCTAGTGTGGGATTTTTCTATGAAGCTGCTGTTTTGATCTGGGCTAACTTAAATAAACAGTCATGCTTGCTCAAATAGCAACCAAGGTCACCAAGAAATATTTAGTTGTTTAATAGGAATGGCATAGCAAGTCACTTGCTCAATGAAAGAGAATTTGTCAAATCCCACCATCTTCCATGCATCCAGTCAATTTTTTAAGTGGCATCCAATTGATTTGGAGATAAATTTTTGTTTGTAAGAAATGGGAATCCAAGCCCGGTTCTTAATCTAACCATAAATTAATAAATAATCCCCGTTGTATTCAAGGTTTTTCGGATCCCCGTTGAAGATGTTACTGCGAAACCACTCGGTGATTTTGGAGATGCACGTCAAACTATGTGTCGAGATGTGTTTACAAAGACCGGTGCCTCAATTGAATTGAGTTATGCAAAGGACAAGAGTTTGAATATCCTCGCAACAGGCAAACCTTCACAGGTTGCAATGGCGAAAAGAGAAATCCTAAAGAAGCTGCAAACAGGGGTATGTGAATTGGCTGTTGATGTTTTTTATAACAGAGCTACTTTCTTTTAAATGTTCTATGCTTTAATAATAAATTCAGGTGAGATATGAGCTTCCAATTCCTGTTGAACACCACAAGTTTATCCTTGGCAAAGGTGGAAATAATCTGAAACAACTGGAAGCCAATACTGGAACTCATATCACCATCCCAAAGAATGGAGTGGGTATGGTCATTGTTGCTGGAATCAAGGAAGATGTTGAGAAAGCTTGTCATGAAATTCAAGTTATTTCTGACAGAAAGGTAATTTTTGACAACACGGCCTTTCATACCAGATCTTTTTGCATACGGCATAATTCTTCTTCAAAATAAACTGTTGTATTGATTGATTGTAAAATGTATTGATTAGATACATTCATTTTTAATTATAAATTCACACTCAATTTCAAGCTGCTGAAGGCATTATTAATTGGTTAAATAACTGTGCAATATGTGTTGTCAGAAACATGCTCAAAACATATTGATAGCTTGATAATAAATGTATTCTGTCAATCAATCAATCAATCAATCATTTTATTGATACCAGAATTGTTACAGTGAAAGTTACAAAAGGTTATTAAAACAAAGTAGTCGGTACCAGCTAGCTGTAACAACCGTAAGGCTGAAGAAAACAGCTAGCTAATAGTAATTATTTAAAAAAGAATTTTTACACGCAAGAAGTTAATACGACGAACCAAAGTTCCACACATATATATACAGGTATAATCGTAAGAAGTTGACGTTGTTAACTTGGATTGTTATGTATCATAATATGACTGTAATAACATTTTTTTCATTTCTTGTTTAAATTTAGATTTCCCAAGGCTTTTAAGATTTTCATCAATACTATTCCATGCCTTAGGGCCGGCAAATCTAATATTATATTTGCCGTAATTTGTTCTTATTCTGCAGGCAAAAGAAGGATTTGAACGACTGGAAATCCCCCGAATATATCATCCATTCATCCAAGGACCCAATCAAGAAACAGTACAGAATATCATGATGGAAACAGGCACGAAGATTAATATTCCACCACCGTCGGTGCAAAAGGATGAAGTTACAATTTCTGGTGATAAGGATGGTGTAAATTTGGCAAAGGATAAAATAATTAGGATCTACAAGGAAAAGGTAGTGGATACTATAACTAACAAACGGTTGTTAATTGATAGGGGAATTGTGTTTTGAGTAGAGTCCTTTAAGATGTTATCCTAGAATTGTTTTAATAGATATTTTTTTTCTTAGGAACGATGTGTGACTCCTGTATCCATTGAAGTGAAGAAATCCCAGCACAAATATGTTATTGGACCCAAAGGACATGTATTACAAGAAATTCTTGCATCTACAGGTGGGTGGCCTTGATTCAGCTTTATTTCAATAAATGCACCTCAACTTAGCAAGTCTAATAATATTTCCAGGAGTGTCTGTTGAAATGCCACCTTTGGATTCCGAAGCAGAGACCATAACTTTACGAGGAGAACCAGACAGACTTGGAGCAGCTTTGACACAGGTTTATGAGAGAGCAAACAGTGTTTCATTTGCTGAGGTCGAGGCACCACGTTGGCTACACAGGTTTATGATTGGACGGAGTGGAGAGAACATTAAAAAGATCACCCAAGATTTAGACAAGGTTTGTTTCTATTCCATTATCATGAGAAATTTTGACAATCCTAATATGCAGGCAAAATAATTGTATCAGGGGTGTAATCCTAGTGATAACACATTTTCAAATCATTCTTCATCAGCTGCATATTGAGTTCAGTGATGATAAGGACAAGATTACCCTGGAAGGACCCCCACAGCAAGTTGACAAAGCCAGAGAAGCATTGGAGACATTTGCACGTGAACTGGTAAATCAGCATTTCTTAAATTTAGAAATATTAGATTATTTGCACGACATAATGTTCATAGTTTCTCCTCCATTTACTCGCTTATTTTTGTAATTTCGAGGGTTTCATTCTGCATTTCATTTTGTAATTTTGAGAGTTCATTCTGTATTTCATTTTGTAGAGAGCAACAATGGACTTTGCTGAGGTGGAAGTTGACTATAAATATCACTCTCATATCATTGGTAAAAATGGTGCAAACGGTGAGATATTAAAGTACTTTACAAAGCCTATAGAAAACCCATTTGGGAAACTTGCAGCCTGGCTTATTCTACATTATTTATATCACGATAGTAAATCGTATCAAGGAGGAAACAAAAACAGCCATCATAATTCCTAATGATAGCGAGAAAAAGAGTGTGATCAGGATTGAAGGTTCTCCTCAAGGTGTAGCAAAGGCGAAGGCAGAAATTTTGGAAATGGCAAAGAAACTGGTAGGTTTGGGAGAAAAATTGCATGTTGTTTTAAGCAAACGCTATCATAAAGTAACCAGCGTTGGAGTTCGGTTGAATTCTGTTCTTTTCCGACTGTGAAAAATCCTAGAAAAACCACAGAAAATTGATTGAAATTGCTGTCGTTTCTAGGAAAACGAGCGTTCCCGTGATATCATCATTGAAAGCAAGTTTCATCGCTCGATCATCGGACCAAAAGGCGAAGGAATGCAGGATATCAGAAAGAAATTCCCCGAGGTGCGTGTGTCGTTTCCCGAGGCATCTTCAAAGAGTGACATAGTGAACATCCGTGGACCCAAAGATCAGGTGGACAAGGTTTACGCTCAGATGAAGAAACAAAATTCTGAATTGATTGCCAGCAACTACAAAATCGACGTGCCAATATTCAAGAAATTTCACCGGAATATTATCGGACGAGGTGGAGCGACAATTAAGAAGGTTGGTTTATTGTGAAGACGAAAAATTGGTTGACAATTGATGTGCAAATATAGTAGTAACTCAATATCATAAGACTTCATGGTTTAAACAGGGGAATCAGTCCAATAACAACAGTGGTTTCATCGCAGTAAGCTTTCTTCTTTCGTGTCATGTAGTAACAAGTTGGTTTCTGTGCTTTTGTTCCTAGATTCGAGATGAAACTGGAACAAGGATTGAACTGCCTGCTGAGGGAACCGATAGCAATATTATTAAGATCATCGGCCATAAGGCTCAGTGCGAAGATGCTCGTGAAAAGATTTTAGCCATTCAGAATGAACTGGTGAGTATATCTTTTAAGCAAAGAAGTTTTCATAAACAAATTTCAAATGAAAAACATGTTCTTCGTGAAGAATATCAACCGCAAACAGTTGGCTGTTCCTCGAATTGAAACTATCTTCTTTTTACAGGAAAGTATCCTGCAGGAAGAACTGATCATCCCTCACAAACTGCATAATGCAATCATTGGTGCCAAGGGCCGACTCATTCGTTCAATCATGGACGACTGCGGTGGCGTGACTATCAAGTTCCCACCTGGTGGTTCAAACAGCGACAAGGTGATTGTGCGAGGACCTAAAGACGATGTGGAAAAAGCTAAGAGTGAACTATTACAACTGGCAAAAGAAAAGGTTGGTTTGAGGGAATAAAGGCAATCTTAATGAACTGCTTGAAATAAAGGTTTTATATTTAATATGTATCTTTCCTTTTGCCAGGAACTGAGCAGTTTCACGGACACTGTAAAAGCGAAAGGCGACTATCATCGCTTCTTGATCGGCCGAGGTGGCGCTAATATAAGAAAGGTGAGTGCTCGCGGCTTGAGAAAACCGTTCTTCATAATAGTTGTTCTGGTTCACTAACAGCTTTTACTCTTGGCTTAGGTTCGTGACAACACCGGAGCTCGTATCATTTTCCCGACGAAAGACGACGATGACCAAGAACTGATTCATATTATTGGAAAGAAGGAGGCTGTGCAAGCGGCCAAGGAGGAATTGGAGAAAGCAATCAAGCAACTCGTGAGTTTGATTTCGTTTTCTCAAATGTTGCTTACTAGTATTTGCCTTTTTGATGGCAAGCACCGAGTAATGTTAAGCACTGAATTATGTTTAGCATTGAGTGATTTTAAGCTTTGAGTGATGTTAAAGCTTTGAGCGGGTGTTATTTTAGGATAACATCGTAGAAGACGAGGTGAATGTCGATGTAAAACATCACCGCCATTTTGTGGCACGTCAAGGTAAAGTCTTGACCGAAGTGATTGAAGATTTTGGCGGAGTTTCCATCAGTTTCCCGCGCTATAACAGTGGCTCTGAGCGCGTGGTGCTTAAGGGAGCTAGCAATTGTGTGGCTGGAGCCAAGGATAGGATTATTGAGATTGTGAAAGATCTGGAGTCGATGACGACCATTGAAGTTGTTATTGAGCAGAAACATCATCGCTCTCTGATGGGAGCCAAGGGTGCCACTGTGCAAGGTTCGTGTATAACTTTGAAATCAAGTATAGCTAAAAGTCAAATAACCTCGGCTAAAGCTTGTTATGCAGTGCTAGCCATATGCTGTAGAAAAATTGTAATTGAATGATATATTGGACGGGGGGGGAAGCTCCTGGTTCATATGCAAGTTGTAGTAAGAGTCATGTCTGATCTCTAAAGGAACAGGTACAACTGTCGCTTACTTGTGTGGTCTTCATCTTGCATTGCAGGAGTTCAGAATCGTTTTAACGTACACATCAGATTCCCAGAGCGGTCGAGTGCTGCTGTTAACGGCTCGCCGAGCGACGATCATCCGACTGTGAACGGAGACGGCCCGACCTCGCCGACTGGGAACGAAGATGGTGTAAAAAAATGTGATATCATTCAGATCACTGGCAAGATTGAACAAGCTGAACTTGCCAAACAAGCTTTACTGGTAAGTTGGTCGTGTCAAACAAGTTTACACCGGTTATTATGAAACCTATATATAAGTATGCTGTTCAATTTTAGGATCTTATACCAATCAATCAATCGGTAAAGATTCCATTTGATTACCATCGTTACATCATTGGTCAGAAGGGCGCTAACATCCGGGCAATGATGAATGAATTTGACGTGAATATCCTCATTCCACCCGCCAGAGATGAGTCCGATGACGTCACAATCTCGGGTCCACGTGATAACGTCGCGCAAGCTGTCAATGCCCTGAACAAGAGAGTCGACGAAATCGAGGCTGAGAACGAGGACAAGGTGGGTGACAGGGTGTGACTTCTGGGTAGACCTTCTGTGTTCTTCAAAGTGAACATAAACTCGGAAATAATTGATTTATTGAAAAGAATATTTCATAGGTAGAATATTTCATTCTCGATTTCATTCCCACAGGCCCTTCGTAATTTCCAACTGGAGGTATTCGTGGACCCGAAGTACCATCCAAAGATCATCGGTCGCAAGGGAGTCATAATTGACAAAATCCGTAAGGAACATGAGATTCAAATCCAGGTTCCTTCAATGAAGTCTGGTGCTGATGGAAGCTCTGACGTCATCACTCTGACTGGTTATGAAAGAAACTGTGAGGCGGCCAAGGAAGAGATCGAGCGCATGGTCAAGGAATTGGTAAGGAGCGGGGCGTAAGAGGGTGGGATAGGTACATATGTGAGCTTGTAGGGTCTCAAATGTTTCTCGCTCAAAATGACGAGGCCCCTCTACTAATTTTCTTTTAAAACGTGCAATTACGATTTGTTGTTTCTGGAATTATTCTGAACAATGTTTTGTTCCAAATTTACAGGAAGATCAAACTACCATTGAGGTGGACATCGATCCCAGAGTCCACCGACGTCTCATTGGGGCACGTGGCGCGAGCATTCGCAGAGTGATGGACCAGTTTAAAGTGGATATCCGTTTCCCTCGCCCCGATAACCCTGATGGTCCCGTTGCGATCAGTGGTGCCCCGGATAATGTCGAGGACGCAAGGGATCATTTGTTGGTTTTGGAAGAAGAATACGTAAGTTGTACAGATTGAACGAGAGGAAGGGAGGGGGGTGGTGTAGAAAGTTTTTTTTTAAAAATCGCTCTCTTCTTCAGCTGGACGAGGTACGTGATCAACAGGAAGAGAAAGATTTGGTCAGCCATTATATGAATCCGCCAAGCAAGAGCAATGAGACGCACAGCAAGAGCCGCAAACCGCAGGAATTTGTTGTCCGCGATGCACCTTGGAACAAGTCCTCACCACCAATCTCCCCCAGTCCTCCACCTGCCGTCCTCAACATGGCTGACACGGAAGATTTTCCCGCCATTGGAAGCGGAAACAAACCGTTTGCCGCCGCCGTGCCCTGGGGTCCACGTCATTGAACTAAATTCTATTTTCATATCCTTTATTTTATGTGTAGGACGGAATAAACATGCAATTTCAATTCACATGTACTTCTTGTCCTTGTTTTGGAAAGTTACATTTTCTGATAGCATGGAATTTTTTGTTGTTTTTTAGTGCAATAAGCTCGTTTATTTCACACCATCAAGAAATTGACAAATCTCTACATCACTATAGAAATTTATGTATTGACAATAGTAACACACAACCATTTAAAAATATCCTCTTGGACACGGTTAAATTTTACTTTTGAAAGATACAAACTATTATGACGAATGCAGAAATTAGCATATTTTAGTGGTGAATGTGTTGTGGACTATCTTGACGAGATGCATATGCAAACGAATGAAATATTTCTACAATGCATTATGATTGAGACTAATAAATTGTTTTTGCGGGTTATATTTTGTCTGATTGAATGATTTTTGTTGTGAGAGATCTCAGATTGACTGGTACTATGGAGAATGACCTTGGGTAAAACTGTCTTTCAAAAAGAAAGTTATAAAATAAAACTAAGATGGTTGTCTATCTTAAGATAAAGATACGCCGAGTTTCAGATGCGAACAATTAATAAATCATTTCCAATCTCTAGTCTTGAAAGATCAGATGTTTTGTGGGAACTAAATCCATTATAAACATGCAGCTGCACAAGATGAATTGGAGTTGATTTTGTGCATGATGAGTGTGTTAATGCTAACGTGATATTAGTTTCATAAATTTTTAAAGATTCTAACCTTTCGCGACAGCGGAACTAACACAGCCACTCTAATGTGTTAAGTGCTTAAGGTTAAGAGACTCTTAAATTACAACGGGAAAAGCACCGTTTATGGATGATAAATGAGATGGCGGTCAAACCACTAAGTGATTTTTCACGCATAAAAGCAAAACGACAGACTATGGACGCCAAAGTAAATACAGTTTTTGTTGTTCGAGAAACGACAAATATAAAAAAAACGAGTCATTTCGGGAGGGGCTTTATTACGGAGTTCATTACTAAGGACACTCGTGAAATCTACAACGTAAATCCGGAGAGAAGAAACTGTTCTCATCACATTTCTAAATATATATATATATATATATACATATTACAACATTCAAATATCGATTTCTTGTCTAAAACCACGAAGAATTAGCAGTCGTAAGATTCATTACACACGCATGTCTAAATCATAGTTCATATATTGAGACGCTACTTCGAGTGCCACACAAACCCTTTGAAATGTCAGCTTGCAGCACACCCGTGCGCGGGAAATTGCATTTTCTCAACAGTCGGCAGCAACATAAGATACACGATAAGAAACACAGTTATAGTCAACGAACTAAACAATATAAGATGAGTGTACAAAGCACTTGCAACAAGTGGGCCTGCGACCAAACCCAAATGCTGCGAGGTTGCAAACGCAATTTGGTAAAATCCGTGAGTTTCAGGACTGGTCAGTTTAGGAAGCAATGATTTACCAGCTATGCTCACAATCGGCGTTCCGATGATGGTAAAAACTCCCATCAACAAGGTCATTACTATACTCCCGGTTGAATGTTTTTCGGCAAATCCGATAGCAAGCCTCGCAAATGAAGCCAAAAGACCAGATGAGATACTGGTAATGAGGAGATATTTCGCGTCCAACGACTTATTGGCGGACCACACCACAATGATAACTGTAACCATTTCGACACCAGCAACAATAAAGATGGCACTTAAAATGGTAATGTTGAATCCCAACTGTTCTACGCCAATAAGCAACATCAATGTTTCAAAAGCGGTTTGATTAAAAAACATCATAAATTGACAGACTAAGATAATCATGACGTCGCGTCGGAATAACAGTTCTTGTATGCTGCGGTTTCTGGTGGACACCTCAAGCTTTCTTGTATAACTGCTTTGGGAAACCGGTCTAACGTGTTTTGAAAACTCGTCATCCGATTCCAGTGCTTGAATTTCCTCGCTCTGTTTGCCGTTGTCGGAGCTGTCCGTATGCTCATCATCGGAGGGCGTCGTCGAAATTTGTCCTCTTTCATCTTCGTGGGAGACTGTCGTCGGAGAGCGTCGTCCCTCATCTTCGGCAGAGATCGGTTTAGATTCGCCATCTACTTTAGACGGTTCGTCAAGTGTCGTAGATAGGCGAGGAGTGCTTGGTTTTTGGTAAAAAGGTTGCTCTTCTTCCGTGTCGTCGTCTTTGGGTACTTCATGATAGGCGTTCGGATGTAAGCTCAAATCGTAGACTGTAAATACATGAACGATTTCGGCCAATGCCCAAACTATCGCCATGAAGAACCCTGGCGCAGTTCGACGATCAATAATCCAGGGGCCAAAAGTCAAATCAAAGTCCTTGACAAAGAAATTCATGCCAGGGCCGATAACTACACCAAACAGTCGCACTCCTTCCATAAAAATCATCACGCGATTTCGTTCCTCTGGATTAGTCACGCGTTTCACTTCTGAATACAACGCCCCGCTGAAACCTTGCCCTAACCCCGACACTAGCCGCCCTATCAATGGCATGTAATAATACAAGGGCAAGGCGTATATCAAGCTGCCTGCAATTTGAAACAAGTTCGCCACAAAGCCGAGGAACCGTATCCTCTGCCATTTCTCTGCCAACTTCTCGATGAATGGCGAGATGAAAAAGGCGACCAGCGAGTCGCCAGCGATAACGAAACCAAGAAAATAGTAACTCGCGTTCAGCGATTGTAGATAGAAATACACAGACGGCAGGATTATTATGTAGTCAATACCAGCGGCAAATCGACGCAAAGCGAATCCGATGAGTGTTAGTTGTCGTTTGGTCTGGTATGTAAGTTCAAACGATGACTCAAGGTTACCCTTTGATTCACACAGCATCTTGTCGCGAAAATACTTTATAAGATCCACGTTTCATAAAGCTCCACGTTTCATCCCCTTCGCTTCTGCCCCGTCACCTAACGAATATATTTCACATATTTGTAATTATGCTTCCACACTAGAACCAATATCACACTAGAACCAATATTCTGTCAGTTGACGTACAAAGAGGTTATTAAATTAGGCTCCGAAATGACAACTGATCTGCATGTTGATCTCAACTACAGCATACAGAAAACTCATTTGAATACTTGCATGCTTGGACGGTCAAGAGTGACCACTCGCATTTCCAAGCTAAACGAAGAGTCAGGCAGCTAGATAATCTCGTAGAGTTATGTTGTATAGTATCAATGTTTAATATGTCCGTTTCACTCACTTTGGTATTAACTGGGCTCTTTACTGTTAACCAATCTTTGCTTTTCTTTCCTCAAAAAGCGTTGCACGAATGCTCTAGAGAATCTTTATAGTTCATTTCACGGTCATGGGTTTCCGTTGTTTGCGTCTGTAAAGAATGTGGTCGTCGTTTAATGTTTCATCATTGTAGTCACCACGGGGGGGTACAAACTCAGCGAGATTTATGGTGTGGGTGTGTGACTGCCAACAGAAGTCAGAGACTCAGGTAAGGATCTCCCTGGACAGTGAAATCTCTATGAGGCCAAGCCAAAGGCAAAGCAAGCTAACTTACATATCTAGAGTAGATATATTTGCCTGTATATTCAATATTTTAATATATCTTTCAAACCTTCCGCAGTCCGCACTATTTCAGTTTTATCAACCAGCTGTCCAGCTCATCGCTGATAAGAACGCAAGTTGAACTGCATCATCGTTGCTAAGAGTTCTTTGAGACGAAATAACAATTTACGATACTAAATTGTATGGTGTGACATTTCTGAGTATTGCAAAGTAATTAGAACAATATGGGATAATATTACTAGCAAACATACAAATAGGGAAAGATTTCCTTAAACGAATCTCCCCCCGTCAAAAAGGTCATGATCACCAAACCTCAGACATACACATATACGATTTACATATACACTTTGAATGCTCGCACACCATGCGTAACGACAGTTAATACCAAGTTCAGCGATCGCAATTGTTCAACAAGAACCACCACCTCTAGATGCTGATAACGACATAGAACGGAGGAGTCTTATTTGCGAATGTTTTAAACGCAAGTGTGGCTAACGAAATGGTAAGATATTTGTGTGTGTCTTTATGGTCAACAAATAACGAATACAGAGTCGTGTATATTTATGTCCTTGATTAGTCTTGTATGTTGAAGAATGTTCCGCTTGACTTTACATTTTATGGCTTAAAAATTAGGGATCGATAGTTGAAGATTGTTGAATGTTGAGTTCTATATCTAAGATTTATATTGAGTATGCGATGGCAATTGGCCACCAGACATGGCTTATGTTACTGTCAACTAACCTGTCATGCTGACAATAGGAGCTAAAATTCAGATAAAACTGTTTGTAGAATTTGTTTAATGACTTCAGTTCTTGCTCGTGTATCGTGCATACTGCGTACAATGATGCATGAACCATACAAGATAATCAATTAAGGATATTTATTGGATTTCAAGGCATATATATGTTTAGGAAACAATGTGTTCGGTTTAGCGAATTTTGCATGGCCGGAAATTATCTGTGTATTGTATGCCGATTGTCTCACAAGTCATAACGGGATGGACGAAACGAAATATTTGCCTATTTGAAAAAAGCTGTAAATCTGCTTTTGAAGTGGTTTCCTTTTTATAAAATATACGTTAATATGATGTGGGCAAACAAAACGAACGAACGTCTATGACTATGCCGGGGTGGAAATTTTCATGGAGGGAATATAGTTCCAGACAAATATTGATCAGAAATAGTGGGTGTTAAAGCCGTTGAATTTCTATTGTATATGAAATAGCTTTAGGGATAAAAATAATTCGATACTGAACAAACAAAAAGTGAAAGATTTTCCTATTATATCATTCTCCTTATTCATATTTCAAATATTAGGCCTGTGGCTGTGGTTTTAAACAGCATGGCGCTATACTTGCCCACACAACAAATTACGAAAAGGCAGACTTTAATTAACTTAAGCTTGGTAACACAATTTGAAATCAAGCAGGTGGAAAACATCACAAACAGACAATTTAATACAAGAAAAATACTCCAAAGAACAACAAGTTGTATTTCAGAACCATCCTCAAAAATGTAAAATAACCAATTGATATTATTCGATACAACAACTTGTAAACTCATAAGCATAGATTTGCGTTTTAAACTTCTCTTGTTTTAAGCTCTTTATGTTCACAAAATGTTATTCTTCATATTATGTGTTTCATATTAATTCGTTAAGACGTGGATGATCAAAAAACGCCTGTGTTCAGCCTATCCACTAATTGCAATTGGCGTTTCATAAAGACTGTTTACATGGAGCGAGTTATCCCGGCTAGGCGAGGTGAAAACTGCATACAATGAAAGACTAATCAGGTTAAGCCTTTGATGTGATGCGCTTTTTACCACGCCTAGCCGGGATAACTTGCTCCATGGAAACAGGCCCTTGATTGCTGCCGCTCAAAAAATCTCGACAGAAGATGACAAATAATAAGAACCAGGCTTTAACTAAGCTATTTTATGTACGCGAAATTTTAGGCCTGGCCTATTTCAAACGAGTATTTTTCATCGTAAAAAGCAGAAAATCACCAGACTATTTGCTAATACTTTGCGGAGCCGCAAATTCCTTTATATTAGCCAACTTAAGGTGGCGTCTTGTTTCGGGCAATTCGTTGGTATTTGCAACTTTCTCCGTCTGCTATATCACCTGTATGTTTGTTTCTGGGTGACCTGTTGAAATAATCTATCACAACTTCTGGGACGAGTTAAGAACATCCTGTCAATTTTCAATCTCTTTTTCAGCCCTAATATAGTTCAGAGTCGGCAATCATCATGCTTTCCCAAACCCAAGGCTGTTTCGACTTTCCATTTCAACTCACGTTCCAAAGCAAGCGACAGCTTACGCTAATTGGCTTCGGCATTCGTCGGTTCATAGTCGGAATCAATTACGCCATCGTTATACCGTCTCTGTGGTTCTACCTTGAATCATTTGGCGCGCCGTACTATTTCCTGGGAATAGCAATCGCCGCAGACTCGCTGGTCGGCGTGATAGTCTCGCCAATAGTCGGTAAGATCGCCGACATTACTCGTCGTATTCGCGCCATCGGGATCTTCACGATAACAATGGATTTCGTTGGAAATATCGTTTATGCTTTGCCAATGCATGTGTATATGCCAATCTTAGGACGCTGTATCTCAGGAATCGGAGCCGGTTACGTCTCGGCTCTTTACGGAGAGGTTTCGCGAGTTACGACGCCCGCCGAACGTACGCGCATCGTTACGATCCTTGAAGGAGTCCGTTTACTAGGAATTACAATCGGTCCGTCTTTCAATTTCTTCTTGCAGAATTTTAACTTCTACATCGGACCTTGGAAAATCGATAAGCGAACGGCGCCCGGATTTTTTATGGCCATTCTTTGGTTTTTGGTTGGCATAATTCATTTGTTTACGGTTTACAATCTAACAAAAGACTACAAACACTTGGAAGAGGAGTTTTTAGCGAACGGCACTCCGGAGACGAGTAAAAAGAATTCGCTGCCAGGTTCACGTATGGAACGCCGGAGGTCATCTATGGACCTCAGAAGATCGCGCGGATCACCTGTTGATCGCATGGAATCACGGAGTCCATCGTTTTACATGCACGAGGGATATTCGAGCGAGGAGGAGATTCAGGAGGAGTTGACGTACTTGGATATTTTAAGAACACAGAGACAAGAAGAGAACATGGACCAAACAAAAGATGAACGAAGCATTTTCGCGGGCATCAAGGCGGCTTTGACGCGCTCCGAACTTGTGGTTCTTTTTCTCTCTCAATTTTTAATGTATTTTAATCAGAGTTCGTTCGAGACACTCGCACCGTTAATTGGAGTAGAGTTATTTGGTTTCACGATAACCTATCTGAGTATTCTCTACGTCGCCGCAGGTGTTGAACTTGTTATCGTCATTGTTCTCGTGTGGTTTGTTTCGCATTACATTGCAGATCGAAGTCTTCTGCTCTCGTCAATTGCCATGGGAACCCTTGGTGTCTTTGCGCAACTCGGTGTGGCGTTCTCGCAGCCACGCACGACCGGGGGCCTGGTTTTAGCCTTTATGATGACATTTTTTATGCTGCTGGCTACGCCTATTACAAGCATCGTTGGAAAATCTTTGCTATCAAAGATCACTCGTGTTGAAGACCAAGGATTTTACCAAGGTCTGCTTGCATCAACGCAACAGTTAGGTCTAATCTCTGGCCCGCTTGTGGGTAGTGCGCTCTTTACATATTTAATGTATTTTAGTTCCGTTTCCTTATTCATTTTCGTGTTTCTGTACGTGCTCACCCTGATAACAATGGACAAATTAGTCGGTATTTCAAATAATGGAGTGAACAACAATTAGGACTTTGAATGTGTGGAGGTTTTAGGCTTTTTAGCCGTTGATTTAAAGGTCGCACATGCGTATGAAAGACAAGTATCTCTTAAGACTTTTACAATTCAAACACTTTAGAAGATCAAGTCGATTGTTTTGTACGTAATTTGTGTATGGTATTTGCACCATTATATGGTTTGTATGGTTGGTATTTAAATTAAAGGATTATAAATCTGTTCAATTAAAATTTGTTTCGATTTTGAGTATTGGTTTGTTCATTGGTGAAAGCAAAAAGACGAGTAAATTGGGCATTGCATGAGAGCTGTTTTGGGCGCAAAAATATCCAGAAACTAGTATATTATATAAATACAAAAGAGCGTCAAAAGCGCAACCTCGTCCCCAGCGCGTGAAGGTCTCGCGAGCGAAACACGCGACGGGCTTTATGAATTGTTTGCTGTCGTCACAGCTATCGTCATCCAGTTCTGTGCAAAATTTTAACGATGAAGAAATTAAGAAAAATAAGCTTTTCTTTTTTTCTTGTTTTTTCGATTCTTTGGCATGCAAATGATACATTTGCAGGTAATTTTACAGTTTTCATTTTACATTTTATGTATTTTTTCCGGCTACAAATTAATATATTTGTAATTGTGCGTCTAAAATAATGAGACATATAAGAAGTTTACATTTGCACGGTTGTAAATAGTATTAAATACGACTTTTAATAGTTGTGTGTATCCAGTGTGAAACATCTTTAGGCTGACCGTTTTTTTTTAAACTTAACCAAAATTCGCCGTTAGTCAAACTTGAATTATATACTCTTGTTTCCTGCAGAGGAAGTGAGGGTAGCGAAAACGATAAGCGGTTTTATAATATACGTTTCTGAAATGAGGAAATGCCTGGTCAAGGGCGAAACTCTGAGGGCAGTTAAAATGGGTCCAGACAGAGGGATTTGTAAAGCAGACATAGTAGAAAGCAGAGAAAAGTATCAATGGCTGTGGACAACAGATGGACAGATTCATAATGCGGCTGATACGCGGCTCTGTTTTGAATATGACGAAGATGCTTTATTACTGCGAGAGTACACCAAACTGCGCCTTGGACAATGCAACTACCGCAAAAGAACTCAGGTATTTTGTTTTGCGTTTGTGATGCACTGTGCATAATAAAAGATAGATCCACTGACTTATGAGACGATCTCTCCAATATTATATTTTATCATTAACACTGTCATTGAGTGCATGGAAACTCTATTCATAACTTCAGAAATGGAAATGCAAGCTATTGAAAGGTGGGAAATATCTGATCCTCTCTGCAAATGGGAGATCGAAAGCGCGTTGGTTTCATCGCAAATATGAACTCATTATTACCCGAACGCTGAAGAGCTCACGCAACACCTTCGTCAAATTCTTGGCCAGATTTAACGCGCGTTGGTTTTATAACAAAAATAAATACGTTATTAACCGAACGCTCAAGAACGGGGCCTTCGTCGATTTCCACACCTACGACAGGGCTGGAGAAAGAATATGTGACTTCAATCACCGAGGTATATTTATGCAATAGGATTTTGAACGAGACTTTGAATTTTTCAACCCTTTTTAAATATATCTACGGGACAGGTATGTATAGTGATGGACAGGTATGTATGTATGGCGACCACTGAAAGATGAAAAAGCTGAGATAAAGAGATGTTCTGTATTATTGACGTTTATTATTGAAGGCATTTTAAAAAGGAAAGGGGTTGTGATTGATGATGAATAATCGATGGTGTGTTTTTTAGATCACTGTCTCCAAACTGTTGCAAAGATACCAACGACAGGTACTCGCGAAATTACTCACACATTTCTAACTTGTACACACCTCTCCTTGTTGCATTATTAAATAAAGGAACTTAGGAAGATATCTATTTGTGACGTCTATAATGCACGGACGCGTGTGTAAGTGTGTAACACGGACACCTCTATAATACAAACACCCTCTCCACTAAGGCCCGCCTCACTAATGCCCGTGGGTTCATCTCTCTAAGACAAACACCCTCTCCACTAAGGCCCGCCTCACTAATGCCCGTGGGTTCATCTCTCTAAGACAAACACCCTCTCCACTAAGGCCCCCCTCACTAATGCCCGTGGGTTCATCTCTCTAAGACAAACACCCTCTCCACTAAGGCCCCCCTCACTAATGCCCGTGGGTTCATCTCTCTAAGACAAACACCCTCTCCACTAAGGCCCCCCTCACTAATGCCCGTGGGTTCATCTCTCTAATGCAGACGCACCTCCTCAGAACGAGTATACCTCTCTAATGCGGAAATTCATTACGGATTGATACGGACATTTCTCTTGTACATCATGTACATCATTCTCGATATTTACTTCTTCTAGTTATATCTTTCAGATGATACATGCCTCCTTACAATGGCGAAACGCGGCATCAGCGGTTACGCAGAGGTGAAAATTACAAACAAGACACCTCTTACGGTCTTCATAGTGTCGTTCTGGATGAAAATTCAACTGTCAAAAGAAATGGGATATAAAATGTCCGTGTTTTCATACACCGTCAACGATACAGTCGTATTGAGTTTGGCTCAATCTCAGAGATACAAAAGTAGAATTAAGTTCTTTGATAAACAAATGTAAGCCTATTATAGACTGTCGTATACTGTTGTATGCGGTTGTATACTGTTGTACCATATCCTGGTTTGTTGTGTCGTCTTAGTATAGTTGTGAGTATTGAGTATACCTCTTAACTCATGCAGGTTTCTAATCTAATTCTAATCTCTTACAGGGATGTTGACACCTTCCCGAATAGGAAACATGTGTATTTTGAAAAGAGTCACTGGATTCATATAACTATCAGTCGTTCATCACGAGATGGAACGCTGCGTTACTACTGCAACGAAATCCTTCTTCACACGCACAAGCATGCGAACCAGAAAGCAATCCCAGGAACGGGCATTCTCCGTTTCGGCAACTCAGAATTGAAAGGGGCGAGGTTTTTCAATGGTTTGATCTCCCAATTCAATATATTCCAAGAGGCTCTAACTTCCGATCTATATAGGATTCAATATTTAATCGGAAAACAGCACTGTTGCCACGATGATTTACCGCGCGGTGATTGGTTGAAGTGGGATGACGTGATCAGTTCGTGGAAATTACATGGAAACGCTCGTGTCGACAAAGGAGTTCAGTGCACTACCTTTGAAAGTAAGATATAATGTGCTCATTTTCAACTCAAATTAGGTTATGTTAAATGTGCCATTTCCGGCGAGAACAAAAAATGCGAAGTTTTCAAGAATATTAGCTAATAAAGTTCGTTTTGTTCCTTTTTTTATCAGGAATCGCCTTTGGTGGCGATTGGATCAGCGATGAATACAAGCGTCAAACCTGCACAACGTCTTTAATGGTCTCCGATCCTCGATATATTCCTGACTACCATTTCAGTGCGTCGACCTGGACCTCAGGTGGAAAACCATCGTCCGGTCGTGCGTCAAAGAAAATAGCGAACGCATGGTGTCCCGAGAGCAATGATCGAGAAAGCTATCTTCAGGTTTGTTGAGTCATGATTTTCTTCTTTTGATGGATGTGAACGAATAATAAGTTACGAATGCTCTGGTGTATAAGAGCTCTTATTTGAACATCAGTAACTAATTGACCCGTTCATATCTATCAAAAGAAGTGTATGGTTTTTCTCGTCATTATTGCTCCGGCAGTGTTGTTCGATATTCTTAGGGAGCAACTAATTCTTGTTCGCTTACTGGGGTTTTTTTGTGAAGGTGGATTTGGGTTATGTGCAGAGAGTATCGGAAATCGGAACGACGGTGAAGATGAAAGGGCGTCATGCTAAAAGAATCAAAGTTCATTACAGTGAGAATGGTGTTCATTGGAAAAGCGATGGAAAGGTAATAGCATTCAAAGGTTACGTTTAGAAATAACTGAGTAAATATTTGAGGAACCCTTGCGGCGCGATCGATCTAGCAGATTACCATCATGCTTACACACGATGCATTAGAACCCAGCCAGTTCTAGGTGACCCACTCAAACCTCTGTGTATAGTTCCTGTAACATGGAAGTGACCTAGAGTTTTATGACAGGTGTATGAGGCTAGTCAACGTTTAGTGCCCGCCATCAAGATCGTCCCGTTAATAGCTCCGGTTACAGCTCGATATCTTCGCCTGTTTCCAACTGGCTGTGTACCATCACGTTGTTGTTTGGCTGTCGAAGTATTTGGATGCGATCCAGGTATGTTCGAAGTTGTCACTCTCAAGTTGTTCTTTCAAGTTGTCACTCTCATGTTGCTCAATTATTCTCACTGTCTCCACAATTTATTTCAGAGATTCTTCAAAAAATTTCTGAAGTCGAAGGTAAGACAGACTGTTTGTCCAAGACCTTTTAACGAGTTAAAAATAATTCTTCATACTAATAGCAGATCAATTATCAGTCGAAAAAGAGCATTTATATATTTGTTTTTACACATTCAATTTAGATGGTTGTACTAGACGAGATAAGCCTTACCTTCTCATGTATCTTCCCCTCTCTCAACACATAACACGGATACAGCTAACAGCGGAAAAAGGGAAAAAGCCAATCAGATCATTTTACATGTATTACGTGTCATGGAGACAGTGGATACCATATCAAGTTGACGGCAAACTAAAGGTAGCTACAAAAGACACTTGCCTGCATGCCCAAATTTGCAATTCTAGCCAATCTGCAATGCTTTAAAATCTATTAACTCTTAGCACATTAATTGATTGTTTTATTATTACGTCTTCTTGTAAACTTCGTGTTTTCCTTTTTCAAGGTTTTCAGTGGAAACAGTCGTACAACAAAACCATTAACTCACATTCTTCCCATACCAATTTTCACCACTCTCATAAAGATATTTCCAATTCCTTATGGAACAACGGCATGCGGTGAATTCACCTTCATTGGATGTCATAGCCCACGCGACGATCTTTGCACCGAGGAAGAGAAAGAAGTGTTCACGGATTGTATTGCTCGTAAGCTGCCTCCGCAATGCAGTCTTGGTTTTATTGGAAATGGACATATTTGTCGGGGTATGGCTTCTGTGCATGCACTACTCGCATCATTGCCATGTGCAGAGTTTGTGCGGCAAAATACTTATTCGTATATAATTTTCTGCTGGAATTCTCTGCTCTGGACTAATCATTACGTGCGTTGTTTTTTTAGACCTGAACGAGTGCGATGTTAAGACTGGAGCCTACTGTGATCGAAACAGTCTGTGTCGGAACAAACACGGATCCTTCACGTGCGATCCATGCAAGAACAGCTTCATCGGCGATGGCCGCATCTGTCAAAGTAAGTTGGAAACTTTAGCTTGCGAAGTTTCAGTGAATATGTAGCCGTGGAACAATTCACTTCTGAAGTATGGCATATAGTGTGTTACTTCTAAAGCAATACAGCATCCACTTCAGAGGTTTTGATGAGTCAACAGACTAGAAAAGATCCGACATGCAAAATAGGATCGTTTGAACAGACCTGAAGGTCCCCAAGTTGAAAAACATTGTGTAATTAATTATCCGTCCACAGCGTCCTGTGAAGCAATGGGTATCACGTGTGGTGCAAACTCGTATTGTGACGTCGACGAGTGTAAATGTTACGAGGGATTCATTCAAAACGGAACTCGAGGTTGCGTTGACGATCCAACCTTCGAAAAGGCCAATGAACCGCCTACAGCCATGCAACCCGACGAAATTGGTGAGTTGACTATCTGAGATTTAAGTTAACGTGATTTCATGGTATAGATCGTCAAGTCATGGCTCATTCCCACCGACTGAGCCTAACGAGTGTGTGAAATTTTTGCATTAATATTTAGATGACTAGAGATGACTAGATTAGTTTCATACTAAAAATGAATGCATTTTCACTTATTAGACGGTCTTTGCCCAGACGGATTTTTCAACTGTTACGGCGATGTTGTTGGTACCATTGATAAATTGAGGAAAGCAACGATGATGTTTGAACACTTCGACTACCACGATGATTGTAGTAATTAGATCAACTATCAAAAATATCATTTATAATGAATATGTATTTTAATTCTTCATTCAGTCGGTTTAAAAGACTCGAGCAGAACAAAGAATAATAAATGATTGTAAATTTTATTTTAAACGTCTGCCATGTGGCTGTGTGTCCAGATTTGTGCGATAATTGTTTGGCAGGAAGATGTGCTGCCATTTCATCAAATTTTTTCTACAATCGTTTGTTACATGCGATATCCTCCGCACATCCCATTGAAAATGTTGTGTTTGGTTTAAAATGAATCAAAACCGTTTTGTCCAGGCTTGTATTGGTTGAACTGGGTATCAAATGCAAACGGTTTCAATGGTAACCTACCTTCTTCAATGCAGAGAATGGATCAGTTTCTCACGAGAAATCATCCTAGATGCATTTGCTCTCCGCGGCGGGGACCTGAGGTTAGTTGTTGCCGTAATTTTGAATGACGCAGGCGATGACGACTAAAATGACAGTTGGATTGCGCGATGTTTGCTAATTTGATGCGAAATTTATCGCATGCGAGGGAGTGGAACAATGGCAATAAAAATAATTTTATGCTTTAGCTTGGCTTTGATCTGGCTGCTCTTGGGTAAGGTGCATTCAGCCATACTTCATTCATTTATTAATTTACTTACACTTTATATATTTCTTTTTAAGTTGATTGTTTTGTATGACACTTCTTTTCCTTTCATTTCCAGGCGGTTCTTTCGCCGTAGTCATCAACAAAGGTAAGATTTATTTTTAACTCGTATTTGTGATACTTGGTGAGGTAGCAAAGTCTGAATTTTTAGGCTCTTCATATTTGTAGTCACTATATTTATTGTTAAAATTCCTTTGCAATATTCTTAAAATAGACCTTGAATTGTTGTGACTATTATATTATGACTGATGTACAAAGCCATGAGCAGACCAGAACCTGAGTCACCTGACAGTATTCAATATTCATGGTCCAATGTCAGGACTCGGTGCTTGACAAGGACAAGTTGGTTTATGCAACTTCGTTAATTTTCTTGAATAGAGCATTGTTTGAATGCTCAAGTTCAGGAGGCGTACGCTGCTATCATTGAACGAGTTCAAGAAGTAAAATCTTTACGCGTGCAAACAACAAAAGACACAACTGCTGTGAGACAAAGAATTCATGTCGACTACTTTCATATCAAGTCTAGAAAATGGACGAGCTACCAGGAAGACAGACGCACATTGGTTCGTTTAACGTTATCTTATATTATTCACATTATCCGATTACCACAAGCCCCAATGCCCCATAATATCTAAATATTCTTTGATTTCAGATCTTCGACCTTCCACCAGAGCGAGGGGTTTTACTAATCAAGTTCAAAGATCGCACTCTGACAAGATCTGTACGACTGGCGCTCAAGAGAACCGATGCTGTGACCTGGCTTGGAGAAATTTGTTTCAAGCTCAACGTTGTTAAGATATATCATCGGAACATTGCTAAACTTACAGGTGACGACACTTGTGTTATTTTCGTCATTCCGGCCTTGTTGCACGCATGGTTAATACACCAAGTACTGAAGTACGGCAAGTTTGTCTAATTCTTCATACTAATAGCAGATCAATTATCAGTCGAAAAAGAGCATTTATATATTTGTTTTTACACATTCAATTTAGATGGTTGTACTAGACGAGATAAGCCTTACCTTCTCATGTATCTTCCCCTCTCTCAACACATAACACGGATACAGCTAACAGCGGAAAAAGGGAAAAAGCCAATCAGATCATTTTACATGTATTACGTGTCATGGAGACAGTGGATACCATATCAAGTTGACGGCAAACTAAAGGTAGCTACAAAAGACACTTGCCTGCATGCCCAAATTTGCAATTCTAGCCAATCTGCAATGCTTTAAAATCTACTAACTCTTAGCACATTAATTGATTGTTTTATTATTACGTCTTCTTGTAAACTTCGTGTTTTCCTTTTTCAAGGTTTTCAGTGGAAACAGTCGTACAACAAAACCATTAACTCACATTCTTCCCATACCAATTTTCACCACTCTCATAAAGATATTTCCAATTCCTTATGGAACAACGGCATGCGGTGAATTCACCTTCATTGGATGTCATAGCCCACGCGACGATCTTTGCACCGAGGAAGAGAAAGAAGTGTTCACGGATTGTATTGCTCGTAAGCTGCCTCCGCAATGCAGTCTTGGTTTTATTGGAAATGGACATATTTGTCGGGGTATGGCTTCTGTGCATGCACTACTCGCATCATTGCCATGTGCAGAGTTTGTGCGGCAAAATACTTATTCGTATATAATTTTCTGCTGGAATTCTCTGCTCTGGACTAATCATTACGTGCGTTGTTTTTTTAGACCTGAACGAGTGCGATGTTAAGACTGGAGCCTACTGTGATCGAAACAGTCTGTGTCGGAACAAACACGGATCCTTCACGTGCGATCCATGCAAGAACAGCTTCATCGGCGATGGCCGCATCTGTCAAAGTAAGTTGGAAAACTTTAGCTTGCGAAGTTTCAGTGAATATGTAGCCGTGGAACAATTCACTTCTGAAGTATGGCATATAGTGTGTTACTTCTAAAGCAATACAGCATCCACTTCAGAGGTTTTGATGAGTCAACAGACTAGAAAAGATCCGACATGCAAAATAGGATCGTTTGAACAGACCTGAAGGTCCCCAAGTTGAAAAACATTGTGTAATTAATTATCCGTCCACAGCGTCCTGTGAAGCAATGGGTATCACGTGTGGTGCAAACTCGTATTGTGACGTCGACGAGTGTAAATGTTACGAGGGATTCATTCAAAACGGAACTCGAGGTTGCGTTGACGATCCAACCTTCGAAAAGGCCAATGAACCGCCTACAGCCATGCAACCCGACGAAATTGGTGAGTTGACTATCTGAGATTTAAGTTAACGTGATTTCATGGTATAGATCGTCAAGTCATGGCTCATTCCCACCGACTGAGCCTAACGAGTGTGTGAAATTTTTGCATTAATATTTAGATGACTAGAGATGACTAGATTAGTTTCATACTAAAAATGAATGCATTTTCACTTATTAGACGGTCTTTGCCCAGACGGATTTTTCAACTGTTACGGCGATGTTGTTGGTACCATTGATAAATTGAGGAAAGCAACGATGATGTTTGAACACTTCGACTACCACGATGATTGTAATAATTAGTTCAACTATCAAAAATATCATTTTTCATAATGAATATGTATTTTAATACTTCATTCAGTCGGTTTAAAAGACTCGAACAGAACAAAGAATAATAAATGATTGTAAATTTTATTTTAAACGTCTGCCATGTGGCTGTGTGTCCAGATTTGTGCGATAATTGTTTGGCAGGAAGATGTGCTGCCATTTCATCAAACTTTTTCTACAGTCGTTTGTTACATGCGATATCCTCCGCACATCCCATTGAAAATGTTGTGTATGGTTTAAAATGAATCAAAACCGTTTTGTCCAGGCTTGTATTGGTTGAACTGGGTATCAAATGCAAACGGTTTCAATGGTAACCTACCTTCTTCAATGCAGAGAATGGATCAGTTTCCACGAGAAATCATCCTAGATGCATTTGCTCCCGCGACGGAGACCTGAGGTTAGTTGTTGCCGTAATTTTGAATGACGCAGGCGCGATGACGACTAAAATGACAGTTGGATTGCGCGATGTTTGCTAATTTGATGCGAAATTTATCGCATGCGAGGGAGTGGAACAATGGCAATAAAAATATTTTATGCTTTAGCTTGGCTTTGATCTGGCTGCTCTTGGGTAAGGTGCATTCAGCCATACTTCATTCATTTATTAATTTACTTACACTTTATATATTTCTTTTTAAGTTGATCGTTTTGTATGACACTTCTTTTCCTTTCATTTCCAGGCAGTTCTTTCGCCGTAGTCATCAACAAAGGTATAAGATTTATTTTTAACTCGTATTTGTGATGGTGAGGTAGCAAAGTCTGAATTTTTAGGCTCTTCATATTTGTAGTCACTATATTTATTTTTAAAATTCCTTTGCATTATTCTTAAAATAGACCTTGAATTGTTGTGACTATTATATCATGACTGATGTACAAAGCCATGGGCAGACCAGGACCTGAGTCACCTGACAGTATTCATGGTCCAATGTCAGGACTCGGGGCTTAAAAGTTGGTTTATGCAACTTCGTTAATTTTCTTGAATAGAACATTGTTTGAATGCTCAAGTTCAGGAGGCGTACGCTGCTATCATTGAACGAGTTCAAGAAGTAAAATCTTTACGCGTGCAAACAACAAAAGACACAACTGCTGTGAGACAAAGAATTCATGTCGACTACTTTCATATCAAGTCTAGAAAATGGACGAGCTACCAGGAAGACAGACGCACATTGGTTCGTTTAACGTTATCTTATATTATTCACATTATCCGATTACCACAAGCCCCAATGCCCCATAATATCTAAATATTCTTTGATTTCAGATCTTCGACCTTCCACCAGAGCGAGGGGTTTTACTAATCAAGTTCAAAGATCGCACTCTGACAAGATCTGTACGACTGGCGCTCAAGAGAACCGATGCTGTGACCTGGCTTGGAGAAATTTGTTTCAAGCTCAACGTTGTTAAGATATATCATCGGAACATTGCTAAACTTACAGGTGACGACACTTGTGTTATTTTCGTCATTCCGGCCTTGTTGCACGCATGGTTAATACACCAAGTACTGAAGTACGGCAAGTTTGTCTAATTCTTCATACTAGCAGATCAATTATCAGTCGAAAAAGAGCATTTATATATTTGTTTTTACACATTCAATTTAGATGGTTGTACTAGACGAGATAAGCCTTACCTTCTCATGTATCTTCCCCTCTCTCAACACATAACACGGATACAGCTAACAGCGGAAAAAGGGAAAAAGCCAATCAGATCATTTTACATGTATTACGTGTCATGGAGACAGTGGATACCATATCAAGTTGACGGCAAACTAAAGGTAGCTACAAAAGACACTTGCCTGCATGCCCAAATTTGCAATTCTAGCCAATCTGCAATGCTTTAAAATCTATTAACTCTTAGCACATTAATTGATTGTTTTATTATTACGTCTTCTTGTAAACTTCGTGTTTTCCTTTTTCAAGGTTTTCAGTGGAAACAGTCGTACAACAAAACCATTAACTCACATTCTTCCCATACCAATTTTCACCACTCTCATAAAGATATTTCCAATTCCTTATGGAACAACGGCATGCGGTGAATTCACCTTCATTGGATGTCATAGCCCACGCGACGATCTTTGCACCGAGGAAGAGAAAGAAGTGTTCACGGATTGTATTGCTCGTAAGCTGCCTCCGCAATGCAGTCTTGGTTTTATTGGAAATGGACATATTTGTCGGGGTATGGCTTCTGTGCATGCACTACTCGCATCATTGCCATGTGCAGAGTTTGTGCGGCAAAATACTTATTCGTATATAATTTTCTGCTGGAATTCTCTGCTCTGGACTAATCATTACGTGCGTTGTTTTTTAGACCTGAACGAGTGCGATGTTAAGACTGGAGCCTACTGTGATCGAAACAGTCTGTGTCGGAACAAACACGGATCCTTCACGTGCGATCCATGCAAGAACAGCTTCATCGGCGATGGCCGCATCTGTCAAAGTAAGTTGGAAAACTTTAGCTTGCGAAGTTTCAGTGAATATGTAGCCGTGGAACAATTCACTTCTGAAGTATGGCATATAGTGTGTTACTTCTAAAGCAATACAGCATCCACTTCAGAGGTTTTGATGAGTCAACAGACTAGAAAAGATCCGACATGCAAAATAGGATCGTTTGAACAGACCTGAAGGTCCCCAAGTTGAAAAACATTGTGTAATTAATTATCCGTCCACAGCGTCCTGTGAAGCAATGGGTATCACGTGTGGTGCAAACTCGTATTGTGACGTCGACGAGTGTAAATGTTACGAGGGATTCATTCAAAACGGAACTCGAGGTTGCGTTGACGATCCAACCTTCGAAAAGGCCAATGAACCGCCTACAGCCATGCAACCCGACGAAATTGGTGAGTTGACTATCTGAGATTTAAGTTAACGTGATTTCATGGTATAGATCGTCAAGTCATGGCTCATTCCCACCGACTGAGCCTAACGAGTGTGTGAAATTTTTGCATTAATATTTAGATGACTAGAGATGACTAGATTAGTTTCATACTAAAAATGAATGCATTTTCACTTATTAGACGGTCTTTGCCCAGACGGATTTTTCAACTGTTACGGCGATGTTGTTGGTACCATTGATAAATTGAGGAAAGCAACGATGATGTTTGAACACTTCGACTACCACGATGATTGTAATAATTAGTTCAACTATCAAAAATATCATTTTTCATAATGAATATGTATTTTAATACTTCATTCAGTCGGTTTAAAAGACTCGAACAGAACAAAGAATAATAAATGATTGTAAATTTTATTTTAAACGTCTGCCATGTGGCTGTGTGTCCAGATTTGTGCGATAATTGTTTGGCAGGAAGATGTGCTGCCATTTCATCAAACTTTTTCTACAGTCGTTTGTTACATGCGATATCCTCCGCACATCCCATTGAAAATGTTGTGTATGGTTTAAAATGAATCAAAACCGTTTTGTCCAGGCTTGTATTGGTTGAACTGGGTATCAAATGCAAACGGTTTCAATGGTAACCTACCTTCTTCAATGCAGAGAATGGATCAGTTTCTCACGAGAAATCATCCTAGATGCATTTGCTCCCCGCGACGGAGACCTGAGGTTAGTTGTTGCCGTAATTTTGAATGACGCAGGCGCGATGACGACTAAAATGACAGTTGGATTGCGCGATGTTTGCTAATTTGATGCGAAATTTATCGCATGCGAGGGAGTGGAACAATGGCAATAAAAATAATTTTATGCTTTAGCTTGGCTTTGATCTGGCTGCTCTTGGGTAAGGTGCATTCAGCCATACTTCATTCATTTATTAATTTACTTACACTTTATATATTTCTTTTTAAGTTGATCGTTTTGTATGACACTTCTTTTCCTTTCATTTCCAGGCAGTTCTTTCGCCGTAGTCATCAACAAAGGTATAAGATTTATTTTTAACTCGTATTTGTGATGGTGAGGTAGCAAAGTCTGAATTTTTAGGCTCTTCATATTTGTAGTCACTATATTTATTTTTAAAATTCCTTTGCATTATTCTTAAAATAGACCTTGAATTGTTGTGACTATTATATCATGACTGATGTACAAAGCCATGGGCAGACCAGGACCTGAGTCACCTGACAGTATTCATGGTCCAATGTCAGGACTCGGGGCTTAAAAGTTGGTTTATGCAACTTCGTTAATTTTCTTGAATAGAACATTGTTTGAATGCTCAAGTTCAGGAGGCGTACGCTGCTATCATTGAACGAGTTCAAGAAGTAAAATCTTTACGCGTGCAAACAACAAAAGACACAACTGCTGTGAGACAAAGAATTCATGTCGACTACTTTCATATCAAGTCTAGAAAATGGACGAGCTACCAGGAAGACAGACGCACATTGGTTCGTTTAACGTTATCTTATATTATTCACATTATCCGATTACCACAAGCCCCAATGCCCCATAATATCTAAATATTCTTTGATTTCAGATCTTCGACCTTCCACCAGAGCGAGGGGTTTTACTAATCAAGTTCAAAGATCGCACTCTGACAAGATCTGTACGACTGGCGCTCAAGAGAACCGATGCTGTGACCTGGCTTGGAGAAATTTGTTTCAAGCTCAACGTTGTTAAGATATATCATCGGAACATTGCTAAACTTACAGGTGACGACACTTGTGTTATTTTCGTCATTCCGGCCTTGTTGCACGCATGGTTAATACACCAAGTACTGAAGTACGGCAAGTTTGTCTTTGAAGAGTTTGTAATGCTTGTGATCCTGGAGGATGCTTGTGATCGTGGAGGGGTTTTTTGGGTCATTTAGGAAACGTGGAGAGATTTCTTGTATATTCTAGGGAATCAGTTATATTCGTTGTATAGCTCGTCATATACCTGAAACCGACTGTGTTGTTATGTTGTCTTAGTTTTAGAACGAAGGTCATGCCTGGAAGGGTTTTATGGAGATGGGAAATTTTGCTTAGGTTTGTGACTACGTTTTTTAGAATTATTCATGTTTTTTTTAATGAATAAAGAGGGTAGTTGAGCTGAAATCATGATTCTCTGTTGCAGACATCAATGAATGCGCTGATACAACTGGTAACTTCTGTCCCCCTCAGCAACACTGCATAGATTATCCTGGGTCATACAGTTGTCCAGGCACATGTATTGAAAACAAGTTGCCAAACAGCTTCACCAAAGTCTGTACAGGTTGCTAGACTAGTTTTCCACAAATTTCCTTCAATTAAAATTACTGTTTTTCACGCATATATATGTCAAAGTTTTTTTTTTGCTTTAACTTCTTCAAGATCATTGCTATCACAAAGGATATTTATGTCATCCGAAAGCCAGATGCGCGTATGGAAAATGCGTTTGCGATTCTGGTTATGAAGGTGACGGGAGTTATTGCTTAGGTAAAGCCCGTTTTCTTTAGACGAGAAATATATACCACCTTACTGGATTCCTTCCAAAGTAACTATGAACATGGCAAGATTTCTAAACGTATATACTAAGATGAAATATGTGTCATTCTATAGACAGTTGTACGGCTAAGGGATTCGCTTGCGATGCGAATGCAAACTGTGCAGAAGGGAAGTGCAAATGCCGTGATGGTTTCAAGGGAAACGGAGAAATATGCCAAGGTTGGAATATGCCTGGTCTGACCAATGATATCATCATTAGCATAATCTGCATCATCGTGGGATTTTGATTCTCTGATTTGTATTCCTAGCTATATGTCATTTTAACCTGAAGCTGTGTCATCCACGCGCCACGTGTCACATGAATGCGTGCAAATGCAGGCCAGGTTACGTTGGAAATGGTATCTCGAAATGCACTTTCTCGCGAAAAATGTATGAGAGAGAAATGGAGAAACAGAAACGTACGCTGACGCGACTGGACATTGTTGAAACTGATGTCTTTGAGGTACGATCCAAAAGACATGAATGTTTAACCAATGCGGTTTTATAATATAACATTTATAGTACGCGCTTGCTGATTGGTCGAGAAGCGTGTTTCTATAACTGTATAGAAACACGGGAATTTTCCCGCCGAACTTGGCAAGCGAAGCGATGTAATGAGAATTTGTAATTGAATCGAATTATAATATTTGTACAAAATCTTTTTATCGAGTTATATTATAAAAGAAATAGAAAACGTTTTTCCTGTGTTTCTATACAGTTATAGAAACACTTGTGGGAGTTTGGGAGAACTCGAAATAACGCGGAAAAACTCGCCCTACGGGCTCGTTTTCCCACTGATTATTTCTCGTTCTCCCAAACTTCCACGCGTGTTTCTATAACTGTATAGAAACACGGAAAATGTTTTCTATTTCTTAAATAATAAATCACAGGCAGATTTGTCCTGGTTTATGAAATCTCGACTGATTTTCAATTAATATAGCATAGTTTGAAGATATTTGGAACATTATATTCTACTACATCATCTTGTACATGATTGGTGATTTATGATTATATAATTTTCTAGGTTTTACACACCTTTCAGAGACTCCGTTTAGTACTAAATCAGATTCCGTGAAAAAAGTGGGGGAAAAAGTAACTTTACCATTACATATTGATTCTTAAAAGATCACATGTCTCTATGTCGTATGTAAAAACGTCTGTCTAGCAATTTGGAAAGTCAATAAATAATCACTTATGACTCGTTATCTTTCGGGACGATTAGTTGAGAAATGGGTATTTGATCAGGTTCTCCTCCTGTTGTACTGACACATATTTTATTTGAGCAATAACTACCTGCACCGCAGCAATAGTTGGGAGGGCAGCATCCATGGTAATCCGAAGGGCAGCAAAAGTTTTGCTCACAGCAGTTTGCGTTCAGGTGATTGCAACATAGATTTTGCTGTCTTGGTATTTTGCCAATTACTAATGAACCTAAAGAGAAATTTAGTGTAATTATACATGTGTTTATCACGTGAAGCCATGTCGCCCAGGGCCTTTTTTACAAAATCGTTGGAAGGGAAAGGTGGGTGTGAGCAAGAGCGACCTAACTATAGAAATAGTTAATTTAATGTTGCGGGAGATTGGCCCCAAGTTATGTAGTTAGTAAAAGCCCTGGGTCCAGTTGTATGAAAGCCGGATAGCGCTATCCACCGAATAGTGATTCTTTCAACAGTTCTAAAAATGCTCAACGAAAAGCGATAAAATTTCATCTTTGGACCCAATTATGAAAGAGGATCCTCAATTTAGGAATATACTGGGGCCAGTTGTATAAAAGACCACGGTTAACTTTTAACTGTAGCCAGGACAGAATTGGCCAATCAAAGTCGTGTGTTTCTGACTTAACTAGGATTTAACTATGCAAAATGTAGTTAGATAGTTTTATACAACCGGCCCCTGAAGATTTATTCAAAGTTTAGGAAACAACAGGCGATTTTAAAGCGATTGAAAAAAACACTATCCTGTGGGTAGCGCTATTTGGCTTTCATACAACCGGCCCCATGCAGATGTCGTCGTTTAATGCTATATCCATTACCATACCATTGCAACAACTTTGACCGTTTTTACAACACGTCTGTAGCCCTGAACAACCAAAACCATTCGGAAATTGTCCAGAACAGGGGCAACTTGTGTATTTGATGATATCTGCAATATCTTTGCAGGAATCTGAATCCATTTTACACCATGTAGAAAAGTATAGATAGGTACTTGCTGCTTGCCAATTTTGATGCTCTAACCAGTAAATAAATTGCGTATACGTTGGAAATGTCTCACCCAGAGAGAAGGCAACGAACACAACTGCCGCACGTAACTGACAACACGAGCTAATAAAAATATGAATAAAAGCAGTTTTGTTAACTCCACGAGATTACGGGTTATACTCGACCGAAATATGGTATATTCGACTGTGGTCGAGTCATGGTCGAGTATACTGGAATATGATACTCGACCATCAGGCTCGAATTCCGGTATTTTCGACCATGCCAAGGTTGAATATACCATATTCAGGTATATTAGACAATCACTTTTTATTATCGCTGCGAAAATTAGAATAACGTACTTTGGTGAGTCTGGTAACGACGATAGAACGCTTTTAGCAGTACCAGTTGCTTCAATAATGGATATTTCGAAAATACTCTCTATTTGGCTCTGGTCGAGACACGTCACATGGTCACAATCACATTTGGTGTGCAATGATGTTGATTTGCCGTCGACAATCTGTATGTAGTTTGCCCCAACTTGTGCTAGAATTTTCTCCGCGTTCGGTTGTTCGAGGTTGAATCCTACTCCGATTGTTTTGCGACCCTCGTAATTTAAGTACATGCATTGCTTACAATGCGAGAAAGCATACACAAATTTCTTCGTCATTGCATCACAAGACGTTCCTGAAACGAGGGTTTGAAAAGAACTGTACCAGTTTGATGGCAAAGCACATGTTGCCTGCGACGCTGCCATATTAATACATACTATCGACACAATTAAAATTGTGTTGGTAGAAATCTTATGATTCTTGCTCGGCGATTTCATTTGCAATCCACCAATTCAATTTCCCTAAATGTGCTCTTTGAATCACTGGCTCTGGCTGGGTGTGAAGCTGCTTACAAAGAATTAAACGAAATTCGACGCAATATAAGGGTTGTGCTGTTTTTCCGGTATGAATTTTTTATGAATTCGGAGTAAATCATGTGCACACGTACGACTTGTTATTAATTCCGGGAATACGATGCTGTCAACTTCTCATGTGCTCTCAATCTTTTATATATGTCTAAGATTCCTAAGAAGTAGAACAAACAAGTCTTTATAAATTATAAGTGTTTATTATAATACGTAGTAATACTGAATAAGTATTAAGTACGTACTAAGTAAGTAAAGTAAGTAATAAATGAGTAATGAGTATAGAATTACTCATCACGAGGATGTCATACTGTACCCATGGTCTGATTGG
The DNA here is from genome assembly GCF_004324835.1 of Dendronephthya gigantea. Lineage (NCBI taxonomy): Eukaryota > Metazoa > Cnidaria > Anthozoa > Malacalcyonacea > Nephtheidae > Dendronephthya > Dendronephthya gigantea. Next base: position 1,482,978 of record NW_021163020.1, read on the forward strand.
TCTCGCCATATTTAAATATTGACGCTGTGACGAAGTCATGAATAATCTCATATCAAGGTTAGATTTAGAATGTAACAAATTGGTAAATGAGTATAGGTCAGCATAATGCTCTTAGAGAGCTCGGTATCATTGATAGATCGGACTAAATACTGTTTTCAAAATATTGCAGAATTGTAGCTCTGATACTTATTTAGTTTTTTTATGACACTGTTGGTAATCCCTGACACCAACCTTTTATCGGCCTCGCTATTCAGATCAGTGCATTTTCAGATCAGTGGATCAAAAATAACGATACAAGATGAAGTATCCGTATGAAGAAGAAGAAACCAGAATAATGAGATTTTACCAACTGATAACAACAAATAAATAAATAAAATGTAGATTTCATTGATTTTTGCAAAGTTTTTTTTGTGAGATCGCTTTACGGTATAACACTAAAGACAAAATGGATTTGCTTGGCTCCATATTGAGTAACATGGATGCTCCTCCGACTAACAAAATTGACAAAGCAAAGCAAAAAAGACTGAAAGGTACCATTAAAATCAAAGATGTGTTCACCACGTTTTACAACAGAATGCGTTAACTGTAATCTCCTACCCTATGCAATGATGTAAAACTAATAATTGATGATTCATGCCATCCATCTAATGTGAACACTTCTTATCCTTGATTCTTTTTAGAACAGAAAGAGAAACTGGAAAGTCTGCAAGCAGAAGAAAAGCTTAAACGTGATAAATTTCGAGGCGAGGTATTTGTTTGGATTTTTCAGATCAATTGAAGTTAATGATCTCCTTATCTCACAGGTGTTGTATACTTTTATAGCTAATGAAGTAAACAACACTTATAATAACATTTTCCCCATAAAAAATGAGTGATGATTGAGGAGTCATTACAACTCCAAAACTACAACTACATAAACATTTTTCATTAAAGTACAAGACTCCATTAATGTAGGATAGGATCTTAATTCTAGTTTGAAAACAAACTCTAGTCTGCTTTGATTCTTTGCATATGTACATGTGTTCATCTCTGTAAATATATACAATGAGAAAGTCACAACTCACAAAACAGAAATTGTTTTCTTTTATGTAACATTTGAAGATAGAAAAAGAAGTAAATGATTTCATGAAGAATCTCGATAAAAAACACCATGAGTATAAACCAATGGAGAGTGTACAGAGGAGCATTATGTAAGTAAAAAGTTTTAAAGTTAAATCTTTTAGTAGAAACCTCTAGTAATTCCATGATTCCATCCTTGGTGAAGAAGGCCTTTTCTTATTTATGTTTAACTGTGGTGTTTATTTAGTCATGATGTTGCTGAAATAGCTGGAATAACTTCATATTCATTTGGGGAAGAAGAATTTGGCAGATGTATTGTCCTTTTCAAAAAAGTTAGTGTGTAACTGTTATTGTCTAAGTGATGCATTTAGAGTAAAGATTTATGAAAATATTTGCACTCAAAGGAAGAAAAACTAAATTTCACTTGTCTTGTATGTTCCTGGAAATAAGGTAAAACAGAGCTCTCTGCTATAATGATGTATTTGATTGGTTTCTTAAGGAGTTTGCACCGAGTGAAGAAGAACTAACAATCATGAGAAACAGCAAGGTGAAGAACAGTTTGAAACTGATAAAATATAGCTAGTATTTTTATGTACCTTGTCAATAATTATTTCAGAGGCAGTAAAACAACATAGGGCATTAAAAGTATGTGTTATTTTCTAGGAATATGACCCTGAAAAAGTTAAGCAAATGTTACAAGAAAAGGTAAAATATTGATGTGGACAGTTTCCAAAAAATATCTCTGCAAATCCATGATATCTTAATGTTGTTTCTAGAAACGTAAAGCTGCTAGTGTCCAAACAAAGCCTGAATCTAGGTCCGCACCAAAACGACCCAGAACAAATTATAAAGAGAAATATGAACACCTTATTGGCAAAGAAAGTGGAAAGGATAGTGCAAGATTGACAGTTACCAATAAAACTTTTGGAAACGGTTAGCATTGATTAATGACTATCTTTAGTTGATAGTTACAGATATTTTGCAAAAAGGAGGAAGCTGTGAAGGGCCTGAGACAAAATGAAAGGCAGTGGAGAAATAATGAGAATTTTCAATGTGTGTATTTGCACAGGACTATATTTGTTTAAAACTTATGGACCTTCTCTTGGTTTCAGTTCCTAGTGAAAACAAAAAGGATCTGCGTTCCATTGAGGAAACACTTAATGATATCCGTGCGAAGAAACGACAGCGGATGACAAATGTTGACAACGATGGAGAAAGTTCAAGTGATGTTGCTGCAGAGTAGAGAACACAAAACAATTTGAAGGTAAATGTGAGAAAAGGGCGGATTCACTCATGGTCGTAAGGTTCAATCTTGAATGAATAACAAATTATTCATATTACACAAATATAATGCTATATTTTACAGGACCAATATGGCTTAGTTTACATTTTTATGGCGATAAATAATAATAACATAAACAGACCATAATTTTATCTTTACATTGATTATATTGGGAATTTTTATTTACTATTTATCTGTAATCCAATTCTTAGTGGAACTTTGTATAAAATACTAAATGTAGTTTTAATACTAAATAACTACTTTACTGGTAGGGACATTAAGTTGCCTACAATCAAACATGCAATGATATTGATGTAGGACCTTCGTTTTTCTCTTTCATAAATTGCAAAAATTTGTTTCTCTCATGCTCTGTCATTACTTCATTTAAAGCATAAATCTAAAGACAAAGAATTGAAAGAAAGTAAGAAATCAAAGTGAGGAGAACTGGAAGTGAATACAATATACTGTTAAGCCATGGTAGTATATATTTGTGGGTAATAGGCATATGAAATGTCTTACCTCTGCCCGGCGTTGTTGCCTTAAATTTTCACTTCGCTCTCTCTCCTTTCGTTTCACTTCCTTTTGAATTTTTTCTCTAAGTTTTTCATCTTGTTTCTGTCGTTGTGTTACTATATAAATATGAAGAAACAATGAACCAACAAGTTTTGCATGAATCAAATGTTCACATCCTCTTTCATTACCTAGACATCTTAGCTTTGATTTGATTAATTGTTGACTCTGAAAATGAAAAGAAGAACAAGTGTACCTTGTAAGAGGATTATTGTATTGATTAGAGAACATGGGTATGCTTTCATGAAAGTACACAACAAATGAACTTACTTTAATATCAGCCAGGCAAGGAACTATTTCCACAGTAACAAAACCATCTAAAAATGAACAATTGAACAATGATGTGTGTAAAATCATTGTTACAAAACTACAGTAAGCAAAGTTTCAGTAAACAAATTTGTTGGTCCAGTTTTTGTACAGGTGGAAAACCACATACATTACTGTGCAAAGGTTGGGTGGAGCTGAACCTATCTTACCATTGAGTGGTGAGACTGGTGGTACACAGGGAACCCCAGTCATAATTTGGGAATGTGGCTCAGAGTAATAAACTTTCTTTAACTTTGCATTCCTGCTGGCAGGGGATGTGGATTGCGGGAGTATTGGAGGTGGACAGCTTTGTCTTTTAATTTTGATCTCTGTTAACTGGGTTAATGCCTCCTCTCCAGAACTGGTTTTTGGTCTTGGGCTGACTTTGGGGGTTTTCCACAAATTCTGTGCTGTTGAAGAGATGTTTCTGTTGGAATAGGATGTTATGAGTTTCCTCACTGAGCAAACTATCCCAGTAGATGATGAATTATTCAAGTCCTTCGTATTCTTTGCAGTTCGGTTTTTGTTAACTCGACGAGACCTTTTGTTGCCTTGATTACACAAACGGTTGGATTTTTCAGACTTCTTACTTTCGGAATCATTCTCATCAACAACGATGAGTGGACTTGGCTGTTTCGTCGTCTTTTTTCGTGTCGATTTGCGTTTGTGCAAACGAGCTTTAGAGGAAGTTAAGTTGGGCTGAAGATTCTTGTTGAGACCATGTTTCTTGAGATAGGCTAAAATGGGTTTTTTTCTATTAACACCACTAATAAACACCCGTGAAAAGACAACACATTACGCAACCAGTTATTTAAGTAGAAAACAACTTACCTTCCTGCAAACATCGAGTGCGCATATTCCTAATTTGTACCGAGTGCAAATTCATTGCCGATGCCACAAGAGGTAAACTCATGATTGAAAATCTAAAGAGCTTGCAAACCCGTTTTATGACCTCCTACGGCTCGTTTCTGTACATCACGCTACACAAGCATTTCTATAACTAGCTGGATTAGAAATTTCATCTTTTGATCTCCTTGTTTGTTTACGTCCGCCATGTTGTTTAGAACGCGTTGCCATGGTGATTATGGCGATGGTCTCTTTAAATTAGGATTTAAATTTATGTCACTGACCGGCATCGTCACGGGCGCATAATTGCACATGGCCGATGCTCGAGGAGTGGAGGTTTTCACAAGAGAAGAATAATTCGAATTAAATATAAAATTTAAAGTCTTTTGAGAATGAGGCCGTTGACGGAAGAAGAGACGAAGCTTGTGTTTGAAAAACTATCGAAATAGTAAGATATTTGCCTTCAGATTTATCGTTTATAATAAGAGTTGGATTAATATGTCCATTGTCCAGACAGTCTAAATATGTGAAGACAAGTGTGTGTATTTCATTGTAGTATTGGAGAAAATCTCAAACTCCTTATTGAACGTCCTGATGGAAATTACTGTTTTAGGCTTCACAAGGATAGGATATATTATGTCAGGTAAAGTGGCCATATATCCCTATTAAATCACTAATAGCCATTAAATCACTGAATATCCCTAGATGATTACCTGATAATAGTAGTGATTTATTTCTAGGGAGAACATTATGAGAAAAGCGACAAATGTTGCGAGGGAGAATCTCGTCTCCCTCGGCACCTGTTTTGGCAAGATAACTAAATCAGGGAAATTTCGCTTGCATATAACTGCCCTTGATTTTCTTGCACCCTATGCAAAGGTTGGTATCGAAGACTGCTTGCATGTTTTCCTCTGTTTTATTCAATCGATCCAACCATACACATATATCTATTCATAGTTTAAGATTTGGGTAAAACCTGGTGCTGAACAGTCATTTCTTTATGGAAACCATGTTGCGAAATCAGGCTTGGGTAGAATAACAGAGAACACAGAGCAATATCAGGGTGTTGTTGTTTACTCAATGAATGATCTGCCACTGGTAACAATACTGTTCATTTTCTGTATCATATTTGTTATATTTTGAAATATATTGTGTTAGTTTCTCTTAGGATTCCAATCTCATCATAATAACAATGCATTCTTTTTCGTGAAGGGGTTCGGTGTTGCAGCCAGATCAACACAAGATTGTCGTCGGGCCAATCCTACTGATATCATTTGCTTTCATCAAGCAGATACTGGAGAGTATATTCGTTCTGAGGAAACATTGACATGAAATATTTGCATCTTCATCTGACAGTATCACTTGACACTGGGTTGAAGTCATTGGACATTAGTAGACCCAGAGATGCATTCACCAGACGTTTATGACGATTATTCATTTTCTCGAATAAACACAGGGTGAAGTCATACAGATGGCAATAGGAGTTTTTAATGCAATGTGGAGAATGAAGACTTATGATATAAATTATGAAAAAACATAAAATATGCCATGTGAATGATGTGATGTTATAGTAATTATTATAATGCCTAATACATATTATTTTAATTAATTATAATCATGCTATATTTATAAGCAGCAAAATAACTAAATGCACGTTTTATAAATGGCAGAAAATATTTATCACCGCAAACGCCATGTTAATGACCTACAAACGAAAAAATTGATCGTGAATTTTTAATGCTGGTGTACAAAAAATGATAAAATATTTTGTTGTAAACTTGAGCAACTTGTTTGGCTGAAACTATTCTTAATAAATCGAAAAAATACGCCGTATTTTCCCTATTTTGTCGTGTTGAAACGTACAATAGCGTCCAAGTCTCCAAGATGAGTAAAATGAGAAACAGTCGACCGGAAGTGTGGTACAATGATCTTTAAATCAAAAACGGAAGTGCTATCAACTGTAAAGGTTTCTTGTAAATTATGTTTGTGTTACTGTTCAGTTCGAAGATTAGTATACTTACCTTTAATTGATTTGAAGTAGTCCAAATTTGTCAGTACAGCATGTCTTTCCATAAGAAGAAAAGTGGTAAAAGTGTGGGAATGAAGGGGAAGCCGTTGTGGCCGCGGGTAGAAAGACACGAAGTCAGTGGTCTACCTACAAAATTTAAGCAAAAGGAAATTTTAGAGCGGGCTGAACTGTTCAAAAACGAGTACAACCAAGAAGATATACACGACAGAGTGCTTATTCTGCAAGTAATGCCGGATGATTATGAAATGCGTGAGATAACTGAAAGATTAGAGTTAAATGCAACTTATGATGCAGCGAATTATGTAAAATCGAAAGCGAATATCAAAACTGATGAAGGCGCAAGCTTCATCCAATCTTCGAGATCTTTTAACAACGTTGTACATTTGAATGAAGAGGCAGTGCCGGCAGAACTGCTCGAAGAATCTCGAGAGTCTAAAGATGACGGAGATTTATATAGCACTGATTCAAATGATTCTTCAAAGGCGTCATCTTACATTGATAGTCGAACGCCCGAAATTTCCAACATAGGCAGCCGATCATGGACCTTTGATGCTCAAAAAAATATATCAGTTTCTGGAAAATTAGGAGGTCGCATCAGTGTAGGTTTTTGCAACGAAAGTGAAACCGAAAGAAACAGTGTCTTCTGTGACAGGAAAAAGAAAAGCACTAATTGGGAGGGTCCAAGTGAATTCCATCATGCATGCAGAGAAAAAGATAATTCTGCACAATCCTTGCCTTCCGCAGAATTTATTTATCGCGAGGAAGAGGACAAAGAAAACCTAGAAGAGTCCAAGGCTCATTCTATGCCAGTGAGGCCAATTCCGCAACCAAGAAGTCTTTTCAGAGAAGCAAGCATTGAATCCGTAAAATCCGGAAGAGAGATGAATGCCGGAACTGAGGACGCAGTTGAAAACGGAAGTTCCATGTCGTATGTGTGCAGTGAGAAACCGGATGACGATAGACTGGATTGCGAGAGTGAAACTGGAAGCATTATTGTCGAGAATGAGGGAGAACTCGTTGAAGAAGAGGAATATGTCTCTCCCAGTGCTCGTGGCACGGGCGTGATAAGGGAACATCGTATCTTCGTGCACGCCTCGTGGTTGGCCGTGAACAGCAGTTATTTCCGAAGTCTCTTGTTTGAGTCCGGCATGCAAGAATGCACAAACGCCGAATTTCGCATGAAGGTTTCCGAATCTGAGGAGGAAGGCTTCTTATTGCTTTTAAGATCCATCTACGACCCAGATGTCCTAGATAACCTCGATATCGCCCAGCTGATGAATGTCATACGACTGTCAGTAAAATTTGATGCCCGCTTTCCATCCATCAAGGCCAGACGTGTATTGGAGGCCCTTCCTCTCACGCTAGAGATTTGTGAGACGATCATTGAAGCAGTCAACTCAGGGGGGATGCCTGAACTTGGTCAGGTGATGAAGAACGTGGAATTGCTTCTTCTTACTGAATTTGAACCGCTCGACGAGACGTGGGAATCCGAGAAGTTCGCGACTCTTTCCGAGCATGCACTTCGCTTCATACTCGATAGCGATCGGCTCATCGTACAATCAGAGAACACCGTGTTCATCGCGTTGATGAAGTGGATTGAGACAAACATGGAACTGTACGAAGACATTACGAGCTACTCCGATCTCTTGAACCTGGTACGATTTGATCAGATGAAACCGACGTACATTCACGATGTTGTACGAGAGCACGAGGTTGCCACGCAGCTCGACGATTTCGATACAATTTATTTGAAAGCAATCACTAATCACGCACTACCCCCCAAACGACGCGAGGCATGCAGGGGGTCTCGTCAGTGGTGCGAACCAAAAAACCCGACATTCACGTGGATCCTTGACCCCGAACCTGAGATGTTCGCGTTTGATGAAGAGACCTCCAGTCACTCCACGCAATCCTCGAGTTTTTGGTACCTCGGGTATAAAATGCACTTGCGTTTGGACCTTTCCCCGTGTCAAGATGAGACCACCTTGTACCTGGTTGTTGAGAACCTCGGACATGAACATGGCAGAGTTGAGCTGGCATACCACGTTGATGTTAAATTTGGCGAAGGTCTGCACACGAGTTTCACATGTGACCGCTTTGAATACCGGGGAAAGAGCTCCTCCACCCACTCGGGAAATTATCCCTTCGATGAAAAGTTTTCGGTGGACGAGGTACGGGAACTGTTGTTTGGAGGTTCCATCATAGTGCCCATCATGTTTGAAATTAATTTAGTGAAAATACTTGATGATTGATTCAATAAACTAAACGGCGTTGATTTTGTGGTGAACCACAATGAAAGGACTGGTGAAAGTCGCAAAATTATTGTATTATTTTTTTAGTTGAAACCAAGCCTAATTTAGACAGGAATATCAATGAAAAGAAGCTTGAAAAGAGATTGATATACTGGTAGACGAAAATTGCATTTTTATCGTCAAATATTTATATTATATATCTCAATAATTTGTTGGAAATAGATAGAAATTTATCACGGGATTATGTTCTCTAAATATTGTAATAACTGAGATTGATTTGAAATTAGTTTGTCGAGAGAAGGCTGAAGGCCAGTTCCAGTCTTGCGTCAGAAATGCCTTTGACATTGTCGTGAATAAATTGTAAATGATAACAAATACTGATTATTAAGCCAATGATTCTGTAGTTTGTGTAAAGAATGTTCAAATTTTGTGCAGTACTATTGTACATTTCTTTCATCTTCATGCAATTAACATGAATTGCGAACTTTTCAGTCCATTTTTGGCCGGAAACTGAGAATTTTAGCGCTTTTTTGCGCGCTTCTGCAAAAATGCCGTTTACTTGAAGTACCTAACTATTTTTCTTATGCAATGTAAATCAAAAGTCAAATGGAGAAGAGTTGGAATGTGGTTTTCGTTTTTTCGGTTGAATATAATTGAAGAACTCATTAAAACTCTTCCCGATTGCTGGGATTTAATGTTTCAGGGAGTCAAAAGGATACGTTTTGTTAAAACAAAGCTTAAAGGGCTTGAGAAATGAATGGAAACAATTCTAGACGATCAATGAGTCATATTGAACGGCAAAGGAGTCTTCTTCAAGATCATGCGAATGGTGTGGAGTCTCCACTTCAGCTGTTTAGCAAAGCGAAGAGTAAGATCAACAAAACGTTTCAGGAGATAGCTAGCTACCTAGGAGAAGCGTCTACCTTTCTGGAAGAAAAGTGTTATGTCTCAGACGAATTCGTAAAAGAAGTTGATTCCAGTTCAAATGAGGTATACCGTATGTGATGTTCGATTTATTTTAGGATTGAGATTTGAGGTTGATCGTTTATAAAATGATGCAGGACTGTATGATAAATATTCTCTACACAGGTTAAAGCTTTCCTCAGCCAGGTTGCAGGAATCACGGAAGTACTAAGCAGAGACAACATGAAAGTAGCGTTCTTTGGTCGGACAAGCAATGGCAAGAGTACTGTCATTAATGCTATGTTGAGAGATCGAATCCTGCCTGCTGGAATTGGTCACACCACAAGTTGTTTTCTGAGTGTAAGTGGAACTGAGGTTGAAACACCATATGTTCTCACCCCTGGCTCAGAAGAAAGAAGAAATGTTCAGGTATTGGAATTAACTTGGCACAGTCAGGCATTGCTTTTCTGAAAGATCCTCTCACTCCCCAGGAGATACAGTATTGCAATGTTCTTGTTTTTTCTCTAGTCACTCAGTCAGTTGGCTCATGAACTTTGTCAAGAAAAGTTAGATCCAAGCAGCCTAATTCAAGTTCATTGGCCAAAATCAAAGTATGTCATATTGCACTGTGGCATTACAAATATTGCTCTGCATCACTAATGACTTATTTTCTATTAAATCTAAGGTGTGCATTATTGCGGAATGACATTATCCTTGTTGATAGGTATGTACTTCTATATTAGTATATATATTTTATTGCTTCCTTGAGTACTCAATCCCTTTTTTCAACATATGCTTGTAGTCCTGGTATTGATGTTAGTCCTGATTTGGACACTTGGATTGATAACTATTGCTTGGATGCTGATGTTTTTGTTCTGGTTGCTAATGCAGAATCTACTCTGATGGTTACAGTACGTATATCACCATTTTTCTGTATTGCAAGTCAACCCCAGAATTCTTCCTAATTCTTCCTTTGCAGGAGAAGAAATTTTTTACCAAAGTTAATCAGAAGTTGTCACGGCCAAATATATTTATTTTGAATAACCGTTGGGATGCTTCAGCCTCAGAACCAGAATTTATGGAAGCAGTAGGTTCAATTCAAATGGATATAATTATTTTTAAACTTTAGTTAGGAAAATAATTTTTCCAACCACTATGCTTGTGTTTTAAGGTCAAAAACCAACATCTAGAAAGGACAGTGAACTTTCTGGCTAATGAATTGGAATGTGTGGAGAAATCACAAGCTGAAGACAGAGTGTTCTTTGTGTCAGCTAAAGAAGTATGTTAAATTTGAAAATAATATAGCTCATTTGAACTGAAGCTATTAGTTCAGCTGCAATATTTCCTTGAACATGCAAATCTTGTTATGTAGACCTTAATGAAAAGAATGCAAGAGAACCAAGGAATGCCTGAAGCAGGTGCAACAATTATTTGATTATCAACCATTGCCATAAAAAACAGTTGGGTGAATTTTCTTTCTGGGGATGTTATTGCAAATTCAAATATTTATTTTCCAGGAGCAGCCATTCATGCTGAAGGATTTCAAGCTCGTCTCATGGAATTTGAACATTTTGAACGCAAATTTGAGGTAGAAACCTTTTTATGATGTGTGCATGAATAATTGGATCACTTACAAATGTATATTTAACTTCTAGGAATGCATTTCCAAATCTGCTATTCAGACAAAGTTTGAATCGCATGCTGTTCAAGGCATCCAAACAACAGGTTTGGTCAAGAGAATCATGGAAAAAATTGAAGCAAAATCCAAAGCAGAAAGGTAATGTTCAATGACTGCTTGCTCATCATACTTCTTGTGTTACTACATTCAAACCCCCTTTGAGCATTTATTATTCTCTCAGGTTGAGATGTTTGCAAGCGAAATGTGGCTGGGAAGAAAGATTGGCGTTGATGAAGGAGAAACTTGATCTTGTCAGCCTTGAGTGCCAAAATAAAATAAAAGAAATCAAAGAGCAGGTTGAACATCAAGTTGCTCAAGCAATGAGTGATGAGATCAAACGATTAGGAATATTGGTGAATCAGTTTGATCATCCATTTCACACACATCCTGGTTTTATCAGGACATATAAACGAGAGCTACACACCCATATTGCCAACGGCTTAGGGCGAAATCTCACAACAAGGTGTGGTTCAGCTTTATCTCAGTCTATTGAAGAAACTAAAAAGTCAATGACAGGTAATATATGATATTGCAGTCTGAAAGTGTTGGTTACTGTCAAGGTCACTTTGTTTTTTCCTCAATTTGTAGACAGATTGGTTGCACTTCTTCCCCCTGAACATCCTCAGGAAGTCATGGACTTATCAACTTCAAGGTAGTCTTAAAGTGGAGGCTTAGATGAAGTATTTAGTCCTAATGTTGTTGTTTTAATAATTTCTTGTAGACATGAGTTTGAGGTGTCATATCAGTTGGATATTCACAATATCTGTTCCGATTTTCAAGAGGACTTGGAATTTCACTTTTCACTTGGCTGGAGAACCATTTTAAGAAAGTTTCTTGCTCCGTATAACAGAAGACTGGCCATTATTCTTGGAGCAGATGTAGGTTCATTTATTCATTAAGTAACATCTCAAGGCACTATAGCTCTGGCATGTTGTCACAAGTCATATTGTATTACTCTTTTGCAGCTGCCAGTTAAAAAACCAAGCAGTCCTTTCAATCCCCGGTTCAGAGAACATGATTTCCCATCAACTTCCAGAACTCCACCAAGGTTTGATTAATGAATTATTCAGCATGAACCTCGTTGTTCATTACCTCATTCCCTCTTGATGATATTTTCTATCATCCATCCATTCAATATTCAATTTATATAGATCATTATCTGAGAATGATGAAGGTGAGGCAACCGTTACTAGCAGCCGTCGTCGTAGTGACGAAATGTTGAAAGATGATGAGCTCACGTTGGCGGTAATACGTAATATTGCCTCGTTATCGTCCAGTAGTGCGACTGGAATTGTTATTATTGGTGGACTGGTAAGTGATAAGAAAAGGAGCTGTATTATTAAGTCAGGTGAAAGCAGTTTAGGGACTTCAAAAGATATCTGAAGGAGATCTCATCCTTGCAAATGTGTAGGTATGGCGAATAGTTGGTTGGAAGTTGATTCTCGGTTGTGGCGGTCTCTATGCATCGCTTTACGTCATCGAGAGACTCAGATGGACCAATCACGCGAAGGAAAAGACGTTTAAAAAACAGGTAAAAAGATACCGTGTAAAATAACCGCCTAGTTGTACATATTATTGAGATATATTTTTAGCCCAATATTAATGTGACTTCAGCCGCAAATAACAAGATTTCTTTCTCTATAAGCACTTCCCAAAACACCATAATCTACAGTTCATAATCTTCAGTATTCAAAATGCAAGCACCGAAGCACAGACTGAATGGCTGTGAGAACTGTTTAGAATAGAAAAAGCTATCCAGTCCAGGCACAATTATATAAAGTTCCAACCATTCAATATCGTACATAAACATCGTTTTAGTTTGTGTCATATTCTGCGGACCGTCTTCAACTGGTTGTCAGTATGACAAGCTCTAACTGTAGTCAACAAGTTATGCAGTAAGTGAGGCCTTATCGATTAATTTTGCAGTAAATAAAATGCTTTTCTTTATGTGTTGAAACGTTTTTTCCAGTCAATTTGATCTTCCACTTTTCCAGGGAATTATCATCCACCTTCATGAGGTTGTGTGACTTAGTGGATGCAGCGAAAAAGAAAGTCGAAAGCGAGATTGCTAAACTTAGTGATGAAATTTCGAATTTAGAGAAAATTGAAAACCAAGCTCGTATCTTAGGGTGAGATTAAAGCCTTGAGCTTTTCATGTAAGTTTACTTCGTTGATTTCTGACTCATGTCTGTTCAATTTTTCAGAAACAAAGCGCGTTGGTTAGAAGATCAACTAAGCAACTTCATCACGGAGTTTGGTCTAACTCGGAGTAAAATCTAACCATGGACAATGTTAATGTACCGCACAATTCTGTTATACTTAGATTATACTGCGGACAGTTGCCGGTGAAATAAATATTCACAAAACAAAACGTCTGATGGTAGTAGTATTTTAAACTCAAAATAGAAGTTGAAGAAGCGAGAATATAGCTAAATATAGAAGTTGAAGCGCAAGAAGCGGGCCAGCCAGCCTGCAAGAGGCAAGCGAGCAAGGCAGCAGATCCAAACTTACAATTGGGGGCGCAAATAAAAAAACAACTGGGAGTGCAACATTAGAAATAAACCATGAATAATTTCTTTGCTAACAAAGTTATATTTTACAATTCTCTAGAAATAGAAATTTACTAATTTGCTTCTAATGTCTGCCTCTCAATGTTCGTCATCTGTAGTCGCAAAATATTCCGAAGTGTGACTACGTCGTAACTTTTTGCCACTTGTCCTGGATTCTTCTTCCTCGTTCTCAGACCTCTGGCCTTGAGCACCATCGTGAACTTGAACATCGTTTCTTAAGTTTTCTTCAATTGTTCCATCCTCATCACCTTCGTCTCTGATGTATTTCCCCAAGACAATCGTATCGGGATAAACTGGTTTTTCACGGCTGCTTCCAGAACCTAAAATAAAGTTTCTCTACGTTACCTTATCTCGACTTTTTGTCATTTTATCAAAGGCGAACAATTCAAAGGTTACAAAAAGGCCATGTTACAAAACGTTTTACACAATAAATTTCACATGTCTCCTGAGAGATCTTTAGATATGAAACTGTTTCATGAAGCAAACAATATAGCAGAATTTCGCGAAATCAAAACAATTCATAAAAAAATTACCATCACTTGATCCATCGCTTGATCCATCACTTGATCCATCGCTTGAACCAGCTTCATCTTCGCTCGAATCATGAGCACCGGTACCTGATCCACTTCCTTCCAACCTAATGACATCCTCCGTGGGTTTAGTCGTCTGTATTAATCGAGGCTCTGTCGTTTTCGTTTGGGCGATACTTGGAGGCCGGGTGGAGATATCAGGAGGCAATTTGGATGTACTGGGCTGAGGCGTTGTAATTTTTGACCTTATCGTGGTCGTTTTCCTTGTCGTGGTCGTTTTCCTTGTCGAAGGAGGAATATCTGGTGTGGTTAACTTTGTTGTTCTGCTGGGTTCTGTTGTCTCGGATGGCTCAATTTCAGTCGGGCCTGATTCCGTGTGTGTTTCACCGCCACCACTGCTCTCATTATCAATCGGAGTGATTTCCTGATTTGGTAATAAGAATCATTATAACTCTTATACTCGCAGCAGCGGCACTGATTCTGAATGAGTTTGTACACTAATCTGGTCAACAATGTAAGCTGTGATAAGTAATTGCGATGATTATTATCATGAATTACGCAAATCAGATTACTGATTATCCAGTTAGGTTTGTTTGAAAATATGTCTAATTTTCTGTAAAACCCGTAATCTTTATAATCCATCCTAACCTCGCGTTCATATTGACGGCTTGTGATATTGACACCACCATTCTTGGTCGGTTCTTCTTCCGCGTCTTCGGTATCTCCGTATCCTCCCCTATCCGCTTCGCTGCTCAATTCTATAAGACGTTCCCCTTGAGTCCCTCCACCATCTCCCGAGCCTGATGACCCCGACTCTCTGACGACATCGTCATTGACCCCCTCTTCGCTGTCTATGCTAATAATTTGATCTCTGGGTGTCTGTTTCTGTTCCTTGTAGCTCGACACAGCTGCAGGAATGCCAATTTTGAGCGGACAAGGCCGACTACTGCAGAATACTACACCGTTGTGACACACACTAGTCAAATGAAAAATGACTGGTTTCGTAAAAACGGACAAATAAGCTTGGCAAACCTGTTTCCTAGCTACGTTGCCAAGGAAACATTGTTGCCAAGAAAAATCTTATCTTAACCTTAAACGTTTATACTCAATTCGAATTCATACCAAATATTGCAATCTTTGCGAAATTTCTCCTTGTGTTTATATACTTCTCCACTGTGTGAGCACTCTGGAAGGAAATTATGAAGTGCGCAAATGTCATTTCAGCATAAGAGGATTCTGGGCACTGAGTTACATCAAAATAAGGCTACGAGAGTAACTTATTTGCGAGCTGGACTTAGCCCAGATCAGACGATAGCCGTATAAGGTTACCTGTTTCGAGTGTAGTAATACTCGAATGGTTCGTGTTCTCTGCGCCACCGTTTTCTAATTCTGTAAGATAAAGTATACATCTTTGTTAATAAATTTGATTCATACTTAAATTGCTAGAATAACACTCGCATACTTCTGTCATGTATTCGAATGCATTCTCCTCTGTTGGGAATGTTCAACTGTGTATCTTCTTCCATGCTTATTTGACACTCGTAGTTTGAGGGGCAACGGAGAGGTTGCAGTCCATCAAGAACGCTTGTACTACAAGGTTCACCTATAATATAGCAGGAAATAACTTCAATATGATCTCACAAAACCTCAACACCCAAAACTTTAACGTTCTCCAACCTCTAGATTTCCATGGTCCATTCCTCTGCTCTGGTTGTCCAGGATCACCTGTTTCGTTGGTTAGAAATTCTGATGAACATGATGAATCTCACTATGATACAGATCTTAGACACGATAAATTTACTTTACCTGATACTTGATTACTTGCAGACGTCTTTGTCCAATCTACGACTGCAAGAAATACACACAATGGGTTCAAGAAGTGTACGACGCTTATTTACACTGACATAGCCTGCATGTCCGCCTCCTAAGGTATAGGTTTAACATAGGTTTAACACACCTCTATTTGGAAACCATGGCTCCACACACAAAAACGAGCATCCACTTTCGCAACATTTGTAGTCTTCACTACAATCCACATCACTTGTGCAGTCGTATCGACACTCTTTCGCTCCGTTAATGCTGACGCCATTTGACCGTGGTGGGCACTGGCCATCCACGAAATTCTCTTCCAGTGATGAAAACTAAAACGAAAAATTATTTAGAATATATTTTATCTGCTACTCGGCTAGAAAACTAATCCAATAAAAGACAGGCTAGACAGCCTTTTGTGTCGAGGAATAAATATTTTTCCATGAAGTGGGTGATTACGAATCATTTTGTTGCAATATAATTTATATAAAAAATTGAGTGTATCAAAAGTTTTCTACAAATAAAACCACGCATGCAGACAAGTGCTTGCGCTGTTTCAATTTTTCAACAGGGATGTGTCAATAGCTTAAGAGACAGACGATTGGCGAATAATGTATGCGTTGGTTGTTATTCGTCTGTGTCCCAGGGGAACGCGTCAGCTGTCTACCATTCGTAATTGGTTCTCATGATTAATCCATGTTATTTGTCATTGCTTGTTAACCGAGGTAAGATAAAGGTCACTCTTCCGTACTGAGAGAGCTTTGTCTGGGGACACGAAGAAAGGTGGGTGTTGGACTCGTTTTATAAATATCATGACGTCATACAATACTAGTTGAAATCTTCCAGAGTATTACGGTAAACCTGGTCAAGAGGCGATAATGGTTTTAGCCATGTGTTGTTCATTTGATACACTTGATATCCACCCTGGCTACAGCACTTATTTTATCATTAACTCATTAGCCAATACTTAATGAATGCTATCTCTAACACGATACACATGACAGAAAAATTTGTGTTTAATCTGAGGGATTTATCATGACTTGATCTGCTTCTACATTGCATAATCAGAATATTTGGAGTCAATGAAAACGAAACAAGATGTACCAGTGGCGAAATACGTTCACTTTAATTGATTGTCGGCTCAAATGATCTTAGCATTTTTTCCTCCCAAACACATATAAAATATGCTGAAAATTTCGTGTGACATTGTAGTAAAACATTCGTGGCCATTGTATTTTATTTAACACATTTTCTTGGCATTCTTAATTCCTATAACAAACGACTTAATATGCGTCAAAAACAAATAGAATTTTACAGAGATTTAATGGCATTTATTCAACGAAGTATTGATTCGCAAAGGGTATTAAATTCCTTTTATGTTTTGGTTGAGAATTCCGAGTTCAAGAATCGGAACATCCGTGGCTACAAAAATCTGTATAAATATATACCCGCATTCAAAAAGCTATTCCCCAAATGAATATTTTGTTAGTTGTATATCATGGAAATTCTGACCAAAACTACACTCGATACACGCTTAGTGCATTTAGAAATGGTAGATATTGATGAGAATTATTATGAAACAACTGCTGCTGAGACATAATAAACTCTGAATAATGTCTATTCTGTTCACTAGCTTATATATTTAGATCGCCTTCTACATCATTCCATGCTACCATCATCAACAATTCTAGCGAATTTGATGACAATATGCGGCCGCATTGTTTACAGCGTTTCAATATTACAATCTTCTAATGTTTAGAATAAAAGCAATTGGCAATTGACAAATGTTTGTACGTCACCTACCGATTTAGCACCTTTCTCGGCTGTCTTGGTCTTCCGTTCAAGATCATCCGTTTTTAAGCTTCTTTGGTTAGAACCGGGCAGTAGAATAAGCAGAAGCAGAAGATAATCACAAACGTCAAGTATGTTGATTAGCATAATTGGCGAGAATCTTGAGAAACTGCGTATTGCTTTCGATTGCGCGCTACTGTTGTTGTCGCAGTGGACAAGCACGTCCTAGTTATGTTTCGGAAGCACACTGTGCAGGACTGTAAATTTGCGTGCAATTGGAAACATGTGCGCGCTATACGATAATCTTTCGAGATAACGTTATTCATCAACGCAATTAATTGGCGGATATTTACGGAATAAAGACCGGTACAAATAATGCTCATTCCGGAGTCTTACGACTCCGTAACAACGGAACGATGGAATGGAATTTGCGTTGAGAATTAAGACATTCGCAGCGATTATCACCGACGTTGCAAACAGCTACGAATGATCGCATTGACGAATGGAATCGGTTAAATTTTAATAGAAATTATGTAACTGGTGTAATGGTGTTGTTTAAACTTTACTATTCTATTTAGCACTCTAACAAGATCAAATTTGATACGGAAATAATCCGGTTTCATTTCAGCACAGAATGAACATCAGGATATTTGATATGTATAAATTCTCTGTTCTGCTGCGCAAGATGTATCCGGCAATTATTTAATAAAACGCCACCTGTTTAATATCTCTCTGGATTTTAATTTGTGCAATGAAGAATTCCGCATGAAACAATGTTTTGGTAAACGATAGGTATTGAAAAATCTTCCAATAAATATGGATTTCAATATGCAATTTCCGAGTACCAGTTCCGTTGTCATCTATTTATATCTTTCAGGGAAATAGTGCGGGAACTTTTGTAAGTGTTTTTATTCCTTTTTAGGTGGCGTTGAAACCAAATTTCCATCAGTGAAACAAGACGGAACTGTTTCAAGATGACATTATTCAGTCTCTTCGGCCCCAATGCTAGTGTAATACAGTTAATTAACTCAGTCTCCAGTTTACCGCTAGTGATGGTAGTAGTGAGAAACCACTTGTGTGACAGGCTAAGGCCATTTTAGCAAAAAATTCTCCTCTTCAGAATTCAGGTCTTCTTGTAACCCGGCTAAGAATAGAACATTTTACTGCATGTTCGTTCAACAATTGCTTCTAAGCTGACCCGAAAACCTGCAGTTTTTGACTGAGTTGAAGTCTATTATTTAAAACATGAGGCATTGATCAAATTAGGAGTTATATGGAGTTGACAGGCAGTTCCTTATTTTCTTAGTTTCTACTATGTAATCGGGTGTTTAATGCTGACTGACATGTCGCATTTAATTGCTATGAAAATAATGAAATCTTCTCGCCAGCACACTAGTGATCCGGCTTCAAACGAGTTTCAAAATCTCGTGCCTCATTTTAATGTATTCAATATGAGAACACGGTAAGATGCACAACTGTGTAGCTTCAAAGGCCCGGACGGCACGCTTTCGGGGCCACAGGTTAAAAACTGAATTATGGGATGTTCATTGGCGGATAACTCCATTTGAATTCAACGATAACTGATATGAATTCAATGACACTCCGACAAATGCAAGTCATTTCCGCCTTTAACGACACAAGGAATTTCGAGGTCATTCATTTTGCATTCAGCATTCGTTTGCATGTCTCCACTTACTTCAATGGTGGAAATGATTTTTACACATACAATTTCTTCCTTTGCATGAACCTGGACAACAAAGAGTTTTAAGAGTTAAGACTAAAGACTCGTTGCTCAGTCTAGAGTTTACTAGATGACTAGGGTTTATTGGTTTACTCTTAGTATTCCAATACTAGGAGTCTGGAATAACAACATTACTATTATATAAAGAGATTTAGATCTATACTAGCCTCCTCCGCAGGCATCTCTTAACCCAAGCCAAATATAAATGCCTAATATAAATACAGAGATGCCTGCGGAGGAGGCTAGATCTATACTATATTTGTGATCGTATCAAAAACGAAAGATTAAGCGCTCCATTCCGCTTCTTCGATTCTTCATTGAAAGACACTTCCGCTGTTCCTGAAGTAACAGGGGCTCATGAACAGAAACTTACGTCGTGGCTAATGACGGGAAAACAACCTTAATTTGCTACATTGTCCCTTTAAATTACTTGGACTTTTGATTGAAGAGTGCTTAATTCAAACAGAAATGGCATTTCAGGACACTCACGAGCAAAGAGTGCTACGAGTTGATCAGGTATTCTCGTAAAATACAGTGACCGATAGATAATGACTGTGGCCTTCTACGTCCTTACAGCAAATTATTTGTTACCATGGACACTTACGTATTTAAATTTTTTTCAGTTGGATGTAACTTCTTATGACCAGTACATCCTTTCGATTTTTCAAGGAGAGATTTCGAAATGCTTCAAATATTTTCAGGTAGTTATAAACAGATAACATCATCATCAATGCCATCATCATTATTATTATCATAAATAATATAACCATAATCACCATCATTCTTCATAGTCACCTTTACATACCTTTCATTATCAAACACATTATCACTAACTTTTATTATAGTGAAGAATTCACCTTATTACCAATATAAAAATGCCCTCTTATTAAACCATCTTGTACAATCCCATTGTTTTCAGCCAGGTCTTCTTACCACAATTGATCCAGAGTTAAAAGCTGTACTCAGTTTTATAATGTGGAAGGTAACTCAGTTTTATAATGTGGAAGTGTTCAGGATTATTTGGAATATTTCTTTATGTACAATGTCTGATGTACTGAAACTTATATTTACAGTTCTCTGTGATGGCAAGTGATGCATCACTTTCACAACAGATGCTGCAAATAAAATATAAAACATGTAGAAATGCTGGTGAGTAAAAATTCAAATGTTTTCAAATCTTCAATTGAAGCACAACTTTGGATGCTTTTTCCACAGTATTTTGTGCAATTCTTTTTGACGGTTCAAATTGCATTTAATTTTCTTTAGGCATCCTTACCTCCAAAAGAAAAATTTGTTTTGGACTTGCTTTGATTGGAGGAACATGGTTATCAGAACGTTCTCTGGATATTAAGCAGTTGCTTGCTAGAAATGGATTGAATAGTGAAAAGGTTGGGAAGAAATTTTAGTTCTTTATCTTCAATCCACTTGCAACATGAGAACATAGCAACTACATGCTTTGTGACCATCAATGTGATATGTTTTTTATTTTCAGCTATGGCAAGTTGTTAAATTTGGTGCAATTCTCCTTAAATTTCTTCGCCTAGTGAATTTCATTATTTTCTTGCAAGATGCTAGGTTGGTGTAATGATATTACCTCCAATGGCGTGCTCATTCATTTTCCATTTTAATTGCTAATCTAGTCACACCACATTGAAAAACCTCATTTAACACCCAAATCTGCCTTGCTTAGACATAAATCATTGCTAGAGAGAGCTTTGGGCATATATTCTGTCTTTTCAAAGAAACAATCGCCAAGAGTGGTAAGAACCTCGTACATGCATGATAGTGCCTTTGAAGCTTGAAATCATCAAATATAAGAATTTACTGCATCATTTATTTCACCGTGCACATTTTGTCATCTAGAATTACTTTGAATATATGAATCGCGATATTTTACGAAATGGACTTGCTGTAAGTCATTATACAGTAAATATATTTACATTCGTTGTTTGCCCACGTTACTACCATTTCTATGAATTCTACTGAATTTCTAGGAATTTCTATTCTGCGTTCTGCCTATGATCAATATTCCAAGATTACGCAACGCCCTATTGCGTTTGATGTGGAAGAAACCTGACGCGATGCAGGATGGGAATGCTGTGTTACGGTATCGCAACTGTGGTATTTGTGATGAACTACCAACCAATGTTCACCAGACTCCATGTGGTCACGTGTTCTGCTACATGTGTATTAAGGTATATTATATACCATCGTTACTAGCGCTAATTCTTAAGACTCAAAAGTCCGGCGATTGCCAAATCTAACTTGATAAACCGAAGTCCTATCGGCACTAATCCTAAACCTTGACACCCTATGATGTTATCTTTCATAACTTCTGACAATTTTATAATCAATAAATAACCCCAATATTGAGTTCTAACTAATCAGTGAGACACGCAAGAAATACTACATCTAGCTAAGATGCTATATGCTTCGTCATTTGGTTTCCTTTGAATTAACTACTTCGCTCAGTATACGAAGATAAGCCGATATCAGCGGCGTAGCGGCTTTTTCAAATCTCTTTTAATCAAATCAATTCAGCAATTGCCAGAAATGTGCAACAAAGCGTGGCCAGCGTTTCGTTCTTAAGGGTCTTCGTCGGTCGGGCGTGTTTCGTTCATGATGACGGTCGCCGGCTTCTCACGGGGCCCTCAGGTAGAAACTTCGAGAGATTTTGTTTGTATATTTTAGGCAGTGGCTGAAATGATTTGATTAACGGACGGTACTTAGACATTCACTTCATATGATAAACAATGTCAATGGTAACTTATTCCATATGTTAGTTATCCTCAAAGTTTCGTGTTTTTCGCTTGCGCACGCGACCTGTATAGTGTTGGACTTGTGACTCGGTTATTCCATTGGCAACCAGCGGCGTGCCCTAAAGAGACGATCTGCCAATGGATCAACCCAGGATCAACCAAACAACCCCCTGACCGAAGCTTTTCTTCTTTACTGGATCAATCAGAGATGACCTTTCCTGATAATGTTTTGTTTACAATCTCACAGGCGAACTGTATGGTTGATCCATCTTTTCTCTGTCCCGTGTGTGGTGAGTTGGTTTGTGACAATGTGGAGCCAGTGTCTGTTTGAAATTCGAGCACGGTTTTGAACTCAAGGTATGTATTTCATGTTTCATTCGTCGTTAACATTGGCTGAGGCAGAAATTTGTATCATTAGTCGAGTTTGAGTGTTTGACTCTTTGCTAAACGCTCAAGTGACAGGGAAAATGGTAAATAACATCGGGAGAAGTAGGAACTCGCTCTCCTCATTTCATTTAAGTTAGCAGCAACCAGCAGGAGGTGAATATGAGAGTGTTGAACTAGAAATTAGGGGCATTAAGGTCTATGTTTTGTACATGCAAAGCCAGCAAATGCAAACTATTCTCATACGGATTGTTCTGGAATAAAAGTGTTTTAGGCCTTCCAAGCATGATATTTTTCCTTTATAAAAAGAACAGTGTGTAAACTATGCGATAGACGAGGCAAGTGTTCCCTAATCTTGCAAAATACCTTATCAATTCGACTGAAAATATTTGTTTTTTTAAAACGTGAATATTGGCGACATCAAACGCATTTATCGCTTCTACAATGTTTATTTTCCGCATTCCGGAAAAACATTAATGGCAATTCTTGATTTTTGAGAACTGAAATAGCATATTGCCAATGGCTTGAAGATAATGATCACAAGATACAGGACGCCACAGCATCTGGTTTAATATTCATCTCATCACATGGACAAATTTAATAGGAATAATGAAAGTTGAATCTGAGCCCAGTTATTCCAGTTGACGCGGCCCAGTTCAGTAAACCTGAGTTTGGTTAACTTCGCGCGCATTATTTGCCAGCTGTATATCGAAAAAGATTTACACGGATGCTTTTTATAGGCAAAGGGTTGTTAATTGGTTCGCTAATTTTATCAGCCAATCAGCAATAAGAAATCGTAGCCGCAGCTGTGTGGCTCTGAAGTGGTTGGCTCTCAAAGGTCAACTGAAGCCTTTTTGAACAACAGGATAATGAAGAAATTCGTGGGAAAATTGACCCAGACATTCGCAGTCCAGTGGTAGCTGTTTTCATTGCATGTACCCACAGCGTTATGTGCTGTGATTCACAACTGTGCTATGCTTTATCAGCAAAACTGCAAAAATCTCACAGGTGCAAGCATTTAACTGACCCAAATAGATCTTCAAAAAGTTCAAAAGATTCGTTGAACATTTGAACTGAACTAAGAAGCAAATGTTAGGAAACCGGCTTGGAATGTTTCAACAGGAGCTCTATCGATTTTAACAGATATATTTTTTTGAACTAAACTGAAAAAAGCTCGTTTGTTTGGTTAAGATCAATAAAATAATATGAAATGCAATTTCAAACTGAGGTATTCAAAAATGTGGTAATAAGTACAAATCGTGAAAAAACAAACCCAACTCTGTGGGGGTTAAGAATATGCGCGTTCTGGCTCACTATACAACCCAAGTAGGTTGGAGTAAATTTATGCACTAGAAAAGTTTAATAAACCTATAAAAAAAATGATTTTCTTTATTTCTTTCCTGGCAATCGTCACGAGATCTTGTGCAATATTGATGCTGCATATGTTTTCCTTATTTCGGTGGCTAACATAAACAGTGTTCCTTCCTAATAACCATTCGCAGTAACGTGATATGACACGTCGTGTTTTCTTACATGTAGACACCTGGGAGGTTACATAAACAAGGGGTTCCACAGTCAACTAATGAACTTAGCAGATTATGGCTTACCAAGTGCGAGAAATACAGTTCTACTTCTCGAAAATCGTTCTCTGTAATAAATGGAGACGCTTTATATTCATATTAAGCAATTTGCGTCGTTTCTCGTGCTCTCGTGCATCGCGTTGCGCTATCTCCCGCATTGCAGCGCTATGTTTTGACTGCAAACATTCCATGACAGATTATTCCGCGCCTTTCGATGCTTCTTAGATCAAAGGCAATCGTCTGTGATTAACTGCTTGTCAAGAGATACATTAGCATATATTCCGCTTCTTGGTTTGCGCGTCTGTTGCGCACCTCGATTCAGAACCTACAACATTCTCGAAAGTCGCGCAAGTGTCTTTAAACGCAGTTAACGTCGTCGGGTGACTGGCATCGTCGACTGTAACATAAGAGGCTATATGCTGCGCGAAATATGTAAATAAGGTAAGATGTTAATTCCGGCTATGTATTGCGTGCGTTTTTGTTCTTGATAGCGATCTGCCAAACATTTTATCAACCGAGGTCTCAACTCGAAAAACATGACTTACAAAATGTCTTTGTGCGCAAATTTTAAAAGAGGGCTAATGTAGTTCTCATGATGTATTACGAAAACTCGATGCAAGAGGCACGGTTACAAACGTTTTCAAAATAGATTAACACGTCACCGTGAGCCTGGAGGCTTTGAAATATTATATACAAAATGCACTTATTTATACTCTTCAGCTATTCTTGAAATTCTATTTGTGATTGGATCTTTTATATATTCCGTTTAGTGTTCCCTGGCCTAATGCTAAGTTCCAACTATACTTCCATGCAAAACTCAAGCACTTCAAAGTTCAACTCGGTAACCGCAGCGTTCCCTCGCGTTCCCTGATTATTTGCTATTCGAAGAATTCTTCCAGAAAGCAATCGGGCAAATTTTCTATTAGAGCGTGGGTTAACTTGAATCCAGTATTTAGCAATCTGTCTAAAACTACTTGAGTAAAATATTCGTGAAATCTGTTAAAGCCCTATGTTATGATCATCGGTTCCACGTTTTCATAATTCTTTCAATTTGTTTGCACTGTAATAGGTACACCAGTTCTGGGTCTCCAAAATATTTTTTCTCGATATTTCAGGTTTTTTAACTACTTTACTCTTCGGAAGAAATAACTTACTGGATTTTTATTGATCTTACTCAAGTGTCAGGAATTTCACTATAAGATCAATATGGAGAGATGACGTTTGTAGGATAGATTTAAAAAACGTTGCAAGGAACTAAGGTTTATCATATTTGATGCAACCGACAGAAAAAGCTTGGTTTGAAAGTATGGAATGTTGCTGCACACATGATGTACACAAAAAACGACTGCAAACATTGGGCAAGGTTCCTAACATCGAATATCCCACTAGCTCTAAAATTTCTGCGAAAAGAAACGAAGAAAGTGGACATTCTCCTGACAATATTAACATGCGCGTTAACGACCGTTTTACAGAATCTCACGTCAGCAGAGATACTGGTGTTCTTGGTGACCAAAAGTATCATAAAGAACAGACTGCTTTTATCGAAAGTCAGTGTACTTGGGATGTATCTGAAAATTATAAATCAGACACTGATGATTTAGGAAATAAGCATTTTCTGGTAAAAAATTTAACCGAGGACAAACAGAATAAGAGAGTCGATTCTTCAAGAAAAATACAACAGAATTCAGGTGTATCACATGGTTCTGAAAGTTTACAAACTGGGAGTTCGGGAGTACAAACCAATTGCAATGGCAACTACAGGCAACTACTACGAACTGAGCATTTGGCTTTCAACACTGATTCAAGCTTGCAAAATTCTCATTTATCTGGCGATAAACCGATGTCACATACTGGTACTACTCGCCATTTTAGTGCACCTTGCGAGCATGTTGTTCCAACATCTAAGAAATCAACCAGCGATGATGGTATGTCTTGTCGTATCTGTCACAGTGCATCAGACCTTGAAAATTTGGTCAGTCCATGTTTGTGCACTGGTTCTATGAAGTACGTCCACGAATCATGCTTATTGAACTGGTTAAAGAGTTCTTTTAAAACGAACTGTGAATTGTGTTTACACGAGGTACCAGTTAGAAAAATGGTGAAACCGCTTAGAGAGGTAAGATCCAAATTTATTTGAACAGATGATTAGCCGGTGAAAATAAAGTGATGTATGTTGGTATAATGGTGCTTTGTGTTCAAAGTAAACTGAGAAATGTCATAGATTTAGCGTATTTTATTCCATTTTTTTTGCTACATTTTAGTGGCGTTTTCTTGATGAAAAACCAGTGGCTATAATATGGTTGCTGTCTTTTCTAATCCTTTTAACCCTCAACATTCTCTCCGTGATAAAAGATGCTTCCCGCGGGTGCACAACAACTACATGCGTTGTCTTTTACGTACTGGGCTGTACTGGTGCCATATTAGGCGTTGTTTTTCTATGGTTTTGGGCCAAGAAAAGTGCTGTCTATTTCACAAAGTTGCTCACATTAAATCAAGTTTGGTTACTCGATACGAAACGTAAACAAAGGGCAGAAAAGAAACCAAGAACGTTTAACCTAACTGTAAAATATGTTTGACTTATTTGGTATGAATAATGAAAGGTTGTGCATGAATAAAGTAGAACTTAAAAATAAAAGAAAGAGTCCAATCTAGACTCTGGTCAGACTTTCAGAAACGTATTCAAGTATCGTAAAAACATGAAATTTCAAACTATTGTGTACTGATTTGTCTTATCGTGGGTTTTAAGCCAGGAAGTGATAGACTGAAATTCGCAGCACGCTTGATTGGATGAAGTTATAGGAACATTGTGAGCTATTATGGCTAAAATTATTGTCTCATAGCTGATAGCTATCGTAAAAGATTCTTGTAAAAATATATCAAATTGCGTAAACACAATAGCCTGTTTTACTCATTATGGCGGCCAGGGATTTTGGCTTTTAAAATCTGCGTCACGGTATACTGGTATATGGTGTATTCCACATTCTTGAAGGTCCAATATAAATTATACTGGTATATGGTGTATTCGACCTTGTTATAATAAAAAAAGTTAGTGAAGGTCTAGACTGGAATATAAGTAAGCCATTTTTCGGCACATTCGCGACCATGGTCGAGTCCGTCGGAAAATGGCGTATTCGACCATGGTCGAGTCCGTCGGAAAATGGCGTATTCGACCATAATCGAGTTCGCCGGAAAATGGCGAATACGACCATGGTCGAATTGGCTAGAAAATGGCGAATACCACCATGGTCGAATTGGCCGGAAAATGGCGAATTCGACCATGGTAATATTCGCCGGAAAATGGCAAATACGACCATGGTCGTATCCGCCGGAAAATGGCAAATATATGACCATGGTCATATATTCGCCGGAAAATGGCGAATACGACCATGGTCGTATCATGGTCGTATTGGCCGGAAAATGACGAGTACGACCATGGTCGTATTAGCCGCAAAATGACGAATACGACCATGGTCGTATCATGGTCGTATTGGCCGTAAAATGACGAATACGACCATGGTCGTATTGGCCGGAAAATGGCGAATACGACCATGGTGGTATTGGCCGGAAAATGACGAATACGACCATGGTCGTATTATCCGGGAAATGGCGAATACGACCATGGTCGTATTGGCCGAAAAATGACGAATACGACCATGGTCGTATTAACCGGAAAATGACGAATACGACCATGGTCGTATTGGCCGGAAAATGGCGAATACGACCATGGTGGTATTGGCCGGAAAATGACGAATACGACCATGGTCGTATTATCCGGGAAATGGCGAATACGACCATTGTCGTATCATGGTCGTATTAGCCGGAAAATGACGAATACGACCATGGTCGTATCATGGTCGTATTGGCCGTAAAATGACGAATACGACCATGGTCGTATCATGGTCGTATTGGCCGGAAAATGACGAATACGACCATGGTCGTATCATGGTCGTATTAGTCGGAAAATGACGAATACGACCATTATCGTATCATGGTCGTATTGGCCGGAAAATAACAAATACGACCATGGTCGTATTGGCCGTAAAATGACGAATACGACCATGGTCGTATTGGCCTTACAATGACGAATACGACCATGGTCGTATTGGCCGTAAAATGACGAATACGACCAGGTCATATTCGCCGGAAAATGGCAAATACGACCATGGTCATATGCGCCGGAAAATGACGAATACGACCATGGTCGAATTGGCCGGAATATAACGAATACGACCATGGTCGAATTGGCCGGAAAATAGGCATTTTTCGGCACATACGACCATGGTAATAAAAAATGACCTAAAGTAAAGTTGAATATATATGTTATATTCGAGATCTTGGTAATAGAAAGGTTAGTGAGCAGTTGAAATGGTTAGCAAAAAAGGCCTTCATTTCAGAAGAGATACCGCTGAAACACCTGATGAGTGATGTAGATGTAAATGGAGACGGTCCATATCGTGAGTGTAAATATCCGAGCGGAATTAGTACCCTCGCACGGTGGTCCGGGATTATGTTTTATATGAACAATCGTTTTGATAACAATAATTTCACCATGACCATGTTAAAGAGTTTTTTTAGGACTGCTAATGTTTCTCTTATCGTTGGTAAAATACAAGCTACCCGTCAGTTTAGCAACAAGTCTGTTCCTTCTCGTATGCGAGCTTGGTGTCTGTATCACTATGGTAAAGATAATACTCCAGTCTTAGAAAATTTAGACGTTCAAACCGACCTTAAACCGAACGAAGTTTTGGTACAGGTCAATGCCGCATCCTTGAACCCAATTGATGCGCTGATACCAGAAGGATTTGGATCAGTTTTGTTTAAAAGCTTAAGGAAGTTTAATAAGTCAGAGTTACCAGATTTTCCAGTAGTCATGGGCAGAGATTTCTCCGGTGTTGTGGTCAAAAAAGGTGCTCAAGTTACCAGATTTACAGAGGGCGATGAGGTAAATTAAATAAAGTAAAATAAAACTATTTTACCCTCGGACATTTTCTGCCATTTCTTCCACCCGTAGATATGCTTCCACCCCACAGTCCCCACCCAACTGCTGTCTTTCACCCCACCCAACTGCAGTCTTCCACCCCACCCAACTGCAGTCTTTCACCCCACCCAACTGCAGTCTTTCACCCCACCCAACTGCTGTCTTTCACCCCATCCAACTGCAGTCTTTCACCCCACCCAACTGCAGTCTTTCACCCCACCCAACTGCAGTCTTTCACCCCACCCAACTGCAGTCTTTCACCTCGCCCAACTGCAGGCTTTTGCCTCACCCAACTGCAGGCTTCTAAACAGTGGGGTTAATTGAATTTGTTGTAAACTTATTTAAATGAGGTTTCTAGAGCACAGATTTTGGCAACAACATGAGTAATTGATGCAGTTTTTGTTCAGTAGGTATGGGGTACCCCTGCTGTTTGGAGACTTGGAACCTTCTCTGAATACTGTTGCCTTGGACAAGATGAGGTATTAAAACAACTATCTATTCTTTTAGCTAAATATAGTATGACAATATATTCAAAGTTTTGAAATTCTTAGTTGGCACTGAAACCTACAAACCTGAATCATGTTGAAGCTGCTTCGCTTCCCTATGTCCACTTAACAATGTGGTCAGCACTACATGATGCAAGTGGCTTGACGGAACAAAATGCAAAAAACAAACGGTACATATGATTTAAAAGAAAAGGGTTATTCTTTAGGTATAGAGATACTTTAATTCTTCTGTCCTAAATTACAGAGTGTTTATTGTGGGAGGAAGTGGTGGTGTTGGTAATATTGGAATTCAAGTAGGCAAAACCTTTTCATTTCTTTACAAACAGTTTTATAATATTGGTTAGCAACTACACCAACATATCAACAAGCCAACAGACTGGGAGGCATGCAGATCAATTGGGTCACTCAAGTGGTAAATATTCAAATTATCTTTACAGGTCATGAAAGAATGGGGAGCACATGTTACTACGTCATGTAGTACAGATGCTGTTGAATTGGTTAGAAGACTTGGTGCTGATGATGTCATTGACTACAAAACTGAAGATGTGGCTGAAAGAATAAAGAGTGAGGCAAGGTGTCCATGACCTAAGTGCATATCAAAAGCTACAAGACTGCTATTAGCTTTGCATTTTACTAAACAAACAAAATGTTTTCGTCTAGATATGATGTTATACTTGATTCTGTTGGAGGAAATCTAAAATATTTTTCAAACAAACAAGGAATGTCATGCAGTAAGTCCACATATGTGACATTGATGCCTCCAATGTTGGAATATATTGATGAATCTGGACTTGCTGTTGGAGCTCTGAAATCTGCTGGAACATTTTTTGGTATGGCTTTAAGACAGGTAAGTGAATGCACATATTGTGTAGGTTTTCTTCAAGTGTGGGTTGTGTGGTTGGAACAGAATTTGTCCACCTTTTTTGGCACATTAATTACCCTCTATTACTCTCTATTACCCTCTATTTCCACTCTTAGAGACTCAACTCAAACATTGACTACAAATGGGGTTTTTTCCAACCAAACAGCGCTGCTCTCAACTATCTCGGCAGTCTTCTCAACCATGGAAAGGTAAGACCATTTGAAACTTTAAAAAAATGCAAAGAAACCTTGTACAAAGCATTGTAATATATCATTCAATCCTAGGTTGTACCAGTTATCGACAGTGTATATCCCTTTTCTGATTTGCCCAAAGCTTTTGAGAAACTCAACCAAGGTCATTTGCGAGGAAAGGTGGTCGTCGACTTCCAAACCCACTCAAAGGATTGGTAAATATTAAATTATATAAATAGAACGAGCTGCATGCCTTGTTGTATACTCCTTTGATCATTACGTCACGTTTTTGGTTTGAAGCCGCGCTCTCAATGAATAGAAAAAGACGTAATTTGATTAGCTCATTATTCTGGATAACTTGACTTGAGAATCGTTTGAACTAGTTGTTCACTTGATATCATATTCATATGAATCTCTTTCAGAGACTTTAAAGCAAACACAGAAAGTTTGACAGCCCAAGCAGACGTTTTAAAGAGATTCAGTTCTTGATCAAGTCAAAGGCAGTCAAAGACGCCTTTTAAGAGAACGAAAAGGCAATGAACCACTGCCCTAAACAAAAACATTTTGTCCAACTCTAATAACGCTAAAGGCGACTAATAACTTCTGGGCTCAGTTACATATGGAAAATTATCATTAAATTTCATTACACTCAGGGTGAAAGCTACTAGCGTTAATAATAGTGTATTTGAGAGTTAAATAACTACAAAATAGATCATTAAAAAGAAAATAAGCATTGTGTGTCATCTTTCGTTTTGACTCTCGTGGAATTCTCGAATGGAATGTCATGAAATATAAGACCACTTTTAAATGAAATTTCGTCGGAGTAAGTTTGGTCAAAGCTCGATAAGTTTTGGTACATATAATAGAAGGTTTTAGTACCCGTACAATACATCTATTTCTACTTGGTGACAACATAGAATACAATGATTACTCATAATAAAAAATGTTACTCCTTCCAGGCTAAGTAAGTTTAATCGGAATACACAAACGTTCAATGCATTGTTTTCCACCCTTCGTCACCATTCTTTCGCATCTTGAATTTGGTTTTGTTGGGAGTCTTCTAAAGCTAAATCTCCGTCGTCGAAATCTTCTGCGTCTACGCGTTCTGCCCGTTCCTGTTGGTTTCACATTTGGATCATGAGCGTTCACACATTTCACAATACACTGCATACCTTCACTGGGACATCGCCAACTGCCACCGTGGTTCCTAATGCAGGTTGTGAATTTTGGAAAACTACACTTATTACAGCATTCATAGATCAATGGAAGATAGTTGAACTTCCCACGATATTGTAGGATGCTTGCATGCAGACAGTTGTATGGCCAAGGAGTCTAAAAAGAGATGATACATGCGTAAATAGCAGAGTTTAATCTAAAAGAATCACCCAAATTTTAAAGTTGCATATTTCCATCTTGCCATATCTAAGTATTTTGTTTCTCAAAATTGGTTTAGCTAAATTATTTTCCCCGTATGACTGTGTAAGCCCTAAGAAAATCAGTGTTAGAAAATGATAAATTGAATTTGTTTTATTCTGATGGCAGTTTGGGTTCGTTTGGTGATTTTAAATATTTCGGTGTTTTTTTATTCCAGCGAGTCAAACCGGACGTTTATCATCCTGAAAGAATACACTTTAAAAGAGGGCATGGAATATTAAGTTCATGGCAACCATGCTTGTTCTGCACTAAAGTCCGTTTTCCACCAGGCGAATTCATTCGCACGAACAGATAAAAAGTAAGAAGCGTTTCTACCTTTTCGTGGCAAATTTTTTAACAAACCAATCACATCACCATTTCAGATATCGCTTCGCGTCGCGCTAATAAATACCCCCATGCAGTGGCAAACGGACTTGCAAGCAGTAAGATCTGAAAGAGAGTCTTTATCAAATCCTTTCTCAAATCACGCAACTGCACGAAATAAAATGTGTTGGTTGTTGGTTCTATTGTAGTTTACACCTTTAGTTAATCCAGGTCGCTCTTTTGAAAGAACAATCATTTACTGGATCTTAGTGTTGTATTGTTAATTCTCACTTACACTTCCTTTACATCATAAATCCTACCACATTTAGACTTACCCCTCTCTTGAACTGATGTATTTCTCTACCAAACTTCTTTTGTTGAGCAATAATAATCTTGACGCTGGGGTCCAAGGGACAGTATTGTCGTCTCAACGCATCTGATTGGATTAAAACCAAAATAAGGAGAGATACAAGGGATAACACGACTTTCATTTTGAGCCTAAACTATAGCCCGCACTTAACAAGGCTGTTATGTTTCAAAGTTTGAATTCTATTACAAAGGTGTTTTGTAGCTCTGTTCAGTGGCGTAGCCAGCCTGACGATTTAGTCATGCTATGCAAATTTTATGTTATTATCATTATTAATTTCTTTAGAAATTCATTGTTTTCACAGTCAATGAACACCAAAATATTAGCATAGCATGACTAAATTGTCGGGCTGGCTACGCCACTGGCTCTGTTGAGTGTTGAAATAAGTGAATGTTGAGGTAATCCGGTCTCTAAGGAAATAAAGCGAAAGAACTTAGTTTTACGCATATTTTAGTATGCACTTGTAAACCTGGATGTTAAATAATAAAAATTTAAAAGCATTTCAAATTTTCCATGCGTGTACGTGCGTATGAAAAAGCGTAACTGGAAAGCAGCCTTATTGCAAAAACATTAATAAACAATTATTATCTATCTAAGGTTTGATATACACCCTCCCCAATTAAACAATCTAGCTACGGTCCTTGTAGTGGATCATACTGGCACTGCACTTAAAGATCTTGCTATCCTATCAAGGTTAGAAGTGAATTCCTTCATTGCTTCATGCGATATGTAGTTTCCTGTTTCCTTCTGGCGTATGTGAAATAATGGCCTCATATGCATAATCTTGTTTACTACATTTCACAGTAACGTGTCTCGGATGATCAATTTCTTTCTTTTGAAATTTTTGTAAAGAATGCAAATTTTTTTAGCTCTCGTGCAGTTGAAAACAATAGCATCCATTCCTTTCTCACGGCGACCAATCAGAGATTCGGAATTTGATGATGAAAGAAGACAGGTGTGAGCATCAATGGAGACTGATCAGTTTGACCAAGCTTGCACGACCTCACCTCACTTTTACCAAAACCGTTGACGAGAAACGATATCTTGTCAAAGCTTTATGAAAAAAAGAATCGAAGTCTGGAAGAAGCAACTATTTCTTGAACATCTCAAAGGAAGGAAATTAAGCTTTCGCGAGAACTGACACGTTTCTACAGGTACGTGAAAGCGATTTTCAAATGTATTCCGCTACGGGCCAAATATGCGTTCTCGTGCGAATTGTGACTACCTGATGAAGAATCAAGAATCATTCATGCTATGAACTATCTCAACGTATATGAACAATCCATGAACGAATGAGGAATCTACCATTCTGTGAACACTCTATGAACGAATGAGGAATCTACCATCCTATGAACACTCTATGAACGAATGAGGAATCTACCATCCTATGAACACTCTATGAACGAATGAGGAATCTACCATCCTATGAACAATATCTCAACGTATGAGCATAGCCCATCAACATTATGAACAACCTATGAGGCTATGAAAGTATGAAGTATGATGAAAGATTAAAATGAAATCGTCGACTAAGAGTGTACATTAATGAAGTTGAAGAACTGAACGAAATGGAATACAAACAACTTCAAACTGATCAAAAGTTGCCAATGCCTTGAACGTATATCAAAGGCTAATCCGACGGATTGACGACGATGAAAACGAACCAAAGATGATGCGACGACCGACAACGAAATGCGACGACTGACGATGTACCAGTGCGACGACCGTTAAAGATCCCGTAAAAGATGAAGATGATGACTAAAAACTTTCAGGTTTATACTATAGGTAATATAGGTACTGTAGTTCCGGTCCGGTCTCGAATCCTGACCTTCCAGTTAAGTTTACATGAAGTATCAATTAGGTTATTCTTAAGTCCGGGTTCGAGATCTCCTGGTGGTCGTATAGTCGGATGCATTAACACATATGCTTGCATTAGCAATTTCCCACCTTTGGTGTTGGAAAAAT
This sequence comes from Dendronephthya gigantea, assembly GCF_004324835.1. Classification (NCBI taxonomy): domain Eukaryota; kingdom Metazoa; phylum Cnidaria; class Anthozoa; order Malacalcyonacea; family Nephtheidae; genus Dendronephthya; species Dendronephthya gigantea. The sequence continues at coordinate 1,517,673 of NW_021163020.1, forward strand.
ATGATATACTGTATACAGTCCTCATTCTGTAACGAGTTTTCGACGTTCCATGTTGTCCCTGACTATCTTGCTGTTAATGCAGAAAACTTGAAATTTTGGTGCATGGTTTTTCAAATGAAAATCAAAAATGAAATTTCCAACTGAATGAATGATAACAAACGTTGAGGTCTAATGGTTAGGTGCCGCATGTACCTCGATCGCATGTTCGAGGTTTGAGTTAGATCAGTGCATGCATAACAACCTTGGTCTTACATGTTGGTATTTGTAAATTGACTACGTTAAATTATCTCTATAGGCGCATGTTACAGGACCTTTGGAAACTCGTGGAAGTATATGTCCCAAGATACTCGATAGGCAATATGATGAAATTATTTCTAAATAGACTGAACAAGTTGAATGTCAGGAAATAGAATGTCCCACTCCGGAACTAGACTATCGTGATATTTGGTTGTGACGCAGTGTTTTTAACCCTGTGCTAAATATCAGTGCATTAACTAAGTGAAACACTCGGTTAGCACGACCCCCACTGTCGATACACTTCCTAATTGAAGCGCTACGAGTCCGGACGTTTCAAGATTAACATATGACCAAAATTAAGATTACAAACTTTTATGGTGTATAACCCCAAATAGTCTCGTAGTTTACCACGAGAGATTCTAAATTATTTAGAGAATTTCCTAGGAAATAGCCAGCCTTACATGAAGATTTGTATTCTGTTTCGTATTTTAAATCCCTTGAAATTAAACGATATTGAGCCAAGTTGTCATAATGTATTTATAAACAGATCTGAATTCATTTACGAGTGATATATAAGTATGAACTATAATGAGCTGCATGCAATACTGTAGAAGTATGCCAACAATCAGTATAAGGCGTTGCAAGCAATAGAGTTGGCAGTTTTCACTCTCGCGATCTCCATACCATAGCAAATTTGATCATCTCTAAATCTAGGCCGGGAATTATGACGTACGGTCCAGTCTTGGCTTTGTTTGTCTTCATGCTATCAACTTCAGACGTTCGGATCTCTGCTGAAGCAACAAGAGATGGAAGCTTTCCAAGCACTGGACTCTTTAACGAGCCCCCCACACTCGAAGTTTCCAAGTTAGTAAAGACGATAAAGTCGGGAGTTTTGAAAGAACCGGAATATTGTCCAGTGAATGCAAGAATCCTGAAAGGTATAGCGCGACTTTTTAAAATGAGAACGACAACCACTCGCGAACACCAACGAAGAATCGGAAAAAAGATCGAGAAAGACACAGACCGAGAAAGAAGACAGACCAAAAACTCCAAAGTAAGTAAACTAGATTTGCTATTTTGATTGCATTGTTGATATAGAGGAAGGACCTGGCTGGAAGGTGTTCCTTAATCATTAGAGAGGTCTGGACAAATTCTGTTATGCTGGGGAAAACTTGCTTTTTCAGTCCCAAAGGACTTAATTGCGGGGACAGCTGATGAAAGTGATAATGATTGATATTATAATATATTGATTGTTTCCTTCCTTGTGATAACTGTGCTCAAATATTTTAAATCATGTATTCAGACGCTTGCTGACTATATTGCTTCCTTGTGTATACAATTCAAGGAAACAACACAAAAGGTTATTGAGTATGCGGCAAATTACAATATAAAGCTTTATTAAAGTATATGCTCTAAATATAAATATATAAATTCATATATCATGTGTGGCTATCATTCCTTTTCTAGATACCAGCTTGGCCTTTCAACTGTGTCCAAGCATCTTTGACATATTACCAGGGTTCACTTTCGTTGGTTACAGCTGCTTTTGAGTGTTGCGAAAGTTGTCGATTTCCTGCGTTTACCCTATGCCTTGCCAGTAAAAAGCCTGCTGACGAATGTATCCGACAGGGATCGCAGTGTATTGATCGGTGCGGAGATGTTCACATACGACGCTGCGCAGCATCTACCCAGCTTCAGCCGCAGAGCACGAGCGTCCAGAAGTTGCCAACCGGGGAACTTAAGCCGCAGTTGAATCCAACCACCAGTGGTAACACGCAGTTGCGATGCCCTACAAGAAAAAAGAAAATTGGTGAATCATACTGTATTGAACGATCTTGTATTCCAATAATAAGTATTTAAAACGCAAGCGAAGTGTATTGAACGATCTTGTATTTCAATATAATAAATACTTAAAACGCAAGCGAATCTTTAACAAGCATGCATAGTTTTCATGTAGGAAAGAGGGAAAGGTGTACGAAGATTTAATGTTCAATATCAAAAGGTGTCGATATTAGAGAAACGGTACAAACGCGTTAAAGAGGGAGGTGTCTGTACTTATAGAGGTATTAATATTAGAGAAAAGCAAACCTTTTGGGAGGAGCAGGTCTCTTTAAGTTAGAGAGAGGTAAAGTATTAGATCGATCGATCTATATGTGATTAGGAATACGTGTCAATATTATCTATCGGACGCGTCCGGTGTATCAAAGAAAGGTTTGTGTATTAGAGAGGTGTTTACTATTAGAGATCTCTCTTATTGCCCGTCACTCTACCTCCAACTATGGAAACTTGGACGTTTTTGTATAGACATTATTAGACCTAAGAGATTCACCTAAGGACCCAGTCGATGCGTCATGCGTAAGAACATTCCCAGGAATCGCAGACCAAACTTAAATCCTCAAATATGTCGCTTAATGATGTAGTATTTCTTCCTTCCATAATTCCACTTCCGCAAGTCTGAGGCTAGAATTAAAGCTGCTTGGCCTTACCGTCATCATCTGATAGATGATGTCAATCTTCGACTTCCTCTTCGTTCCAGGAAATCACTCAGAAGAGCTTCAGTTTGGGTTCCGCCGCAAGATTCTCAATAAAATCTTACATACCTACATGTCTTTCACAGGTGTTTATATCATATATTGATCCAATTATACCAGAAGTGGTTTCAGAAATCAAGTGGTTACCAATGTCATAAAATGTTCCTTTTTCTTCTAGCAACACGTTCGTGGTATATTAGATGCCAGCCAGAGTGAATTCTCTTTTTATGGGATACGCCACTTGACTCCAGCTACAAAAACGAATATATCTCAGTTCTTTCAATAACTTTCGTCTCTTCACAATATTTACAAGCACATTTATTCTTACAGACCGCATGAAATCCTGTGTTAATCAAATCCTGTGTTAATCAAATCCTGTGTTAATCAAATCCTGGGTTTTAATCAAATCCTGTGTTAATCAAAGGTCAATTCATTCTGTTTGGTTGTTATCGACTTCCTGATTGACGAAGCGTTGCCTTTGACATCACAATGCTTGTTCTGGAATTTCGTGGGTGTGTTTGTAAACCGAATCTTTCAGTTAAGAGCTTAGGTCTTAATAAAATCGGTTTAAAAATATTGGCTTACAAATGTGGATCCATTTAAATTTGGCTTCAGTATATAATAAATTGTGCCAAAAAACAATTCTAATCAAAAAACAAGTTGTTGACATACTGTGGCTTCCTGAAAGATAAATCTCAAAATAGGATTCACTTCAGGGTAAGTTAGTTGTGCGCGGAGCATTTATGATAACTAAAGGAGGCATCAAAGAGGTTTGAAAAAAAATACTGAGTTTGTCAAGGCATTTAAACGCACATTACCTTGCTGCACATTGTATTTCACGAAGCACAAAGATTTTTCAGTTCAATACAGCGACTGCTCAAACTGAGGTTTACCTCACTTAGAAGTTGATTTGCCAACACATACTCATTAGATCATCACTGCTGAATTGACCAGTAAGTTCTCCCTACTTCACGAAAGTCCTCCTGACCTTCTCCTTGCGCTCTCCACTATTCTCTCTCGTAACGCTGGGAAGATAATTAGGGTAATTTAGATCAGTGACTCTGTATGTTACTAAATATCTAAGCATTTTTTTATCTGTCATTTTTATCTAAACATTTTTATAGTGTATTACACATACTTAGATAGTTTTATCGTTGTAATTGTGTGTGTGTTTTAAGAATAGTTTTAGAATGATTCAGTGCAATTACTGCACTAAGAGTTCTCATAAACATATACTCATTGGCTTTCCGCCTTCTTTAGCAAATTAACTACCAAACATGCGAGGTTATTTTGTCTTGTGTTTTGTATTGGCAATGGTGTTCCATATTCAAATCCTGGGAGGGAAAATCGGAAAGAAAGGACCAAGAGGTCCTCGTCCTAGTCGACTAAAATATTGTAAAGTAAGCAAGAAAATCACGGCATTTCTGAAGCTAATTCGCTCCGGAAAAGATGGAGCACCACCGCGGCGTAAACAAAAAGGCGAAACTGGATTTAAAGGTAGACGGATTGGTTATAAGGTGGGTAACAACCATGAATAAGTCATCTGGACAGAGTCCATGACTCCATGGGCTCTCTTTTCGCAGTAAAAGTCTGTGTCCTTTGGTGAAACTGCTGGCAAAACGTTAGCTGTTTATACCTTCTCTTTTACAAGGGTTCAAACTGGATATTCAACTGTTACCACGTGGGTGCTAATTTCCAGGCGAAGAGGTTCGAACAGCCAGTGTACGAGTGTTGTGAGGAATGTCACTGGCCAAAATTTGCTCTCTGTTGGAAGCAGTTTAAAGCCAATCCCGTCCTGGCGCAGATCAGGTGTAACAGTAAAGCAATGCGGTGTATTTCAAAGTGCATATGCGATTTTGGTTTAGGTGGACGGCCTGGTCCCAAAGGCGGACAGCCTGGTCCCAAAGGCGGACGGCCCGGCCCCCCTGGACCTCGGCCGAAATGTCAGGTCAAGCGCAAGAGAATTGGGGGCTCATACTGTCTGGAACGGTCCTGTATCCGTGTGTAGTTGCAACCGCTGTTCATAAACTCCGTAGCTACATAAACTGAACAGTACTGACAATTATAAGCCGGCTTTAGTATGTGAGTGATGCAGTTTATACTCTCTTTACAACTCGGGTTTTACAATCCCATCAGTAATAATAAAACAAGGAAATTCAAGAAAATGAATTTGTATTAATTATATAGGACTAACGTTAAGACAGCGAATATAAATTGGCAAATATTGGTTCGGTTTGTGTGTATAACTCAGTTCAAACACTCGTGCAGCGAATGTCATTTAATCAGTGTAATTCACTGTTATAAGACTGTGTACCTTTACGTTCGAGTGCCCCGCCGTGCACGGACGAAGCTACCCCTTGAAAATCTAGCTTCAAAACGAAGCGTATGTTCTCCCCGTGACACAGTGGGAAACAAAATGGAAAACAGTCTTCAATCGCTTGGAAACAGACAGAATTTGGCTACAATCCCTATTTTAAAATCTGGCTGTCTTGATATATTTAGAATCGAAAAGATTGAACATCTTTTTTTGAAGGATTACCATCGCATTGATTGATTTGTTTCCTTTGTTGTTGTTTTATCGACGTTTTTTTCGACGTAGTCTCATTAATGCTTTACGTGGTTCGATCTCGTCAAGAGGTCTGTTCATTTGTTAATGACGTTCCAGCATTTTCTTTGGATATTTTTGTTCATAGGAATATTAATACGTCCAAAAGCAATCTACGTTGTCTGAAATTCTAGATCTTCCTTTTTGATGAACAACAACAAATAGCAATAAAACACGAAAACATATGATATTCATTGGGAAAACATTCTTCTTTTAGGCCAATCACTGGATTAACTATGCGATATATTTATGTCATATTTTTGCTTAGCCAGCGTTCAGGCAGGCTCTCCTGGTTACCATGGATCTCCTGGCTCTCCTGCTTCTCGTAATTCCCCCAGTCCAACAACTATCCCAAATTGTTCATTGAGCCCAGAGATCACAACGTTTTTGGAGATATTTCGTAACGGACATCCCGGCGAAAATGGTAATCAGGAACACATTTTCCCCATAGGATAGACGCTGGAAATACGACTGCCTGCACGCATTACTGCCCGAATTACATACACGGGGTCCAGGGAAGCTCTCCCTTAGTGATATATCTTTGGAGATATCCTGCCCGTCCCCCCCCCCTCACAACAATAATATATAGTAGTTTCAAAAAACCTATAGCTGTGCTTTGGCGAGGCCTCCAATCATACCTACCTACGCTCATATTTTTTTTATAATTCTCATCTTTCTGCACAGCACTTAATTAGCATTCACTCAACAGCAAAGTTATTAGGACCAAAAACAATCCAATTTGTCGAAATTCTAGATCTTCCTGTTCGATGAACAACGCAATAAAACTCGTTTGCCAAATCATTTCGAAGTCAGCAGAAAATCAACCATCGCAAGGAATTGTTCTTAAAAGAAATCGACACAGCTGTGAGTTAGGAAGCCAGTGAGTTCAATTCCTGTGAAGGAAAAAGTTTGAATTTTTAGGTAAGCTAAAACAGGACAAACATATGTCAATCGGCATATCATCTTGCTGTTTCTTAATATTCAGTCTCATATGCTATAATATCTACAATTTCTTAGTCTCTCGATGTTATCTTAAATAAACTCTTTCAAGAAAAGACGCTGTCTGGCAGGAGGTTCAAAATAAATGAAAGTTTCTATAGCGGCGTCCATGACTGATAAGAATTTGTCATAAAAAGCACCTTCGTGAATCTTGTATTGTGTTTACATTCCGTGCATGTGAGATATAAGATGGGATCTTCTACCTTAAAATGGTTCCTTTTTACATATAACCAGGGAGCAGCGTACATGGCAGCGTCTTCAGACAACTTACTTAGCATCAAATGTGGTATAACAACTGCCTAAAATAGACAAAACACTTCTCGACGTTTCGTCAATTTTAGGCAGTTGTTATACCACATTTAATGCTAAATTCCTTTTGATATATATGCATGTGTATTTTTGAAACCATGACAGATTACCAGGCTTTATGGTATCAAGTAATCCGCTTTATACCTTGCCGTAGGATGTTAGTTTATCTACAATGTACAGTTTAGTAAATAATGATGATGTATTCAGTGAGGTTATCTTCATTATTGAGTACATCTATTCAATCGGAATTTTTTCTTATTTTAGGCGAGTCACGCGGGATTAACTATGCGATGTATTTATGTCTTGTGTTTTGGGCTGGCCGTGATCAACGCTCAGCCCGGACCTCCTGGACCTCCGGGTCCCCCTGGACCTCCGGGTCCTCCTGGCCCTCCTGGTCGTCCCGGTAGCTCTGCTAAACGTGGTTCCCCGGGTGGCTCTGGTAAACGTGGTTCCCCTGGTACCTCTGGAAAACGTGGTTCCCCTGGTTCACCTGGTAAACCTGGTCCCCCTGGTTCACCTGGTAAACGTGGTCCCCCTGGCCAACCTGGTGGTCGTGGCCGCCGTAGTCTTCTTGGTCCCCTTGGTCCCCCTGGCCCCCCTGGTATTTCTGTACATCGTGGTCCTCGCGGTCCCCCTGGTGTTCGTGGTCCCCCTGGTGTTCGTGGTCCCCCTGGTGTTCGTGGTCCCCCTGGTATTTCTGTACGTCGTGGTCCTCGCGGTCCCCCTGGTCCATTTATCATCCCATATTGTCCATTGAGCGACGAGATCACAAAATTTTTGAAGATATTTCGTAACAGACAATTCAGAATAAAAGGAAAGGCTGGTAGAGAAAAGCGATCTAAGGTGCGTACGTCTACAAACTAGGACCATTTTTTATATTAGGCTGCAATTTTGGGAGCCGGATTGATGACATGATTATCTTTTCCCTATGAGAAACTTAACTTTCCCGATATATTAAAATCCGTGTGCATACAAAATCCCTCTATCAAAATAGCATGCTCTCTTTTAAGTTTATTTTATGAAGTAGTTACGTTTTTCGCCAAAGCGTGCTTCTGATTGCCCAGAACGCTATCGCCTTTTTGCTTTTTGAAATTATCAAATTCACTAGCCTTCTTTTTTCACAGGGTAGCCGCCTCAGTGGTAGACGCTGGAGTTACGACTGCCTGCACGCGGGTTACAATTTCGCGGAAGGAATTTTCGAGTTGCCTAAATATGAATGCTGCAAGGAATGCGAATGGCCCAAATTTTCTGTTTGCATGGGTAGATACTTAAGATCTGGATCAAGCTTCGCGAGGGCAAGATGCAACAGCGAGGCTTTACGATGTATTACAATGTGCATGTGTACGAAAGGAGAGGGAAAAGGTTCAGGTTCTGGGCGGCGGGGACGGCCAGGGCCCCCTGGACAGCCAGGGCCCGTTGGACGTCCTGGACCCCCTGGACGGCCAGGACCCCAGCCACGTCCTTCTGGGTCACGAAAATGTGAAGTGAAACGCAAAAGTATTGGAACGTCGTACTGTCTCGAACGGTCATGTATCAAGGTGTAGGGTGTGTTGCTTTATCCGTCAAGTATGAATGATAGTAGACGTTTGTGAATCGTTATTCAGACTTAAACGTAACTAAAAGATTCTCAAGTAAGGCTTGTGTTGTAGACAACAGTGTATGTTAAATCTTTTCTACTAAGAATTTAGTGCTACGAGGATATAAAGAACGTGAATACTTCACGTCTAAGGAGTCATGTAGATTATATATCTTCTTAAATCATATCATTAAATACACTTTAACGTTTTAAATTTTTTATCAATACGATGAGATTAGAAAGACTGAAAGATAACTAATTTGAGTCAGGCCTGTTAGAGGAGGGCGAACAAACGGGCCCGTAGCTGGTCTCCGTTTCAGGGGGGGGTGCTTGGGGCACTGCTAAAAAAATTTCCAGAGGAGTTGCCAGGGGAAATGTCAAGTCAAGCGCAAGGGGATGGGCTTGTCCTGTCTACGTACATGCAACGGTCTCATTTTATGTATATCTCTGCTTTTCTCGGAAAATTGTTCATTCCAGAAATCATGTAGTTTCTGATGATGCAATCCTGTTAAGAAGGTAATAGTTATCATTACCAGCTGATGGAATGTGATATAGTGTGTTTGCAGTCAATGAGTACGAGACTTACGAAGGAAAACCGAAATCCGGTTATCGGAAGCGACAAACTAGCAAACTAGCTTAGTTCACATTTTATGCCTCAATTTTCTTGGTCAAGATTTCTCAAGAATGACAATCCCTATATGCTAAATTGAAACCAGGCTTAATTCATTCTGCTTAAAACTATTAACGATAAACGTATCTAGCGGACGCTAGGCCTAGAGGGTGTATAAAATAAAGTAGCCCTACTTGCGTTGTTCATCGAACAGGAAGTAGGCCTATGGCTATGGTTTAGGCATTTTACGTCAGGCCAGATAGTCATATCCCAGTATATACGTCAAGTAAATTAACATTTCAAAATCAGTCAGTCACACTGGGCGGAAAATATGAATCGTGCTTGCATGCACGCATTTACGTACTACGAAGATCATTTAGTTGCCAAATCGCTATTTATCAGAGCTATTAATCGCTTGGGTAAGCTCATTTGAATCAGATTGCCAATATCTCAACCGACACAGTATGATAATCGCCATTTCAAACGGTTGCTTGATTGTTGTTGGTACTGAAGAGATCCGTATATCAAAGTATGTATTATTGCATGCAGTATAAGCGAGTTCATCCCAAAACAATCTAATTTATCTAAACGAAATATTTTATGCATTTCTATAAGCGATTTTTAACTGTATGATTATTTTTCATTTCTATTTTTGATGTTTTAGAAAACTGGTGAAAAGCGGAAAACTCGGATTTGATCCACTGACAAAGAAAACAAAATGACTAAGCTCATGACTATCTTCTTCGTCTTCGTTATTTCCATCATGGTCGATGCTTGGCGGGTTCCATTCAAATTTCCATCTCCAAGATTTAGCTTTCCGCGCCGACCAACGCGTCCACCAACAAAAGCGACAACCAAACCACCAGCATTCAACCCTGTGAAGGATTCTCGATACTGTGATGAGTCTCAGATAAAAATATCCTCTCAGGAAGAAAGAGACGTGCAGTAAGTAAACTTAGAGGTCCTTCATATATCAGCACCCGAGAATGAATTAAACTGGATTGATTCCTGATTACTATAGATGAGAGTGAGTTAAACTTCCAATCGATCATAACTGTTACCTGTTCATCCTACAAACTCAGCGAATTGTCAGGAGAGCTAGGTTCTACAACAACTTTTTGCACTGACGAGACCGAACTTTCTCACTGTTTTACCTCAGGCGTTTTATCGCGAGATTTCAACCGCCACATGGAGAGGGAAAGCGTTTCAAAACAGGAAAACAAATATGAATACGACTCATGCATGCATTCACAGACAAAAAGATCTCTTTATGTTCATTTGAAACACAAATAAATCATATATACATTGCTAAGGTTACTTCAACTAACAAACACTCTTACAATCAAAGCATCTGTATAAACCATTTGATAGATGCAGTTTTGCATAAAAACCGACTTGGTCGTAAATTGAGCGTGTCGTCAGCTCTCGCCAGGTCCTTTTGCAAAACGTAAAACATTGTCCTGCTAATTCATCCTTTTTCTGTCAGTGAACGGTATTCCTCCACTAGCTTTGTTTGTCTATCCGGCCTCCGGCTACGGTTCCTGTCCCTGTTTTACAAAACCATGTGTCTCGGCTCATGAACTTTAATTTTAAACATTTTCTCAGGTTTCCACGTGGCCCTACCATTGTGCATATCCTAGTATCATAAAGTACAAGGGAGTTTATCAGTTCATGGTCGATATCTACTCCTGTTGTCAAAAATGTGATTTTCCAGGCTACACCTCGTGTATTAGCAGGCATGGTTCCCCTGATTGGCGTTGTCCGAGCGATGGTGCCCAATGCCTTTTTCGCTGTATCAAGACCTATGGCCCAGAAACCACGATTATATCTCCCGGTGGCGGAGGCTTTAAAGGATTCGGTTCGGGAACTCAAGGTGGCGGAAAGATGAATAAGGTTCCTAAGAAGTTAAAATGTGAAAAAGTGGAGAAACTTTCTAATGGCAAGACTTGCATAAGACGCTTGTGCGTCCCATTGAGATTGTGAACGCTCTAGTGAACATGCAAAAATTTATTGTTTTCCACCAGCAAGTGTAGGTTTGCTTACAGTTTCGAAACTTACTATATTTTATGTATAAATGAACACTTGCATGAAGGCTTGGTGTCATTGCATTGTCGTGATTCTAAAACTTATACATGTAACCCACTTGAACGTACTTCTATAATTTTTCACAAACAGGGCTGCTCTGCTACGTAAAATGTGCTGAATTTTCTTTTAAAGTAGTGTAGGTTATATTAGTTTGAATAAAATTGGTGCATAGAACCAAAAACTTTACATTATCGTAATGATTATCACGAAAAACCATTAAAGAGCAGTTCAGAACAGTGCATTGATTTGTATGATTATTTCGTCTTTGAAGCGATGAAACGATTACCACTCATCCCCAAATGACCATGATGGATTCTCGATATTGTAACGAATCTGAAATAGTAAAGATTTTCTCAGGAGGGAAAGAGGGGATATTAACCAACGGTTAACCCATGGTCCGTTTCACATCGCTTCACATCCTCCCCACTTGATGTGCAACGGCAGAACCGAGCCGGAAGCAATAAATTCAAATAGACGAATGACCGTTTACAACTGAACTGACCCACGCTATATATATTGAACTTCCGTCGTAAAGGGTTATCATTCCTGTGCAAAGAGCCAGCTTTCAGGAACGTCCTGTGATTGCAAGTCTAGGACCTAAATTGTACATTTTTAGATCACTGGAGAAGGTGAAACTCTTAAACAAACGATTTGCCAGTAAGTACTTGTCGAGGCCCGAGGGAATTATCTTGCCATTCAGGTATTGTTCAAAAAAAGGAATAATTACTGCAAATTTTATAATGCTATCATGAGCATCAGCTGATGAGAAAATGTAGACTGTTCGGTGGCTAGGGTGTGGTGGTGACTTAAGGATGAATTAAACTCAACAGTTTTTTTACAGCGGTATTTATATATTGCCCTGAATAATCTGTTCAAGTGTTTATAAGAAGAGATGCAAATTTTTCAAGATTTTCAAAAAGGTCCTATAGCTAATGATAACACAGAACTACAGTATATGAGTATACTCAGGATGATTATCGTTCCATCTGTAATACTGCCACTGCCAGTGACTCCATACTGGCTGACTCAACTAAATAAATCAACCTGTTTTTGTCAATTTAAGAAATCCTATCAAAAGCAAACTGTGCAACTGACTTGATCAGGATGAGGATCATTATGACGTCAGTGTCGTTACTTATCATTGTTTTCACCACTGTGACTGATGCCTTTATCAATTGGGAATCAATGCTACCTGAGCCAATGCAGCCAATGTTTGAACCAGCCCGTCCTCCCACAAAGCCACCACCAACTGCATTCATTCCTGTGAAAGATTCCCGATATTGTGATGAATCTGAGTTAACGAAGATTTTCTCAAAACGAGAACGACGTGCGGTGAGTTGATGAAATCCTCAGGACTGAGAATTGGCGGTTCACTGATAACAATTTATTGCTGATATCTTCATTATCAGTAGCCTCATAACTGATAAATGCCAATTAGTTCTAAATTATTTCTTATTGTAACAGAATATGTCCAATGCGATAATTTGAAATTTTAGTGTTTTGATATTCCTTTGGTGTTTCGAAACAATCTTTGTTGGTTTTTAACGTCAAAATAGTCATGATTATCGAAAGGAAACCCAGTATAAACTACGGAACGGCTTAGTTTGCTAAAATATTTTGATATTTCTGATTTTATGGCCGCTCGATTCGCCGGGTCAAGTAGGGCCTAAATTCCGGGCCTTTCAAGATAAATTTACCCTTGAAATGTGATCCACCGCAAGTTATTTACGACCTACGCAAAAAGGAGACTTTTCACTTGTAAACGGTTTAATATTCGTACGGTTTCTTTACTCTTCCTATATCTTTTCCAGGCATCATTGTGGCCATTCAATTGTCTTTATGCCGGTATCGTATTCTACCAAGGAAAATATCAGTTCATGCGTGACATTTACAAATGTTGCGAGAAGTGTGATTTTCCAACTTACACAGCTTGTATAAAGAATCATGGCTCATCTAAGTGGCGATGCCCAAGTGATGGCGTAGTGGCGTACACTGTGTTCTCGACTGCGTCAAGAAGCATGGACCAGGAACTATCACAGTTATAGAGAAACCAGGTCCAGGTGGCGATTTTGAAGTCGATACGACCGAAGGAGAAATTGAAACTGGCGGTGAAGGAAGAGTTATTGAGGTGCCAAAAATATTGGAATGCGAGAGAATGGAGAGACTTACGAACGGAAAGACTTGTATAAGGAGATTATGCGTTCCACTGAAGTCATGAGCGAGTAACAATAATTCAATGACTTTGAGAAAGAGGCACTATAGCTATAATCTTTTGTTATTGTGTAAACTTTCTTTTACACTATTACTGTGGTATAAAAAATTAGTATAGACTTAATGAGCGATCCTTCATTTATGGATATATGTATAATTTACGTTGACTCCGTGTTTTCCAAACATTTATACTCCGTGTTTCCCATGTTTTTGGCAGACTACGTGTTTTCCATAACTTTTGACTCCATGTTTTCCAATATTATTACGTCAGACTCCGTAATTTTGACTTCGGGACTCCGGCTCCGAAACTCCGGCTCCGAAACTCCGGCTCCGAAACTCCGGCTCCGAAACTCCGACTCCGTGTTATGCAAGTTGTGATGTGGCAACGTTGAATCAAAGCTAGATATTTATTTCACCCGCTCCTCGTGCTGCAAAATAAAGTCATCCTATTGGCTGAACACTCCCGGCCTGACAGCTCAACATTGCTTCTGATTTGACGAGCATAGTAATTTGAATAATATGATTAATTCTTTCCTTTCATTTCTGATGTCCAGGCTCAGGAGAAGAGAATTAATCATATTATTTAAATTACTATGAACATCCAATCAGAAGCGTTGTTGAGCTGTCAGGTCGGGAGTGTTCATCCAATAGGAGGCTTTATTTTGCAGACACGAGGAGCGGGTGAAATGAATATGTGCTTTTGATTCCAGTTTGAGACATCACTTCAGCGCTAGTCTTCGAAGAATAAAGATGAGTCTCCTCCATGCTAAGAAAATTTCAACAGAAATTTCTATCAGATTGCTATCGTCTTCAGCAGAAGAGAAGTTTAATAGAAGTTTACTATCTCTGACAGACTGTCGTTGGTGTAATACCAGGTAATATGCCTTTCCCTTTGCGTGTTTTATCAGCTTGCTTCATCGTGAGCTTTTAGGCTGAAGTTCCACGTGTCTTTAGTTCACGTCTTGTAATGCCTTTCTCGTAGTGTTCTTGTTAAGTTCCGCTTTAAACTTGTATAACACTAACGTTGCTTTTTATTCTTTTCATGCAGAATTTTGACGAATTAAAGCGAAGTTAAACGATGAAATTTGTGAACAACAGATTGACGACCGATGAATGGTGGCTGAACTGGCTCAAGATAACTCGCCTTTGAAGAGAAAGCACGTCCAGGCTTTTTCTGGGGAATATTGATGACATAAGAAAGGTAATATACGCTAAATCTGACTGTTGAGCCGCTAACCTTCCCTCTAACCTCACGCAAATTACGTTTGAATTGAGTTCTAAAGACCTCAGCAGTGAACTAATGGTGCCTTTTATTCTTCCAGGTGGAGTTTGAGAGCTTAAAACCAAACTGAATGTGAGTGAAGTGGGCAAGAAGTCCGTTACGTAGCTGAAATTGCCCGAGACGACTCTCATTTGACTCAAGATAACTCGCCTTTAAAGAGAAAGCACGTCTACGCATTTTCTTGGGACTTGTTGATGATATGAGAAAGGTAAAGCGCTAAATCGTAATGTAGCGAGCCGCTAACCTTTGCTCCAATCGCAAGCAATTACCTTTGAATTAAGTTATAAAGACCAAACCAGTAAACTAACATTGCCTTTTGTTCTTCCAGGTGAGGTTTAAAAGCTAAAACCAAATCGAATACAGAAATGAGCTGGGATAGAAAACCCATTGATGAAATTCCCCGAGATGACTCGCATTTAAAGAGACAGCAAGTCCAAAGCTGCTCTTCAACACTTGTTGCTAAAATGAACAGGTAATTTTGGGTCTATTTTATTCAAAATAGGATAAGAAAACTCGAAACGCTTGATCAGGCATCATGCGTTCTCTCAACTGAATAGTCACCGCACGTTTTCTCCCGATATTTGAGCTCCCTTCCTCGAAGGTAAATCCTTCAAATCGCTGTCTATTACAAGCATTCCTTTGGTTTTATTGCAGGTAGGGATTTAGCGGGTCAAGCCATTTGAAACGACAACAAAACCTGTTCATAATAAAACGTGAGTATTAAGCAATTAAACATTTTTAGATAAACCGAACAATAGGGAGTTTATGATTCAGGTCAAGAACGACAACGGCCGCATGCATGATAATTGAATATGAATATTAATAATGGCAAGAAAGGAAATATTTGAAATCCCAGAGGGGTTTTATAGATGTTGTTGTTTCTACAATCCCGATTTTACGCGTGTTTCTCAATAAAAGAAATAGTTTGCTTATTTCTGTAATCTTTTTTCAGGTTGATGAGTAACAGCCAAAACGACGGCAAATCCACGCCTATAATGTAGGGCAACCTCGACGGCAAATCTACGCCTAATGTAGGCAACCTCGACAGCAAATCTACGCCTAATGTAGGCAACCTCGACGGCAAATCTACGCCTAATGTAGGCAACCTCGACGGCAAATCTACGCCTAATGTAGGCAACCTCGACGGCAAATCTACGCCTAATGTAGGCAACCTCGACGGCAAATCTACGCCTAATGTAGGCAACCTCGACGGCAAATCTACGCCTAATGTAGGCAACCTCGACGGCAAATCTACGCCTAATGTAGGCAACCTCGACGGCAAATCTACGCCTAATGTAGGCAACCTCGACGGCACTCTACGCCTAATGTAGGCAACCTCGACGGCACTCTACGCCTAATGTAGGCAACCTCGACGCCAAATCTACGCCTAATGTAGGCAACTTCGACGGCACTCTACGCCTAATGTAGGCAACCTCGACGGCACTCTACGCCTAATGTAGGCAACCTCGACGGCACTCTACGCCTAATGTAGGCAACCTCGACGGCACTCTACGCCTAATGTAGGCAACCTCGACGCCAAATCTACGCCAAAACTACGCCAAATCGACGCCAAACAGCAACGCATCAGCGATGCCCGAGCATCGACAGGTTAGAGTAGCCTGGTGGTCAAAAAATGTGCATGCAGGGGTTAGTCTGTGCATGATTAACTTAACGAAGTTAACTAATTTAGTTAACGAACTTAAGTTATAAATAAAGTTTTAAATTCAGTTAACTAAGTTCTGGCCACCAGGAACATAGCTAATGCATGATGCATGTGAGAAAACGTTTCTTAAATTCGGTTAAATATTTGAATCGGTTTTGCGCTTAGGACTGCTCGCTTGTGCTTAGCGCTGCGCTAAAGTTTAGGTTGATAATTTGTTTGTTATATAAAAATTGAAAACATATCACAACTGTTATATATACCCATATTTCACTTAAGAAATGTCTAAAAAGCCATGCACACTAACACAAACCATAGCCACAAATGGCAGACATAATCCCGTAGGTTCTTTCCTCTTTCTCTATCTTGTCCTGATTGAAATCATCTTCGGCTCTTGAAATCCGGTCAATTGCGGCTTTCGGAATTAATCATCTTCGGCTCTTGAAATCCGGTCAATTGCGGCTTTCAGAATTAACATTGTAAAATGATAACTATACAGGGTCACTATTCGGTCTGGTTGTAAACTATTATTTGTATGGAAATACGTTTTTGATTTCTCAGCAAACATTGTAAATATACGATTATATCTTGCCTTACTATATTTTGTAATTGAACATATAATATTGTGTATGTATTTATGAACAGAACATTATTTATATCAAAATATGAACAGATACAAAACATCATGCACTATACCATATTAATCACGTAGCTGCACATAAAATAGACACGCACACGAGTAAATACATTGATGCAAACCATGGCCTATATAATGGCTTCTAGTTTATATTTCTCTTATCTCTTGCATTCACTTAAGGCTACAGTTAATATATATTCAAGCCAGAAACATTGATTTTACGGCATGTCTTATACTGTCTTGCTATTCTGAAATACATGAATTTATGCAATCAAAGTTAACACACACATGCTCTCAATTAATGAATTTGAATTTACTTGAAGAAAATAAGGAATGGGGGGGGGGTGCATGCTGTTATCTTAAAACGATATATATGCCTTATTTCTACTATAGTTAAAAACCAATTACGAGACAAACATTGGCAGTGGCATTGTAACTTTATTATTTTTCCAAGGTCTCTGTGAGATTTCCAATCATTTAGCTTCGTCGAGCAGTGCTTATGAAAAGTAAGGCGCCACTTTTTGTCTGTACTGTTTGACTTTGCTATGTGGTTCGAAGTGTTAGCAGGTATCTTGGGATATCTAATAACGTTGCAGTGTTATTTTCATTGCTGTTTCTACAAGAGCAGCTTGCTTTGGCTATATGCCTTAGCTCTAAAAGTTTTTTAACCAGATTTTGAAAGAAAAAAAAATGTACTCCTGTGGCTGTTTCTATAAGAGCAGCTTGCTTTGGCTATATGCCTTGGCTTTGAAAGTATTAGTTCAGTTTCTCTGAAAAAAAAATTGTACCCTTGGTGCTGTTTCTATAAGGGCAGCTTGCTTTGGGAATGATATCCCCCTTGCATGGTTCAAAAAATGTTGACTGAATTTTTTGAAAAAAAGAATATTTACACTTGATGCTGCACTTGGTTTCGACAGTTTGTTGCTTTGGCTATATGCCTCAGCCTCAAAAATATAAAGTCAATTTTTTGTGGTATTTTTTTCCAAACTTTGTTTCTACAAGGGCAGCATGCTCTGGCTATATGCCTCAGCTCTGAAATGTGCAATGAAGTTTTCAAGGACAATTGTGTATGCTTTCATGCTGTTTCTATAAGGGCTCATGAAATATCTTCAAGTTAACTCGATCCTTGAAATATGTGTGCACAGTTTGACAGCTTAAAACGAAACTATTAGGAACACTGCCTATGATTTGTCAGCAGAATAATTTTAGTTTTTGGACGAACGTAACTTTAATCTAAGCGCTCTGAACTCAGGCATTTTTATGTTTTACTATAGTAGTTCGTCGATCTCATAAGATTTATTCAGCTCTCTACCAGAGTTAGTGGGTTAAGTCTATAATAGAACAAAAAAAATACACGATAACTCATAACTTAGAAACACTTATACTCACATTAATGCATGTTTTACTGATCAGTCTTAAACATTACTCAAACACAATAGCACACTGTAAAAAGACATGAACAATTTATACTTTACAATTTATACAAATTAGCATTTAACCTGCACTGTTCTATAAATTTAATATTCAATATTGATGTACTTATGTATAAAGAAAACACACACGCTTTGTAATACATGTTTAGTGAAGTATTATTAAAAATAGGACCAAAATTTTCCGTCTCCTCTCTCTTGATTTCAATAGCTTTAACACACACACACACTTTGTTGTAATACATGACTTTGTTTTAATAAAATCTCAAACTTGTGTACTTTGTGTTTAATTCCGGCTTTCGGTGAGGGTTTTTCTCCAGGCACTCTGGTTTCCCTCGTAAAAAAACAGTGTCCGTGTGTTTCGGAACCGTGTTTACGGTTGGTTTTCCATACGAATTAAAATTGAACTTCTCACGAGTAACATTGCATGAAAGCTAAACATTTCTGTTGACAATTCATATCCGCATAATTGGTATGTCTCGTTATACTCGATAAAAAGTTTAGAATATTTTCGCAACCCAGTAGACTTAAATGTCTGACGTAAACGCCCTCAGAATAGAAAACATAATGGTCTAATGGAAGCTGACTTGTACACACGGTTACTGGGTTCAATTCCCGGAACACTGTTCTTTGTCGCGATGAACTTCATGTTCTTCAATTAAAGCATGCAAAGCTTCGTCTTTAGACTATAATTTCACTTGACCAATTGTTGATGAGCACTTTACTGATTTTGAAAGACGTGATACAGCCAAATTGAAATGCAATACTTCATCCTGGTGCTTATAAAAGAACGACCACATTCGCTAGATACGTGACTTTAAACGTGGAATATGTGTTCAGACAGTGTTCTTCAAGACTTCAAGATGTTCTCTTAATCACCACCTCATCCGTATCATTTGGCAAATTCTCAAGATTAAGACGAGATAGTTAAACATGAGAACGAAGAGACAATCCGATTGGCTATAAAGTGATGCTGAAGATTCCTTACCGACAAAATCCTTACGGCTCCTGCACCTACTGTGAAGGGGCTTCCTTGTAGAACCAGCGCCTGATGCACTGAGATTAAATTTTAACTTTATTAAAACAATATTCTTTTTAGTCCGTTTTCGTCAGATCAAATTTTGTCTTTATTTATGTTGTCAACTATGACCGCAGGAAAACTGGACGGTAATGGTGATTATTTAAACTGATGATATTTGTACTGGTATATGGCATCTTATTTTCTTATGTTCACGATCTCCGTTGCTATCATGCTAGTCTTCCTGGACGAAATCTGTCATGCAGCCCAAGTTAATTCTGAAGAGTATAGGATATCATGGTACAATAACACAGACCTTTCAACACAACATGCAGTGTTTTATTTGTGTAAGATAAGTTCGAGACGTGAGAAGTGTTTGTGGACATAGTATAAGGGACTCCGGGACTCCGGCACCGGAGCTCCGACTCCGTGTTATCCATGTTACCCTTTCAGCGTATCCGCCCCCTGCAGCCTGCTAACCAACATATGACGCCATTTCACACTGTCAATGTCTCTGTCATCATTGTTCGGGTTATACGGACGGGCTTTAAAATCGATATCCTTAGTTTAGAGAAACTTGGAGGAAATACTTCAGGGAATTAAACAGCGATTAACACTGAGCTATTTTAACCTAAATCTAAAATTTCAACTGTGCCCAAGAAAACTTTGAATATGCCTCGCGCGGTTCGTAATTCAGCCCGGTGTAAGGCTCCTGTCCACACGAGCGTCGTTTTTGAGCGTTATCAAAATCGTTTTTGTCTATTTCATGACGGCCTTGTCCACACGATCCAATTATCCAAAGAAAAATATGCTTAGAATGTCAAACACCTGGGTCAGTAGAGGTGATATTCCACTATATGGTTGAAATATAAGAAAGGAAGCTTAGACACTTCAGCGTTTTCCTCGAAACGGGGCCAGATTTTGACGTTATCATCGTAAAGGGAGTGGATATTTTTACGTAAACGGATTATGTAGGAAGTTCATAACAGCACGACTTCTACAGTTCGCGTGAGGGGGGGAGGGGCGAGGGTGGTCAAAGTTTGAGTTTGCCCTGCTGCATGAAGAGTACGTTAATGACAAACTTTTGTAAAGGTAATGGTAATTATAGCCATATGCGTTACCATCCTAACGCCATTTTACACAAAAACGTCATAAAAACAGTTAATCACTTATCACCTGATGCCGTTCTCTTCATTGAAATATGATAAACTGCCCACAGCGCTAAGAAGGAAACGAATATTATATTTCACCGGATTCAAATCTAAGCAGATTTATCGTCATTATAAAGAGCTAACATTTCACCTTTTAAACGGTCTTATCAGAAAGAAAAAGGAAACAGGAACTCAGCATTACAAGTGTATAAAAAGCTACTGCCGAGGTGTCGAGAGGCATTAAAGCTTTCTTGTAATAACTGCTCCGAGATAATGGCGAAGATATTTCAACTAGTTTATCTTTGTATGTTCGTTGCTTGGCTTTGCGAATGTTCTACCGGGCTTTGGTCAAATCCGCTTCGACGGTGGTGTAACAGAAGAATTTTTCGTCGGTTCAGACACAGACTATGTAGGAAGCCAGTAATACCAGGAATACCTGCGACGATGAAGCCGAATACATTACCTCCGACAACTTCCCGGCCTCTTCGTGTATATAACCCGCCCAAAACTCATTCCTCAGGCCTGCCGTTTTGTACGACTAGGGACATAAATGCAATACTTAACCCGACTGGAACACGAACGAAACGCACGGTAAGAATTGTTATTAAATAAAATCAGGTTGAATTGAACAACAAGCTTTGTAACTCGTTACAAAAGCCCTTTGTTTGCTTGAGTTTTGCCTAGTGTGGGATATACACCGTAACACATGCATGAACATGCGATATTTTGTGTGTGTATGCTATTAAAAACCATGGCAACACAATGCAGAACCAACGCCTGGCAACTTAATCCAAATGGCGAGTGCCATTTCAAATACACCATTGACACACAATAGCACAATTCAATACTTTTTACAATAATACTTTTATGTCGCGCTATCAGATTTGTAAACTAGTTTTTAAGGGTATTAAAAACACTGTTTTGTTTTGCCCACATATATATTGCAGACCTCCTGGCCTTTCGACTGCCAGTTCGCAAGTATTTTGCAACGCTCTGGGACTTATCAGTTCGTTTTCCCAATCTACGATTGTTGTTCAAAATGCAGCTTCCCAACCTTCACCACTTGCGTGGCCAACAGTCAAGGAAAAAACGTTCCCAGCTGGAAGTGTCCAAGCGACGGTCTTCATTGCATCGTGGGCTGTGTGAACAAACATCACCCTGATAAAATAACAAGCATTTCATCTTCATCCAAGCAATCAAGCATTCTCAAACCTGTCTTAAAACCAGATAAGACCAGCACCACTCAGATAAAACCAGTCAAACCTGTATTGAACAAGTGTGAGAAGCTCGATGTCGAAAAGGGTCGAAAATGTGTTAGAAAGTTGTGTGTAACTCTGGATTTTAAGCCATGAAAAGCTTAATTTTTTTAGGATTTGAACGAAAGCATGCAAAAGTGAAGCCTGATTAATAAGGCTTAACATACTCAGAATGACGATCTGATCGCGTGGTGATGATTGAAATCA
Source organism: Dendronephthya gigantea (assembly GCF_004324835.1). NCBI lineage: Eukaryota > Metazoa > Cnidaria > Anthozoa > Malacalcyonacea > Nephtheidae > Dendronephthya > Dendronephthya gigantea. Next base: position 1,539,477 of record NW_021163020.1, read on the forward strand.
TTGAATACGTAGAATTTTTAAGTTGCCTTAAGTTCTCAACATAAAAAATAAAAATAATAAATCATGAATATGGACAGAATGGATGAGATTTATACTTGAATGTAAGACTCTTGAATGAAATATAGAAGGGTTGAAGATAAATAGTTTCTGGTTTGAAAACAATGAGTGGGGGAAAGTGTCTACGGGAACAAGTTGGGTGTCTTCCTAATTTTTCTCTCTCAAAGAAATTCGTCAAGTGGCGAACGGGATTAACTCGTGACTAGATTGTCTTGATGCAAATATATCACGCTAGGGAAGTTCAAACATGATAGCGTTGTGTGAAAGACGAGAGACAAAGAAATCTTTAAATCCCAGCTAACATAGCGTTCTATGAAAGCTCATCAATCTTAGTCATCTGACACATTATCACAACCTGTAGTCATACTCTCATGAAACCTTCATTCAAAACTCGAATACATCAAGTCTAGTGATTTATCGTGCATTTTTTCTTCGCTGAATAAGATACAAACTGCTTGGGGTGTTTTTCATTTAGAGAACGTCAGCACAGGTGGCTTAATACTTCAAAAATGTATGTGACAAATTGACAATGAAATAAGCGACTCAAACGGTGCAGTAACTGTAAGCATTACACAAAGTGGTTTTGATAGGGCGGCGATGTTTGGCCATTACCACGCACTATATATATAAAGTAATATATTTTATTTATAGAACTGTAATTCGAGTAGATTGGAGTTTCCGAAACTATAATGAACTTTAGTTCTACTTGCAACAATACTGTCATAGTGATTATTGATCAGTTTATATAACATAAAAACTGTTCTAACTTCTAAGTTCAATAGGGTTCAGTGTCTTGTTGTGTCTGAGAACCAAAGAGTAAACAGTCCGAGCTGGGAAATCAGTCTAACAACTTCATGAAAATATATAGGGCATTAAACTCAAGAGAACGCATGCAGGCAGCGCTGCAGGTATAACATATCTGGTTTCGATATTTACGCACTTCGAAACATAACAGGATGCTTAACTTTGGCTATAATCGGCTATGCGCCACGACTTTGATCTATGATGTACCCACACGCTTTTGTCCACCCCCATGTGTAATGCATTATCCTCCCTATATATATACCTATGCACATACCCCATTCCATGCTCGGCAAAAGCTCCATATGTGCTGCCTACTGCAAGTATAACATGGTTCTCAAGAGGAAAATTTTAATCCTAGCAATTTGTTGCTTGGCTGTGGTCGACATTGTCACGGCCCATCTGAATTGGCCTTTGTGCAAACAGCAGTCAGATCTTCCTAACCAATTTAACGGCATTTTAGAGGGAAACTCAAACAATGCGGTAGCTAAAAGGGAGGTAAGGCAAACGTTATGTCTTCCTATGCGCTGTACTTTGTATGTTGTTTGCAGAGTATTTCATAAAGATCTGATTAAAGCTAAGACGAATAAATGGATAAATATCCACGCGAGAATTTATTCGCTTGTTGAAATTCACTTGTCGTAAGCAGATGTTATTCAAACGTCGTTTTTATTGGTACAGTGAGAATTGTAAGCGAGTTGGCAACAGCTTTGTAATCGTTACAAAGAGCTAAGGTTGTCACTTTTAATAATTTTTTTGTCGATACCGAAACTGCGTATTGGTCAACAGTACATACAGATTAGATAAATAAATCCATCGATTATTTGTGTATTACTATTTATTATAACAGGTAAGCTGGCCATTGAGTTGTCTGCATGCGTCGATCATCAAGGATGAGAACGGCGAGTCATTCTTTTCTTTTAACGTATACTCATGCTGTGCCCTTTGCGATTTTCCCAAATTTTCTCTGTGTACATTGGCCGGTCTTCCTGATTGGCTGTGTGGAAGCGAGGCGTATGAATGCGTCTTCAGTTGCCGTGACGAAGAAAGTGCGTTGGAGGCTATGTACAAGTCAAGTGATTCGGGATCCCGAGGGAAGCGTACATTAGAAGGAATTAGCGAAAACGAGGTAGACCAAAAATGAAGAATAAATCATATATTGTCATAATCAGAACAAGGAGACCATGTTTTTGTCCATTTTGACCATGCCTTTCTTTTCTAACTGTGGTGCAAACGAGAGGTGCGGCGCACCTAAATGAGTGGGAGGTTAATTAATCTCTTTTTGAGTCACCTGGTTACCGTCACATTGCAAAAGCAGCTTAAATTATTTCCCCCACGCCTCGGGGTAATTACCCCTCCTCCTCTCGACTCCTATGAAACAACCCTAAGCCTAACGGCCTAACCCTAAATAATTGTATTGTTTCATATCAAACGCATCTCTGTCTCATTTTAAAAAACCTAGGCACGACCGTTTCATAAATTTTGACAGAGATTACCTATGCCTTTAGGTGAGACAAATGAAACTTAGGTTGCGTCATTTGCGAACTGATAATCAGTGCTACAAAAAGAAATGCCAAGGAAATGAATGCTGCCTGATGAAAACGTGTGTTTCAATAAAGAAACTCACAAAACAACTTCGCAAGAAAAGACGAGGCCGGGGGAACCGCAGCCGAAGAAAAACGAGGAAAACAAAATGAGCTTCTTAAGCCTTTCATCATCAGGTTTTAGTTGGGAAAACTAAAGTCTACATGCCTTTCATTGCACCAACGTGTAGCGTGTTCCTTTGTTCTCCTAGACGCAACTAAACACTTCGGTAAAAAGTGCACTATCTTACGCAACAATACTTGTCAAATAAGCCTGACAATATACATGCAGTAGCTATCTAGTCACGGTATTGTTGTAAATAATATCAAGGTTTTGAAATCAAATTATTACGGTAGACAATGGATAATTATCATATGGTAACTAGGCACGGATCAGTTTATATAATTCGTGTGAGAATTTGCTTTACAACACGTTTTTTTATTCAAATACAATAATTTTCGCACACAGATGGATTCTCTGCTTCTTGCATTATCTCTACTTACCGTTGCAAACTAGCGTGACGATTGATTGACTTGAATCCAATTTCACCTAAAGAAGCTCTTATAAGAAGCCCTTCTTATGGAAATAAAGTCAATCAGCCATGTCTAATTATACAATCCCATTTCCCCCCTACTCAATACAAATATCGTTAAGTTACATATTATACGGTTCGCCTAGTTCAACAACATTTCGACTCAGAAAACTGCTATGAAGGGAACGAAAATCATTCTCATCTTAGGTCTATGTGCCCTTGGCTTGCTTCAGGCGGCTACAGCAACAACCAAGTGGCCAAAATGTACGAACCAAACGGATCTTCTGGAGTATTACCTGGGTATTTTTGAAAGAAATTCACAAAATTCCGCCGTCAAAAGAGAGGTGAGATATTCTGTGAGAATACCATAAGATATATTAATCATCACCATGACTAACTGTTGAAGAAATTTGCTTCACTCAGAGCAATTCTGTCGAGTTGTTCTCAGTAGGGTTCCAACGAGACAAACTGCGATATTTATTCAGGCCTCTGGGTATTTTTCTTCAAAGTCAAAGGGAAGCAGAGTTTGCATGGGTTAAATTGTTGAGAAAATCGATTTGGCAAAGAAAAAGCATTAGATACAAACGAAAACAGTATTGGTAGATCGACTGTTGGGCTATATTGTTGGTGTGTTTATGTTAAGTCAAAATCCACCAACTATTGTACTTTAATCTGAAATTTTGGTCTTTGTTTGACCAATATGGTTTCGCCCGAATGGGTCTGTGTCAATTTTTGTTGAACTTTTGCCGTGTTTACACTTCGAGCCTAAGTCATGGTCTTGCTTTGAACTAGATTTTTGTTGCGTCAACTCATTTTAGCGAGGTGATGCCCCGAGATTGTCTATGTCACCACCTGCATGGTTCTGATTTACACCACAAAAATCAAGTTCAAAGTAAGTTGCTGTAAGTTGCTAAGGCTTTCGTGACAGCTTAATTAACTAAGAAAAACCTCTGAATACCGTTACACAACAATGGACAGCAAAGCCGTTGTTAGTTTGCATTAAAGAGACTGTCAGGAAATTGGGTTCTTGTCCAGCTTCCGGCAACGGTTGAAATAAAATTTTGAATTTTAAGGACTATCCAATGATTGTTTTTGCAATGTTTTAATTTTGATATTACCATGCACCATCATCCTCTTGTGTGCGAGATGCCTAACTTTTATTTCATGACAATCGATATTGAAAAGCATTCACGCCTAAAAGATTCTTACAGACCACCCTTCAACAAAACTGAACGCGAAATTTCACCATCGTCAGATTTAAAATTATCATATAGCACCTGAGTCATGTCAGCTCAAATGCTAATAATCATTATGATCAAACAGAGAGGTATTTAAAACACGTCCCACGATTATGGATGTTGATTTGATGTCAAAATGTGTCGCATCGGATGTTGATAAAAAGCAAATTGACGTCATTCAAAAGCAAACATAAACTCTTTCTTTTAAATGATGTTCTGCCATTTTGACATTGATACATTGTGAGGGGTGGGGTCGGTCAGTCAAAAGGAATACGCCCAGCGTATCGACAGTTACGTATTTTTATTGTAGCTGACCTGGGACCTCAGCTGCATTCATGCTTCCATCATCAAAGACGAGGATGACGTGTCGCAATTCTCGTATCAAATTTACCAGTGCTGTGGTGAATGTCAATTTCCAACCTTTTCCCTCTGCACGTTGGGGGGCTACTCTAATTGGCTGTGCGGAAGCGAGGCTTATGATTGCGTGTTCTCATGTCGTGATGAGGATAGCGTGCTGGAAGCTGTTGTGTCCGCTGGCGCCATGGGTTGGAGCAGAAAACGGGAAGTAAATATCACCGACAGCGAGGTAAGTTTAGTTTCTCTATATGTTTTGCAAACTCTGAAGAGAGAGGCGCAGCAAAAAAAATTACCTAATTGGTAAAAATATATCTGTAAAGCCTTGATAACACGACCACAGCCGCGCACGCACTCTAGCAATTCTATCGGTTTTGTGATTAATACAGGCTACTGTGGTCAGAAAACGACTACGACGCTTAAGAAAAGAGAAAAAATGCTACAAAAAGACGTGCACAATGAAAAATGGAGAACGCGATTGCTGCCTGGTCAACACATGTGTTCCAGTCACGGATCTTACGAATGAGTTGGAAAAGAAGAAAAAAATTCGATCAAGGTATTTGAAAAAATTGGCAAGAGCAAAGACAACAGCTAGTGCAAAGAAGAAGCGAGGACACGTTCGAGGAGGGATGGGTTTATTGGATAATATATAAAGTGGTTAATGTCTTAAATAAGTATTGGATGATATTTTTGATGTATTTTAATCACTGTTGGTGAAATAGACTTCATATGTGGCACAAGTATACGACATACATTTATTGTAATCATTACGCATCCATTTAATTAAGCTTGTAATTTGATACTATCATTACATATTCTCAACTTACGTTCCGTGAAATTTATGTCGTGCATGGATACCTCATATGTTCATACGGCGACCACGTATCTGGCAAGCACTGTCAGACTCTGTTTGATATACTGTGTAGTCCAAGTAGACAGGAACATTGTGTAGTCCAAGTGAGGTCTCTTTAAAATTCTGTATGGATTAAGTATTGCCAGTCATTTGACGTCTCAAATGTTTCCTTGATGAGCACCATAGAAAAAATAGACGAAATACGGGAACAACCGGAGACAGGACGTCTGAAAAATCCCCGGGTCTATTTTTAAACACACGCAGGAACATATATACAGGGTGTATACACCTGTGGGCCGTGAAAACTAAAGAACTTCTGTTCCCTGGCAATTTAATTATTTCCGTGTACTAGTATTCTAACAACATATTAAATGCTTGTCAAATTGCTATGTAGTGCAACTTGTTAGCAAGCGTATACAAATCTCTATAGATAGAATATTAATTAGCTAATGCTTTATGAACTGGAATAGGCAGCCAGCAGCAATTCAACAGTTATGCTTTTATTTACAATTTCTACAATGAATATCTACAATTAGAATCTTTTTAAAATTGTTACGGAACTCAACTCTTTTGTGCTTTGAGAACAAAGCGCGTTAATTAACTCTTCCAAAGTGACGAACTTCCGTGTTCTTTTTTTATCAGTTCTGCAACAACCGTGCAGGAACCGGCCCAATTTTCAGATATATTTTCATCATCATTCTCCCTCAAGAATGCTCGTTCTTGGAATTTTTACAGCCTTGGAATTTTATAATTTTTACAATAGCACAAATTTCCCTTTATGCAAGATCAAAATAACTATATTGCTCTTAACATTGGATTAACTGTTTAAACATTGAATATGTAGTTTACTCTACTGCTGCATGAGCTTTGTCCCCAAATCTTCTTCTATAAAATGCACCAATTGCTTAATATGCTGTCAAGAATTTTTTATGTTGCTAGATTTAGTGCCAGCTAGTGTCTTATTCACAACCAAATAACGCTATATTAGATGCTCAGAATTATGAGTATCATGATATTCGGTGGAAATTACCTCAAGATATATTAGACCACCTTTTAACACCACCGGAAGAAGGTCCTAACCAAAGGTGCTTTTGAATAGTCGCATGACTCCAGAAGATTCGTCCAGTATATTCCGCTTCACCCTACTTGAAGAAGAAGGGGTTTAATTAAACCGATGTCATAATTCCAAATATCCTTTTTCGAATATTCTTTGAAAAAAGTCTAATTGCATATGGGTGTGACCTGCGGATGTTGCAATAAACTGCTTGCATACAATATAAGACAAACAGCTTGTTTTGTGATGCTGTTTTGCATGATAGTCATTCATCATCCGCACCCACTTACCCGTCTCGTCTGAAAGATATAGGTTCCTCTCACGTCAATAGAAATTGCAAGTGTTGGAAAAGTGGACAGTCTAAGAAACATCCATACGACGTCCCGTTCATTGTTGTATTCAGGTGATTCAATATTCCAAGTAATTATATTGAACTTCAGTTTTTTAAAAAAGTATGAAACAAGTAAAGCATGACATACCCTCCTCCGCAAATAATTACCATCGATCAACATCCTGTATTCTGCTCTCAAAGTATGCTATATAAACGCTCTGTGTTTGGGGTGGTAGCAACACTAAGTCATTAACTGATGACACGTCTTGGTGCTGCGGCAATCATGAAAGGAGCATTGGTGATTCTCGTGTTCTTACAGCTGGTAGTTCTCAACGAGGGCATCCGAAAAGTAAGCTGGCCAAAGAAGTTCATCGACGTCAAGCCTCAGAAAACTTGTCCGCGAGATCCAAAGTTGGATGCGATTAGAAAAGCACTAGAACTGGAAACAAGATCAGGAGGTCGAAAGAAGAGAGCGGTAAGCAAGTAATTTATTGTATTATAGTAACTGAATCAACCAGATAGGACTGATTCATATTTAACATTTAGCTATTAAACTGCGTATTGGTTTGTGCATCTCACATATCTAAAAGTTAATTATTGGGTGTGTCAGTATATAAATAAGGTATTTTAATCGAAAACGAACTAATAAACATTTCGCACAATTCAAATATTTGTTCGATGAATACACTGGTTGGTAAATGATTCCCAACCAACAGCGCACCTCAACCAAGCTGGACTGACAGTTTTTGCGGGTGGTTGTAAAAATTCGCTGAGATGATTTAATATTTTTGCGACAAATTGTTTGCCTGAATTGTAAGAGACAATGACTTAAGAGACAATGATGATATCAAAGCACATACCGGACTCACGCTTGAAGTAAGACTATAGTTTTCATCGAAACTAAAAAGTAATTATGTAGCCTTGCTTAATGCAACCTGCCGGGAGAAATAAAGATTACCCAGCAAGTGACATTGTTACCTAGCAACGACCATTTCAAAGTTGGGGGCTGGAATTTCGTAAGAAGACTTAGAAGAGAGAACTCTAAAATACTCAAATTCATGTTCCAATCTCTCTTCACTGTAGATTTCTGCCTTTCCTGCTAACTGCATACATGCAGCAATTGTCGAAGTGGACAAAGGTGTATTTCAGTTTTTTAATACCCTCTACGAATGTTGTGAGAATTGCAGTCACCCCGATCACACTATCTGCAATTTCCAAGGTCATCCGGAATGGCTGTGTGCCAGTCGTGCGCACAAGTGCATCTGTGATTGTCGGAAAACTCACGTTGACGGTGTCATAGCCCGTGCAAAAAAAGCGAGAAAACCATCGTGGTTCAGACCTAGACCTAGTTCAAGTCTTAGCGACGCACTTTGCAAGAAGACGCTGTGTACTTATGGCCGTCGTAGTTGCTGTACTGACAATCAGTGTATACGATTGTACCCCCATAAGAATAAATCTCCTGCTCGACCTTAATGCATGCAAGGCAACGAAACTCGACACTGTGCCGGTGTTTCTAACTAGTTACAGAATGTGGAACTCATTTTTTTAGCTATACACTTAGTTTATTTAGGCTTAAATCGAGAACATAAGAAACCTTAATGTGATTATGTCGCAATTAATGTTATTAATTGGAACACAATTAATGTTATTTTAAATTGGAATATGCGCAATCATAATTGTGTAGTGTCGATAGAAAATGCACGAGCTTGATTAGAAAACTACGACAATAGAAATTGTAATCGAATCAGTAATAAAGTTTTTACTTAGTTGAAAATTAGTTCGACTTTCTCTCTGTTTTATTTAATATCGTTTCCACGAGAATATACTTAAATCTCAAAAAAATCCCATTGATAGTTTAGTTCTAATAGTTTCTATTTTGGTGCAGTTACTTTGACGCTATCAATGGCAAATCAGATTTTTGAATTAGCCACAATTTCTCTGCTCTGATCTTCTAATCATGATAGGGGTAACCCAACAGTGATGGAAGGGAAAATAAACTGAGTTTGAATGATAACATGCGATAAAAATCTTTTTCAAACCCAAAATGCCAAATTCTTTAGCCGGCGATACAATTAATAGACGTCACCGATTATAGATTATAGCATAGATTTCTAAATATTACTAATTTATTTGTGGCTTTTGGCAAAACTGATTGGTCGACTCCCTCCCCTGGCCTCTGAGAAATTTCTGTCACATCAACAAGACTTTAAATTTAATAACTCCAATTCACAGATAAAGAAACTAAAAAACATTCTTTACTAACCGCTAATGCATAAATGCTTAAAAGAAGCTGGCACGGTTTTCAGTACAACATCTGGACCGTATAGTGAGCAATGAAAACCATACATGGAGGAAAATTATTCAATTTTCAAAAGGCCTCATGGGCTATTATGCGATGATTTGATAAATTATATAGTTTCTTCGACATGACTATATATATACACTGAGCTAAATACAATAATGTTTGCATGCAAAGACTAGTTTCAAAACTCGCAACCAAAGCCTGGTAGTCTCCGATAACATATATATATATATGTCCATTATCGTAGCTATATATGATAATATCGATAGCTTTTTCAAAGTAATCGAATTACGAACACTTCACGTCTTCACCGTAGTCGCCTTCATTGAAAATGAAATTCGCACGCAAAATGAACATTGTGTTAATAGTATCAAAACAAACCGTCTAAAAAACAAAAATAATAAACATCTGCGCTGATAAAAGCGATAAAATATATCTATACGACCCACAAAAAAGACCACGCGACGTTCGTTACAAAAATGTGGTTGGACTCCCACGTGAGATAAAATCGCGTAACGCTTTTATAAGACAGCCCGGTGCATAAAACGTGTATATTTCTCGCGAGTTTGTCGATAGGAAGGAAAGATTTCAACGAGTATATAGGTGAGCTGTGTAAAGGTATGTCGTACCATTGCTTAAGAACATTTCTCGCGGTGCAAGTTCAGTTTTTTCAACATATATGAGAAAATCTTATTTGATTATTTTGAGAATCCTTTTATCAAAAAATGTGATTATTAGGTATGATAATCGAACAGCATTTTTTTTATTTTTAGCCCATTTGAAAATGAAACTTGTGTACATCTCTAGCCTCGCACTGGTTCTGCTATTTCTGAGTGCTGAAGCCTCACCTGTTGCCAATTATGGCGGTGACGACTACGATGTCGAATTGAACAATGAGGTAACGTAACAGAGTTGAAACCAACAACAAAGTGCAGAAAAAATGCTCACTGAATTTAAGCCCCACTCGGCTTTATGCAAATCCTTACATTTTTTTACGCGAAGTAAAATTTCTGTCAGACACTCTGACCGTACAGTTGCCCTCTGACGAGGCAAATTATACTAGACAACCTTGCAAGCTGCATGTGATCTCTACTTAGATTACTCAACCTAGCATTTCAATAATTTCAGCAAAATGCTGAAATGTTTCCACTGCAATGTGGAAACTTAGGCTTGAGGAAATCGCGCCATATTGTCAATTGTTTTACTACATTTAATTTATTAAATTATGATGGATTGTTATAATTGTTCTTTTCCAGTATGACGAATGGAAAAACAAACGAAGCATGTGTAATTTTCCACTAGAACCTTGCAATCAATATCTCCGATACTTTGGTAACGTTAATGGTTGTTGCCGTGGCTCGACATGGTACGAATTAGAATGGTGTAAAACGTCAAACACGCTGACTCTCTAGATGCTAAGCTATGATTCCCGACCCTGATATTAATATAGTTACAAATTCTTCACTATAAAGATGGCTGTGATTTGGAAACTTAACAGCGGTCTTTTTGATGCGGTTTGCTGTGTATTAAAATTTCATTAATATTTGTTTTAAAATGGCTACAGTAAACTCTCTCATTGCTAACTCAAGTGAGAGTGATCGAACAAATGATTTTAGAAAAAGTTGTTTGACTAGTCTCATTTTCAAATTCCCTGAGTTATTCGGCTACTTTTCAACCAAAATTTCTTCAACAACAAGTAGTTACTGTCAAATTACCCGCACAATATCTCATAAGATCTCCTATAATCTATATATACCATAACGTCACTGACACAGTACAAAATATGTTTTCTGATTTTGTTCCGTTTCTTCCTTTTATTTAGTTCCTATGGTATATGTGTTAAGCATGGTCGTGGGTAGCGCGAACTAAAGACAAGAAAGAACATATATTCAATAATTAAGTTAAACCATAAATATTGTCAACTCAAGATGATCACAACTCAATAAAGTTCGATGTCATTTTATGTTCTATAGTAGATGCATTGCGCATGCGTAATATTGCTAAGCATACTCTGAGTTCACAGAAATGCGGTTCTTAGAAAACGGTCAAATAATGCCTAGATCATCTTTTTGTGTCAGGGACCTTCCCTACATATATATTTGATCACGCATATCAGGCTGTATAAAAGCAGAAGCAGCTTCCTTCGCGCCAACTTCAAGTTCGAACTGAAAAAACATTGCAGATCCGTAAAAAACAGTATTTTACAGTGATATATAGTGTTTCCTTCGTGACTTAAGGTAAGTTTAGGAATTACTATAAATGTCCATTAGAGGCATTAGTTTTGTTTGAAATCCAGCAACCGTACGGTCCGTACCGTGGAATAGTGCACTACAGAAGAGACGCCAACCAATGGTACTACCCGTAGTCGATATATAGTGAAGCCTCAAGGATGTATATATACATCATGTGTGAACTTGAATTCCATCATTTTACTATGTTATATACAGACAGGAAAACTGAAGATGCGCTCTGATTGATTCTTGATATAATAAGCCTTCAGTTTTTAGTTCGACACATGAACTTTGCTGAAGAAGGCCTTTAGGTGGAAACATCGAGTACTTTTGTCTATCTTAAACAGTTTGTTACATCGATATCCTCAATGACAAAATAATTTAATCAAAACCAGATCGTCTGGCGGACGATAATTTAAAAGATAGACATACTTTGTCTTTGCATGCATTTTATAATTTCCCACTACACTGCTCCATTTTATGACTAAAATAATACTTTATTTCTATCATATCATAAAATCATAAACTTGCCATCTCAAAACGGACAAGATATCAAATATAGGTCATTATCATGCGAGCCCTTCCCGCTCATTCTTATCCTGGATTTCCGCTAAGCACATTGAATCGAAACTAAAAGTGAAACATCATCAATACCTTAGGCCAAAAACTTTTAGGGGACAGATTATTTCAGCATTTTTCTGGGGGGGGGGGTGCGTTTCTGGGGAGGGATAGCCAAGGGAAAAAGGCAGAATATCAAACTGATAATCACTAGTCCCTATGACCATATCAAGATGTTATTTAGTTCATCATTTTATCTTCACCACATCTAGTAAACAAAATGGTAAACATACTTTTGACTGAAAATGATCGCGTCAAAAATATCGAAGGTACGCACGCCTGTGCGCCTAAAGGCTTCAAAACGTGGAAACGTTACTGGATTTACGAGACGGGACGAGATTGGCCCAAGAAATGTCGGATAAGCGGATGCGGTGAACCAGCTATTGGAGGAGGTCACGTGCACGTGTATGATCATTCCACGGAGGTGTACATCATTCCCATGTGCAACACGTGTAACAATGCGTATAACACTGCGTGGATGGGTGTTAAAACTCGAACAGAGGCGGTGAATGTGGAGAAGAATGACACGAACGGGCCTGAGGGAGCTTGCTATAAATGATACTACTATAACTTTTATATAAGTACAATGCCCAATAACTATAGTATAATTTGATATAGGTTAAGATAGCCAACGTTACAGGAAGTAACATTACATTCAACTTGGCATCAATTATCAATATGTTGCTTACATGTGACTTGAATCATTGATTAAACGGAATGAAACTACAGCATCCTGTGATCTGATCCTCTAAATACCACTAGTTATAGCATACTGAAAAAGGTGGACTGATATCTGTATTCGAACTTAGCAATAAAAAATAGCGAAGGTTGAATATACTGGTATATAGTGTATTTGACACGAAAACTGAAAGTTAGTGAAGGTCCAATATACTGGTATATGATATACTCGACCTTAGTGATAAAAAAGTTAGTGATGATCGAAAAAGCGGCGACACTTTTTTTCAGCACTTGGCCGGTGCGAAGCGGGTGGTGATCAACATTCAACAGTACCTCATCATCATATTTTACTTCATAGGATAGATCATTTTTAGGTAAAAATAATAGTTAAAAACATGCCAACGGTTCCAGTGGAGCGAGATCAACTCTTCAAGCTTTTGGGAAAAGAATATAGTGAGTAATAAGAAGCGATTGAAATATAAAATTAATTTGTTGCATGCATTGATTTTGATGTGTACACAGCTAGAGACTATATGCATATCAATGATCATCATCAATCGATGGATGTGAATGTGTTATTATGGGTCATATGTGTAATAGAGGGTGATTTTAGTGGTCATTAAACTAAATAGTCGATATAATAATACCAATTTATTTCACGTATTCATATTACACTAATTTGTACAAGAAATTGATGGTCCATCTGAACAAGCATAGGCAAGTATGAAAGAGATATGTAGATGCATACTATGTCAATGATCGGGGCTCCCAGAATCTTTCAAGTGCTGAAAAAGTAGCACGCAGTAATGAGTTTTCTACCAAGCATTGATATAGTGATTTATGATGAAATCTATCATTTGTGGTAAAATGTGCTTGACAGCATTCCTGGAACTACAGGGTAACTCCACCACAGTTCCAGGAAGATTCAAGTGAATACAATATCATTACAAAATGTCTGAAAAACAAAGCCATTGGTAGCACACATTTAAATCTTTGTTTAAATCATGATTACCTTGTAGCTGATGAAGAATTTGATGAACTATGTTTTGATTTTGGAATTGAACTTGATGAAGTGGTAATGTATTACACTCAGTTCAGAGTATATATCTTGGAAGAACTCACACACTTTGCATTATGCATGCATTCCATAATATATATTTATCTTTTTGGGCTATTATCTTCGATTTAGACATCAGAGAAGGGAATTATCGCTAAAGAACAGGGTGAGGACAAAGCTGAAACTGCTTCAGACAAAGTAATTTACAAAATCGATGTCCCAGCTAATAGGTGTGGTTTGATGATCCAAATATTGACTGTAATTTCATAGCCCAGTGCACAGAATTTTGTTTCTCAGATTAGAAATAATTTACCTACCATGTATATCTTTTATTTAGATATGATATACTGTGTATTGAAGGACTATCCAGAAGCTTATTAGTGTTTTTACAGAAGTAAGTTTAAAAAAACAAAGATAGTTACAACAGAATTTGACTGATCATTGAAACAGTGGCATTATTTTTCATTTAGAATTAAAGCACCAAGATATAATCTCTCAAAACCCGATGGCCCTTTGCAAAGGCTTGTCATATCTAAACAGGTGTTTGACTGAAGCAATATTGTATTCTAATCATAATGCCTTGAAAATTAAAAAGCAGTTAGAGTATTTTAGGCTTTTAGTTCGAGAAGATGGCAGGTATAAATCAAGTTACTGAATTCCTCTCCTTTCAGACTGCCCAGGTGCGTCCATACTGTGTTGCTGCTGTCCTGAGAGATATCACACTTACACAGGTAAACCTAAACACTGACATGCACCTGCAAAAAAGGAAGGATTTTAGTTTTCCATTGTGATTGAGTAAACTGATGAGTGTATTTATCATTACTGTACATCATTTAAAGCCAGCACAAAATTTCCTCATTTTGACAGGAAGCTTACAACAGCTTCATTGAACTACAAGACAAACTGCATCAGAACATTTGCCGTAAACGATCATTAGTTGCTATTGGGACCCATGACTTGGACACAATGAAAGGACCTTTTCTGTATGATGCAAGATCACCAGGGGATATCAAGTTTGTACCTTTAAACAAGGTATGCTGTTGTTCCCATTTTCGTTTAGCATAACCAGAGATACAACCATTCAACCTGGTAAGCACAACTGTTTCACATGGAGAAGCAAAACCAGAGCTATACATTCAACACAATCTTAATTTTCATCCTTTGTAGGAGAAAGAATACACAGCTGTTGAGCTGATGGATCTTTACCAGGTTTAATAAATGATAAATAAGATATTTCAAAATGAGAAAACTGCCCACACCATCTTATTCACACTAGCTTTAACACAATTTTTTTTACGTTTAGAGTGATAACCAACTGAAACACTATCTACATATTATAAAAGATAAACCAGTGTATCCGATCATTTACGACAGCAACGGTGTTGTTCTTTCAATGCCACCCATTATAAACGGTATGATGAAGATTGTGTAAATACGACATGCATTTAAAAGCATAATTGATAAAGCTAAAAGTTTACGAATTTCTTTTCTCTCCCGAAAGGAAATCATACCAAGATAACCTTGAATACAAAGAATATTTTTATTGAAAGTACGGCCACGGATCTACGGAAGGTAAATCAAGGTTGAAATATAAATGAGATAAACAAGAAAGTTTAGTTTTCGTTTCATATTTCTTCATTCTTTACCTTACATTCGTTTATGGCTGTATATTGTCTAGGCTGAAATTGTTTTGGATACTTTAGTTACAATGTTCAGTGTTTACTGCAGAAAGAAGTTCGTGTATGTCATATTTACTGTGTTATACATTCTGTGTGGATTTGAAGTAATGGTTTATCCTGAACTACGAACAATTTCCTGTTTCGTTTAGTGTGGAACCGGTAGAAGTTGAACGACCGGATGGAAGTGTTGTTTTATACCCTGTAAGTCATGCTGTATACAAAAACGAAGTGGTTTTTTTCTTCACTAAACGTCGATTAAGTACTCATTTGTTGGTCTTTAGAAACTGAATTATAGACATGAAACTATCTCGGTTGAGGAAACTAACATAAAAGTGGGAATCCAGTAAGGTTTTTGTTTATTCATTGCGAATTATTCGATGCGGAGATTTGTTTGAACATAAACTGTCGCTTTTCAGAGAAAGTGCCGAGCGAATAGCAGATCTTTTAACGAAGATGTGTTTGAACAGTGAAGTGAAAGAAAACGGGAAAACTATTGATGTGGAAATACCTCCAACAAGGGCTGATATCTTTTTCATTTATTTAACTATTTTATTACTGGATTAATCCTTGAAGAGACAGGGCTGTTCGCTCGCACAATAGCACTTTCTAGCGTTGATAATGTCATCGATAATATTTGAAAAAGTATTTACAACCTTAACAAATTTCACATGTAATTCATGCTTGTGATATAATGGAAGATGTGGCTATTGCATATGGTTACAATAATATAGAAGAAACTATCCCAAAGTCAATGACAATTGCAAATCAAGTATGTAGTCACCTTCAGCTTGCAACCATTAATATGCACAATTACCTTTCTTCTTTGCTGATAATCTTTTTGTTCTAGTTTCCTTTAAACAAGTTATGTGATTTATTGAAAGCCGAAGTTGTTCAAGCTGGTTATACAGAGGCGTTAACCTTTGCATTGGTTTGTTCAAAATTCTTCTTTCTGCTCCAGCTTTTAAAATCTTAACACGTTATTAAAGATCGCCGTTGTTTTTAGTGCTCTCGAGATGACGTTGCAGATAAACTGAACAAAAGTTTTGAATCGACAAAAGCAGTAGAAATATCGAACCCAAAGACACAGGAATTCCAAGTACTTTAAACATTCTGCTTTTTACGTGCTAAACGCATTGAAAACAAGGATAAATCGTTGGCGTTGAGTTATCTCATCGTTTATTCCGACACATGCGAATCAGAAAGTCAAAAATAGGCCCAAGGCAATATATTTTACAATGGGGAATCTCTTTTTTATTTTATTTTTACGGATTTTTCTCAGGTTGTTAGGACAACCCTTCTACCCGGAGTTCTGAAGACAATCAGCGCGAACAGAAAGATGCCACTACCGTTAAAACTATTTGAAATCTCCGATATTGTTCTTCAAGATGGTGGAAAAGGTACAATCAGCGGAGTACTCAGTCGAGCTGATTTTGCATGACCGTTTAATTTGTCCACATCACTTAATATCTCAGATCCAAAACCTTTGGCAAAGAGTCAATGATATGATCAGTCAGTTGAATCAATAATGATTGACTGCAATGTCATTTTTAACTTTCTTAAATATGCTTGTTTTAACCAGATGTTGGTGCCAGAAATCATCGTCGAATCTGTGCAGTAAATTACAATAAAACCCCAGGCTTTGAGGTCTGTTATTTTGGATTTTCAGCGCTCTTATTAAATAAACATTGCGATGATTAAAATCTAGATTTAACTTTTTAGGTAGTCCATGGTCTTCTAGATAGAATAATGCAATTGTTGGAAGTTAAACCTAGCAAGAATGAGACAGAAAAAGGTTATTATATCAAGGCAACTGAAGGTAAACATTCCTCTTTATTCTCCAAGAACCTTATTTGTGATTTGAGAAGAGTAAATCAGTAAATGGTATTTTATTTCATTTTTTTTTTCACAGATTCAGCTTTCTTCCCAGGCCGCTGCGCGGAAGTGCTGTACTCAGGCAAATCAATTGGAGTGATGGGCGTCTTGCATCCGACAGTACTGAACAAGTTTGATTTAAATAACCCATGCGCTGCACTTGAAATCGATTTAGAGCCATTCCTGTAATTTATCTCAGAATTATATTAATTGATGTAGAAATAATATTAATACAAATATTGCTGTTTGAACATAATCTTAGCATGGATAATAAATAAATTTTATTTCTAATCTGCGTAACACTTTGAATCCAGACTTCAAACAGTATACTTTCGGCCTTGCCAAAGCTAGTTGCCCACCATAAATTTTTACCCAACTAAAAACATTGAATATTCCCAGTGAATATTCCATATATTAGCATAAGAATGTGGAACTTTTTGGCGGGAATTTGGATTTCAAAATGGCTGACAGTGAAGATGAAAATTTTGATGAAGAGTATGAGAATTTGGAACATAAACAGGTTTAATTCATGATTTTTTAAAACATCTTTAATACTATAAGTAAGCTCAAGTAGTTATTGTTTTAATTTTAGCGCTTGAAAGCCGCCCTGCATTACACAGTTGGTAAAATATGCGAGGAAATCGGTAAGATGGACATTTTGGATTCTATATAATAATGAGGCCCTGAGCGCGTTTGATTCACTCAAACTTTATTTTCAAGTTGTGTGCTTATTGCAGGCGAAGAGACAAATTTACGTTATTCCAAGCAATTCATAGCTGCTCTAACAGAGACAACATTCAAACAAATAGGTTTGTAGCAAAGATATAGTTTGGCAGTTTGCAGTCAACACTCAACAGGCTTCCCCTTCATTGGTAAAATGCTTACTACGCGTTATATGTTTTGAAATTTAGGTTCCTTTGCGACAGATCTGGAGCTTTTTGCAAAGTAATGACCACCTGAATAAAGCTATAATTAATTATTATAATTAATTAATTAAGCATAGCTGATTAAGGTATCATTTGGACAATAGGCATGCAAAACGGACCATCATTAATTCAGATGATGTGGTGTTAATCAGTAGGAGGAGTTCTGTTCTGGTAAGTTCAATAAGACCTGTTTTGAATGTTGTGCTTCTCATGTGTCTAATACATTGATTAACTAGTGTTTTAAATGCATTTGGCACATTAGAAGCCGACCTAAAAGTTTAGTGGTGCTACAAGTCCCACAGACGGCAGACCACTTGATCTAAAACAATCTATTTTTGTTAAAAGAACCAGCATATGAAGGAGATAAGTCAGGAATTAAATGAGGCACACATGATTGAACGAGCAAACAAGAAATCCAAGAAGGCCAAGAAACAAAAAACATTGACGGTCGATGAAAATCTGGAGGTATAAATATATAAATAGTTTGCAAGTATTTTTCACAATATTGTCATACCTCTGCTCTAAATTTATTATTTATTCGCGATAATTTATGCGCGCCAGATTATTCATGAACTTCCGATTGTTATCAAAATCAATACGGTTGACAAAACCAGTATTAAATTACTTCGCTGTGGTCCAAAAAAAACACCCTGGAAACATTTATGTGGTGAAAGCTTTCTGTAAGTGATATACTGTTATTTCAAAATAAATGTGGAACTTGGGTATGAACTATTAACGATATCAAGAATTGAATGATGTATTCTAAAAACCTGTCAAAACAAAGATCAATCGTATTGTTATCATTATGTTTCATGCTGTTATGTCTTCGAACAAAATATACATTAGCCTGTGAGAAAGTAAAAAGACTTACATCTGAGAACGGGACGCTGTTATCGGCAGAAAATCTGGGGCATTTTATGGGTCCTACGACCTGTATTTGGGAAATCGAAGTCCCTAAAGGCTTTCGAATCGAGCTGAGAATCCGTGTATTCGAGATCGAGACATCATGTTGTGTTTGCAAGGAGGATTATGTGGAATTTTACGATGGTTTGAAATCGACCTCACGTCACATAGGTCGATATTGTTCAAATAACAAACCTATAAACATTTACTCTTCCAAAAACGTTCTCAGAGTAAAGTATTATTCTTCTACCAGCAACGTACGTGAAAATCTTACTACGGTCAACAAATTCAGAGCGGATTATCACGCAGTATGTGGCCAGTATTTCCAAGGGACCTATGGAAAGATCGCTACTTCAGCTTATCCAAACTTTTCTAATGTTAATCGTTACCTTTTTACGATTGAGGTACCTTATGGGTATGTTAAATTGACATTTACAAATTTCACTGTTGGAAGGTCCCAGGTCTACTCAGAAATGTGTTTTACAGACTTTATCATCGTCAAAGAAATGGCTCTTGTGGAGCTTAAAAACACTCGTCATGGTCCGGAGCGATTGTGTGGGCAGTTAAAGTCTCCTTATGTGTTCTCTAGGGGGCGAGAACTGTCCTTGCTTTGCCAATCTTCATCAGTACTCAAATTTGATTTTGCTGCAGAATTTGAAGCTGCAAACAAAAGCATAACACCATGTGGGGGATTCCTTAGAAACAATGTTGGTTATATTTATTCCTATGGTTACCCATTTCCGTATCCTAAAAGAGCTGAGTGCACCTGGAAGATTGAAGTCCAACGTGGTTATATCAAATTGAAATACCTTGAGTTTAATTTCACAACTGGAAGTGGGGCAGGTTGTATGAATGGACAAGTAGAAGTGTATGATGGCTGGGTCAGTAATGCTGTAAAAATTAGAAGTGACTGCCGTCAAATTGTTAAAAGGATTTCACTGACTTCCCGGACAAACCGACTTATGATTAAGGCAGTGTCAAAAGAATTGGAACCTGGAACATTTCTTTTCAGTTACAGACAAGTTGATCAAGGTGTATGCTTGGATGAAGAATTTACATGCAATAGTCGTGAGTGCATAAACCAAGACGCTGTTTGTGATGGTACACAGAACTGCTTGAATGGTAGTGATGAACTAAATTGTCCTAAGAAGAAATGCAGCAAAGCTTTATATGCCCTTTGGGTGCTGATTGCATTTATTGCATCAATTGTCATGGTTGTCTGGTTATGGAGAACCTGGCGAAAAGCAGTTTATCGCTCAGTTCACATTCAAAGAGAACCAAGTGAGCCTTGTCTTGAAGATGATGATTATGCATGTCAGGTTCCTTCTCAAACTGGTGCCCCACCAACATATAATGAAGCTTTGAATCATGCTCCAACTAGTTTACCAAGATATGAAGAAGCTTTGCTTAATGATGATGATGAGGAGGAAGTAACATTAGAGCAAGGAGATACAGCAAGATTCCTTGCCAGTTCACTCAGTTCTAACCAGCGTTTGTTACCAACATGTGAATCACAAAGAACACAAAGACCTATTATGACAATTCGGCAAAATCATCTTGGAATTGTATAAAACAATAATGTACTAATCTTAAATGTATTACTTTGTTTATAAACTCGTAAGTTTTTTGGACACCAGACAAATTATTGTAGGAAATTTAACAATCATTTTTTGAAGCAGTTATAAAAACAATATTTGCTTATTATTAATTATACCATCTGTTTCCACTTATTTTGTATTTAGTGTCAATCCAGGTTCAGTGAATGTTGGATTGATATTTACTAAGCATTTAGTAACAACGCCTGTGTACATTTACCTACCAATTAATGAAATTAACTAAATGCTGAATATTTTACTTCCATTAAACACCAGGAAAGAAATACAGTTTTTTAGTCAATCTGACAACAGGGGATGGAATTTGCTTTTTCTGTTCATAGGATTGAAATTCTCGGGCAACTTTTCCGTTAACTCTAACGAGCATGCTGACAAGGTCTTCCTGACCTGCATATGTCATAAATATCTCACACAGTGCTTGAACAAACCATGATCCTTTCTCGGAATTCCGCCAAGACACAAACCCTGGAACTGTTGAGTATGCCAACAGAAAGTCTGCTTCAGCTGGAACTAGGGCATCTGAACTTGAATCTGTCTCATCTGTACCCTCATATAGATCATGCAATACATCTGAAGTGCTTTTGATGGTCACCTCGCCAGAGTCTACCTGGTCGGTGCTTGCACCATGATCCATCTTGAAACAAAACAATAGCCTAGTTTATACCACAGACGAGTGAAAAGTTTGGACAAAAAAAAAAGTTTGGATTATGAAGTCATATTGCTGACATACCTTGCCTCCTCTGCAAGCCTGAATAAAGAAGAGTTTAGGTTTACCAATCAGATGTTTTGAATTTTGACCATTAAATGCTGCTGTTAAATTCGTAATAGGAATAAGTTTCCCATCCACACTGTATATCTGTCCTGGCATTCCATGACTCAGGATACAAACCACAACAGAGTCCATGGTACTATGTTCTGGTCGCAATGCAAATTCTTGAATTTTATCCATCAGGACACTTGCTGTCGTATTCCGTAGTACTGTGACGGTGTAGTGTAAAGACAAAAATAATTTCTGCAGGTTCAGTGCATCTGCATCTGAGCCATCACGTTGCTTCAGGTCTGCATGGCTTGCAAATTGTGAGTTGTTGATGATCAAACAAAGTCCTCGTGGTCTGCTTTTCATTTTGTACACATTTTCTGCATCTGTGAATATATTTTGAGGAAGGAAACGTGTGTCCGTCGGAAGGATCGTAATTTGTTCTGGACTCAATCTCTGCTGCAAGCCAGGTGGGCTGTCTGTAGTTACTTGGCCTTCACTACCTGTAGAAAATGATTTGAAAATTTGTTATATAGAGTTTTAGCAAAGTGACCCTGGGGTGCAACACGAAATACTGAAAATTCCAAATACCCTTTGAAGCCTCGATATCTTCTTTTAACATCTTCGCTAAATGTCTCTGTCCGTCAATTTTATATAGCACGTCACAAAATCGATCAAAAGCTTTGGCCCCTCGCCTTGGTATAATACGAAGCAACTCTTCAGCTTGCAATTTTTGGGTCGCCTTGCTGCGAACTCTGTCCATGTCCTCCTCAATTATAACTCCTTCTTGATACAGATATCCTAACAGTTGCTTTGGGTCCAAATCATTTATCAATCGCACGGTATTTTGCTGCAAAACTCTTCGATGCTTCTTGTCCATTGCCATGTTTAGTGTTTACGATATTTTCAAGCTTTTAGCCGTATTTTTTGGCGACACGAAAGAATTTTTCTGGAAAAAATATTCCGACCTCCTTCCTTCCTTCCATCTCTTCCAAAGACAAAGTGTGATGATATGGAGTTTTTCGATTCCTTTTTTTTGGAAATCCAATCCGTCAAGCTTACGTGTAAATGAGCTCGAATAAACACGAAAAAAATGCGATTTTAGAAAATCGATCGCGTGACATTTTGCACTGAATGGAAATCAGATGGCAGTTATGAAATTCTCCCAACTTCTATTCTTTCATTCTGATATAATTTATACAGCTCAGTGAAATCTGTTTACAAATATTAAATATGGCTGCCAGTGCAGGAATCCAGGATTCAGCGTCTAGTTTGGAGTTTAACGAAAAATGTGGAAGTGGAATTGTTTTAAGCCACAATCAACGAAGGGCAGCTCGATCACATCCAGAATCAGAATTTGACAATGGTTTGGTGTTTAGTAAAGCTATTTTAGTAGAGAGAACATTATTCGAAGTCGTAATTGAGAAAAAAATGACACTTTGGTCGGGTTCGTTAGCAATAGGAGTGACAAAATGCGATCCCAGTGCGTTTGATACTGTCCCAGCAAGTATCTCTCATTTACGAGATGGCACTTGGGTTCTTGCTGGAAGTAGTGTGCTGCAAGACGGTCTGTCCATTCGGGACGATTATTCTGCCAACCTGGAAGAATTAAAGGTCTCCGATAGGGTGGGAGTTATGTTATTAGAGGGGGGGAAATTGCATTATTTCATCAATGGTAAAGATATGGGTTGTGCTGTCAAAGACATACCCAGTCAAGTTTTTGTTGTGATTGATGTATATGGACGGTGTTCGGAAATAAAACTTTATTCAGGCGATATGGATGATGACACAAGTTCAGATATCAAAACTAATGGTATGTGCATTCATAAAACTTTGGTCAATCTGTAACCAAGTTTTTAGCTAAAGCTGACTTACAGTGGAATATTACATGCAGTGAGTTAGTTATTTAACAAGAGACTCTGGTAGATAGCTTGTTAACCCATTAGCTAATATTTTTGCCATATTTTGATTTATTTTCTAATCGTTTTAATTTTGAACTTACAGAATTTCATTCATATATATTTCTAGACAAAGACATGTTTCTAACTGATAACAATACACTGCATTTTCATCCACAATGTGGTTCTCATGTAAAACTCACAAACAACAGAAAAACTGTGTTGAGAACAAAGTAAGTGTTATGAACAGACTTTTCTGATAATGACATCAAACACAGAAAGCTTGATGATTCACCCAAATTTGATTGACTGAGTCTTGCTTTAAATTAATTAAACCAGTCAAAGTTATCAAACCTTGTAGAACATCAAGTTTTCTTACTATTTAACGTCATTAAGAGAATGTCTTATTGATCAACAAAGTTCTTTGTATAGTTATCAATATAATGTTTTATCAAGATTTTCTTTTTTCACATATCAACTATCTTCATTTACGGTATCCCTATTTTTCAAGCCCAAATGAGGATTTCAACTTTGGAATAGCATTGACATCCCGAACTTTGGCATTAGATGAACTTCTTGAAGTAGAAATCGAGGAAGTGATTGATAAATGGGCTGGATCACTGGAGATTGGTGTGACCACTCATGCCCCTGGTACATTTTCACTCCCAGGTACCATGACAAATTTTACAACTGGCACATGGATGTTTTCTGGGGGTGCCATTGTTCATAATGGTGTCACAATCCTTGAGGCATATGGAAGAAATACTGCTTCATATAAGGTACCTCTACTGTGTTTGAAAGATTAACATTCAACTATAATTTCTGTAATTATATGGAAATTTATATATTTCTCAAATCCAGCCAACCATAGTCCTTGGACAAATTGGTCAGCACAGGTCCCTGTTTCTTTCAATCAACAAAGGCATTGCCAGCTAATTACTTGTAAAAGATTTCAGGGGCCCTAAGAGCACTTTTGGCCCTTGGTGTTTTGTCACGTACATGAACATTTCACTGTTTATAAAGGTTGGGGACAAGCTGGGTGTCTGCATTCAATCAGATAAGACTTTGCATTTCTATTACAATGGGATGGATCTTGGCCCAGCTACATCGGATCTTTCAACACCTTTCTATGGAGTTGTTGATATCTATGGTCAGGCTGTGAAAGCAAGCATTGTGAAGAGTGATGCAAACAAAGGTAAGGACAGAATGTGTACATAAAAAGAGATTAAAGTGGGCCTTCCCTTAATCATTATCCCATTGTAAAATACAACTATGTTTTGTGCAGAAACTCTGCCACCAAGCAATACAGTTCCTACCACTCAAGATTTGCAAATTGTTGCTGGTGGCACTGATAACCAGACGGCTGCAGAAAGAGTCCTTAAATTCAGTGAATCACATGGTCGTTTGATAGTGTTAAATGAAGGCAGAACAGGAGCCTCGAGACTTAATGCTTTAACAGAGTTCAACCATGCAGTTGTTATAAGTGAACAACCATTAGAAGATGACCAGCTTTTTGAAGTCGTAATCGAGCAGATTACAGATAGGTTGTCGTTCTTTTCTACTGTTCTTTTCTACTGTTCTTTTCCTTGATAGTTGTATTCAATGTTGATATTTATCCCTAACAGGCATTTGCCTGTGTTAGATTACTCTATTCACCACAGGTTAGTGTACAATATTCAGTGTTTGTCTTTCAGGTGGTCAGGTTCACTTGAGGTGGGATTATTGAGCCTTGCTCCACCTGACCTGGAGTTGCCAATCACCTTGACGGACCTTAACCACCATTGCTGGGTCGTTAGTGGCGCAAGTGTGATGCATGATGGGACAACGATAATTAATGGCTATGGCACAGATCTTGATAAGTTGGAAACGGGAACTAAAGTTGGTGTAATGAGAAAATCAGATGGGACATTTCATGTGTTCGTGAATGGTGAAGACAAAGGAACTGCTGCCTCGCTTGTTCCACCAGGTATACAAACCAAGCTTTCAACTCAACTTCTGCATTATGTCATTTCTCACTTCTGAAGATCCAGTCTTCTTTGAACTTGAACTTGAACTTCAAAGCATGGGGGATTATATCATATCACCCCATCATGCATTATAGCCAACTTCTTATTACAGCCACTGAACTATGTGATAACACTGGACCTGCGGAGGAGGCAGGCTTTCTTTGATTATCATTATCATGTTCCTTGATGCAGGTGTTTTTGCCACATTCGACTTGTATGGTCAGTGCGTGCAGGTTTCCATCATATCAGAAGAAATAAGATCTCTTTGCAAAACCTCATCTGTCGAGAGTCTCATAGATGAATCAATGTTAGGTGAGTGTAACATATTCGCAGTCAGCTAGGACATTTGCCCTATATTTACTCCATCAATGTAATTCATTTCAGACTTGAAGTACTCCTTTCATTCATGCTGTGGGGAGAACATAGCCTTCCGTAACCATGGTCACACCGCTGTCCGCGCACGTAGTTTTAACGATGGCCTGGTATTCACTGACAAACCTCTTGAAAACGAGGCCGTGTTTGAAATCCGGATCGACAAGTTGGACGAGAAGTGGACTGGTTCCCTGTCGATTGGTGTGACGTCACACGTACCTCCTACCCAGACCCCGACGCAGATTAGTGAATTGAGAAACAACACTGTATTTCTGTCGGGCTCCTTCGTATTCCGAGACGATGTCAAAGTGAGAAGCTGCAGCGTATCTTTGGATAGACTGCAAGTACGCTTGATTCTTGACGCATTACTCGTGTTCGACCACGTCGATTCTATGTTAATATGCATTGTGGTTTGAATCTTTTAATGTAAATATTCTTACATTCCAGGAGGGATCTCGAATAGGTTTGCAGCTTCAATATGATGGCTCATTACACGTCTTCGTTGATAGTAAATACAAAGGTGTTGTAGCGAATGATATACCGCAGGTAAGAACTCTTCCTTCACGCCCGATACGGGACCATCCGCATAATCTCAGCCAAAGGAGACTGGATGGTGCACGAACGTTGAATTTTTATTGCCTCCTAAATCTTGCTGTGTTGGTAAAAAAAATTGTTTTGTCGACTTGCTTTTTCCAATGTTGTTCACGTTTCATTAATCTGCACGTGTTTAGGGTGTTTTCGGAGTTGTAGATGTTTATGGCAACACCCAGAGTGTCTCAATCGTAAACACAACAAACCGAAGTAAGATTTTATACAAATTATACAAACATAACTTTGAAGTTCTTCAAATGAATGCTCATCATCAGTCAGTTAATGATTATACATCTTCTTTTAGTTCTATTGGATTGCTATGTCAGCTCAGATGAAGAGACAACAGCCAACCCAAATCAGATACCAGAGTCAGAAATACCAGAGTGAGTTACAGCTTTATTACAACCTTCGGTAAATAGTTCGACCTATTGCTCTCCATCCAGACACCAGAAGAAAACTTTTAAAACTTGCCATTTTTCCAGCCTAAGTTTTCATACGAAATGTGGTCTCAATATAATTATGGATGCAACATGTACAACGGCTCGGAGGAAGTCGACATTCAACGAGGGACTAGTGTTTAGTCGCAACCCGCTGGCGAATAAAGAAATGTTCCAGGTAATTGTGGTAAAGTTCATGTATCAATCTGTCCATTGAGTCACCCTCGTCCAGGTGGTTCTTCATTATTTGCTTTGTGTTGTATAGGTTCGTGTTGACTCCCTCAACCCAAGTTGGTCTGGATCCTTAGCAGTTGGTGTGCTAGCTACTCATTCCTTGGACAAACTAAATCTCCCAGCAACCGCGTTATCGTTGCGTTCTAACTTCTGTGTGTTTGTTCACGGATCACAGATTCATGTCAATGGAAACAAGGTTGCTTATTAGAGAACTTCAGCTCCTGTAAGATTTCTAGCATGCGTCAAAATGATCCCTTGCAAGGCTAAGCTGGATATTAATTTTTTGTTAGATCGACTCCCAGTACGCGTACAATTTTGATGATCTGCGGGAGGGTGATAGGGTTGGAGTGATTTGTGACGAGAGTAATCGTCTTCACATCATTGTGAACGACGTTGACAAAGGTTTGATCGATCATGAAATTCCGCCAACGAAATACGCCATGTTAGATCTTTATGGAAGATGCGAGCAACTATTTATCGTGCCGTGTAACAAAATACCCGAGTTAAAGACTGGGGAAGAGAGCCAGGAGGACGCTGAAAATGACAAAGTCGAGGAAGAAGATGCATCACTAGAGGAGAGCAAAGGTGAGTGGATTACGTTTGGTTAGTTGTTTGCTAAACAGCTGAGTATAATAGCCTGCCAGCAGGTCGATTAGTCACTCAATCAGTTGATGAATGTTTTGATGTTTTTCCTTCTAGATAAAATGCTCTCCTGTCCAAATTGTGAATACAAAACAAGTTGTGAAAGATTTAAAATGACCCTTGGAATACCCGGTAAGCTGATTGGTATTTTCCTGAGGCACAGGGACTGCAGGAAACTGAGGGGAGGAGGCAGCTCGCATATTGAAGCAGCTGTTGATGTTCACTACAAGTAGTGTATCGTTATTCTGTTGTATATATTTTCTAGAACAATACTTTGAGCAAAATGCTATATGTTACTGTTCCACTTGTTGTGATACCCGTGGTGAGCATCGTGTCGCAGTCAGCGGTGATCCACCTCAGGAATACACTCGTCCAACTGGATGGTGCAAATTTGAATTAAGGTCAAACAACCTGTTATATTACAACCCTGTATACAGAGTTGCACCACAAACCAAACCGCATACGATTTGGCAGCCCTTGTATTCTTCTACTTTCTTTGATTTTTCCCTTAGTGACCAGTCCCACTTCTCAAGAGGGACGCTCGCCCACCCACGAAAGTAATAGCTGGTCGGCTAATTAAAATTTTACTCCACATATTTAGACTACCTCCGAATTTGAATTCTGTCGAAGTGTTCTCCAAGAACCATTTAGCATACACTGTTGTGCACGTGGGTTCCATACGACGAACGCTGGACAGAGGTACCGTTTTGCCACCTCAAAGAAGCAGTCACTTGATCAGCGGACATGGAGACAAGAAAATTGTTGTGTCACCAAGTATTGTTCGTGCAACGACGCTTACCAATGTTAAAAAATTTCTGTGAGTTGCTTGTTGGATCCACTGATCTAAATATTCACTGGATTCTCTGGAGTATTACCCACCCCGGCTGTGTTAACTAATAACTGGGGATCTGTTTCATTTAGTTTTACAGACACGACGACTGGGAAGCGATCAAGCATGCAAGTGGCTTTTGAGATCCGTTTGCCTTCTCAAGGTTACACGAAGTGCACTGGCACGAACAGTGAGACGGAGTTAGATGCTAGGGACTGGTATCTAGAACTGCCCTCAAGAATTGTCTTATCTGGTTTACTTGTACAAATATCCGAGGAGGATAGGTGACCGTTGATTCTCTTCGACTGCAAGTCGATTGTAATGGACAGTGTCATGAATAGTGTCTAAAATGCCTGAAATATAAGAGACCTTCGTTTCAAACGAAATCCCCCTTAAATTAATTTAATATAGGTAACTTACTAGTACATGCTTTATTAGGCATTTTTCAGTCCAAAAGCACTGGGTCTGGTCCCACCGGTCGCTTGTGTGGCCACTAGAGGGCCTTCGTGCATTCCTAAAGTTGTTTGCCCTCCCTGAAACGCACCATTGGTAATCTGACCACTAATCCCTCTCAGTATCAAGTGTACCCAGTATTCTACTCGATTGTAAAATAGCTGATTTTTCTGTTGCCAGTGTTGGACTTTCAAGTGTGAAGTATTCGTGCATTTCATAAATTTGTACATTTTGTAAACTAAAACGTTGGATGTATCCATATAATGGTAAAGAATGTAATTTGTAAATGTAATTTAATTCCTAATTTTGCACATATTTTAAAAAAAATTCAACTTTGAACTGAAATTGATGCGTCATTCTAACTCATTCATCGTGGCAATGACCTTCAGTGTGTTGTTACATGTGTTAAAAAAAAATTTCACCAATTTAAGCACTAAAAGTTGAGTCGATCAATCATCAATCTTCCTTCGATCAATGAAGAAACAAATAATTTATAATAAAAAAATTGCGAAACAAAAAATGAGTGACAAGGTCGTGAGAAGTAGGTTTTCACACACGGCACGCCACGGGACGAAACATAACAAAACGAATGCCCTGTTAACTGTTTTGTCTGTGACACTGTAGGATGTTTAATTATGACACATTTTGAAATACTAAACCGTATTTGACAGACATAGAAACAATGCGCACGCAGAAAGCGAACATGACATGAAGTATTTAAGTAAAATGCTTTCATAACTTTAGTTCTTGTTGCGTTTGTGGTCGGCATGGTTGATATAGCATTCAAGTGTTACATAATAAATTACGTAAATTGCGTAAATCTTTAAAAGAACGTGCTTATCAAAGTAGGATATCAGTCGTTGAAAGAAGATGAACGCTATGAAGTGGCTCGTCGTTTGTGTCGTGACTTTCGCTTCTCTTCACTTGGCAAGAAGCACTCATGAGGTGAAGGGAGTATGTTTGCCTGGAGATAGGCATAAGGCAAAACCAAGTAGAGAGGACGATTCTTATAAAGCCTGTCACGTTTTCAAAAACAGTTCATGTTGTACGTCTGAATTCACGAATCAACTGGCGAAAAATGTGATCGAAAAGATTGGTAACTTCTCGTGGACCTTATGCGGTAACTTATCCCAGAAATGTCAAAAATTTATGGTTGAAGTCGAATGCTTCTACAGTTGCTCGCCTTACGTGGGTCTTTGGGCTAAGCCGAAGATTCCGAAGTCTTTCAACGACGCTCCAGTATGCTCAAACTATTGTGACGATTGGTTTGATGCCTGCAAAAACGACAGAAGCTGCGCTAAGAATTGGGGATCTGATTTTAACTTCACCGCAGATGGTCACAACACGTGCAAACGAAACTGTACGACTTTTAAGGAACTATACAAAGATGGCAAAGACTTGTGTGAGAGCATGTGGGGCGACTCTTTCAAGTATACTGACCAAAATAAATATAAGGGCAGGTGTTTGCATTTCGCGTATAATGCTTCCTATAACCCTAATAAGGACGTTGTTCAAACAATTTTTGGACATTCGGGTTCACAAATGGGTTTTCAAAGCAGCTTTCTTAGCGTTATTTCTTTAGCGTTCGTTCTCTGCATATTTTATCCTTAGACTTAGTAGACTTTGACCTTTATGCATGCTAATGAAGTGAACAAAGAATTAGATGTTATCGATGTTATTTCCTAGGGCTATGTTGGGAAGTTTATCCTGTCATTATTAAAAGTAGTTTCGGCTTAATCGTGTCAAATCATTGTCTATTAACCCAATGCCAAAATGGATGTCACGGATCTTGTAGTTTATTTGTAAAAGTGTAATTCAAGGGGTGATTTACAGGGGGTTATTTGCAATGCAAATTGCTCGCTGTATTGCACGATTTCTGAATTGAAATGCGTATAAAAGAGGTATGCGCCCACGTTTGGGCCACCCACGAACCACCTAAGTTGACCCGACTCAATGGCCCAACCTCGTGCCGCACCAACCTGCAGCGCAGTATCGCACCCGCCGTGTCATTGGCGCCTTGCGTTTTTCAGGTCGGTGAATGCTGCCCGTAAGGTACCTTGGGAAGGCTAATTAAATATTCAGGATTAAGGCAGGTACGAACGTGTTGTGTTGTTCCTACTTCTAAATAATTTCATTTCTTGGTGCTTCTTTCCAAAAAAAAACTGACGGTATGAGTCGCGAACGAGGATCTAGAGTGTTTATCGGTCGACTTCCGCATCGCGCGGATAAGCGAGATATAGAGAAATTTTTTAAAGGCTATGGTCGTATACAAGATATCCATCTAAAACTTGGTTACGCGTTCATAGTGAGTGGTCTTATACTGCCTTCTTAGATCTTCTTACTGCTGCTATTGTCTTCAAGAAATCAGGACGTATGTCTTCTCTTTTTATAGGAATTTGAGGAATCTCGTGACGCTGACGACGCTGTTCATGATCTAAATAACAAAGATCTACTGGGAGATAGGTATACAATTAGTTTGGACCTGTTTTGTACAAGGAAATTGCTGTCATTTTAGACATTTACCTATGCTAGGACTGTTTGCTGTGTAAATAACATGACATTGCAGAGAGACAGACATCTCAATTTGAAAGACAGTAAATCATGTATATGCCATAACTTAATGTTATATGCCATAACTTAATAAAACTTGGTGTATGTTATCATCCAGGGTCACAGTGGAACATGCACGACCATCAAGGTCTGGTGGATACAGGAGTGGAGGTGGTGGTGGGTATGATCGTGGAAGACGTGATTATGGTGGTCGTAATGGAGGTGGAGGCTTTACATTCCGGGAAAAGTATGTTCAAGTTGGTATAGATAAATGTTTTGAACGCAAATCACAAGATGCCTATGAATACGACATTGCAACTCTTTGATGGTACTTCATAGGTATGGTTCACCTTATAACACACAATGGAGAGTTGTTGTTGAGAATTTGTCTACAAGAGCTGGTTGGCAGGTGAGTAAATAAAAAATGAGTGACTTATTGCAAACAATGCAGAGCAACTCTTTTGGAATAGTTCTAGAAGAGTTTGTGTGAAATTTGCTGGGTACTCTTAAAGAATTGAAACCTGTAGGATTATAATAATAAGTAAGTTTGCTTTTGTACCAAACAGGTGGTTTCGGTTATATTTGGTCCACAGTTGTAGCCAACACTAGATATGGTCCACAGTTGTAGCCAACACTAGATATGGTTTAATTTGGTTAAATTTGATTGGTTGGTGTTCCATTCACCATGGTTTTTCAGTTCAGCATGTCAGTGGTCGCTTCAATTGCCTTAGCACTTACCAGAGCTTTTCTGGTGTTTTTGGAGCTTGTGCTAAATTGGTGGACATTAGATTAGTTTGGGTGACATCGGTTGAGTGTTTGCTGTTTTCGAAAAAGCTTTGGTAGCGATGATTGGAAGTCATTTCCACTTGACCATTTCATCATGTCACATGTGAATAGTTGCCAGTTTTTGTGGTTGCTTTGCAACCATTGTTGATTCAAAGTCCTGGGTCAATTAATGATTTGTTGTCTTTAGCAGGTAAGGCAAGATAAACAGAATGTGAACTGATTTCATAATATGATTCTTTCAATTGCAAACATTCAGTTTCCTTGGCAGCTAATTTTAAAACAGTAATTTTCTGGCAGAAAATTATGTTTATTTTAACCCTAACAATCTAAGTTGCTCTTGCAAGATCCTGCAAAGTATCTGTTGTGTTAAAGATCAATATTTTTAATATTTGTTAAAATTGATTAAGCAAGTATTTTTGTCAGGATTTGAAAGACTACATGAGGCAAGTTGGTGAAGTAACCTTCTCACAATGTCACAAAGACAGAGCAGGCGAAGGGTAAGGCTGGGTTTAGATACCATGTGTTATTATACATGTGTTATTGAAGGTGATAACTTAAATTGGTGAGGTGATTTTGTTTTTCAGTATTGTAGAATTTGCAAATGAAGATGACATGAAAAGAGCTATCAGAAAACTAGATGGTTCTGAGTTAATGGGTAAACGCATCAAATTAACTGAGGTATGTTCCAATATAACCAAAAAGCAATGCAACAGCATCTTCAAACAACTTTCCATCAAATTTTATCCGACATTCACAAAAAAGTATTTCAAAACTTTTAAATCATTGTATAAATATGACTATTTAATTATTCTACTGTAGAGTAAGGGTTTCCCCCCAGGCGGTCAAGGGCGTTCTCGTTCAAGATCACCTAGAAGGTAAAAATATTACTGTAACAGCATCATGTCAAGCATTTTTTTAGATAGAATTGTATCCTGGGGGAGTTGACAAGCTATATTGCAATTATTGCTCTGTTTAGATCACGTTCCCCCCGAAAGAGTCAATCGCCTTCACCGAGAAGAGGCAGGTCTGGGTCCCGTTCTCCACGTCGTGAATCTCGTTCACCTTCTGAGAAACGTGAATCACCTCGCCGTTCCGCATCCCCTCCAAATTGAGACGGCAAAGAAGATACTAAACAGTATAATTTATCACAATGAACCACAAAGATGTGGTAAAAACTAAACAGTCCACATAAATACTTTCATAGAGATTGTATAATATAAGAATTGTAGATGTAAAATGTGTTTTTGAAAAATGATTGGACTTCAAATGTTTGTATTAATATCGTTTGTGGACAAGGAAAATAGAAATATATTTTAATAGTGATTTTCTTTGACCTAAGTGAGAAAACCTATCCAGTTTTCACTGTAGATCAGTGAAAGGAAAACGTCATCAAAGATGTGACGTCAATGCGTCATATGGATTAAAGCACGTGATAAAATTAGCATAATTATTTCGTGGCCAAATAAAAGCAAAGCCAGATCTAGTTGTGTGCAAGAAGACTATTTTAAAACTTTTTATTTGAAAATTTTGTTCAAAATGAGCCGCGATAACGATGCTAGAGTATTCCTTGGTCGTCTGCCTTACCGAATTCGTGAAAGCGACATCGAGCGCTTCTTTAAAGGCTACGGAAGAATTCGTGATATCAATGTGAAGACCGGCTTCGCGTTTGTTGTGAGTTGCATATTTTTATTTCATTTATTTAACGATTCATTCTTTCGTTATTCTTGTCATCGATCGTTGATTTTTTGACTGAAATATTATGTATACAACCTAAACTAGCCTTTAGGAGGAATAGTTTTTCTTTGATTGCACTATTTAGCGTGTAAAATTGACTTTTTGTGTGAAAAATTTTATCTTGTAAATTTAATAATTAATATACAGCTGGTGTGTCTGTGTGTGGAGGGGGGGAGGGGTCGGGAGGACGCTTGGGAATAGGCTAGACGAATAACTGTTGATGGGAAGTTGCATGTACCAACATGTTTCACTTAAAATCAACCATATTTTAAAGGTATTACTTATGTATGTAATGGATGTATGTAATAATGGTACCATTAATGGTAAATTGGGGTCATTTTTTCAACTATACACAGGCATTTGAAGATTACAGAGATGCTGATGATGCTGTTCATGATCTTAATAACAAGGACTTGTTGGGTGAAAGGTGATGATGACAAAACCAATTGCTTTTATAGTTACGTATGTTACATTGCAGTAGCTTCCAACCTTGTGATCTGACTATTTGTTCTCACCTTTCAGAGTGACAGTTGAGCACGCAAAACCAGACAGATCTCGAGGATATCGAGGTGGTGGTGGCAGCAGCTATGGTGGTGATAGAAGGGACTATGGCAGGAGAGATGGTGGCAATAGTTTCCGTGACAGGTTAGGGTTTAGATTATCTTTTTTCGCAAATGAATTTCCTTTGTTTCTTAATTTTTTGTTTTGTTACATATCTTATACCGTATTCTGTGTTTTTTTAAGCAGGTATGGTGCACCATATAACACTGAATGGAGGGTGATTGTTGACAACTTGTCAACCAGAGCTGGCTGGCAGGTGAGTCTACTAAAGCTACCATAGTATTGAAACCTAATAGTCTAATTATAGTTTGTATGAAATTATATCGGGTTAAAAAATGATCAGGGTAATAGGTGTGTCTCTCAAAACAGCCATATACATTATAAAATAATTCAGGTAGTTTACTTTTTATACTAAACAGGTACTATCGCATGTTTATGGTCTCCTGGCTTAAAGTGCATAAGCTAGAGGTGGCTTATTTGGCTATTAGAGATGGCTTGTGTGGGCAATGTATAAAATATATTTGGCTGGTTTTCAATGGTGCATTATTGGTATGGTTCTACTCATATCCTGGCCATGCTCCGGGAATTCTCTCTAAATTGGCCCAAATTAGTTCAGTTACTTAGACTCTATCTCTGGTTGGTTTTGTTGAATTGGTTGAAATCTGCTGAGACAAAAAAAATTGGCAGATACCATCCTCATGGCCTTGGGCTCAAATTTGGTTAAGTTCTGGTAAAATATGGCATGGTCTTTGTACAAAACTTTCTTGGTTTTCAATCATTGGCCTAATAAAATCTGGAAAATGGCTATGGCCCTCACCTTAACCAACTACTGGTTTTCCAACAAACTGTTAGTTCATGTAATTGGGCACTAAATGTTTTCTTTTTGTAGAAAGGTAAGGTGATTTATCTCTGATTGTTCAACAGCAATTCAATCGTTACCAAAGCTAGTTTGCCACCCCAATGCTGGTTCCCATATGTTCAGCTAAACATTTGCTTGAAACAGGCCCATTTTCATAGCAATAGTAAAAGGTCTAGCCTACAACAGAACGTTTGTTCCCTACAGGACTTGAAAGATTATATGAGGCAAGCTGGTGAAGTGACATTTACTCAATGCCACAAAGATCGTGCTGGACAAGGGTAGGTTGTCTTTGAGTCAGGTCTTTACCCCACTGTGCTTTACCCTTTCAACCTGATGCTGGTCATCAGTTTGTCTGAGTTACTTTTCCTCGTGTGTGTCATGTAGATGAAAATCAAATGAAAAGAAAGTTGTTTGAAAAAGAAATAAATAGTTATGTTTATTTTGGCAGGGTTGTAGATTTCGCCTGCGAGGAAGATATGAAGAAAGCGATAAAAAAACTCGACGGAACTGAACTTATGGGAAGACGCCTACGATTATCTGAGGTACTGAATATTGAAGATTTCTGTAATCCAAAGTTTATGCTTGATTTTTATCACGTGTGTACTAATAATCGCCTTGTTTTAGGGTCGCGGTGTCAGCGGTGGAGGTCGCAGGCGCTCCCGATCTCGTTCACCAAGGAGGTAAACTACAACATCCCTTGCTACGTCATGTAATATTCAATATGTCCCCAGCCTTCGTTTCATAATGACTAGATTTGAAATATTAAACTTCTCACATTCGCTCTTCTCTTTCAGGCTATCCCGTTCCCCCCGTCGCAGCCAATCACGCTCACCAAGACGATCTCGGTCCCAATCCCCTCGCCGTCAATCCAGATCACCCTCACCCAACCGGGGCTCCCCCACAGGATCCCCACGACGTTCCGCGTCCCCTCAGAACCACGATGACGCGGGAATTTAAGAAAAGACTATTTAATTCTGTCATAGGTTACATAAAGACCACACTGTAAAATTTCTTATGGTTTACGCCTCGCACGAAACGAACATTTTTAATGTTCTTTTCTCGTACATTCATTCCTCCTGAAATAGACGTGGATGAATTGTTATGGTACGAAAGTTTTAACTCGAAAGCACGCTTAGTTAACGCATTCCGTATGTGTGTATTGCATGTCCGTATTTTTATTCTTCTAGACTGTTATTCATTGTCTTTCAAATAAATATATTAAATATTTGCCGATATATATTGTCCTTTGTTTTTAGTTCGATTTTAAAATTTTGCATATTGCGATATCTGCTTCACTTTGAAAGGTTTTTCGTATCAGACAATAGCTTCCAATTTTCGTTCTTCTTGTTTTCCCACTCGGGTTTTTTCCGCGCGATCTTTGCGCATTGTGGTGGACAGTGTGAGACCCCTGACCTATATACTTGAGACAGTGAAGACCACCGGTTTTCGATGGGGAGTGGGGGGGGGAGATGAATGTGGATTCCTAAAATAAATATAGCCCAAGTGCTCATTTAAAAAATAACCTTCAAGAATAGACTGAAAGGGAAAGATCAATTTTTCTATGATGGTTTCTATGATGCATATCTTGAACCAGGGCGCATATGCGCCCTGCTTGAACTAACTACCACTACTATGACGACGATTCGTTAATTACATATGGTGACGTCAAGTGTGACGTCATCGTCTTTAGATCGTTAAACGCCAATCACTGACCTCAAATCACACGGGCTCGTCAAAATTTAAAAGGCATTTTGAGACATTTAAAAACATTGTTTATATTTTGACAAATATTGTAAAATTTCTTAACATCCAAGCGATCATTTAGTCCGGGACCACTCAAGTCCATTAATAGAGGAAATGAGCCAGTTACCCGCTGAAGAAGTAAGTGGAAAAGTTATCATTTTACTGTGTAAATATTACTTTTTTTAAAAGCAAATGGCTGGTGTAAATAATCCTGGTCATGCATCATGATGAGTCACTCACTTATAGTCATTCACCTGTGCTAAGACTTCAGATTTTTTCATCTTTAAACGAAATATATATATATATTAGTGTGAAACTATTTATCATAAGAACTAAATCATGATCAGAAGTTGTTTTAAATAAATCTCACATGTTTGTTTAATATAAATTTTATTACGTCAAAATTCGACTGTTATCGTTATTTACATACAATTTGATACTTTGAATATAATTTAGTACATTGCCAATATTTATCTATATTGAAATCAACTTTAAAGCTTTTCTTTTACATAAATGGGGCTTGCTTTTTAAATGAGCTTTCTTTCTGTATCACATGTTCACTATAAAAGTATAGTAGCATAGTTTCTGATGTGCCCCAGGCAAAATATATAATATAAAATATTGATTAGAAAATACACCTGTTGCACAGTATTTTAATATTAAATCTCTTTCGAAGATTCGGCAGCGTAGGCTTGCTAGGCTATCGATGAGTCCCCAGACAGCCAATCAGAACCCATCAACATCTAGCCCAGTGTCTTCGCCTGTCGCAATGTCATCGTATGCAACAAGTCCAAACACTGGATTTCTTATGGCTGTGTCGCCACCAGGTATCACATCATTTCTGTGCCTTTTTTCAAACTTATGTTTTCAACTTGGCCATAATATATGCTAAATATGTCAGATTAATTGAAATAAGAGAACATGCATTCTTCACCTGAATATTATTCATGTTACCTGCTAACTCTGGTAAATCTAAACCAATAACTCTCATGATTATTGACACTAGGAAATATCCCTTTGATTCATGACAAAGCAGAAAGTTCTCTGGGATCACTTGACAGTGGCTTTGACTCACAATCAATGGAGGTTGATGAGGATGAAAGAATGGATGAGGGAATGATTGGGGATAAGTGTGGTAAAAGATTATCTCCAAATGCCCCTGCAGCCTCACCAGAGCTTCTCCAAGCAGTAAAAAAATCCAGAGAAAATACTGAAAGATCAGAAAAGGTAATGTTCATCAGAAATTGCATGCTTCCAGGTTGGTTAATTCACCGATTAGTATAAATACATCATGCACTTTAGTACTTTTCATCTGATTTATGACTGCACTTAACTCCTTCTAGTTGGGTATCACAAATGAACAACTGAAAAGTGCGATTGCAGATATATTTCATGTATGCTTTGATGTGAGTATACTTATTTACAACTAGTGTCACAATATATATACCTCTCTGATTTAAATGCTATATTATTTCTCACAGTATCAATTTGTCTAAAACATATAAATGATCACGATTTAGGAAAAGAAAACACCATCCTCAACTGCCCAATACCTCCCAGAGATTTCTGAGGAGCTATGCAGAAGTTCCTCTGAAGGTATTTTATGTTGGCAACATCGTAGCACATCTTGCACATCAATTATAGTAATTATTTTGAAATGAATGTGCGTGACTTGTTCATAAAAAATGTGATAATATATATAATTTCAAAATTATAGCATTTCTTGATTTGGAAGCATTCATCAGCAATGTCTTGATGGAGAAAATTGCCATTGAAAAATCGCAGGAAAAGGAGAAAGTTTTCCCCAAAAATGATAAAGAGAATGCAGATAAAAATGTGGACTTTGCTGATACACTTTTTGTGTATTTTATGAAATCCTACGGTCGAGTAGATAAAGTTGATAAGGAACATCAAAAAGTATGAAACTCATCAATTTGATAAAGAAATTAAGAGTTTAAGTTGTAGTTGGATATCGTATTAATTCTTCATTAACATTTATCATAGCGCTGCGATAGCGAGGTTTGGACTAACATGTTGAAACAAGCAAGGATGCAAGCATTGAGATTTTCATCATTGGTACTTCAAGGAACCTTCTCTGAGAGGTGTTTAAAGCCTTAATTATCCTGTATATATTGACATTGTAACTGGAACAAACTTATAAAATCTTATTAATTACTATTGTCTAAAGCCTTCTTTGATTCGTGTATATATTTAGATCAGTTCTCAAACCAAGTCCACTGCTGCAGTATCTACTTGAAGATAAAAGCGAGCGGCCAGCAGGATTCATGGCTGGTCTAGTTCAGCTGTTAGCAGATGACATCAGCGCTATGGAAAGAGTGTTTGCACCAGTGCTATTGGGTCTTGCAGAACGGGCTAAGAATTGCACGTTGGCTGATAATGAGTACAAATATCCTTTGGAGGCGATGTCGGAATTGTGCGACGTGCGTCTCGGATCCCCCTCGAATAGACCAATTTGTAACTTGGTAGGTGAATGCAATATTCTTCAACGCAATATCATGTAGATGAAATTTTATGATCTTATCTTCCGTCGATCATTATTAGGGAAAAGGAATAACCCTAAGTCCTTCCTCTCTTTAAGATGGTTAAACTACCTTCATGGTTGCCCGAACCTTTGTCCGAAGCGAGTGGAAAGGAACTAGAGAGAATCTCTCTCCTTGGACCATTCTTCAGTCTTTCCGTATTCTTTGAAGATTCGGTACGTCATCTCTGCGTCCGGAAAGAGATTCTTAAACTAAATTGTTCCGCCGGTTTTTTTGGTAAAAAAGTGCACTTTCAATATCTCTATCAATTGTTGTTGTTACAGGAGGCTGTTGCTGAGAAATATTTTTCAAATACAAATATGAAAAAAGATGCCGTAATTCTCAGCACAAATCGACTCAGACAATTATTACATAATGTGAGGGTAAGTAAGAAGCCGGACATTTGTATTTAATTCGTAAACAAATGTTTATAGTTCGGTATCTGGCTCAAATTTTCACTGATAAAACTAACTTATGATAACGGGAAGACATTTTGAAAACAATCTCAAATGCAATGGCCAATGGTTCTGGTGGGTGAGTGGGTTCTGAATGGTTTCACAGGGTAGCGGGAACCGAATTGCTTCCTCCGAGCATGCAGATGCATGTAATAACCTTGATAACCAATGTTTATTTCAGAACGAGCTTTTCAAAATTATTCACAGTCTTTTGGTGTCAATTGGAAGCCGAGAAAAAACCCTAGCGTATATTGCTGAAGTTTTATCGCGAAATCATAAAAGATCCCATATTCAGGTACAAATCTAAAAAAATGGAAATTTAAGAAATTGAAAAATAGTAATAGCTTCATCTTGTACTCTCTGGTATAGAGTGATGATACGAAACATTCTTCAAATGGATTTATGACAAATTTTTTGTCCGTTTTGCAAACCCTGTGCCATAAGGTCACTTTAGATAAGGTTGGTTGCGATGTGAATACTGAACTTGATTTATTTTGTAATGGAAACCTCGTCAGGACAACATCTTTAATACGGAATTTGAATTTTCAGATCAATCATTACTACTTACATCATCCGAATAGCCGTATTGATATCTCGCAAGACACGAGAATGAACGGAACTTCAGACGAAATAAAGAAATGGAAAGAAGATTTGGGTAAGACTTTCTCTTTCAAGAAATCATCTACATTCCGAGATCACCGGCTTTAATTATTGTGTAACTCTCCACCTTCTTCCCTTACATTTGTTCTCTCCGCCACTAGATCGCACCCTGCCTGTTAAACCTGTATATAACATCCAGTTCCATTGATTCGTTTTTAGATTCAAGCATGGAGTGGAAGGCGGTAAAATTTCCGACAGAATGTTACTTCATGTGTTTTCATTGTCATCACCTGTCCATCATGCCCTGCTTGCAACAATACTCACGAACATGGAGGACACTAAGAGATATGACTACGATGGTTGAGGAACTTGAGTCACGTGAAGGAGAGTGGAAGGACTCGCCAATGGCGGCAAGGAATAAATTATTGTTAAAGAAATGGAAGGAGAAGATAAAGGTAAGGTTTAGCATAAAAGCATTGGGTCTAGGATTAAATTGAGATTAAGATATAGATTAGAGTTAAAATCACGGTGGTGTAAACGGATCAAACTCGAACAACGATACCATGTATAAAGTTTTAAAAATTTTAATCAAATATCATATATCATTGCAATCAATACTGTACAAGAAGAAATTTATACCATTTAACATATATGTTACTGTAATCTGTGTCCGTTAATACTGCAGTTATGTTCCCACCCCCCTCAGGATCTGTCTTCAATCCTCAAATGCTGCGAGGTTCGTCCTCGCTATTGATGGTTTCTGGCTCAACAGTAACTTCATGTTGTTCACGTTGTGCGGTCTCTCCATCATCATGTGATTCTCCCTCTGCTTCAGGTGCATCCTCTTTAACCACATCATTATCGGCTGGGCTGTAAGCTGCGTTGTCGACTTCAACAATCACGCACTCTTTGCTCTTTGCTCGTTGAGTTACTTCAGTTGTATCTACTGGAACAGGCTGTTGAAAATATTTGAATTAGCTTTTAAACCGTTGACTTATTCCCCTGTTGCAGGAAATAAGGCCAAACTTACGTCAAAGCCGTATATATCAATAATGACATAAGGTTCAGGTGTTTTAGTGCTTGATGTCTGCCCACTTCTATTCAGTTTTACACCAGAATTGTTACCGCGTTTCTTGCAGCAATATCTTACGCACTTACGGCAATATCTGCAACATAAATCATAATATTTTGTTAAACTACACGTTGCCATTGGCTGGGGTTTGTTTTCTTTCCTGTCACTTCAAGATGCTTGCTGTTAATACCTGCTGAGGACGTATACCATGGTTATGATAATCAGTGTTGCAAGAGTTCCAACAACAACACCGATTACCATTCCTTTAAGAGCGCAGCCGTCTTCAAAGCTTTCAAAAAGATAGTTCTTAAATTGGTCCATTTTCTCTGAAATGCCCAGCATTGTTCCTGAAAAAAATAATTTTTCAAAAGTTTTGAGGAACAGTAAATCCAAATCTTTAGTTTTGCTTCCAAATCATTCCCACTCACCATTCACAAAAGCGTCCGAGGCATCAAAGATTGCAGATGTTGACCCAACATGGTTTCCAGCGGTTCCAGCGTCCGAAAGAGTAGTGATCTTGACCTCGTATGAGGACGTTCCTGGCAGTCGAAGAACAGCAGTATAGTCAGTATACATTTCCTTCGCACTCAGGTCGTGGCTTGATTCTGTCTCTTGTTGAGACTTGAACAGGGTGTTGTTAGGTTCCATGTACTCGATGGATGCCTTCTGCCATTTATGAAGTTTGACAGTTGAGAGTTTGAACTGAACTTTGCGAACAGATATCAAGTATCTTCGCCCTTCATTCGGCTCGGCATTCTCTTTCCATTTCATCAACACCGACTCCTTGGTCAGTCTTGTCGCGTTCAGCGCAATGGTTCCATTTTGCTCTAAAAGAAATAATGATGTTATTATAAAAGAAGTCTGAGAGA
Source organism: Dendronephthya gigantea (assembly GCF_004324835.1). Classification (NCBI taxonomy): domain Eukaryota; kingdom Metazoa; phylum Cnidaria; class Anthozoa; order Malacalcyonacea; family Nephtheidae; genus Dendronephthya; species Dendronephthya gigantea. The sequence goes on from NW_021163020.1 coordinate 1,582,148, forward strand.
ACACAAGAAATTGCTGTATTCATCTTACGTTTGTAGCGACAATTCTTCCCAAAGAACGGGCGCACACACGCGCACCGCAAAATGCCGTTTTCCTGTGCAGGATAAACGGGTTCAGCCCGCAATGGGCAGATTCTGGCAGCAACACTGCCGGTTGGACATTCAAACAGGAATGTCAGCACTCCTAAGAAAACAATTATCAACAGTTTATCTCGCTCTATTTTTGCAATGTCACTCGTACATGCCAATGAAGCTATAATGAAATTGTTGACGTCGTAATGAAATTATAACGTCACTAATAAATCGTTGGCTTGTTTCTAGTCCCATCCCTCTAGATGGTTTTCATGACTTGCCAGTCTCTGGGGCAAACCTCTGTTGTGCATTTTTAGCATAAAAGCATTGGGTTTAGGATTAGATTGAGATTAAGATATAGATTAGAGTTAAAATCACAGTGGTGTAAACGGATCAAACTCGAACAACAATACCATGTATAAAGTTTTAAAAATTTTAATCAAATATCATATATCATTGCAATCAATACTGTACAAGAAGAAATTTATACCATTTAACATATATGTTACTGTAATCTGTGTCCGTTAATACTGCAGTTATGTTCCCACCCCCCTCAGGATCTGTCTTCAATCCTCAAATGCTGCGAGGTTCGTCCTCGCTATTGATGGTTTCTGGCTCAACAGTAACTTCATGTTGTTCACGTTGTGCGGTCTCTCCATCATCATGTGATTCTCCCTCTGCTTCAGGTGCATCCTCTTTAACCACATCATTATCGGCTGGGCTGTAAGCTGCGTTGTCGACTTCAACAATCACGCACTCTTTGCTCTTTGCTCGTTGAGTTACTTCAGTTGTATCTACTGGAACAGGCTGTTGAAAATATTTGAATTAGCTTTTAAACCGTTGACTTATTCCCCTGTTGCAGGAAATAATGCCAAACTTACGTCAAAGCCGTATATATCAATAATGACATAAGGTTCAGGTGTTTTAGTGCTTGATGTCTGCCCACTTCTATTCAGTTTTACACCAGAATTGTTACCGCATTTCTTGCAGCAATATCTTACGCACTTACGGCAATATCTGCAACATAAATCATAATATTTTGTTAAACTACACGTTGCCATTGGCTGGGGTTTGTTTTCTTTGCTGTTACTTCAAAGTGCTTGCTGTTAATACCTGCTGAGGACATATACCATGGTTATGATAATCAGTGTTGCAAGAGTTCCAACAACAACACCGATTACCATTCCTTTAAGAGCGCAGCCGTCTTCAAAGCTTTCAAAAAGATAGTTCTTAAATTGGTCCATTTTCTCTGAAATGCCCAGCATTGTTCCTGAAAAAAATAATTTTTCAAAAGTTTTGAGGAACAGTAAATCCAAATCTTTAGTTTTGCTTCCAAATCATTCCCACTCACCATTCACAAAAGCGTCCGAGGCATCAAAGATTGCAGATGTTGACCCAACATGGTTTCCAGCGGTTCCAGCGTCCGAAAGAGTAGTGATCTTGACCTCGTATGAGGACGTCCCTGGCAGTCGAAGAACAGCAGTATAGTCAGTATACATTTCCTTCGCACTCAGGTCGTCGCTTGATTCTGTCTCTTGTTGAGACTTGAACAGGGTGTTGTTAGGTTCCATGTACTCGATGGATGCCTTCTGCCATTTATGAAGTTTGACAGTTGAGAGTTTGAACTCAACTTTGCGAACAGATATCAAGTATCTTCGCCCTTCATTCGGCTCGGCATTCTCTTTCCATTTCATCAACACCGACTCCTTGGTCAGTCTTGTCGCGTTCAGCGCAATGGTTCCATTTTGCTCTAAAAGAAATAATGATGTTATTATAAAAGAAGTCTGAAAGAACACAAGAAATTGCTGTATTCATCTTACGTTTGTAGCGACAATTCTTCCCAAAGAACGGGCGCACACACGCGCACCGCAAAATGCCGTTTTCCTGTGCAGGATAAACGGGTTCAGCCCGCAATGGGCAGATTCTGGCAGCAACACTGCCGGTTGGACATTCAAACAGGAATGTCAGCACTCCTAAGAAAACAATTATCAACAGTTTAGCTCGCTCCATTTTTGCAATGTCACTCGTACATGCCAATGAAGCTATAATGAAATTGTTGACGTCGTAATGAAATTATAACGTCACTAATAAATCGTTGGGTTAATTCTAGTTCCATCCCTCTCGATTGTTTTCATGACTTGCCAGTCTCTGGGGTAAACCTCTGTTGTGCATTTTTTCTATAGAAACTGATAAATTCAAAAGTGTGCTCAGATGTCGTCCTCCTGGATCCAGATTTTCGGCACAACTGTCTGAAATACTATAGTGTGACAGCTGATTGGATTGTCTTGCTGATGAAAAATTTTAAAGAAAGGTATTCATATCTTTATAAATTTTTACACCCTTCAAAATCACCAACTACTAGCCACGCGTTACCACAACCAATGCTATAGTTACAGCGACGTAATTTGTTTTGTAAAACTAGCATTATCTATATTGCTATCATTTTCACCTATTCCTTACTCCCATTTATACAGTCCAGTCGAGTTGCCCTTAGATCCAGAAGTTCCTCGATTATTTGCGGCTCTGCCAGAGTATTATATAGAAGATATTGCAGATTTTCTCACCTTTATAAATGTGTAAGTATCGTTATGTTTTATATGTGCTGACTGAAGTAAAGTCATCTCATGAGGAGCAGTCGTTTAAAACAGGTGTTGATTAATATTTCAGGCATGGAGCGGAAAATATGGGTGACGCATCAATGAAAAGTATTGTAATGCTCATGATTTTGGTGATTTGCACTCCTTCATATTTGTCAAATCCATATCTCACCTCGAAACTTATTGAGGTTTGTTTCCCGAGTAAATGTGATTGGAAAAATTCTTTTTACTATCAAAACTATTCCACGGAATTTTTCCGTAATGTATCCCAAATGAATATTCGTCTGGTGGGGTTTTTAGGTGATATTTATTGGGATCTTGGTCAACCAACCAAAACCTTGCGCTTGGGTGGAAATGTTGAAATACGATGCGATATGCCAGGATAAACTATCTCCTGCTCTGATGAGATTTTACACTGGTAAGTAGGACATGGAATTAAATCAATCCTGCCTTCTGCAAGATAAGAACTTTAGCTCGTATTTCAATAATTGAAAACCTTTTGAAGTTACACTATTTTTCATTTTTCCAGAGGTTGAATCTACGGGATCGTCTAACGAGTTTTACGACAAGTTCAGTATTCGTCATCATATCTCGGTGATCGTGAAAGAATTGTGGAAAGATTTGCATCATAAGTGTGCGATACTCGCTCACAGCAGATCAGATGAGTTCGTTCGCTTCGTGAACATGTTAATAAATGATACAACATTCTTGCTGGACGAGTCCCTGAACTGCCTTAAATCAATCAATGAAATACAACAGTTGATGAAAAATAGACCGAAATGGGAGGCATTGACCAGGGTAAGTTCTAGTTTAAAGTCGCCCATTAGTGTGTGTCCATGGGCTATCTATGGTGCGGTACATTGCTTGTCGAATATTGTGTGTATTCACGTATTTTGTTGGCTGTAAAATAGGACGCTCGCACTACAAATCAACGTCAACTAGCGAGCAACGAAAGACAATGTAAATCTTATCTGACATTCGCCAACGAGACGGTGGAAATGATGCATTATTTAACGAAGGAAGCAAGCGAACCTTTCTTGAGAGCGGTAAGGAGTTTTTTAACGGTCTATCATTTGAATTTTACTTCTACAGGCTTTCTAACCTTTTCTTTTAATCTTGTGCAGGAACTGCGTGATAGATTGGCAGCCATGTTGAACTACAACCTGGCTCAGCTGTGTGGCCCCAAATGTCGAAATTTAAAGGTAGACAGCTACAACTTCATTACGCATCTTATTCTCGTCGGCTTCCATGGATTCGTCGATGTGATAGATCTTTTTCTCGCAGGTTGAGAATCCGGAGAAGTATAACTTTGATCCAAAGAAGTTGCTGAATCGTATAACAGACATTTATCTTCACTTGGATTCATCTAAATTTATAGAAGCTTTGGCAGCCGACGAGGTAATGATCTCGTTGTGGTTGTACCTGTAGGATCTGTAGGAAGATTATTTGGAAGTTGTAGACGTATCTCTCAAGCATTGATGGAGGCATCCAGTTCAGGTTGCTTGCCATAGTTTCTTTATGATGGACAGGGGAGAATAGGATACTGAACGGGTCCAATGGGAAAATTTCGATCCGGAACTAAGTAATACCGGCAATAGTTTACGGTTGTGTTTTGTTTAAAATATGTGCTTTTATATTGTTTTAGAGATCGTACAAGAAAGAGTTGTTCGTCGATGCTTGCAAATATTTGAGAAAAGCGAATTTAAAGACTCAGGTATATTTTTAGATAAAGGCAGAATCGCTGATCTTTAAAGTGGTTTTGTTGATTAGAAACGTCGTTACATATGAACATTCTCCTTGATTGTTCAGATTGAGTTAACAAGCTTTCAAGAAATGTCAGATAACGTGGAGAAGAAAAGATGTGACAACGCTCAAAAGGAGGAGGATTACGAAGACGCACCTGATGAATTTAAAGGTCAGTGAAACCTTCCTTCCCCCCTGATATATGCTCCTCCCCCCTGATGTATACTCATGTTTTGAATATATAAATAATAATCCATATAGATCCTCTTATGGATACGCTGATGACCGAGCCTGTGCTTCTACCGACCAGCGGTACCGTAATGGATCGAGCTGTGATCACACGTCATCTTCTGAATTCATCAACCGATCCATTTAACAGAAAATCTTTGTCTATGGATATGTTAGTGCCAGGTTGGTTTATTGTTCTATTGTATCAAAGTTCTTTTCAAATTGTTCTATATTGTTACTGCCTATTGTTCATTGCCTGTGTTAAGTCTAAGCTTTTTTCTTTAGCCACGGAGTTGGAAGAACGCATCAAAAAGTGGATTGAGACAAAATCTCGATCAAACAGGAATGAAAATTAACGGTGATTTTAATGAAATTTAATGAATATACAAATTACTAAGTCTGTCGAGTACCGTAAGTAAATCGTGTTAAGTGTAAAGATTAGGTAAAAATTACATACACATGTACGCATTCGATGTAAAATCCACTACGTGACTGGTTTACGTGCAACAAATCACACCATCATTGACTTTCATCGGTATAAAGTCTTGTATTCAAAAGCTATATATTTTATGTAACATGTTCGCTTGCATGTGTATTTATTTGTTTACATCAAGATTCTTGTAAACATTCAATCGTAATAATGATCTGACAAAATTGTTGTGCTGACATTTGTGAATTGTTGTTGTGCTGACATTTGTCCCCGCTGTTTTGCTGTTGTTGTTCCTGGACTAAAATAATAATAGATGTATTGTACCTGTGTTTTTATTTTATTATTGTACTTAAGTACTTTCAACAGAAAACTTAACATATACATTTGTATCTGCATTCAAAGTTTAACAATTTTACAGCAGTATTTCAAAACAGGAAAAACCCTGATGAACCGTTGTTAGAACTGGATGGAGATTTCCCCCCACCGAAACTGAAATTAAACCCTCCAGTGTCTTCTTGCTCCTGATTGGGCGAGGAAGACGATCCGAAAAGAGAAAATCCTCCCTCAAATGTCTGGTCATTCGCTTGATTGTTGTTCTGACCAAACATCGTGACATTTGGAGTTCTTGATGAAAGAAAATCATTACCAGCATCAGAAGTGGTACCAAAGGAAAATGTTGCTTGGTGACTGGAAGCATCTGAAATGGAACGAGACGATAGTCATTCTATTAGTTTTTTTATTCTATCATTCCTTCTCCGTTTCATCTTTCCTATTTTTTTAGTGATATTTGATACCTTGTTCTAAATCTGAAGAATTAGATGAAAGAAAGTTTGTTCCACTTTTTACATTCGGTGACGTCGCACCAAAAGAGAAATTTTCAGCTGGACTGGAAGTTGCTAAAGGGATTAAATATTACTCTCATTGTAGTTGTTGAAGAACATGATGAGGTACTTCGCACATCGTCAGGATCGTTTTCTGCGTTTTTACCTGTATTGGATGGTGACGGTTGCGTGTTGAATATGCTCCTATTGCGGGCCGGAGACGGTTCAGAACTTTCCTGAAATATATTTTAATTTTAAGATTATACTTTCTCCGTAGAGATGAAAGTGGAGTACTTTGAAATAATCTGCTGGATGGTCATTTGGCAGTTCACCTGGAAAAGATTTTGATCTTGCGTTTCTTTCTGTTGTTGTTCAAAAGGTTGAAAGAAGTTGAGAGCGATATCATGTTCCTGTTGTTGGTCATTCAATGGTGTTTCGTAACTGATGCCGTCTGTTTCTCTCTCTTCGTTTGTTGCTTCCTCTTCCTGATTCTAAACAGGAGGTATCATGGTTACCTGAGGAATATACTAAAGGAACTGCCATCGATCCCATGACGTCCCTCAACAACCTACAGTATACTGTACCTGGTTATTATTGCCATACATGGAACGTCCAGTGTAGGTAAATCCCTCGCCAGGAGAAACTGCCACCTGTCTGATATACTGCAGATGTCTATTGAAATCAAGTGGACTTCGTGCGGCTGATACATTCACTGCTGCACTTGAAGCTGATTGGTTAACTGGTGTCACACTATCTGATGTCGGCGTGTTTGCTGCAGTGGCTGTGACCATAATGGTTTCCTCTGAAGATTGCTGTGGTTGTTCCATTGGAGACTCTAAAGGTTCACCTGATAATAAAGAGTTAGGTCAAAGCATTATCACTCTTTCATACTAGTCCATATCGAGCAATAAAATATACCTTGCTGATTGCTGTGTTGATTGGAAGATGGTGTTCTTGGTGTGGTTACGTGATAAACATCACTTGTTTCCCCTACACTAGGAGCTTGTTCATTGAAGGTTTGATGATTTTGTGAATCTCTTCCTTGGCTTCGTTGATGAGACACTTGCATAACATGAGTGGAGACACGCTTGGTGGTGATTATCTCTTCCCTGATATTCTCAGCTTGGCGTCCGGTCACACATGATCTGTTTGTACTCCTTGTAGGGGTTTCTACGTCACTCTGTTCGAGTTCATTGATTCTTGCTAGTTCTCCAATTACTAAATCATATCAATAAGATAAGAAGACAATAACTAACACCTCTCTCTGTTCCGCTTGAGGCTTCTAGCACACACCTTGTAAATCATCACTGCTTTCCATCGCAACGTTGCTTTCACTTTCTGTTATTTTCATTTCTCTTGGAGTCCGCGATTCCAGGTTACCCTTTAACTCTTTTAACCTTTGTACTTTCTCTCTTGCGTCAGTGGCGGTTTTTTCCGCATTCAAGAACAGATCTGCTCTATGGATCAGAGTTAAAGAATAGCAAACTTGCAATTGAAGTTGTTATCAGATGTTAATCTTGTTATTTATGCGATAACGTGCGTGAAGGATACATCTTGATAATGCTCTCGGTTGCTGTATCGGGATTTCCTTGAAGATATTCTGCTTGAAATAGAAATTTGAAAAGTGGTCTACTCTTGGACTGGTATAAAATTTAATAATGAATTGAGCGTAGTTTACAAGAAGCTATGTTTTCACCTTGCATATGTGCTTTTTCCACCTCCATATCGATGATTTGTGATTGGACGACTGCAATTTGCTTAGACATCTCACAAACTAAAATAATACATGAATGATATCATCATCTATGCCAAGTACAGTTCTCCTTCCATTAACCAATTCTCCATTTACCATATGCTTTAGTCTTCATGGCTGTTCCCTTAATCCTAGATAACTCCTTGGCCATTGGAATCTCTTCGTATTTATTCAAATAACTTGCCCATATCTTCTCGTACTTCTCAATATCTTGTTGTTGCTGCAATCTACCAAAATGAACATGGTTGACTATCGATTGGCGATCGCTAACTTTAAAAAGGGCGTTTACATCAAGTTATAATTGCATTTACAATTGCGTTTGTCGTTCCAAACTGATCATCTCAAGTTTCTTTCTTAACGCTTCCTCGTGTTCATCTAAAACTGTTGACGTTTTCTTCAGACTAGGTACAAAGCATAATGCACAATTTGTTTCACATTCACAGCAGCTGGCATTTGCACCATAGCCATAGGCATAGCCTACATACATACCCTTCACATATTTCTCTATTTTGCTTAAATTTGCTGTGAAGTTGTTTGGCTTCAATATCTAGGTTTTTCGTGGACTCTTCTAACTCTTCAATACCTGCAGATGTTTCTTCAATCTTTTTCTGAAATTCTTTAAAACGGAAGAAGTTTAACGATAGCTAAAAGTAAAAATTATCAACCTCGTATGAGGGATTGAGGTATTAGCGCACCTGTTGATCTTTGCCGTTCTGTATCGATGAGTTTCACCATTTGCAAGTTCTCTGCCTCTGAAAGAAGGGAAATATCCAGGAGTATAATAACTGATGTTAATGGTTTTAGATAGAGTTATACTTGTGCAAATTTACCAGCAGTTTGGAGCAATTTTTCAAGATCTGCCGATCCTTCTCCAAGCGATTCCCTTCCCCGTAAAGCTGCCTCTGAGCGTACTTCGGGGTTTTCCATTATTTTCTGTAGTTTATAAAAAACTACTTTTCCAATCTTTGTATTTTCTTCAGAATTTTTCCTTGAAATTATTTTATTTTTTATAAAAAATTCAAAATATAAAATACTTTAAAAGAAAGTTAATTAATTTTTTCCCGCCACTTTTAAAAGCTTACATTGGAGTACATTGGGATACATATGGATATGTATCCAGGGAGAAAAGGAATATCCCTCAATACACGTAATATACCCTATCCTTCCCTTGATCTTTAAAAGTCCAAGTGACAAGAAACTAAGAAAGTGCAAAATACCAAAAGAAGTCGATCGACAGAAAACCTTTAAAGTTTTGTGCAAAGGATTGATTGAGAACTGCAAAATAAAAGGTATGGCTTTGAGTTAGATATGTTTATTCAAAAAGAACAACCGATTCTTCGGTAAATTTAGCATAATTGCTCGATCTTGTATGCAGATTATTATGTAACTTCATCGTGTTTATAAATATAAACATATGACTAAATGTTTGTTGATGTGAACTATCGATGTACATTTTGTAAAAGAGGACTGCAGAGAGAGGAGCCTAATTAGCTGTATTTTGTACAAGAAACACCCTTTTCACAATCTTACAAAATTAATTAGCTCGTAGTTCCTCTACCTACTGGATCGATGCATGTCATCCAGCACGTCTGCAATCAGTGCAATGATTTATTTTTTATAAACCTTTCTAAACTCTCACAAACTAGTATTTAGTTGGCCCTTAAAATTTCATTGTTCCGGTTTGTCTCTTGCGCAAATCAAGTCATATGTTCTTTGTTAGATGGCCACAATTACTGGAGTCCATGCAAGACAAATCTTTGACAGCCGAGGAAATCCCACTGTTGAAGTGGACCTCACTACAAGCAAAGGTAATTACACTAACAAATTAAGTAGCAACTGGAATAATTTTTCACATCATGTCGCTTGTAAGATCTTTATTTATGATGTACATCACATGATGTATTTAGGTCAGTTTCGAGCTGCTGTCCCATCTGGTGCATCCACTGGTGTTTATGAAGCTTTGGAACTGAGAGATAAAGATCCAACTCAATATTTAGGAAAAGGTAAGTGTCTCTAATTTCTAAAAACAATAAGATAATTTGAAGCTGTATTAACTAACATGCTATGTCAAATTGTTAATCACTAGGTGTACAAAAGGCTGTTGCCAATGTGAACACAATAATTGCACCAGCGTTGCTGGCAAAGGTAATTATGCCAAGCAAATTTACAATGGAGATCTTTATGTGAAGCACAATTGTATCTGAAATCACCAATAATAGAAAAAAAACTCCAAATCCAATGTAGGGATTAGATGTGACCAATCAAGAGGCCATTGATAAATTCATGATTGAATTGGATGGCACTGAAAATAAAGGTTAGCATCTCATCAATGTTTTTAATTCTAATTGTTTTTGGATTTTTTATATATTTTTTGTAAATGTTTTTTCTCCTATATAGGCAAGCTTGGGGCAAATGCAATTTTAGGTGTGTCTCTGGCAGTGTGCAAAGCTGGTGCTGCACATAAGGTAATGTGATAATCCTTTCAGTTTTAAATTTGAAATTCTATATATACATGTATACCAATTTGTTTGAAAGTACTGTATAATTTTGGTACTGATTTATTTATAGGGCATGCCACTGTACCGTCATATTGCTGACCTTGCTGGAAATTTGAAGGTTGTTCTCCCTGTTCCGGTATGTTCATACATATCCCCCCATTAAAAGCAATCCTTGTCAAGCTAGTATTTAATCACTGCTGCATATTTCAAGGCATTTAATGTGATCAATGGGGGAAGCCATGCTGGAAATAAACTTGCAATGCAAGAATTTATGATTCTACCAACAGGTACCAAATATATTGCTACCCTTTATCACAGACTTATAGTTCAACTGTATTTTTCATTCTTATCTATACTTCCTATCATTTCTCATCATAATAGGTGCTGACAGTTTCACAGAAGCCATGAGAATTGGATGCGAAACTTACCACACATTGAAGAATGTTATCAAGAAGAAATATGGTTTAGATGGTAAAAGTGATAGACAAGAGAAAATTGCTTGTGTTTAGGTTGCATATGATATGCAGATCTGTATTAATCAGTTTCATTGAAACCATTTAAAAATGTCAGAAAATTTCTTTTAATCCAGCCACAGCTGTTGGAGATGAAGGAGGATTTGCACCCAACTTCCAAGACAATAAAGAAGGTATAAAAGAAATTTGTTTTGGAAGCCAAAAAGAGCTGAAATATTAGTGCATGGACAAATGAATGGAACAATAATTGCTAATGCTACTGCAGATGCTCTACTACAAGAAGCCAAAAGGTTAATAGAAAATAATTACTTAACTTAAGAACTAATTAAATGGTTGACCAATTATTTGACAGGTCTTGAACTACTCAAAGAGGCTATTGCTAAAGCTGGCTACACTGATAAAGTTGAAATTGGAATGGATGTGGCTGCTTCAGGTATTTAACCAATATACCAGGAATATTTATGTAGGTGTAGAGTTGGTTGGTGATACTTCAGACTGGTAATGTTTGCCCTCTAGCTTTTCTGTTCATCCTGTTTAGAATTTTACAAGGATGGAAAATATGATCTGGACTTTAAAAACAAAGATTCTGATCCTAGCAAGTGGGTAAGTAGTGGTGCAGCTCTACCAAAAAACTAGCACTTGGGCCTCTCAGAAAGTAGGGGCAAAGAGATACATAGATTATAGATAATATATAGATTAGTTTTGAAAGAAAAAACTTGTTTCTATTTTCAGATAACTGGCGATCAACTGAGTGCGCTTTATCAAGAATTTATAGCTGAATATCCAGGTATATTAAATTTCATCATCACTTAGCAAAAATGCTCAGATCAGCGTTCTTTGTGTGCAAAACATTTCATGAATATCTTATTTAAAAACTACTAGCTCACAAAACCCGAAACATTTTTTTTCGTTTTCTAGTTGTCTCAATTGAAGATCCATTCGACCAAGATCATTGGCAAGCGTGGTCTGGTTTGACTGGCCAAACTAGCATTCAGATAGTCGGGTTAGTAATTCATCATGATAGATTGGCTGCAGTTATCTGTTATCAATCCTGGTGCATGGCCTTTATGATAAATCATCATTATCTTTCTTCATAACCTACAGGGATGATCTAACAGTGACAAATGTAAAACGGTAATTCATGATCTTCACGGAAATTAGCTACAAATTTTTTACACAAATCATCGTTCGCTAAATTCTTGTTTGCTTCTTCAGTATCCAAACTGCGATCTCAAGCAAAGCTTGTAACTGCTTACTTTTGAAAGTCAACCAAATTGGTTCTGTCACAGAATCCATCGAGGCGTAAGTATTTCAGTCTTGAAACTGAAAGTGAGTTTCGTAGAGAACTGTACGTCACACAGATATCTTAATAGTTTGGCTTCTTTTCTAGGTGCAAACTTGCTCAGCGCAATGGTTGGGGCGTAATGGTCAGCCATCGCAGTGGAGAAACTGAAGATACGTTTATTGCGGATTTGGTTGTTGGTCTGTGCACAGGACAGGTGAAATTAAGCATTGTAAATATATGTTTTTTTACGATGCGTGGTGATGGCTGAGGCTGAACGTACACGTACAAATCAATTTTTAACGTTCATAGATCAAAACTGGCGCACCTTGCCGTTCAGAACGCTTGGCAAAGTATAACCAAATTTTAAGGTGAGAAAGATAACCGGAGAAGCCAGTCTTTACCTATGTTGACCTACGGTCTAACTTAAGTTCCCGCTTCCTTTGTCTTCAGAATCGAGGAGGAACTGGGAGAGAATGCAGTTTATGCCGGAAAACACTTCCGTCGTCCTTCAGAAATATAAGATTTTGCAACGTGGAACATTTAAAGCTTTAAGCTCGAGATAATGTTCTAAAGACAAACCATAGCTATTGTTATTTGTTTCGAAGTTATTTTCAATTTTATTAAAACGTATAAAAATTCACTGTGGACGGCTGTGTTCTTAAAAATTTCACTATCCAGTTATTCTGAAGGCCAGTGTCACCTTTTGAAGGATGGGTTTGAGTCAGTGCATTGAGTTCATTGATGTTGTATAGGGAATTCCCTAACTTCAACTTTGCTACTTGAAAAATTGTTCGAAAAATAAGTCTTCTGTGCGAAATCTTTCGTATATTCTCCACCGTTCCTGAGCTGGCAGGATGTCAGAAGTCTTACAATACCGATTAATAAGGAACAAGGATATAATCTTGAAGGATTTAGAAGCTGAACAAGTTCTGGACTATCTGTACCAAGAGGACGTGCTTGATGATGATCAGTACGAGGAAGTTAGTAGCAAGGGACCACGAAAAGAACAATCAGCATTGCTCTTGAAATATGTGGAAAGAGACAGCTCTGCCATTCAGAAGATGATCGATCGTTTGCAGAGGTCATCTCAACGCCATTTGGCAAAGATTTTGAACGAACCATTGTCCAATGAAGTTGAACTTAGCAGAGGTTTGTATAAACATTTGTTTACTTGGCCCATTCTTGATATTTCTAAAAGTTAATGCAACACCTAGTGTGACTATAATTTCTTAGCAGTTTGTAACATTTCCAACATATTTTGTATCCAGGTGTCTCCAAAATGCTTGAGCAAGACAGTCCTAACTACAGTATGAGGAATGTGCCCTGTGGCTACGCTGTTATAATAAACAATGCTGAATTTGACAACACTGTTGAACCGAAACTTGGCAGTCGCGAAGGCTCAGAAGTAGATGTTATAAGAATGACTGAACTATTCGAATGGCTGCAGTTTAATGTAGCCGTCTACATAAACAAAACTGCTGACGAAATCGAGAGCATTGTTCGAAAATACGGAGTTGATATAGATCACAACAACTTTGACTGTTTTGTGCTATTTTTAATGAGTCATGGGTTTGAAGATGGCATATTCGGCAGCGATAACAAGAAAGTATTCATGGCAAACATCAGAAGACAGTTGATAGCAGATAAATGCTATAGTCTGGCAAACAAGCCTAAGTTAATTTTTGTCCAGGCATGCCGAGGGGGTAAAACAGACAAAGGATTTGTTGTGACCGATAGTCCCATATCCAAAGGAACAACAAAGCCTTCCCAAGAGATAAGTGGCAATAGTAACCCAACAAGTGCGTCTAGCAATTTAAACCAACCCTGGAACCATAGTCAATATCATATCCCAGACATTGATGTGCAGTATATACCACAGGATGCAGATATGTTTATAACATATGCATCAACTGCTAACCATGCAGCATTACGTAACACTACAACAGGGGGATGGTTCGTGACTCAGTTATATGAGGTCTTCCGTGATAATGCTGAAAAAGAAGATTTGCAAAGTATGATAACTAAAGTGACTGGACACGTTTCTTCAATAAAGCATGTAATTCGAAATACCAAAGACTATGCAATGCAGTGCCCAGAACATACAGGAAACCTTAGAAAGAAATTGTTCTTTAACCCAAAGAAGTCCTAACAATCTGTGGCCTTTGTGGTTTACCCAAATTACATTTAATTTGCAAGCTATCAGTGTGAATGTAACTTTGTAAGATACAGGTCTTTCATTTTTAGCCAATTATGATTGATTATGTTCGGAAACGGTCACCATTCCTGTCAGAAAATTGCTTGTTTTAGGTTTATATGTTAACTGTGAATCTGTGATGTAAGAGACGCATTGAAAAACGTGAAAATAAACTATGTCGTTAGTCGTTACAAAATGTTGTTGTGATAATTGTACGTGTGAAACAGCGAGTATTTCTTTTCTTAATCGCCTCCACCCGGCATGAGACGAGGAACGTCCGCAAATGCTGATCGTGCGTTTTTTCACGCTTGGAGGAACACACAAAGAAGACTTTCTTTTATTATTAGTAACTGTAAAGCGTAATAAACTCGTAGTGAACACCGCACTTGATCTTTTTACACGCAAAGCGTGATTCATTATCAGTTCATTTGCATGTTCCCATAGAAAAATATCGTCGTTTGAAAGAATGTATCAAAAGACTTTAATCTACACAAAGAACGCATTAGAACAATCACGTGACCTAATGTAGCAAATATAAAAACATTCGAACACGGGAAATGTATCATTTTACGATCTCGAATATCGGATTGTCCGCGTTCTTTGGTCGAAAATGTTGCGCTTTTTGTCCATATTCCTGCTCTTTTTAAACGCTTTTCTCTCCGTTACTTCCACAGGTAAGTCCGTTCGTTGTAAATGATGGCGATCTGAGGGTTACAACTTTTATATTCTTCTGTTTTGAACTTTAAAATGCCACAGACGATCCTGAACGTTTAAAACTGTTGGGTCTAACAGTCGCTACCGATGAAACGGATGGATTCAAACGCTTCATGCGTTCAGCTGATATTTTTGACATACCAATCAAGGTAAATCGCTTTCGATTTCGTTAGATTTCGCGAAAAGCAAACATTAAATGAACAATCAACTCATTTATGCATATTCACTTCATTGCAAAACAAAGGCTCATTGTGAATAATTTATACAGCGTAATCTATACTTTTTACCGGTGCCCATAGAAACCCTTGGTTGTTAGAAAGAATTGGTATAGTTTGAGAATTCTGATGAATTTAGTCAATTTACTTAACTGTCGAAGTTTATTTATGTGTTTATCCCCACCGCAGGCATTGTCTTTAAACACAGTAATATAAAAAACAATATAATAGGAGTTACGCTTGAGCGAAAGTCAACAGTTTGATTTCTTCACCTTTTGCATTTAACAATCGATAAGAAGATTCCTTTTAAGTCTTTTAAATGTTATTCGAGTGAAGTAGTTTAACTAAAGCGCATTGATTATGTCATACCAAAAATGGTCGCCTCCAATGTGAGATCATTTAGTAGCACCTGGTTATTTGAGAGTATGTTTACAAATTACAAGAGAGTGTTTGTAATCTGGTAGACGTTTTATCATGTTGATTCTAAGAATTATTATTTCCAAGGTTGCAGGGATGCATGAGGAATGGAAGGGTGGAAATATGGAGTTACATCCAGGCGGAGGTCACAAGCTAAACTTGTTGCGTAAGGAGATTGAGTTGTTGAAGAATGAAACTGATTTGGTTGTCATGTTTACCGACAGGTATTAATTTAATTTTTTTTAAATGAAAAGGTGAAGATGAACATTTTCATGAACATTATGACCATCAATTAACCATTCAGGTGTTTGTCTCCTATCACTGGAAAAAACTCAGTCTCATATTTATATATTACTTTTTTAGTTACGATGTTGTATTTGCTGCTGGTGCTGATGAAATTCTGAAAAGATTTTTAGCATTTAAATCTAAGGTGGTCATTTCAGCAGAAGACTTTCTTTGGCCTGACAAGACTTTGCTGGTAATTTCTATAAAATGTATTATGTAGCACCGCATATACTATATAACACTGTGTATAGTTGACATACTTCTAGAAACATGTCCAGTCAGTCATTTACATCAAATATTTTTTCCCTCTAATTATTGCCAATTCTTTCTCTACCTCATCAGGACTTCTCTCCATTTACATTTCTCTACTCTGACTCAAATTAATGACCCTCTCTAATTAATAATCTCCCTTGTGAACTAAATTCTTGCTAATGTCTCTTACACACCTTTTTCTCTATTAATACCCTGTCTAATTGAATCATTGTTTCTTCTCTCTAATTAATGATGTTGCTCTCTAATTAATGGCATCTCAAATTTATATCTCCTTCTAATTGTATCATTGTTTCCAGGATGAATACCCTGAAGTGACAGAAGGGAAACGATTTCTCTGTTCGGGAGGTTGGTAACAATATTTAATAGAATTTTAAGAATGACATCCTCAAATGCACCTTGTTAGTTCATCAAAATGCAGATAGCTATACAGCTATAGCTAAGAAACACCAAATCAGCCTTCCTCAATTCATTTTCATTCCATCGTCAGGTATAATTGGATATGCACCAGAGGTGTTTCAACTAATGACACATCATGAGGTGAAAGACACAGATGATGACCAATTATATTATACCAAACTTTACCTGGATGCAAAGCTAAGAGTAAGGCCCTACTTCTTTCTCACCGTTCATAACTATTCGTATCTTCAGCACCACAATGCCAATAAGCAACAATGATTAAATAGAAGAATTCCTGAATATTTTTATCAATAACTTTAGAATAAACTGCAGATGAAATTGGACCACAAAAGTGAAATATTTCAGAACCTAAACGGAGCGAAAGGTGAGCAGGAAACGTGTGAATATATTGAAAAAAAAATCAGTATCTACGTGTTGCCCGAGTCGCTACTGCATACCACATATGCCATCATGTGCATGCTTCAGTAATGCTTGTAATTTCCCATGAGCTTCTTGTAAAACCACGCTTCTCTTTCACAGCTGAATCACAACTTGTAGCTGACGAAAACAGCGTGTGGTTTGAAAACACGCTTTATGGCACCAAACCTGTCGTGCTTCATGGCAATGGACCGTCAAAGGTATACAATCTTTAAACCTGTTCTAAATTAGGCGCGACGCGTGCATATGAACCAAAGGGCGTGGCCACAGGGGTTAAATTTCGAGTTTGACAACCGATGTCAACAATGGTGACTCCCATGACTGCTCTGACGTTTATCAACTACGGACTATCGCTATATCTGCATATTTCGCATTGCGTTTTCAGTGAAAGATGAGTAAAATATTCAACTTTATTATTGTAATTATAAATTATCGAACCTGCAAAGGAATCTTTTATTTGTTATATGCGCATTGTTTTTACAGTTGTTTTTGAACTACCTGGCAAACTACATCCCTAAAGGATGGAGTCCAAAAGAGGGCTGCCTAAGTTGTCTGGAAAACACTTTCAGTATGGATGATTATAAGGTATACGAGCTTTGCTCTTCGAGATCTTTACTACTCCTGTGATAGACGACTTTGTATCATCTCGTCATGTTTGTTTTACGGTTCTGTAAGTTAAAACTTTTTCATTTTGTAGACTGAAGATTATCCAAGTGTTCTGGTAGCCGTTTTTGTGGAAGCTCCAACGCCCTTCTTCTCGGAATCTCTAGAACGATTGGTATCAATGGAATACCCTCAAAGCAGAATTGATGTGTTTATACATAATGTGGTATGAAGATTTTCATCTCAAATCATCACCATTGATAATTAAAGAAACTTCAATAGTTGTTCGTCGCTGTTGCAGGAACCATATCATGAAAAGCAAATCCAGAATTTCATTTCCACGCACGGAAAATCTTACAATTCTGTGAAATATATCGCGCCAGGGGAATATTTCAGTGAAACCAAAGCCAGAAATTATGCTCTGTAAGTCCGCTCTTACTCAAGAACGTAAACCGGATTGTTTCGTTTATAGGACTAACGGTTCTCTCCAAATATTACATTAAGAATCTCTCTATATTTGTCCGGTGTTACCACGGAAGAAAGTGTCGTACCTGGATACTCTTTTCCAAAGAAAAAAATGCACTTTCAGGAGTCTAAGTTTAGCCAAAGAATTACAATACGCTAGTTATGCAATGTGCTTTACACCTTTATTATTTTTCAATAGTGAATACTGTCTTTCCAAACACTGTCAATATCTGTTTGTCATCGACTCCGATGTTGTATTGACCGAGCCGAAGACTTTGAAAATCCTCATGGAGCAAAACAGGTTTAGTTAAAACACTTGTACAAAGCATTTCTGCATTTGCCGTCATTGACTCGTTGTATTGCAGAATAATTAGCTGAAGCGTCTGTTTTCTAGATCAATAATTGCTCCAAAACTTAGCAAACACGGAAAGCTGTGGTCTAACTTCTGGGGGGACATTGGAAGTGATGGATTCTACGCACGATCAAGAGATTATGTCGAAATTGTCAACGGCAATAAAAAGTATAGAATGATATTTTGTTTATATGATAATGATATAGGAATGGGTGAGATTGATGAAAGAAACATTCCCGACTTTGATATTTCTTTGCCCCACCCCCAACATTTCCCTGCCCCACCCAAAGATTTCCCTGCCCCACCCAAATATTCTCCTGCCCTTATATGGCTCTACGCCCCAATCAGAATATATCTATCTAACAACCAAACTGTAATATTGTCTAGGGGAGTTTGGAACGTGCCTTATATAGCTTCAAGCTACCTGGCCCACCACACTGCCTTGAGACAAGTTAAAAACCCATACAGCAGCACGACTTTTGAGGCTGATATGGCATTCTGTGCGTCGATTAGGTCAAAGGTAAATGAACTACCCTGACAACAGACCGCTTTTATCGCATGTCTTTGAATAATGAGAGGATGTTGTTTGCAACGCGAAAATATGTTGAGCTAATTTTTACTGTGTTTATGGCTAGGGTATTTTTATGTACGTGAACAATCTTATGCCATTCGGTCGACTGCTGGACACGTCGATATTCACTACAACAAAGAAGCATGGAGATATGTATGAGATGGTTAATAATGTTCTCGTAAGTCTTTGGTATTGCAATGGAAATTTAGATCATGATTTTTTGCAAGATTTAGTAAATGCATAGGTCAAAGTCTATGGTCGACTGCCTCACAAACGAACTGCCATGAAATTTATTTCTTTTCGTTGGGTAGGACTGGGAAGCGAAGTATCTTCATCCGGACTGGTATAAGTTGAGGACGAAAGAGTGGAAGATGCCTGAGGTATTTAACTCTCACGATTGTGGTGCATGGTTGTAGGTACAATACAAAATGATAATCTTGTGACTTGATAAATGATATTTACCTTCCTGAACCACACACATATTCCACCCTAGCACTCCTCCACGTGGTGCGTGGTTTCAACATATTTATTTCATAATCATTTGCATTTGTTTCAGCCTTGCCCGGACGTATATTGGGTGCCACTATTCTCAGAAACATTCGCTTTACACCTGTGGCAGGTACGGAATACATTAATACCTTTCCTTGTCGGAACCACTATCTGATATAAATTTTTCTAACAATGTAAACGCCCTAATATAGGAATGCGAACACTTTGGCGGGTGGTCTGGCGGGGGTCACAAGGTAAAAACTGACAAAAATCTTTTTCATATAACCATATAGAATTGTAGAAAAGACATTATCTTATGTTGACTATGCTTCTAATCAGTACCATTCTCTCTCTCTCTCTCTCATAGGATAATCGTATTGCTGGTGGTTACGAGAACGTTCCGACCGTTGATATCCATATGAAACAGGTGAAATAACTTATTCAACTTTGATCTAACTGAATGATATCGCTTCTAAAATATCATCAACTGCTACTGATTATCTAATGACACTGACTCGTGATATTGCAGATTGCTTTCGAAGCACACTGGATGCATTTCTTAAAGACATACGTTGCGCCCATAGCAAATCATATTTTCACTGGATATTATTCTGAGGTAAGGTTTCGAACAGTCTTATACTCCATATTATAACCGTTTTCCTATACAAACGAAATCGTATTTGAAAAATGGATTTTTATATTGGTTTTATATTTTGTTCTCAAGAAATACTTATTGGTCTCCGCGCAGTTTTACACTCCCAACTGCATGGAGGAAGTCCCATAGCTAACTACTGTATAACTACTAACTTTATGCCTTGGTTTAGTTACTGCATGGATCACCTTTATGAGTTCTGCATTAAAGAACTCATATTGTCTTAAAGAACTCAATTGTACTTGTCTTTTATGTCGCAGGCGCGGGCTTATATGAACTTCGTGGTAAAATACCATCCAGATAAACAATTCCTCCTCCGACCTCATCACGATTCTTCGACTTATACTATCAATGTCGCTCTAAATAAACGTGGGGTTGATTATGAGGTAAGATAGCCTTTAAACATGCTCTCTATTGAATATGGCTGGCACTTTAAATTTACGACTGTTCGTTGCTTTCCCAACGAAACATAGTAAACTCAAAGACGTCGACGTTAGTCATAGTTCTAGTCACCTGAATTACAATTCTGAAGAACAATTCTATTAATTTCAACTGTTCTCCGTCGCCCAGTTTTTACCAAGCGAGCTGACGCAAACTCTGCTGCGGTATATTTGTGCGAAAACCATAGGGACATAATGATCTTTTCTGCTTTCTAGGGTGGCGGTGCCCGCTTTATTCGTTACGATTGTTCCGTACAGGATACGAGGGTTGGCTGGGCACTTATGCATCCGGGTCGACTCACACATCAACACGAGGGACTTCCCACCACTAATGGTACACGATATATCATGGTATCCTTCATTGATCCTTGAGAATCCGCTCCGTCTACAGAATTGAGAAATGTAGAAAATTAAAGAGTACTACGTTAATTTTTTGACGGACATGGAAGCAATTCTGGAAGCTAGACATAAGTCGCAATATATAAAGCTTAGTTTTTGTGTTGTCGAAATTGTCGTGAAGATCTCAAAATGCTCGATGTGAGAGTTTTGATACCTCTGTCAAAAAGAATGATAATGAGTACAGAAAATATATAACAAAAATATTCAACCGGGATACTTTACATCGTTGAGAATGTTTCTCGACTATTACGATATAATAGAAACTTGGCTTTGCAGCTATAATTATGACCTCTCAGAAAAATCAAAGCAATTTCGTATGGTCCTTTTAGAATATATCGCATTTTGTATTGCATCGATCTTTATAAAGTTAATTCATATTTAAATAGTATTTTTATAAAAAGATAAAATTATATACTTATAATAAAATTATCAAGGTTATATACGTTGACGTAGTGTCCTCGATTCGATTGGCTGGCTAAAGAGTAATCTCAGACTCAGGTTTATGATTTTAACCAAAGACCACGCCCTGAGTGTTGGGTGGCACTCGCCTTCAATCAAACCAAGTCTGAAGGATTGTAGCAAAAACAAATTAATAATTGTATTTGAAAAGCACAATTGTTTCAGCTTAAAGAACATTATCTACATCATAAATGTGGCTTTCTTGTACCACTTTACTCAGAAGCCCTTGTGGAGTGCCTCTCCACCTTCTTTGGTCGAGTGGGGTTTTCCCTTACGATTTCAGGCAATTCATATATGAAGTATTCCCAGCTGTTATTCCGGACGGAAGGCTCATCATATTTATGCATATTATATAAATCAAAACAATGGCAAAACTCCTCGAGAATGACGTGACGTGCACAATGCACATACAGTACGAAATCATCAACATTCAAAATTGTCTTGATTTATTTCCTTTTTACGATTGTTGAAAGCTTTCATCATTTGGCTTCACAGACTTGGTACGATATGCCACTAATGGTGGATATAGGCGAAGACGCTTTACAGGTAATGAAATGGCCACAAAGCCGGCTAAAATCGCGACGCTTTAATTCAAACCATATTGTATACATACTGTCCGCAAAACATTTGGCAGTCATTTGCTACTTCGTAGATATTCTAATTGGTTTTCGAATAACTTTATGCGTTCTAATTTTTTCGATTATAATTTCCGAATATTTTGCCTTATTTTAACGTTGAATTTTCTCGTTTGTCATACGTATATTTAGATTCTGCTTTATGATTTCGAATGTTTTGAGGTTTAGCGGTTCGCAATTAAATTCAATTAGAATATTTATTGTTGCTCCTTTTAAAACCCTAAACTGTCGGGGCTGATTAATGATTTATCCGTAGTGGTCATAAGGGGAGTTATTTAGTATCCTTTGTGGTTATTTGCGAGTTTTTATGACATGAATATACCGTCCAATACGATATAAATCTGTTTTTGGAAAGCCAATACTCACAAAGGATTGCATTTTTTAATTCAATTTATATGCTTATGTGATATCGTACGATCCTTTGTGTGTGTACAATTAGGATGTCTAAATATGTTCGACTGGTTTGACGTCTTTCCTCTGACTGCAAATCCCGTTGTTATTTACATTGTATGGTCAATGTTTGTTTACATTGTATCCTCAATGTAATGAGGGTTGACATTTTATGCAAGAGAGAATAAAAAAGTCCTGGATTCAAGCACTAGCAGGAATTAGCCTGTAGACGTGATGATTCACATACTGTGAAAACAATGCC
Source organism: Dendronephthya gigantea (assembly GCF_004324835.1). Classification (NCBI taxonomy): domain Eukaryota; kingdom Metazoa; phylum Cnidaria; class Anthozoa; order Malacalcyonacea; family Nephtheidae; genus Dendronephthya; species Dendronephthya gigantea. The sequence continues at coordinate 1,604,694 of NW_021163020.1, forward strand.
TACATCTAGGAAAATCAAATCATTCTACAATATATGAATTTATTATCAGTCTTATACAATATATGAATTTATTATCCCCTCCCCCAACTCCTAAGTTTGGCCCTGGCCTCTAGCTAGGAGTGGGTTTTAACAAAGAGTTACATGTAGATGATTCAAAGTGTTTTATCTGTCTAAATTGTTTTCTGTTATGATTTTTTAATTCCCAAATGACATGTCATGTCAGTGTGTCTAGAATCTAGTACTCCCTCCCTTACTCAACATAAATCTAACTGGTGAAGTCTCAATAATTAATGTTATATAGAATGGTGATTCACCAAAACATAAGGAGGAACAATCAGAATATCAGCTTCTTAAAGAAAGTGGAGGTAAACTATAAGTTACTTTGTTCTTGGTAAATTACTTAGAATTTCTTTCGATCATTCCATTTGTTGGTAGTAGGCTAGCAGCTTAGTTTTCTTGTCTGTCAGTTTGTTGCTATCAGTTGGGTTGTCATCATTTGTTAGATCATGATCATCATCATCCATCAGTTGGGACATTAATGATTCATTTTTCTGTTGGTTGGTTGGTTAAATACACCTCTTGGTGGTATAGGCTCTGCAGCAGTTCTCCTTGCAATCGACACATATACTTTACTGGTTTGATAATATCATTTTCCCTTCAGCTTTCCAAAATCCAAAGGTCAGACGAGAGTTGCTGCCAAAAACTAGAGAGAAGTCATCGATTAGGAATCTTTTCAGTTTCCTGAAGACTGTGATTGGAAAAGATTTAACGAAAGTAACAATGCCAGTGTGTTTTAATGAACCAATATCATTTCTACAAGTGAGTGTTGCTACTTCAGTTTGTCACTGAATTTTACCAGTGAGCCCAGAATGTTTGCACATAGATGATTCTTCATTTTAGCAATGAGGTTGCATACTTTTAGTTTGCTGCAAAAACTGATAAAATTTGTAAATCTTTGTGTCGCATTCATAGAGGCTATGTGAAGATCTTGCGTATGCGGACTTGCTCACGAAAGCTGCAGGTTTGTTCCTTGAGCAACGATGAGAAGAGTGTTCCAAGTGAAAGCATTAAATTATTGAAATCCTTGTTGTATATTTGTTTATAGAGTGCGGGGATTCGGTGGAAAGACTGGCGTATATTGCAGCTTTTATGGTGTCATCCTATTCCACTGTACCCGGAAGGTATTCCCTAATAGAGATCTTTTCACCAGCTACGTCTTCGTAACATTCCACGTCGTAGCTTCAAACACCGGCGTAGCTGAGAAGGAAATGAGGAATCCACTTCTCGTTTAGTCCAAATTGCTAATTATTTCAAAACCAAGGAAAAGATTTTCGCTGGCGCTCACGTCTCGCCACGCCCCATTATCTATATGTGACGCTGGTTATGACATGATGTTTGGGCCCCCATCTTTTTTTGCTCACTAAAGTAATGCGAAAACTACGTATTCTTTGTTTTAGATTTTGGAAACCATTTAATCCACTACTTGGGGAAACATTTGAATACATCAACGAGGAACATGGATACTCTGTTATCGCAGAGCAGGTATGCTATGCTCTGGATTTTGCCATTGCTCTGATGTTTGGAGTTCAAACTGTCGGAGAAATAATTAAAACAGGAACTTTGATGTCCCGGTATAACTTGGATTTCGCATGTATACTGGAAAAAAGTTTGATAATAATACAAACCCTTTAATTCGTTGTGTTTCATTCAATTTTTGATTTTTTTTGCAGGTATCGCACCATCCGCCTGTTTCAGTTCTCCACGCAGAATCATTGGATTGGGTATTCTGGCAGGAATATAAACTGGATACAAAATTCAGAGGACAGGTATTGATTAAGGAGGACTGTCAATTCAAAACGAAGGATAGTTTTCTGCAGTGGTCTACTTAGTTTACGGGGTTTTTTAGCTTTCGACTTTCTTTGTGCATTATTTCTTGTTCTCTTTTCGCTTGTAGTATGTCAAGGTTTGCCCCACAGGCAGTGTACATTTCAAGTTAAAGAAATCTGGAGATCATTATAGCTGGAAAAAGCCTAATACAATAATTCACAACATCATGTTTGGCACGCTTTGGGCAGAACACGTAAGCGTGGTTATCTGTTTTGTGATGGGTCAATCAGCATGCCTTGTCCAAAGAAAATGTGATAAAATTTGTCTGAAAGAATCTGAATTTTCTGTTGTTAGGATGGTGAGGTTGTTATAACTAATCATCAGACGAACGAAGCTTGTAGGATTCATTTTCAAACGCACAAACGGGTTCGAGAGAACTACAAAATTGTGACAGGTTAGTAAAGGTTTCTATAAACTGATGGCGTTTGGATGACTGCCGTCACGTGACAACAAAAATGTTTCTCAGATTCTTGTTTCTTTTCAGGCGAAATTCGAGATTCAAAAGGTCACATTTGTCTGCTATTAGATGGGAATTATGAAGAGAAAATGGAATACACGTCAGTTAACAAAGGTAAACGTACTAAACGCTCTTCAAATGAGCTGGCATTTTAGAAGATTTGCTTCCAAAAGATTTGAAGATGCGTTTCCAATTGCGATGATCGTGAGTATAATTTCAGACATTCTGCCGTCCTTTTTGTTGTAGGTTTGGATTCAGCTCCTATTCCGTTGTGGAAAGTGGCACCGAAACCTGAGATATCTTCACGGTTGGTAACATGTAATATGATATAATCCATTTGATGCTAATTCTTCTATGCGCTAAAACGTTCTTTCGTTCCTTCTTTCAGAATGTACGGTTTTACAACTTTTGCTATGCAACTCAATGAACCAGACGAAGGTAACATTTAGTGGTGGTGTTTGCATGCATGGCTTTATAAATATAAATGCAAATATAAATAAACAAATTGTCAGAAATGTAAGTTTGAGGGCTGGTATATGGGCACATCAATATTCTCTAAATTGAACCGTGATACTTCCAGCCACAACCTCATCCTAAAAGGTATAATTTGTAGATGTTCAGTGTCCGACGGATTGCAGAAAAAGACCGGATATACGACGATTAGAGGAAGGGAATGTGAGTGAAATGAAACTGGAATACGCTTCCATTTTTTGTCATTACTTCAACGACGTATTTCTTGCTTTCTCAGATTGAAGAAGCTGCGCGGGAAAAATGCAGGCTAGAAAACAAACAGCGACAAGCAAGGAAAGATAGGGAAATAGAGGAGAAACAATGGTCACCAAGGTATAGAAAGTTTGAACCAGTAGGGCCCATGTACCTCAAGACTTTATCACATTGCTGACATTTAAACTTTTTGTTAAGCTTGTTACACTTTGCGTGCCGAGCAACTAATGACCGCAACGCGAGCGAGCGCGCAATATAACACGTGGGCTGACGCAGCGCACCTCGACAGGAACACCTAACTTCCGGATCACGCGTGGTTTCCTCGCTATTAACTTTGGTTATTGAATAACCTCATTAACTAATTGAGGATGCGAATATGGTTCATATCATATCTTCATATCGTTTTAAAACAGGTGGTTTAAATTACTAGAAGATGCAGATTCAAAAACCCCTTGTCATATGTACCAAGGTGGATACTGGAGATCAAAATACAATGACTGTTTCGAAGATATGGCAGATATATATTGAAAATCTTGGATGAAATAATGTTTAGCCTACGTTATCGCTATTTTTTGGCTATGTGATAGCTATTAGTATTTAAGAAAAATGCAGTTATTTATGTTATACAATTGGTTCGAAATTATTTATATATATATAGTCGCCATTATTGAAGGGAATACAAAAGTAATTAATTTTAAATGGAGCAAACGATATATTTTCATGATCGATAGCTCACGGTGAACCGAGTTTCCCCTTTCACGACACGAGAGCAAATCTAAACGACGTACATTTATATATTTTAACATCTATCTCTGTCAAATAGTAACACACTTTTAGGTTATGATGCTGTTATACCTCAGGGTTAGTACGAGAACCTTTCTGCTGGCAGAAAACGTTGTTCCACGTTAATTATAACTTATTATAAGCCTGAAAATCTGTTTTAAGTTCATCTCAAAAGTTTGCTTAATGCGTGTAATATATGCTTTGAAATAAATTTGTTGTTTGACGAGTGACGTTTTAGTACTTTTTTGTGGTGTTTCATTCACTTTTAGGTAAAGCACAGCGTAAAGAGATCTCAGAGACACAACTAAATAGCTGTGCATGGTATCGATAAATAGATTACATAAATTCTGTGCAGGTTTGGATTATTTGCAGCCGTGATTTTGGGTAGGTTTAGAGGAGTGTTGACCTCCTTAGGCACGCCACTTGGTGGAAGATATGTGAAGGATGTACAAAGAGATTTAAGAAACAAAAGATTGACATTAAACATGTAAGGACAGAGAAAGATGAACAGAAGAATGGTAGAAGGATATATGAAAAGATTGGTTGGCAGGAAACAAGACAGACAATTAGTAATATTCTGGAAGAAGGTAAGAGTATGAGAGGATTACAAGTTAAACAGATTCTCAGTAAACACATCAAACGTTTTGACCACTAACTTTATTAAACATAAAAATTTACAATGTTCAGCTGGTAGGTGACTGTTCTATTTGTGTAGACAAGTCAATTGTATCATTATCAACAGTTTTTTTGTCAATATGAGATGTCTGCTGTTCGTCAATTTCTAAAGAGACAATATGTTTTCCAGGAATCATAGCCAGACCTAATATTCTTGGATCTTCATTCTCATAATCTACAAAAAATCCAGAAATTTTATTGTCTTTGGAGGTAATCTAGAAAATGGTGATTTATATGTTTACTACCTTCACCATGCACAAACTCTTGACAAGATCCAAGAATGATGTTCATTTCTTGGTCTGTACACAAGAATGATCCTATTAGCCGCCGCCCATCTGATATTTTTACTTTGAGAGTTTTATTTAACCAACTTTGTAACAAAGCCTTGGATGGTGGTGTTGGTGGGTTTGTCTCATCGGACATCTAGGATACAGAATATAAAATTAAATTGGGTGCATTTGGGGACATGGCCCATACCCAATCCTCGAACAACTTTACACGAACAGTGCCTAACGTAACATGACAATAAACTTCAAATATTTAAAGCATATTATAAAATAAAGTGAATACCGTGTAAAATGTCTTGTAACCAGTGTTAACCATAGAGATTTCGACGATCCGCCATATTTGTTTCTTTCTGTTTAAGCGCGGGAGTTTCCGGTATCTAGCGAAAGTGGCGCGAAGTACTTTCGAGCACTGCCATATATGGTGTTTTTGCAGCGAAACGGCTTCCGATGATTACCTTATATGGAGGAAATCGTCATAATTAACGTTAAACAATTCCCTTGAGTGCAGTGAAGTGACGCAGTGGAAATTGTTGTTGTTTGGGGTGTTTCTTTTATATTTTTAAATTTTCAAATTAAATCTTTTGCATCCTGCGTGTATTTGGTAATTTTCCGTAGTTGTTTGTAAGTATTCGTAAAGGCCAAAGATTCTTCTACCTGTCTGACGCTGTATTGAGAGGTTTAGAAATAAAATAAAGCTAGAAATATGGATTTAAAGATCGCTGTTGTTTGTTCAAGTAACCAAAACCGAAGTATGGAGGCTCACAAATTCTTAAGGTAAAAGTCGCTAAAATTGTTAATATTTGCCTGCGATTGTTGATATTTTTGTCTCTGTACATAGCATATTTCACCTAGAGTAGGTTTTAAGATAATACTCGGGGTTTTTTGTAGTAAAAAAGGGTTTAATGTGAAATCATATGGATCTGGCAATCAAGTGAAGCTTCCTGGTGCGGCACAAAATCAACCGAACGTTTATTCGTTTAACACGACATACGATGAAATGTACAAAGACCTTATCCGTAAAGACAGACAACTGTATCCGTACACATTGGATGTTTCATGATTTCTGCTCCTTTTGCCAATATTTATGGTATATTTTTCTCCCCAAGTCATGTCGGCTTGGGGCTTTTTGTGTTGTGTCTTTGTTCTCATACCATAGGTGTTTTATGTTTTCTTCTATCACATTTTCTTTACTCCTGTCTCTCAATAGTGAAGAGTGGCTCCCTAGTGTATATAAGTTGTACTGGGTACCATTAGAGTTTATATTTTGGGATTTTGATGGTTTAGGGGAAAGAGAAAGTTTAGTTAATGTAAAAATAATTTATTTTTACAGTCCCGTTGTTTTCAGTTGAGCATCTAAGAATTATTTTATGTGGATACTGGATAATATCCAGCGAAAAAGTTAGAATTAATTAGTGCTAGGGTGTTGTGTTAATCACCTGTTTTGTGATTGTAACATGAACTGGTGACCTTTAATTGCAACATTTTCCACCCTGTATTTGTCTTGCAAAGTTTAATCTCCATGTTGTATCTCCATGTTTTGAACTACTGTGGCCCTTGAATTTCTCAGAAACCACCTCTAATTCGATTCTTTAGCCTTGTGGGTTTTGGCATTTTTGGGGTGGGTTGGGATTGACTTTTTTAGGTACTTTGTGGTTAGATGGATGCAGATGCTTTGGAAGAACCCCTCATGACTGCAAAAAGCTTGGCCATGATTTGGATACCTTGTATTATACTGAAGAAATAGACTAACTGTTCAATGAAGAACTGTATAATTAGCTGTTGTAGGTACCATAAGAGTAAAGGTGAGGTATTGTAAGAATTTCAAAGTTTCAGACACTTGAATATGGTTATGAATAATGTAATCCCCACATTCCCTTCAAATAAAGAATTAATCTAGTTTATATTTGCTTGACTATAGCAATGAATTTTGCATTTCAGTTTAGTTCGTTGGATTTCGAGTTTCTGATTTTGTGGGTGTATTAACCTGCATTTGTTTTCATGAGTACAAAAGAAGAATGTCATTGCCAATGTGCGATTCTTAAAAATCTTCTTGATGCAATCAGCACAAATATCATGCCTAATAGTAAATAGCGGCCATATTTTGCTTTTAAGCTTAATCTACTATATCTGTCCTTTCAATGTTGACATTGACTATCCATTGAAAATTATAAACATGTTAATCTAATGGTGATAAAAGTTCATCTGGGTCAACCTTGAAATGTCCAAGATTTGCTGCTCACCTGATTCTGCGATATTGGACCAGTGATACAAATTTATCAAACCAGGATAGCTAAGTGGTTGGAATTAACTTTCTCTGAGAAAACCAAAATCAATGAGCTACAAAAAGGCTACATTCCAAGTTATGCCAAATGCCATGTCAATACATGAAATAGTCCCCAAACATAACACTGACCCCTGCTGGAAGATCTGGAATTTGTAATCGTTTTGGAAAGAAAATGATTTCAGGTGAGTGCCTGGGTTTCCTAATTAGAATCCTGCAAAACACAACAACCCTAAAACTAGTAACTATCTGACCTTGTTACAAAGTGTAAAAGCGAGCGCTCGTTGTAAACGATTAAAAAATTGTAGTTGTAATACAAGAGATGTTAAAAGGATTTCCAAATGAAAAAATACTATCACGTGTAAAACGTATTCGACAAACTGAGGCATTAGATTTATAAAACATAAAGGTAATGTCGCTAACTATGCTAATTAGCTGCTTGTATGCGGTGTATATGTAGGTATAACACGAGATTAATCCATGACCGTCGGGGCCTGCGCAGGTGAATATTTGTGAGATTTTATGTACGGGAAGATTCCTGGCTGGCAAGGCAACGTATGATGGTATAAATCGAGTAGCGCCCACATTGATTAATTGATTGGTTCAGTGATTAGTAAGCTCTCAAATTCCTTCCAATAAAGTAATTTCTGGGGAAAACATGTGAAAAGACGTCTGTTTGAAAAGTAGACATTGTTCAGAAAATCTAACCAGTGAAAATAGTGCCAGTGGCGTATGCTGTCGGGACTGAGAGAAAAAGAAAGCGCTTTGAAACAGGCGATGTTTAAGCCGCTTCATTCAAACTAAATATAGAAATGAATTTGATAATAAGATTGATCACGTCGGTGTTTGAAATGAAGTATCTTTGTATCTGGTAACATTGTAAATTTTGAAGACGACCTAGAATTAATTCACTTATAATTAGCAATTTAACACAAATAGTTTGAACTTTCAATCGTGAACTTTCAAACAATTTTAAATCCGACTACATCATGGTGGGAAGAATTCCATAATAAAATACTTCAGAAAGCCACGCCCAAAACCACTTAAATCGAGTGTTTCACATACTTTAGGCTACCAGTGGTAGGGGCACTTCTAAATAGCGGGTCAACAGTTGCAAAGGCCCTGGGTTTCGAGGCTTACTTTAGGGCGTGGTCTAAATCGTGCTGGGTTTTTAGTTTCACACAATGGCATCGTCCAGCAACCTTCCTCTCGCCGATAATGCATTGTTTTATCTGGCAACCGGAGTTGCTCTTTGAGTAGCCTTGCTCTTTGAGTCGGCAAGTCAGGTCCGCAGAAAGTGATTCCGAGTAATAATTGAGTCTTCAGACTTTCCTAGCTTACTCCCGAGTGACTTCTTGAAGAATTGTATTATCTTTCATTCACGTGTATAGTGAGATTGAGAGACGTCGTCATCCTGATTACTTACTCCCCGATAGCGTAAATCCATCTCTTGTTCGACACCTTCAGGACCTTTTGGGTAGCCGTATTGCAGTGTATTTTCCAGAAGCTTGATTGAGATTTTGAGACGCTATCGGTTGAGCCCTGGCAGATAACTTCCATTGGGAAGTGATAATGGAGGACTTATCAAGGACAAGGAAATGTTCATTTTGAACTGTCTCTTTGTGTTGGAATGGACGTTTCAGATTGCATGTTCTCAGAATGCGGGAAGCCGATGGACAAAACCACTATGATTTAGGAAGCGTAACGGGTTCGGTGGCTTTGACGGACGCCGGTTTGAGCATATTTTGCGGAATATTTCATGGAAGAAAGATATTCAAAAACCAAGGAGCATCGAGTAATTGCGGGAGTGCTGCTGCTGTCTGAATGTGTGCACTTGTGCGTCTTCGGCGACAATAACTTTGAATGAGGTTGTCTTTTTATCCTGTTCAAGCCATCTCGATCGTGTCTTTCAACGTGGGATTAGCCTGATGTATTGACTGATTAGTTTACCCATCATATTTTTGCAATATGAAGGACAGTGATTGTTTTGGAGAGAATAGGTCGGCATGATGTGAACCAGAATGCTTCGCAACTTTAATCTTCGGAACGTCACAACTTGTGGTCCATTGCCGCTATCAATTCATTGCCTTGTTGAATTGAAAAATGCAGTTAATGTTATAACAAAGATCCTGCATTGCGCATGTCTTTTCTTTCGTGTAAGAATGTGATTAGATTTCTACTTAAGTTGAGGATCCATTCACGATAAATAAATATCGCTGATAGACAGACAATAGCATATATAGGGATTAGCACAGGAACAATATGCCTCGCAGTTTCTGTATTTATGTAGCCTCAAGCAAAATTACTGAATTTGTTTCCTAGAAATAATTACGTTAATTTGCGGGATAAGTGACACCACATGTGAAAACCGAACATCACCAATCAAGTTAGAATCGTACCTCAATTTTTTGCACTCGCAGACAATTTTACATGTCTTATTGGGGAAAACGAGGATCACGCTTTGACCAGCCCAAATCCTTCACGATCAATTGATTGATTATGAATCCTGTTGTGGTTTAACCGAGACAACATTATTTTATCCTAAATTTTTTGCTCTATTTTTTACACTTAAACCTTAAGACAACAAAACTCGTATATAATAAAGTTAAACGGGAAAAAGAACTTTAGCAATCTTTGCCGAAGTTGAAATTGAGCGGGTTTAAACTGTTTAGCAAAGTTGTAGAGAATTCAAGAATGTACTGCCTAGTTAGGTTTACAACTTGAAACTGCGTCAACTTTAGCTGTAGACAACGTATTTATGCAACTAGTAACTATGCATGAGGCCAGCTGGTCCTTGTATCGAATCTCTAGAGAATAATGGCGTGTTTTCGCCACAGATCATGAAAGTTCATGATTATTGCTATTTTAGGGAAGAGAACGTGGACAAGCCGGTGGCATGAGGGTGGGGAGATTTCAACAGCAAGGATGCTGATTGAGAACCTAGGAATTGTCCACGAGATAGCTGACCCCTTAAAATGATGATGATTCACTATGATCTTATATTGACTTAAGCCGGTTTTCCACTAGCGATATATTTCGCGCGAAGCGACATTTTACTTTTGTTTCAGAGCTATCAACTGCAACCATCTGGAACAAATTGCTCAAATACAAAGGAATAAAGTCGCTTCGCGCGAAAAATATCGCTAGTGGAAAACCGGCTTTAGCTTGCCGTTGCATGGGGAACCACTCTTCAATGACGTTTCCCAGAATCATAACATGCTCCATTCTTTTTCGCTTCTATTCTACTCCTTTCTGTATTACCTTTCGTGTTTTCATTTATACTCGTACTAAGTTTGATAAACCCAACAGTAAAACAATATGAACAATCATCGTTTTGTATCTTCGTTTTGTATACTGCTAGTTAGTAGTGTAGCGATATTATTTACAGCGAAGATTCCTTAACTCAGGATTCTCAGATACACACAGAATGGAATTCTCCACATGTTAGATAGAAATAGAAGAATAAAAGCAAGACCCGAAAGATTTCAAGATACGACAGAATCCTTCGACATCGTTATTACCGCTGAAGAAAGAGTGTATGATCAAGTGGTTGAAAGTATGCGAATAGTTTTACCTTTTTTTCATAGAAACCTTTTAACCTCTAAACTATATTCCCCTCCAATCTAATTGGTAGAATTGTTTACCTCGATTTTCTTTGAATCACACTTTAGGCGATAATATTCTGCTGTTTACACGATCTAACTTTGTTTTCTTTCCAATGAAGGTTTGGAAAGTCGAGTACCAGTGACGTATTCACCAGTTCACGTGATAAACGTCGATATACAAGATAACCATGAAGAAGCAACGTTAGGTGCTTTCCTCGTTTGCAGTCTCTGTGAAAAGGTAAATTTTCAAGGCCAAAAACTCCTCTTTTCTACATCTATTCTAACCCCAAATTGCTTTCCAACGCAGTACTCCTTCGAACTATAAGACACTTTATTCCTCTTCTATTTAACTTCGTCCGCTCGCCAGGGCTTGCTTATCTCTCCGTCAGATATTATAGCACAGCTCAATATTTTTCAAATATTTCTAGATATCCAAGGCGGAAGACACTGAAGGCGAAATCGACGAAATTCTCGAATCATTCGAACGCAAAAACAGCAATAGGAACATTCTACACACTGTTGCGTTTTACTAAATAATAGAACAGAACAACTGACATAAATATAACCCGATTCATGCATGACCATGGCTTGCACTATTTTGACGCGGTTTCCCCTGGAGAAATGATGCAAGCCATGTAATGATGTGAATAATGAAAGAATATCACGGTAGTGTGTTAACAAGTGATGGTAGATAGAGCGAAATTCTCCTTTCTCGCGACGCCATTTTGGACTACGGAGAATTTGGTGAAGTCAAGTTAAAAGAATAATAGCTTTAGAAGAATAATCATTCGGTGAATTGATATGTATTTCAAATATTTCACACCGCGTAGATATACAATTTCTGCAAGAATGTACCCGCGAATTTGATAGGTTTCGTGAGAAAGGCTAATTTCGAAAGAAATGTAATAATTTACGTCGCTTTAAAATCGCTTAAACCATGCACACCACAATTGACTTATTTATTGTGTATGAAGTTTCGATTAGAGAATATTTTGTAAATATAGTGTTGATATAAAATATTTAGAAAGATGTATTTCTGTGGTGGGATATATGATATAAAAATGTAGTTCTCGTCGAGAGAACTTCTGCGGTCATCATTGAATATAGTGTTTCGTCTGTTATCAAAAAGGTGTAGTTAGGACTTTCATTGTATTGTATTGTATCGTTTAGGTATATGCACGTTTTTGTGGTGTATATGCATTCGCAATAAAATCAAAATATTGGCAGAATTGTTTAAATGTATTTTAATTACTTCCTATAAGGTATACTGTCTAAAACAGGCAAAAAATACTTTTCGATAAGAATTTCATTGCAAGGGGATCTTTAGGAACAACTGGCAAAATATCAAAAATATTTCACGCTTCTTGGCCAAAAAAGATTGCGCGCGTCAACTTCCCAACGTTCTCTGCGCGCTTGCTTCAACTCGAAGTCAAATTAAGCGTCTGCTGACGAGAACGAAACAAGAATTAAACATGAAGTACCCGCATAGGTCAGAGCCTGCGATTTATGGAAACTTTTCAATGAAAAGGAATGGAATACATTTTTAACTTTCTTCCGTTGTTTCATCCGTTCTCAATATAAATGGACGAAGTATCAAGCGCTGTTGTTCGAGTACCTAGAGGGGGAGATAAAGTATATAAGGATCAGTGCATTTATTGTTTTCAAACACCGGTAAGTGATCCTGAATTCTGATCGATTATCATTTTATATAATTCTATATACTTTCACTACTGGACCAGTGTACCTCGTGTAGTAATAGGCGAGGGTTTCTTATTACCGATCAAAGGTCCATTTGAATAATAAAGTTTCGCGTTGCTTTTCTAATGCAAACTGCCATTAGATTTTATTCCTTGTTGAATTATATTCATCAATACATATTTTAGAAATTTGATGGTGGTTTATATATTTGTCTCAACTCGTTTCTCGGATTTTGTGTTGACCATGTCAAACTCTACCGCGACAAAACCGGCAGAAGAGTCTACTTACATTATAAACAACTGATAAGGGTAAGATTTCATCAGTTTCTTCACACTTCTCAAAGTTTATGTTCAATGAATGAATTAAACATGATGTTTCCATGGTATTCCTTAGCCCAAGGATGAGTCTCAAACACCAGTTGATGATCCACCAAAAAAGAAACCAACCAAAATGGCCATAGGTAGAATAACATGAATACTTCTCATAGTTCTGCTCTTCCTAAACAATATATAATTGAACACAATCCCTTTAAATTTCATATTTATTATGTATAGGTGTAGAAGGCGGTTTTGATCTTGATGAAGTGAAGGTTATTGTTACTTTTATTAAATTCTCATTTGTAATATTGTGCGGCCATCCCAGTGTATTCCTCTTCACACCATAATTTGACCATTCCATTTGTTCCATTCTCTCCTTTAACTTCCGAATCCCCATTCCTCTAACTCCAGCTTGAATATGAAGATCTTTATTCGCTGATTGTTCTCAACAACGACAAGGAAGACACAGTTTTTGCTTTTCCTAATGAACAAATACCTGAACAGGTTAGGAACAATGACAAATACATCTATCTTTAACATTGATTTAACAACACTAATAAAATGCATGTAATTCCATCCAGGTTCGACTATCAATAACTGGAATAATAACAACAAATACCTCAGCATTTTCTGAAAAGATTTCCTCTTGGAGTGAAGAGAAAAGATCTGTCTCGAAGTATAAACAATCTAATGATTGCTCCATGTTGAATTGACATTTATTTCAACGTGTTTTTCCATGTCTTAATATCCTGTGAAAACGCCCGAATATAACCGCATATTCTATTTTCTTTTTCTTATTTCTCTATTATTCAAGTTGTTTACAAAGTGTAGCTAAGATCTAGAATAGATCTGCAAAATTTTACACGATACTTACAGAAATGTTTTTCCGCTGTTTAGGTACGCAGAACACCTCAAACAAGTAGATAATGGCGTGAAAATCCCACCGAGGTAACAGTGCAAACTATTGCGAGAAAATTTGTAATATTTTCTATCCATGATTCATTATTTCTTAACTTCAGTGGATGGAAATGCGGAAATTGTGACCTCACACAAAATTTATGGCTGAATTTGACAGACGGCAAAATTTTATGTGGAAGAAAATTCTACGACGGTAAAAAGTCCTGCCTCCTGGCTTTAAATTTTCTTGATTAAATATTTGAATCAATTTTGCAATACCAATGGCGTTATTTTTCTCGTTAATCGTTTTAATTGTGATCAACGCGCGGAGATCTTTGAGTAAACTTCTAGCGAATTTATTTTTTGTATTACCAGGTTCGGGAGGGAACAACCACGCTTTGGAATACTTTAAAGAAACTGGATATCCGCTCTGTGTGAAACTTGGAACCATAACACAAAGTGAAGCTGGTAGGGAATACAAGAAAGGATTGCGTACTTATATAATAGCCTGCATGGGTGTCTGACTCTTAATTAACTCAGGAAATATCGACATCGTAGCAACTAGAACTTTAAAATCTTTATTTTTCAGATGTATTCTCATATGCTGAAGACGATATGGTGGAAGATCCGTTTCTTTCGAAACATTTGGCACATTTTGGCATAAACATCGCTGCCTTAGAAAAGGTTATGCTTTGTCTTAGATAAGCACGATTCATTCTGTGTTGAATTCTATCGTTTTTGACACGAGCGTTGTGTTTATTTTAGACGGACCGAACAATGACGGAGCTCGAGATTGAAATGAACATGAAACTACAATTAGAATTTGATGCTATTCAGGTGTGTGTGTATTCCAACGTCGCGAGATCACCTGGTTAATATTTTCAAATTTAAAGATATGCGAGATTCATCTTTTAACTTGAATAACTTGTTATTCAGGAATCTGGTAAAAAGTTAACGCCACTTTTTGGCCCTGGCTTCACTGGTCTACACAACTTAGGAAATAGGCAAGCTTATTCTTATATTTTTTAAATTGAAATCCTTTCGTTTCCGCTTATTTCCTCCTTTTCATTTGTCTAGCTGTTACATGAACTCTGTCGTACAAGTTTTGTTTTCTCTTCCGGAATTTAACGAGAGGTAAATATGTGTACATCCATGAGAATAACAGAGACGAAAGCTAATTTTACAATTAATTTCACTCTTAAATAAAACACAAGGTACACGCATTCGCGAGAAAAAATATTCCAAGAGCGGCCAATCCAAGCAGTGGAGGATTTTGATGTACAAATGTAAGATAAATATTTTAGCTTCATTTCGGCAACGTGCATGCGCACTATAAATTTGAATAATAATATAAATTATATTCAGGTCAAAACTTGGTCATGGTCTCCTGTCAGGTGACTACTCGATACCCCCAAAGATTAACGGGACTGATGAAGAGAAAGCTGCAGCCGAGGTTTGTCTAAATCTTGATTTTTTTTCTGTGTTTAATACAGGATATATATATATATATATATATATATCCGTAATACGATTCAATTTTACTTATTTCCAGGACCTCCGCGGTATTTCTCCTCACATGTTCAAATCTCTTGTTGGCAAAGGTCATGCAGAGTTTTCAACTAACCGTCAACAGGACGCCCAGGAATATTTACTCTACTTACTTGATATGATAGATAAACTACAGGTTAGTTTAGTGACGAAATCCCACACTTATATTTTGAAATAAACAGAATAGTTAGCTTTGGTTTTTTTCTTTTGAATGACTTTGAGGCAATCCCTTGTAAGATTCCCAGTTTACATGATTTCTAAAAAATGTGTTCTAGAGAAAATCGTCCACAACAAATAATCCAGTTGATAATTTCAGATTTAAAGTAAGTAAACGCCATATTTTGTATTCATTTGTTCACATTGTCGCCATTGTTGAATAGAAAAGCAATGGTTCAAATCACAAACCGTTGCTACAGAGTCTACTTTGAAGAAGTAGCTAAATGGTAATTTCTTAGGTTGAAGACAGGATTGAGTGTATCGAATCAAAGAAAGTGAAATATCATTGTCGAGAGGATTTAGCATGGTCATTGTCTATACCAATGGAGGAAATAGTTAACAAAGGTTTGTCGAGATACAGGGAAGATTCATAGAAGAACAAAATGAAGTATAGTTGTTGTATTTATTTGTTTTGGATAATATTTTATAATTCTACTTTGGTATTTTACATTTAAAGATGAGTACGAGGCGTTTGAAAGATACCGAGAAGAAATGGAAAAGAATAATGAAAAAATGTAAGTTTTTCAACAAAAAATATCCGTATGTTCAGTATTTTAACTGATTATGTTAAGTTTTCCCTCTTATTTTTTAAAGAGATCCCGAAAAAGTTGTTCGTCTCCGGATACCGCTGACCACATGCATAAAAAACTTTGCTCAGGATGACGTCATAGATGGTTTTTACAGTACAGCTTTGGAGCGAAAGTCTGTTGTCAAAAAGTATGTTTATGCCTGCTTGAAACGATATGGCGGGAAAAATTAAGATCCTGCACATATAGCGGGAAAATTATTGCCTATAAATTCATCACGATAAATTCATCATACATATTTTGTTCGTTTTTAGAACGACTCGTTTTCAAACTTTTCCAAATTACCTTCTTATTCACATGAGAAAGTTCACAATTGGAGAGGACTGGACTCCCAAGAAACTCGGTAGGTTTTGGGGAAAGAGGATGTATTTCATCGACTAGTTTCATCGATATATTTTAGTGAAGATTGTAGTGAGCTAATAAATTAAGGTGTATTTGCCAGACATTGCCTTTGATGTGGATGACGTCATCGATATAAGTGAGCTACGCGGTTATGGTCTGCAGCCTGGGGAAGAAGAGTTACCAGACCTCGTGGATGAACGTCAAAGCGGTATTTATTGCACAAACGCAATGCATTGTGTACATCGATAAAAACGTTCTCACATTAGTAAATTCAATTTCTTTGTTTTCGCTTTTTTTAGCCCCTCAAGTTGATGAAAATTCTGTACAACAGCTAACGGCGATGGGTTTCCCACTTAATGGCTGTAGAAGAGCAGTTTACAGCACTGGAAATAGCGGTAAAGAGAAACACTGATCTCGCAATAGTGGAATGATAAGTGTTCTATCAAATAACAACGGTGCTTTTCCCCCTAGGCGTCGAGGCTGCCATGAATTGGATATTTGACCATCAAAATGACCCAGGTAATTTTCAGATTTGTTGTGGACATAAAATTTCTGTGATTTAGCTTGTCGTTGTTACCTGTCCATGCTGTCCTTTTTTTAGACTTCAACGAGCCCTTACAAAGTCCGTCTGGTGGGAAAAAGACATCACAGATGACTGTGAACGAAGAATCACTTGCGATGTTAATGTCCATGGGTTTTAACCAAAACCAGGCGACGAAAGCATTAAGAATGACGGTATCAACACCATTATCGTTGTAGAAACTAGAATTGCGTGTGGAACTTATGGATAGCTTGGAAAACAACGATGTTTTATATTTAGGAAAACAATTTAGAACGCGCAGCAGATTGGATATTTTCGCATGCCGCGGAATTGGACGAAATGGAAACGGATGAACCACAAGAGCAAACTGGGCCCAAATGTCCCGATGGAGAGGGAAGTAAGTTGATTATTTTCGTTTGTTTTAGCTTTGTTTCAGAGGCTTTTTTTTATAACCCGCTAAAGAATTAAACACCTTTCCCACTCGTTTCTTAGAATATCAATTAATTGCTCTGATAAGTCACATGGGAACCTCAACATCATGTGGGCATTATGTATGTCATATATTGAAGGAAGGAAGGTGAGAGAGGTATCTGTATGTTCTTGCTTTCGGCTCAATAGCTTTGTCCATGCCAATACTTTCTGTTCATCATTTCAGATGGATAATCTTCAACGATCGAAAAGTAGCTGTCTCAGAAAATCCTCCGAAAAGTTTAGCTTACTTATATCTTTATAAAAGACTCTAACGGTTTTTAATAGAAAATAATATAAGCGAGTTTACAATTGTTATTTTGCTATAATTTAAAAAATACCTGGCCATCGCAGGAAACTCCTTACCAAAATTTGTTGTGTGCGTCGGTTGCGCATGCGTTGCTGTGTTTTGAACTCGTCCACTGACCAGATGAAACCTGGCAACGCAGGCTCATTCGTTCTTTTTATTCACGCGTTCAAAAATTGTGAAACAGTAAAACACGTGCTAGAGTGAAAATTTGTTCTTTTTAACGTTTTTAAACAAAATGGGAAAGGATAAAGCTAGTAAAAAGGTAGGTCTATGAATGCTCTAACTCGATTCCTACTCAAAGTGTTAAAGTGCATGTTCTGTTCTGCGAAATTCGGGGACAATGATCAGTCTGTTGGCCATCGCTGCCATGCTTTGCTTAGATTTGTTTATGCCTTGCTGTGTAAACAGCTTTCCTGCGTTTGATAAATTGGTTGGAATATGTGTTATGCTTTCGCCCCTTAGTTTTTTGTTATATAGCTAATAAGCAAGAGTATAAATTATAAGGATGGTTGTGTGCCAGGGTGCATTCGGTGTAGACAAATCGGAATATCTTCGGCGTAGAGTTAGGGTATCCTTGGCGTACTGGCGTAAAATCAACTTTCCTTGGCGTAGTGGCGTACACTGTTTTTAACTTGTCGGCGCATAAATACCGGATAAACACACCAAACTTTGTAATTCAAAGGTCCACATACACACCGACTTCAACTGCATGCATTTAAGTATTTTAAATTTTATTCAACAAAGGCATTTAACTTCTTAAAAATGGTCCTCTAAACGTGTAGCATTTTTTGACTCACGAGTCGAACGTCCTGGCGAGTCTGCGATCGGCGTAACGTCCTGGAGTGGGTGACACCGCGGAAATTGGTATAGGCTTAGCCGCAATTCTCGATACTTAGACTTCAAACTTGGTGAGGAAAAAGATTTATAAATATTCAAGAAAATATGTCTTGCACAAAAGATTTGAAGCTTGCTCACGGTAAAAACGAATCGTCTGAATTAATAACCTTGTGTATACTTTAAGCCTCAAAATGGCCATTTCACAGCGGTCAGATGTGTATGATGAGCTGTCAAAAGATTGCAGAATGCGTATTCAGAAGAAAAATTGAACTTTTTTAAGATATTCAAAAGGTTTCTCTTTGATAGGGCGATACAGAAATGCACAATTGTGAACCAGCGATTAGATTTTCGGGTTGAAACGTCTTAAACACCAATTTCTGCGGTGTCGGAGTGGGTAATTGTCGTAAGTATGGCCCAGGGTGGGAAGTTGGCGTAATGTTAAGATTGCTTTGGCGTATCTTCGGCGTGTGATATACACCGAATGCACCCTGGGTTGTGTGGCTAAGGAAGATCGTATTAAATCACCAAGTTTATCATTGAGTGACCTCGTGCCATCCAATTTATGTAATATTTTATATCTTAACAATATTGAAAATTGAATGATGGTTGCTGGCAGGTATATTTTGCTCATGGTTTATTCTATATAAAGGGTGATCTGGTATGGTCGATGGGGCCCAGTCTTTACAGTCAAGTATTTTATTCAATTGCTAAAATTAAATTTATTTAGAAGAGTAAAAGTGGTTTAGAAGGTGAAGTTGGGCTTAAGAAAAGAAAGAATATTGAGGATGATGCAGTTGTTGTTGCTAAAAAGCAAAAGAAGGTGGAGAATGATGCTGTAGTCAAGGAAAAGAAGAAAGAGAAAAAAGATAAGAAAAAGTCAAAACAGCCAAAGGTATGTTGCTACAGTAATGAAATGGCATAGCATGAAGTAGGTCATTTACCTTTAATGTCCCTAGAAAGCTGTATGTTTTAAAATGCTTTTCCAAGACTTTGAATAGTTGTATAGAATGGTAATAGGCTGTTGCGTTTAAATCTAAACCAGAGTTTGAATTCAATATGGGCTACAATTTAACATTTTTTCTGTTTGAGCATAAGAGTGCTCAGACATTCAAACTATCTCAGTAGAAAAGGTATACTTTTGCAGGATCCGTTGATATATTTGAAATTAGGGGGGGGGATTAACCAGTATTTAAGTTGACATATCAGAAGTCTGCATTCCCTTACTTGCACTTTACAAGGAAATAGTTGCAGTCAATGGTAAAGAAAAGAAAAACAAGAAGAAAAAAGAAGAAGCACCAATGGAGGTGGATAAGGATTCTTCCGATTCATCGGAGGATGAAAAACCACCACCAAAGGTTGCTGATAAACCAAATCCAGCAAAGCTGATGGGAGTGAAAGATGATTCTTCTTCAAGTGAAACTGACTCAGAGGATGAAGCACCAGCTAAACCAAAGCCTGTTGAGAAAAAGCCTGTAAATAAGGAATCCAGCGATAGTAGTTCAGACTCATCAGATGATGAACCTGCAAAAAATCAAAAGAATGAAAAAAAAGCCACACCAAAAGTTGCTGAAAAGAAAAAAACAACTCCTAAGGTTGTTGCAACAAAGCAAGATGCAAAAGATGATTCTTCCAGTGAAAGTAGCAGTGATTCAGAAGATGAGAAAGCAAAAAAGCCTGCAGCAGTCACAACTCCAGCAAGTGGAAAGAAGTCTGCTCAACCAAAAGTGGAAAAGAAAAAGGCTAAGAAGGAGTCATCTAGTGAGAGTGATTCCTCAGATGATGATGATGATGTGAAACTGCCAGCTGTGGCAAAAACCACACCAAAAACTGCTCAAGTGAAAACGCCAAAAACAGTGCAAGAAAAGAAGAAAGAATCCTCAAGTGAAGACAGTAGCGACTCTTCTGATGAGGATGAACCAGCTGCCAAAAAACCAACAAAGGCTGCTGCTGCACCAGCACCTAAAAAAGAGGTAAAAAAGAAGGAATCTTCCAGCGAAAGCAGTGATGACTCATCTGATGAGGAGGAGGCCACTACAGCAAAGAACAAAAAAAGCAAGAGTCCTGCTGTTCAAGGTAAAATAATTTTTACTAATACGTTTCGTAATAAGTATAGTAAGAAGTGTAGTGGCTGTTAGCTTCACCAAAAATACTTAACATATTCTAATTCAGATCTTAACCTACCTACAAATTTATTCATAGTAAACTAGCCAGGATATGCTGGCTAAAGTGTGAGAATACGTGGATGCTTGTCAAAAGGCACTGTTTAACCATTATAACTAGGTTATTGTGTAACAATTCCTTGTTCTTTAAATTCTTTAGAAAAGGCGAAGAAACAATCGTCTAGCGACGATAGCTCAGATTCCGACGATGAAAATAGCAAAGTGCCAGTGAAAGCTGGAAAAACAACTACACCTGGTGGAAAAGCTAAGCAGGAAAGCTCTGACGATGATGATTCTGACGATGATTCAAGTTCTGATAAGGAAGAAAAGGGTGACAGTGATGAGTCTTCAGAAGAGGAAGACAGTAAAAAGAAAGAGAAGAAAAAAGCAAACAAGCGAAAGACAGACGATGATAACAACAACATTTCAGCCAAGAAGGCTAAAGCAGACGAGGACTCAGAAGGTTCCATTTTGAACTTGTTTATGCTCTTTCTTGATACAAAAGCGTTGTTCCTTTATTGAGAGTAACTTTCCTCCCATCTTTTTTAGAAAAACACACGGTATTTGTTGGAAACATCGCCTTTGATGCGAGTGAAGACGATTTGAAGAATGTCTTTGAGGAAAATGGCCTTACTCCAACTGGAGCCAGGATACTAACACGAAACGATGGAACGTCAAAGGGGTAAGCTACAGACTGTGCCTTTCATCCTGTGTTAAACATTTTTCGTTCGCCGTTTAAATCGATTTTTCTGGGGTAAACTAATACATACATTATGCTTGCACTCTGTACTCTATTATCGTCTGTGGAAGCCCTCGCATTTATGTCAGCTGACAAAGTCGTATTATGCTCCATATTTTAGTTTTGGCTACGTTGATTTCACATCTCAAGATGACATGAAAAAAGCCATGAAACTCACTGGTACTGAATTCTTTGGTCGAGAATTGAACATCAATGTTGCAAACAAACCAAGTGGCGGAGGAGGTCGCGGTGGAGGAGACAGAGGTAGAGGCAGAGGTGGTGGACGAGGAGGGGGACAACGTACCCCAAAGAGGGACCAAAACCCCCCGTCTAGCACGTTGTTTGTGAAGAATTTGTCGTTTGGTACAACCGAGGATACGTTGTATGAGTATTTCGAGGGTGCTTCCAACGTCAGGATTGTGACTGATAGAGAGAGCGGCGAGTCTCGTGGGTAAGTTGAATATTTTGCTGTGTGAATGTGTTTCGTATCTAGAAATGTTTCATTCAGGGAGTTTTACTCTTTAATTTCCTTTTGTGCAAGTAATAACACTGGATAGACTAACTTCAGCTGTGAAGAATATTTTGGAATTGAAAAACTATCCAATTCCTTTCACTTTAGTTTTGGCTATATTGAATATGGCGAGACTGATTCCGCGAAGGATGCGATGTCAAAAATGGATGGAAAGGAGGTGGACGGTCGAAGATTGTTTCTCGATTTTGCTACCCCGCGTGATTCCCCCGGTGGTAGCGGTGGGGGACGAGGGAGAGGTGGCAGAGGAGGTCGAGGAGGTATGGCGCTGCCTATATTTTAATACTCTTTCGCAATGAGAAGCTGAATGACTAAATTTGTATTTTCTATTTCATTGTTAGGATTTCGTGGTGGTCGCGGAGGTAGAGGAGGAGGACGCGGTGGGTTCAACAAATCCCCCGGGGCAGCGAAGAACAAAGGTTCAATTCAAGAATACCAGGGAAAGAAAACAACCTTTGGTGATGATGAATAAGTCACTCGTACCATCCTGTACCTGAATCACATAACCCACACGCATCAAAGCACGATAATATAAAATTATTGTGTAATTGAAAAAGCATTGTGGGGTGATATTTAAAAGCTCCATTGCACTGCTACGAAATATTTTTCTCATTTTCAAATAGAACACTATACGACGTACTATATTTTAGATTTGAAGGGTTGTGAGTAGAAGTGATTTTGTTATATATTTATATTTCGTTTATTATATGGCAAGCGATTCGTTTTTTTCAAGAAGTCGGGAAGACAGCTTAAGTTTGGCGTGAAATAACTCAAATAAATCAACAGCATTTCAGAAAACAATTTCTAGCGAATTTCTTTGATTGTTCTAAAATTAACCATTTATATGTTGTTGAAGGTACTGAATTATTGTAAGCAAGTTCCCATTATGAAACAATTCGAATTTTGCCATGTAATGAATGTTTTTACTAGTTGGGATGGTTCGGGACCGTCCACGAAGACTGTCTAGAGTTTATATGAACTTGTAAAATCTGACTGACCAAGCTGACTAAGCTCAGTAAAGACATGTGAATATGAGTAGTGCATCTCAACCATACATGTAATTCTGATACTCTATTATAAAAGTCTAGGTCTATTTAAGATAGTTTTAAATGATATTCAGCGAAAAGATGGCAATGTTAGCCGTCTGTAATTCAGATAGTGTCTTGTTGTCTTTGAGATTCCTTTAAAAGAACAAAGCGCCCATTTTAATCACTCGTGATGCGAATGCGTCACTCATTAGTCATTACTGCAATAGCAAGCACTTCAAATATAGGTTGGGTTAAAAGATTTTTCGAAATCAAAAAAGCTTTTTGTGACATTGGTAATTTTGAACTACATGCAAATATCTGGAAGTGAAGACCCACTATAAGTTTCTAGAGGTAATACGATGTTAGCATGTGTATTTTACTTTGCCTTTGAACGTATATATTTTTGTTGCTTCGAAGCCTCTTCAGACACTGGGGCGACACAGACGTCAGGCCCACTGATCTGAAGTCAGGTCAGACACTAGGGCGACATCTAGACGCCAGGCCAGACACTAGGGCGACACAGACGTCAGGCCAGACACTAGGCGACATCTAGACGCCAGGTGAGGCACTATTGCGCCAGGTACGATACACTGACGCCAGGGAAAAAACTAGAAAAAATTGAAGAAGTTATCCCGGTGCTTGTAGTGGAACTCCTAAGACAAACCATAACACTGCTAAATCATGTCAAATTTATTTTATTGTGCGACAACTATCATGCTACTACATTAAATGAACGATATCTTAGACATTACAGGATTTCATAATCGTTTTTAGTTGACTGGCTCATGGATAGGAAGCCACAATTTGTTTGGTGACGCCAAAAACAAACCGTACATTAAGGTCGAAAACAAACTTCCAATAATCGGGCCAACCCAGTACACATAATGATTTTTCCAAGAATTTCGAACGAGAGCCGGACCGAAACTTCGTGCAGGATTCATTGACGCTCCTGAAATATTTCCACTAAAAAGGAAAGATAACACAGGAAATAGTCCAAAAAGTAATGGGCATTGTGACTTCAAAGGCGAACTCGTGCGAGTTTGGCACCTTGCATAATAAACATCATCTCACTTACATTGCAAATATTCCCCCAGCAACCGACAAACCAATAGCCAAGGGGGCAAGGACACTTTTGTTGTTTTCATCAAATGCGACCATGAGTACAGCAAGAACCAAGATGGAGGTCGCAACTGCCTCGGCCAGTATTCCTTGTCCTGGGTCGATATTTTCACCAAGTTGGTGTATACCCCCTGTTACATTATGATAATCTGATGAGCTCATCGCTGCCTGCAAAATAAAAAGGAACCAGCCAAATGACGACTGCAATTTGCATTGGAAGTGCTGTTGCGCGAATTCATCGAAAGGCAATAACGTTTTTGGATAAATACCCTTGCTAGAGCAGCGCCAATGATTCCTCCCAATAACTGAGCCAAGACATAGAAAGGAGCCAAAATTAGCGGCAGTCCGCGCACGATTGTTAATCCAAGGGTAACCGCGGGATTGAGATGTCCACCACTAAGACGGAAAAAAAATAGAAAAAAGCTTGACGATAAAGCTTGAAAGAAGAGTGAATATGTCTATTATCATCTAGTGTTGGTCGTATGAAACTCCTAACAACTCAGTCCGCGGTTACGACGTTGTTAGCAACGAGGTTATCGAGTTTTTGAACTTCACTGCCTTTTTGTGCAATCAGCTGGTCCTGGTGTTTAATGAGACGAAGGCCAGTCCATGCCTTCTGATAAACGAAGAACCTCCACATTATCGTCAGTGAAGTTTGCTTTCTACCTCAGCTTTTCACCATTTACTCGCTTACTTTACTTGAAACGATTATGAAATCCTTGATACGATTGGAAACTCTCGATTCGAAAAACTTAAGGAAGTAACGAAGATATTGTTTCAGAGTATACCTCGCTGTGGCAGTGATTGCGACCATAACAAACAGAATGAATCCATGGGCTAGAGCAGCAACTATTTGCCCTGCTTCCGTTGCAATGGGAGATAAACAAGTAACGCCAACAAATACGAAAAACATGACACCGATAAGCTCAGCCATTAAAGGCTGAATGAAATACTTAAAGTAATATCCTGGGGCATTTTGGTTAGAATCCGAGGGAAAACAGCTCAGCTTCAGCTCTTCCTGATCTTCATTCAACGGTGTATATTTTTTTCCACTTTTGTACATTTTGCCTTGTGAGTGAAACCCAAGTCAGTGTAGACCCAGTGTTTTCATTGAAAATTTCTTGTTTGGATTAAGGAAACTTCGAATTACTTCGATTTTGACTATTATATCAATCAATTTTGTCTCTGTTCTTGTGAAAGACTTGAACTGATATCAAAGCTTATCTTTCTTATTCTTTTATCAAGGTTTATCAATGAATTTTAAGATATTTCCTCGTGACGAACACAATCATATCTCGTCATTTACCTGCCTGCAAGGGTGTCCAAAAACTTTCACACAGTTTTAAATGTATATAAATTTAAACAGCTGGAATCAGAATTGGGAAAAGTCAAATTTTGGCCCAAATAATGCGTATAGATACAGCTGGTGATTTAATGGTTGGTCAATGAATCAAGAAGCTAATTTTTGTAAAATGAAATATAACTGAAGTAGTGTTTTTCTTTTGTTCGATGCAGTGGCGTAGCCAGGATTTCATGTCATGGGGGGCCGAAAATATTTGAGGGGGGGCAACTCAAGAAGGTAAAATATAACAGGCTGTACATGCCTTTTTAATGCACTATCGAATCCGCCCTTCGTTGTCGTTAAGGCTAACCGCCAATGCAAGGGTAGCTACATTTTAGGGTAGCGGCCAATACGAGCAGCTAAATAGTACATAGAGACATAAAAAATTCAAATCTGTATAGCATAGGTCAATGTCGCCCTCGCAATTATCCGAGTATACTCAGTATAGTGCAAACAACCTCGTACCCAGAGCATTTTACCTCCAACCTGGGTACGAGGTTGGTGAATGATGAGCAAAGTCAAAGAAAAATTTAATTGTAAAAGACTTTACCGTGATATTTTTATTAGGCTTGGCAAATCAAAAGAACGATGTCGGAATCAGTCTGATCAATGTTGTTAGTGGGCTCGATTGAGTCTTTAACTTGACTTACTGTATTACTATTGTGAATTATTGTAATTGAATTATATACTGAATTATTAGGAAGGCAGGAAAATGCTGAAAATCTGAAATACACATGTATTGCAACTTCAAAGCAAAGCATAATAAATAAAAATATTTTTTCACATAATATTTTGAAAGGGGGCCAGGAATTCTGCCAGGGGGGGCCTGGCCCTCGGGCCCCCCCTCTAGCTACGTCACTGGTTCGATGTAGTCACTCTGGAATATAAAAGACGGTGCAAGAATCTAGTTCAATGCAATCCTTGTGATTTGTGTAAAAAATATACGGCTTGATCGACTGTCAGTCGCGATCAGGGACAGGGCGCATTTGAATAATAACTAAAATCTAAATAAGTGACATTTGATTATAAACAAGACGCCTGTTCTGGCGTTAACTCCGGCGCACGTGCCAGTCTTTAATATAGAGCTTCTGAACATAAACAATACAATTCATATTCGCATTTAGATACCTTGCGAACCTATAAATGTTCGATCGCGAAATTCAGAAGCACATCGTACTTTAAAAAGTGTAGAAGTTCAATTGTTCAAAAATGTAAATAAACCGCATGATACATTCGCTTTGTCTTACACTTTGCCTTTGGAATTCGCGCTTATATAGTTATATTAAATCTTCAATCCTGTGCAAACTACGACGTTTCAACGCGCCCATACACGACCACATCATCTTGTTAAACGGCGAAATAGCAGTGATATAATTAAAATAGGACCAGAATCAACATGTATTAGTATATTCTGACCCCAGTTCAATCTAAACTTAATCGAACAGCATGAAAACAACGGTTTATTCGTTCCTCTTGGAGGAATTGCCGTATCATGCGAGCGAAATCGAATCGCGCATCGGAAAATTAGCCAAAGCTGTACACCACAACTCTGGGGAGATAAGACTAGGACATAGATAAATACGGTCACATACACGTTTCAAATACTAGAATGTTTCGCGCCATTTCAGACTTGCGACGACGAAAAATAAAAAAAAAAAACAACAAAAAAAAAAAAAAAAAAACAACAACAAAACAAAACAAAACCGAGGCGAATTTTCAACTCCGTCGCTGACGCCGGAGTAAATAGCATGCATGTGTCGTGCGCTTTTCTTTACTCTGGCAACATCCACGTGCATATATTCAGATCAGGGCATCCAAACACGGAAACCTTTAAATAACCAAGGATCTTTCCGATTGAACACTTCATCAGAAAGTGTATGCATTTATATAATATAAACATCGTATACATCGAAGGCATTGATACTATTTGAATTGAAATCGATGCTATTATAGTAATCATGTACAAATGTATTAAACCACGCAATAACCATATTCGCATATGTATAAAAATAGTGAGATCACTTGGCTTTTGAAAATGATAAGATTTATAAAAGTAATAAAACATGGTTTCAATAAATTCATCAGTTAGTTGCAGCCATCTGCCATCATGCAGCCATAATTTCAATAATATGGTTTCTACAATTAACAAATAGTGCATGTAAATCCATAATCATCTATTTCTTCTATCATAGCAAGTTGACAAAGGCGGGGGATAAAGTACTATAAAGGAAACCTTTACTTGAATGTATTCATACCTAACAGAAGCAGTCGCTGCAACCAAGACAAACAGAATGAAACCGTGTGTGAATGCAGCATATATTGATATGCTGCAAACATCCATGAATACAAAAAACATGGTCGCGATCAATTCAGCAATACATGGTCTGACGAATTTGTGGAATATCCTGGAATATGACCGCGTTAGAGATGGAAGCTCCTCGATTTGAAAATTATTATCATCGGCCATTCTGTTGAGACTATGAGAGCCGAGATCGACCATTTGTGATTTGTCTGAACTCGTTTATGTTATGAAGACGCAGGAGAGAATTCTTTCGTAACATGATATAGCTTTAATTAGCTTATATTTAGTTATAATATTCAGTCATGGTCTTTTAGGGGGGCAGTAACTTAATATAGTTTCAACACAATTGAAAATGTAAACCTTGAGTTTGACATGTGGTCAAGGCTCTGTCCTACAAAATCTTAGGGCGGAAGAAACATCTGGATTGAAACGTCTCTGCGAGAAACAACATCCTTGCTTACGGTGAATACGCTCAATATGATCACCTCATTACGAGAGAAAGTTGTGTCTTCAATGTCTCAAGGTTTTTGTTCTCATACGCCGAAGCAAAAAGTAAAGCATAGTTGCAGCTCTTGATATCTTGAGATTGTGCCATATTCAAGCACTGATACATTGAAAAATATTGTGTACAAGATTGTCTGAAGTAGTAATGGCCTGTATAACCGGGACCAATGCATTGCTTTTGCCCCCTATACAGCAATCCTAATTACGCCAGGACTTCTGTGAAATGAGCTAAAAGTAAGTGCAGCTTCTGGTTCAGAGCGAATTTGCCCGTGAACCAATTCATGCAAAGCATTCTGCTGTGGCATTCGATGAAGGACTGAATATGAACCTTCCCTTAAGTCACATTCATTCCGCAGTCATTGATATCATCTCATCATTCGTCGTCTCTTACCTGACCGTAGCGGTCGCAGCAACATTGACAAACAGAATAAATCCGTGGGTAAAACCTGCGTAATGTCCGTCTACACTGCACACATCGATGAACACAAAAGTCATAGTGCCAATGAATTCTGCCATGCAGGGGCGGATAAACTTAGAAAATACAGCAGAACATGAAGGTGAAGATCTGGACTTGGACGATTCTTCTTCCTGAATGATCAGAGGAGAGTAGGACTCTGTTTCCTTCGTCGCCATTTTTAGTTTGAGCATACGACAAAATTTTCCCCCAATTGTAGTACACTTATATAGATTCTCAATGTTCACAAGAGCAGAACTAATGTGTGAGACAGCTCTAAGAACCTTCCGTCAATCAAAGACAACAGAGACAACAAGGTTTTTGTATTATGAAAATAACAAATGCTAAAAAACAATACCTCAAAGCATCTTATTTTGAATGCTGGAGTTTGGTAAAGTCTGCAAATTTCATCGGACAAATACTGTTCAATACTTGGACATCAAAGTTTTTTAGAAACTCCATCAATCGTATTCCAGTAATCATGTTTCCTGCGGCGTAGGCTGACGGGAAAAGGCGGAGCAAAATAGAAAGACGATTGTGCAATTTGACACAAAATTATCATGCTTTCAACACTAATCGAGTTCGCTTTTGACCACAACTCAGATTTATCTCAGTCTGGAAAGGTTGAGCACAGGTCGATGTTTTAGCCAGGCCCATGGCTAGATCGCTTAATTGGGGGGGGGGGGGAGTGTATTCATATATCCATGTCTACATACCGTAGGAACAATCGCGTTCAAAATAAAATCAGTCGGGGATAGAAGGGGATGAATACCCACCCTCAACCGTGTACGCTTCTAGATAAGGACTGGTTTTAGTACCATTGCTTCTTGACAGGGGAGAAGAGCTGGTAAAGAAACGTGCAAGTTAGCCGCATCTTGTTAATGACTGACTGCGTTTCCTCATTTTAAGTGTTTGGGAGGTCAAACTATCACTAAAACGGCTTTCTTAATTTCTTTGTAACATGACTTCACTTGGCAGAAGGCCGACGTTTACAAACCACAGGCATACTAAATATAGAATCATAAAAGTATATACTTATGAGGCTATAGCCTGGATTGATTCTCATTCTTCGGAATGGAATGACTCGCTCTTTTAGTGAAAACCATCTTATAACCATGTCTGCGTGGCTATTGTCAATGTCTGTATAATCATGCGGTACTGTTAATCTTCATTTATTTAACCCCCCTGATTTATGCATATTTTTTACTTCAAAATACTTGTCCTTACAACTCGATCACCATCGTAACTTAACCTTGAGTGAAGCACCGCGAGATTGTCAAGAAACAAAACATCGCTCTCCTGAAGCGAGATCCCCACAGCCGTGTTCCACGAAGTGCATCTCAATTTATGCAAATCATTTAAATCGATAGGATCGCCATCAGCGTGCACTGTATGAGATGGATATTTTTCATCCTCTAAATCACTTTCCTCGTACATGGGCATAGCTTTGAAGTACGTAGAATGAGACATAAATGCTTGATTGAACCATAGTTTTTCTCCGTTCAGTGGATGGGTTATTGTGGGCGCCGAGTCGTTCCAATAAATCAAGTTTTTATCATCCCATTTGAAGGAATAACCACCCGCCGTCAGGAACTCTTCCGCTTCCTTTCTAACTTCCGTCATTAAGCTTCGTTGCCAAGAATTGAATGTTCCTTCACTTTTGTCCAGGATGTATCGTAAATATCTAAAATATAAAGTTATAAACATATATTGTTGTGATAAGGCCTGTCAAAAGTTTGACATCATCCTTAAAACTCTGACAGCGGAAAATCGCCGGAAATTGACTTCAC
This sequence comes from Dendronephthya gigantea, assembly GCF_004324835.1. NCBI lineage: Eukaryota > Metazoa > Cnidaria > Anthozoa > Malacalcyonacea > Nephtheidae > Dendronephthya > Dendronephthya gigantea. The sequence goes on from NW_021163020.1 coordinate 1,635,119, forward strand.
TGAATTGCGCAATCTTGTATACATCATTATACTAAAACATATGCCCCATTATCATTCATTTTTACACAGATATGAACACTTCACAGTTCACACTACCGGAGGAACAACCTACCGAATGCCTTTCCTTTCAAATTTCTCCTTCAGATCAGCATCTATGTTCGCAGTCAGTGCTCGGCCATTGCATATAGCCGTTTCACCTCCGAATGGAGATTTCTTTAGGCACGTAATAATGAACTTACTAGGGTAGTCTATGCTATAAGACATGTCATTGTGTAGCTCGACTGAATATTCTTTTGGCTCTCCTGCTCCCGTTAGAACAAAGTCATCGACTTTATCGCGAATTCCCCCACCTCCTTGGTACAGAAAGAACTCGAAATTCAAGCCCTGAACGAAACGAGAGAAATTCTCGGTCGTTTTAATCGGAAGTCCGCGAACCAGCACAGCGACTGGCTCGCTCCGTTCATTTTGAAAATCTTTGAACAACTGCGAAATTTGTTCCTTGAAACACTCTGACCAAAATTCGATGCTTTTTCTTTCCTCGTTTTTCGCTTTTAGTACAAGGGGAAAGTCCTCCCTGGGACTAGAAAGTTGTTTAGGAAAGCCAGGAACGAAAGAGCCAGGGAGATATTTTCGTCCAGCAAGTTGCACTGGTCGTTGAAGTTGAACGTCTTCAGCATTGCCTTTTCGAAAGTAGCGCGAATCCACAGAAATGGAGCGAGTCAAGGAAGCGTAGGGTGGATTGCAAACATACCTGTAGACGTTTTGAACCCTGATCTTCGACGCAAAGCGCATAGCCATAGCAAATTTATTAAGGCACAATCGAAGGTTTCCGGAATCATTCGGATAATGCGACTGTAAACTATAAGACAAATCCGCTGATGAAGAGATCGTATTACAACTCCTGCATGGCTGCTTCTGACCCCTTTTATGGGGTAAGCAATGCTACCGAGTTAGCAACCTTTATCAACAAAACTGTGCATTTACTGACAGGATTTTAGCCTTGGAAAGTTAGCTTACTAATCCTGGTACAAGATTATGCATAGCCATAGGCGAAACCGCATGTCAACACGACTCAACCGCATATTGTAAATTCCCCGCGATCTGGATGATTATAGTAGTTTCTAAATATCTTCATTGAAACGTTTCACGTACTGTAAAAACATATGGCTTTTCTGACCGATTGCAAAACTTTAAAATAAGGATTATGTATGTTGCTTGTACTTGTTAATGTAACGAAACGCCACGTCAGTTGTATTTAAAACAGCCAAACAGGAAGTTGCCAAGTGCTTCATTTGAAACCACGAAGTCTAATTCCGCTATTTACCTGGCCAAAGTTTCGGAAATTCTCGGGGAGTTTGTGCCGAAGCGAATAGATTGTTGAAAACAGAGAAAAAATAGACAACACTTCCATTCCTAATTATTGCAAGGTTTGTGGTTTTAGAATCTCTCTAGATTTAATTGGCTTCAATTTGTCTGATTTTTAATTAACCAATTCCCAGCAGACCTTTCGCGTTTGTATTCTACCCATTCCCTTTGCCTCGCGACAATCTTTTTTCACACCAAAACCAACCAATTATTTTTCTTTCAGTTCAAGAAAACACCCTTCGCATAATTTTCAAGACTACGTGGTATGTATACTATTTTTCGTGAAAATCAATAATCATAAATGCATGCAAGCAAAAACACATTCGTTGTTTAAATACAATGTCAATGTGAAACACTTTCAATACAAACTAAACAAAATACTGATCGTACAACGTCTTGTTCCAATTCATCGCAAACAAGTCAAACTTTCGCGTAAACGTGTCAAGCGTACATATAAAGACTGATTATGGAGTAATGTGCACGAAAAAAAGAAAGATCAGATTAATTTTTGGAGTTATAGTAAACACGACTTGTTTGCAAATGAATGGGAACTAGACTCTAAGGTATAATGGTCGTGAAATTTGAATAATATGTAAGAACTGTTTACTGTTCTTCCGTTTTGTTGAACAATTTCTCATAGTAAGTTTAGACCTTGGTAAGATTGAGCTGTTTTCAATTCCTATTTCGTCCCATGCACAAGTAGATGAGATTAGAAAAATAAACTAACTCGTACTGCATTGAAACCTCGGTACAACTGATTGTTATGGTGCCACACATCCAATTACAATGTGCACGATATGTAAAGTTCGAAAGATCAACTACGTGCAAAACGTGAACCGTGTGAAACTATAAACTGTGAATTTCCTAAAACTACATCCTCATTCATCGCTGTCGTCGGAATCAAAGTCCGGGCTTTGTTTCCGCTTTCGTTTTGCAGGTCTCTTTCGTGGTTCCTCTTCATCACTCTCCGAGCTCGAGTCCGCCTCGGCAATTTGTGTTGCAACAATTTTCGACATTCTGTTGTTTCTTCTTCTCGTTTCCTGTCCTTCACAAACGGAGAACAGCAGCTGGAATTTCTGCTGAATGGAATTCGAACAATGCTGTTTCACTTTCTCGAGTGCGCGCTTAACTACCTCTTGTTTGAAGAAGTCCAAGTTCTGCTGCTGTTGACAAAGCTCATAAAAGCATTCTAGTTGAACCAGTATTTGTTCCATGGTTGGTTGGTTTTGGTTTCCACCTTTCAGCTGTCGTCTACGGTTACCCGAAGATGACAGATTCTTCTCGATGTGGTTACAAACGATCTTTGCCAGCTCTTTACTTTCATCAAAACTCCAGTAGCGCAGCAAACATGTGCTGAGTTGTTTTGGCTTTTCTTTGATGGAAGCCGGGCATTCCATACAGAGCAGCGAGGCTACAATCTCTGGGGTAAGATCTGCCCCTTTTAGCAGAAGCAGTATGTTTGAAATAGCTTCAGAGTGAATACTTGGCTTTAATAATGGTAACAGTTTTAGAAAGCATTCCACGGGCGGGTCCTCTGCACAAAGCAACTGCCATACGTTATATTGCTCAAAGGATTCCCAAGACAACGACTCCTTCAATACTTCGAACACATTATCTTCGCCGAATATCACCAGATCACGCAAGACTACTTCGTGAAGCAACTCTCTCAGCTGTAAAGGATCAACAATAGCGACCATGAGATGAAGCATTTCTATATTTCCAATGAGATCTTTGGAGAACTTTCGATACAATGGAGGCGCTAGGAACACAAACAATCGTGGGTCATAAGCTTGGCATAGTTTCATATCTTCCAAAAGGCTTGCAGAAATGCTCTTGAAATCTTTCATTGTTCGAATGAACTCTTCATAAACAGAAAGATTTTCTTCATCTTGCTCGCTGGCCATTAGATAGTACAGTAAGTGATAACCAAGTTTTGGTTCTAGAGATTTCATCTCTTGCAACAGCTTAACAATAGTTTCTTTCTTCCCAATGCCATAAGTATGAATCAGCTTCGCAAACAACGTATACAGTGGACCCTCCAAAGAATCTTGAAGTTCTCGATCAGTTACTGTTTCTGGGAGGCAAAATTGATAGTAATCCTCAACCATGCTGTTGTTTAGACAGGTTGCTAATGCACTGTTCATTTCATCATCAAAATCATTCAGGTTGAGTACCATAGCCACAATGCTCTCCATGGTGTCACACCTAACACCAACATTGCTCTCTTGGTGTAACTTCAGGACCATATCTCGAAGGTCTTCATCCAACTTCTCAAGCTCATCAAAGTCAACTGCATCACTCTCGACCTCATCTTCTTCATCTTTGTCATCAGCTCCCTTCTCCAAAACAGCAGATCTGAATCTTCCATCTCGAAGTTTAACACTTCCTTTCTCGCCATTTATCTGAACATCAGCTTCATCCTCAGTGTCAGAAAACTTTGCATCACTTGTACCCTCAGTTGCATCAGAATCTGATTGACTATCCAAGTTCACAACAGGACCACTTTCACTAGTGTCCATTTTCCCAGCAGATAAAGAGTCTGGTAGCTTCCTAGAGGAAGTACCATTCACTTGGAAAAACTCAGGAAAAGTGCTACGAACTAGATTTTTTAGTTCTAATCCCATGCGCTGGTTATCAATAATTGGCATGATAGTGCTCACAACTTTTTTGGACAAAATAGTCTTAAAAGCATTTCCAACACATTCCTTTGATGGTTGACCCTGCTGAAAGTACTCAAGTGCTGATCTACAAAGAAAGTCAAGTAGAGTAGCAGTAAGCTGGGAGTGGCTTCTCAATGAATGATGCATTACCAATATTCCAGGCTCAATGTTCATGATATTATCTGTGTCTACTTGGTAAAACAACCAATCATAGAACAGTGCCAACTTTGCATTTGCACCGTTCACACTATTTGTACATGTTGATAAAAGCCAACCGATAAGTGTCCATCGTTGAGTTATATCTGAGCTAAGTATTTCATTGGAAGGATGAACAACGCCACATATGTACCGGATGAGATCTATACGGAGACTTTGACTCTCTGGTGAACTAAAATACTGCCTCTGAAACCATTCAAGATATCTTTTTTGCTGTCCGAACTTTACTTTTGAAGTCAAAAAACCTATCTTGTTTTCCATATCAGGTGTCAGCCGACATGCCAGGTACTTGCGAGGGGTACGCACATTTAAAAGTTGACCGATACCAGTAAACTGGGAACTTAATGACTTTGGATTATGTAGCATATCTTTCCAGAGAATCTTCATTTCAGGGATCTTTGAAACATTCTGCAGCAGCCTTACCAAGTCCCGACCAATTGGCATGCAATCATTGAATCGTTCACGTAGGATGGAGACACAGAAGGTGACCTCCTTTTGTCGTAAGGCTTTGTATGAACCTGCAGTATGGTCAACAATCAATCGCAAGAAGCTGTACAGTACAACAGCAAGTAATTGGGGGAATTTCTGTAGCCAGTTTCGGTGCTGTGTAAACAAGGTCAGAAGTGATTCTGCAAGCCAAATGTTGGTGGCATGTAAGTCCCCACCAGCCACTTGCTTTAGCAGAGCATGACAAATGGCATCAGCCCCACCAATGTTTGACACAACAAATTGTGATGTCAACCAAATAATCTGGGTTTTTACCATATCTGTCAACCGAATGTACCTCTCCGAGATCAATTGTAGCAATTTATTGACAATCAAAACCATGGAATCTCGGCTCACCAGATTGAGGTCCCTAAATGCATTGTGAGCACTGTTTGATTCAGTGAGTATAATATGAAGTAACCCCAGGCACACTTCCTCATTTGAACCCTTTGATACTGCAGCACTCAAGGCATCATGGGCTTGCTTTTCGGACAAATCTTTTGTAAGATCATTGACAATTTTTCTGCATTTCTCCAAATTTTCTTCCAATGCATCTTGTGGTGTCAATGAATTTGAAACATAAAAGCGGGACTTTGGTTTTTCGACGTTTCCCGCGCTCATATCGTCACAACTCGGCACTAATCCCCGCGCAAAATAAACATTAGCCCCCGTCACGGCTCACGACACTCACTCCTCAAAATCGTTCTACTTGCCTAAATAATCCATTTAATACGGCAATTCCGGGGGCAAAACACAGTCCCGCACATCACATTGTTAATCTGTAGGTAAGAAAATAACTTTTATGCGAAAAAGTCTTTTAAAAAGCAAATACGAAGCAGAAATTAGTGGTTAATCGTTTCGAAACATGTGTTGCAGATTTTCTGGCCCATATTGCAACGCGGCCGCTTTAAATACGTCGCCTGAGGAATCTTGGGAAGGGTGAAACTAAAATCTGGAAGAAACGGACTCTTATAACTTTCGGTGAACTGGATTTTATCTTAAATAGACAATTTTCATTGTGAAATACGTTGTACTAGCCAATTCTTTTAGCATTGTTTTAACGCGTGTTGTTTCAGCATAATACTACACGTCTTTTGTATAGGGAAATTAAATATATGGCTTTCATTTTCTTTCGAAAAATAGTCATGTGTGGTTGGCCATGTGTTTGTGTTCGGTCATGGAATTCAATACACGGGTGAGAAGCCTGAGTTCTAGAGTCAATTTTACTGAGAAAACGGCAGTATAGCAGAGATTGATAATGGTTCGAGGTGGTCCAGCGAATAGAGCTGTTAAAAGAGCAAAAGTATTTGCCCTCGCTAAGGTACAATATTTAAAAAATAATATCGTATATCAAAAATAATATGATGTTGAAAAAAAATTTAAAAAATGCTGTTTCATGGAAATACATCCTAGGGGGTTCAATGGGATGTTGATTGGGTACCATGGTGTCTTTTGGGAACATTTATGGAGTGAACCAGCATCAGCTACTTCTAAAAATAAACTAGTGTTAAACTAGTGTTTGATGTATTTCCCTATCACGTATATGTACCATTTTTTAATATAGTCATTTGGTGCGAAGGGTCGTTCAAAAAATGTATATAGCTTGGCTGTGCGGATGGTACAAAAGAGCTTACAAAGACAGTATGTTGCTAGAAAGAATACCAAACGGGACATGCGATCTGTATGTTTTGAATCTGCTATTTATACATTATAATAATTTTGTACTGTTCCCCCATTGTATATTTTCCCTCACTTATTTTCAGCTGTGGATCACTCGTATTAATATTGCGGCAAGGGAACACCATGTTCCTTACAGTGTCTTCATGAATCAATTGACCAAGGTAAAAATATATATGGTGTTCAAAGTGAAAATTATTTATTATTGCTTGTTGGTATGTGAAGGAATCTTAGCTGATTCTAGAATGTTTCCTTATAATGCAGAACAACATCCAATTGAACAGGAAGATGCTGTCTGAGCTAGCTATCCATGAACCAAGGACATTCAAGGTACTGATGCATTTTTGTGAATCTAAAGTTAAATGCAATAAAGACTATTCTCATCATCCCTGAATTCCTACAGGCATTTGCAGATTTTGCAAGAGAAAAACAAAAGGATGGTTTGAGAGCTGCTTTCAAGTGATTGACAGGAATTACGGTCAGAAAAGGATTATCAAGGCTGCGATTAAACATCTGGCCCAAAAATTATTGCAAAAGCAATATCTCTCAACAGATGTAAAAAACAATATGGAATTGGTTCTGTTCAGTTGCACTCTATCAGACAATTTGCCATTACAACTAATCCAAATTTTGTATTTATTTTCTTTTAGTTCTTTATCTGCAAATAATTACAATTCAGTGAATAGTTATCACCCTATAATTATAACCCTATTTACATTGTCTATAAAAAAATTGTTAATTTTAGTTCAGACCAAAATATTGTAGGATGAATCACTGGTTATCAAGTACGATAGTGACTTCTATAGCAATTTCATTCATTTGTCATTCATTTTAGCGTCTAGAACCAGGCAAATCTGTTCATCACACGAAAAATCAGGCGTTGCATAATCCATTGTCAGCAAAATATGCGAATATATGTTGTTGATAACGTCCATAACCAACTCCCAAAATTAGAAAATCTACTTTTTTTGTCCCTGTCGAAAACGTAAAGCACCACGCTTAGTAATGCCACTGAAATATACCCATAAAAGCAAATGCACAATCCCAAAGTCCACGAAAGACCAAAGTTCATACAAATTGTCCATAACAACAACATTGAAGATAATACCAGAACAGCCTTGAAAATAACTGCTTTCAAAACAGGCAAGCCAACCAGAATGAACAGTAATAATTTCAAAATATTCATTTTGTATTAACTAACGTTAAAGTATTTTTAATACCCATATTCGTTTAATAAATATAAAATTTTATAAAAATAGTTTTACATCTTTTACAGTTTCACATCGGCTGGAAGTTGGATGAAAATTTTTGGAAGTTAGCATTCTGTTTGTAACTATATTACTATAGATTGCAGTTTATAACATAACTCTTAAAAATTAGAAAACTAGGAAAAATTTCTCAATTCCGAAGTAAATTTGAAAGTAATCTCAAAGCAAAAAACCTAATATTATATATTAATTTTTTTAAACATTTCTCAAAAGCTTTAATAAAGAAATACGAAGTTGAGAAATTATCAGAGAGAAATTGGAAGCACGAATGAGCGTCAATTGAGGCATGCGCAATTGCCAAAACACGTGACTGCAGCGACCACGATGTTGGCGAAAATGGCGGCATTTGCAGGAAAAAGTTTTCACGAAATGAACAGTCTTATTTCGCGTTTTTTGTGGCTTTTTTCTTCAGCTATGTAACAGAAGAAGAACTTAGAAGAAAGCGAAGTATTTTTCTGAAAAAATGATGTACGTTGATCCGACCTCGCAGTACAAATTCGTCGCAAAAACCGCGGCAAATCTGCCAGGTCTTGAAGCGTCATCGACGATTACAAATATTGCAAACGATGCTGCAACGGTCCCCACAACCGAGAGCACTTCTCCGACTACCGTTCAGGCACCACCTAATACTGCTACACACTTTCAAGCACCAGAGCATGCCCAAAAACAGGCAGTTCTGCTCCAAAACGCTGGCGTTGTTGGTACAGTACAATCTGGTCAAATTCCCCCAGCAGCAGCAGCACAATTGGCACAAGGTGTCGCCGCTGGGATACCTGGACAAGGTCTAACCTATGATGGGAAAAGGATGAGAAAAACTATGCAAAGAAGAACGGTTGATTATAATTCATCAGTCATCCGATTCTTAGAGGTGTGAAAGCTAGCTGTTGTGGAAGCCTTCCATTTCTATTTTGCTCTGTGCATTTGCCATTTATTAAAGCTGTGTTTTTGAATTTCATTTTCAGAGTAGAAAATGGTTCAAGAGCTCACGAAATCAGCATACTTTGCAACCTCAAGAAATATACAATGTTGATGTAAGAATATATTATTATAAGTGAACATTGTCACATTGATAGAACTGCCTTATTCCCCATAAATCCTGTTTTATATTTCCAGGATAAGAGAGATAATATATTTTCAAAGAATCATGCAGTTCTATCCATTACAAATGATTCACTAATACATCCTTAGCCCTAACACCTGACATTCTATGATTGTACCATCATTGTTTTATAGATTGTACCACCCTGTGGTTACATCAAGAATCCAATGAATGCTGTCACAACCAAGTTTGTACGGACCTCTACAAATAAACTACGTTGCCCCATATTTTGCGTTGTGGTGAGTATTGTGTATATTTTCACTAGAGTCTACCATGTGTCATTAAATTACTATTGATATATAATTTCCTTATCATCATTCTTTTAGTGGACCCCAGAAGGGCGTCGCTTAGTCACAGGCGCATCTAGTGGAGAATTCACGTTATGGAATGGACTAACATTTAACTTTGAGACAATTTTACAGGTATAATATATGATTCAAGCTTTTTTTAAGGTACATGTACCCCAATAATTGCCTATCACCATGAAAAGGACTAATTAAGTTTAAATATAAAATCAAGTCTTCTTCATCTCTAATTTGAATCTTCAATGTCACTTAGGCTCATGATCGAGCTGTACGCTCCATGGTATGGAGTAATAACGACCTATGGTTATTGACTGGTGACCATGGTGGTTTTGTGAAATATTGGCAGTCAAATATGAACAATGTTAAGATGTACGAAGCACATAAAGAACCTGTTCGAGGACTAAGGTGGGCATGGAACTCCAGTGTTTCAAAATCCAACTGGATTTCATTTTTCATAGGCTATCATAAATTTAGATTAGAAAATATTCATTCTTTGTTCTTGTTAGTTTATTGTAGATCCATATGTTTTGATATATTTACTTTCGTATGTTTTGATATATTTACTTCTATCATATTTTTATTGAAAGGTATATTTATGAGAATTAAAATAAAACAAAATATATTACTTGATTGACATAGATTTAAATCGGCTATTTTATCATGAATGTTTCATAGAATAGCTGTACTAGAAGTATGGCTGGAATTCTGTGAATTATTCAAAAACTGAAATAGTCCATTTTTATCTTTTTAAAATGAATCTTAAGCATCCTTCTTAAGCGATCCCCCATCCTTTCTTCCTCTGCATCATTAGCATTCATGAGGTATCTCCATATCTCTTGTTTTTTGTCTTGTATCTATCCTAATGACTTATGTTTTCTTCATGAAAAAGCCATTGCATTCAGCATATTGCAGATTATCATATGATTTGATGAAAAACAATTGTATGATGGTCATATCTTCAAAAATTATATTCATTGAACCATTCCCTTGTATCTTCATTTGTTTCTCTTTTTCCATGTGTCAACCTCTTGTCATTATTTATATCCTGTTGGTTATTGTGATTACTTGTGGTAGTCTTGATCCATAATCGATTTGATTGAGATTGATTACATTTATCCTTCCATGTATGCATTTGAAATAACTATGAACAAGCTTATAGCCTTACATTTCATGACTGCTGTATGTATGGTAATGTTTTCCTGTGAAATGTTAAAAAACAGCTTTGCATTAAAACTAAACATATATTGAGCTGGGATTTGATTTCCGCAAAAGTAACATTGAAATGTACTGACAGTTCTTCCCACTCTAACTTTACTACTTTGTGATATTGAATTGTTCAACCTTCCTACATTAAGTACAATTAAAATGACTTTGGAAAATTTTACTGAATAATCTGACCATTTCTGGTAATGATTGTGGACAGATCTTAATTCCTCAGAATGGTTAAATCCTTATTTGCCTTGTGCTTTAACAATTGATACCCAACAAGAGACCAAGAAGATATTTTAATTTCATATTAACACACTTCATATTTACCGACTTGTCAATTAACATAACCAACATCATCACGCACTGACGGAATTTTCAAAACTGGATCATATGTCTTCATTACTTTGTTCCTGTGATTTCCTATTTCTTGATTAGTTTGATACTCTACACAATACGCTTGTATCCTAATCAATTTTGTAGATTGTGAATTCATTCGTTTCATTTTATCTCGGTGATAAATCTACTAAATGTATAAAGACACACTAACTTGCATAAAACGGGAAATTTCTAAATAATAAACGTATGGTTTGATCCTACTCTGGGTTGGGAAATTTCTTGGGTCTATAGTGGTTACGTAGGTTTTATTAGATTAATATTATTAACGTTGTTCAACGAAGCGATATGCGACTTTAGTAAAAAGGTTAACGTGTTCTTAGTATACAAAGCATATTACAAACATCTTGAGTAAGCGACAATTCAAGGGTCAAGAGTTTGCGCAAACAGTATTCTATAGTAGTTTTTCTCATTACACTACATAGTTTTTCTCCGTCCGACAACAAATTTGCGTCGTGTTCCGACGATGGTCTGGTGAAAGTCTGGGACTTTTACAGATGTATTGAAGAGCGAGAGTTGAAAGGTTGGTATATTTTCTCACAACATTAACCAACGAGTCCCATCTTAGATTCCTATCTTTCCGTGAAAAACAATCTATAAATGTTGAAAGATCGAGGTCTTATATAAGGTGTAGTCATTCAACGCATGGGAGCGGTAGAATTTGGCCATCATGAAATTGGCAGTTGCAAAGACATGCCCTATTTTAATATTAACGTGTCAAAGTACGTGGCATATGTATAAACCTGTACCTCTGGCCAAATGGATATCACATTTCACCTAAGTGGAGGTCACATCTCATTGATACTCCCACCAGGAGTAAATATTCCATATTTGGACAGAGTTTTCGTGCTCCGAGAGTGCCGCATTAAAAACAATAGATAATTAGGCATTTCTGCGGACTAGCCCTTCGTAACCGGAGAAACGTCACGTCTCAAGAAAGTGCTAGGAAAGGTGTTCTCGAGTTGTTGAAGTATACACGGCAAACTAAGGGACAAACAGCAGTATTTTAACATTTATTAAAAGCAAATGACAACGTTTTTCTATGTTCGTTGCATATGTTCGCGATTACAACCGTCTTCCCTCAAAGAATTAGATAGACCTACTGTGCTAAAATCTAAATATCTAGTCCTAGCATTCACCTCGCGTTTCTGTTTTTATAAGTCCGGGCATACACATAAGACACACAGGATTATTGGGTACAGTCTCACAGTCTGGAATGGAGATAACGAAAATATACTACTAGTTAAAAAATATATATAACAAGCAACGAGTCTGCAGATCACGAACCCTTCGCCTAAACGTTTTTTCCTTGTCAGGTTATCCTGGCCAAATACAAACAAGAAGTAGATTTAAGTTCTCCACGATCTTTAAGATTCTGTTGAATAAAAATTAACGTTTTGTTAGGTCATGGCGCGGATGTAAAATGTGTTGATTGGCATCCAACAAAAGGTCTTATCGTTTCTGGTAGTAAAGACAGTCAACAACCAGTTAAACTCTGGGATCCTAAAACTGGAAATAGTATAACTACACTGTGAGTATGTGATAATTATAGATAATATATAGGAGCACTTTATGATGTCTATGAGTTAAGATGGCTTTCAGCGCGTTGAGTTAAATGCTTCATTTGCTTCATTTAAGTTTAATATAGCTCTTATCAGTAGTCCGCATTTGATATTTTTTCGATCATACTAGGCATTGTCATAAAAGTACAGTGATGACAGCAAAATGGAACAAAAACGGAAATTGGTTGGTAACTGGTTCAAGGGACCATCTGCTGAAGTTATTCGATATCCGTATGATGAAAGAACTACAGACATTCCGTGGACATAAGAAAGAAGCGACAGGTTCCGTTACTTCATAAAATGATAAAAGGACCATTTGAGTACGTTTTTTTTTTGGGGAAAAATACAAGCGAAAATATGTCTTTAATTTTAGTGGTTGCTTGGCATCCTGTTCATGAAACGCTGTTTGCGAGTGGAGGGTCAGATGGCTCGCTCATGTTTTGGTTGACTGGGTATGTTTTATCAAATAATAATGTTATTTGATAGCCGAAGAAATGATTTTTTTAAACGTTTGATTTTCAGTGTCGATGAGAAAGCAGGGACCATGGACAAAGCCCATGAAGGCATTGTTTGGAGTCTCTCGTGGCATCCTCTTGGGCACATACTATGCTCGGGATCTAACGATCATACAAGGTAGAATGGTATTGATAACCGGTGTGTGAGCGTTCACCTATGAATTGGTCTTAAACTTTATTTTTATGTTGCAGCAAATTTTGGGCAAGAAATCGTCCGGGTGACACGATGATCGATAAATATAACCTGGACATTCAAGGAAGTCAGGAGGATGGAGATTTTAGTACGTTTCAAAATTAACGCAGTCCACTCTGTAGCTAGATCATTTGTTTCTGGGCTCTCTTGCAAAATATTTATGTTAATGTTCATTCTTCTATGATCCGTTAGCGAGCGAGGAGGGAACATCTCACGCATCTGTACCAGCGCTTGCGGCGTATGATGCAAGTCAAGTCATTCCAGGAGTTGGACTTCCTGTCACAGCTAGCAATGTTGTTCTCCCTGACTCCAGAGATGTTGATGCACATTTGTATGGAGAATCCGGTAAAGGTAGATATGAAGTTGCAGTTTATCATGTTACTTCGTGCCGGCCTGCCTGCCTGCCTGCTTGTATGTATAATTCGGGCGATCAACTTCTAGTTTATCCCATTCTTAGATAAGATGGCGGTTGGTAAACCATCAACGGCGACTTCATCAGAACTCCCGTATCCACCAGCTTTCTCTCGTTCTAACTTTGAAAATCGTTTTGGTATCCCGGGCCTTGATATGCCAAACGCAAATATCCAAATTAAACAAGAAAATGACGGTAATTCTTGCAACAATTTATAAAACCACTAAAAGTGTCCAAAATCAATCAATTTCCTTTCGGTTTTTATATAGGGTACAAAATTTCAAACCTTCGGGAACCACCTAAACTTCGTTTGCCCACGCGTCTTCCGATTCCGCCAAATCAGAGCCACTATCCACCTTCAGGGATTCGCCCACCTCTTACAAACCATCCAGGTAACCATCCACCATTTGGACCCAGACATGGATTTGATTTTCGCGGACCATCCGGGCCGAGAATTGGAGATCCAAATGCAAATTTTGGACCAGCGGGTTCATTCCCGCCAAACCAATATGCGCGTTTCCCTGGTCCACGTGGTGGCATGCATGAAGGGCCAAGAGGTGGTTTTGGAGCCCAAAGAGGGCCGCACCCTGGGCCATGGAGTGGACCGCATCATGCATCACGTGGAGGCCCGTTTGAACCTTACGGACCCCAAGGGGGACCGAACCCCCAGAACAAACCCCCTAATAACTATGGGCATAGAGATGGACAACATGAAGGGCCACGGCCACATGGAGATCCATCCAGTCCCCATGTACGTCCAGATGGCCCTTATGGTGTCCCAAGGTCTCACGACATCTCTATCAGTCAGTATGGACCTCATGGAGGAACCCAATCACGGGGAGCCCCAAACAGTTCTAACATGCGTTCAGAGGACTCCCATGGAGGACCAAAGCCGCCCTTGAATATTCCTGGTCGGCACGATGGTCCGCAAGGAGAGCCACATGGACTGTCAGCTGATTCCAATGCACGTGCAGATCACCCGCATGAAGGCCAAAGACCAGGGCGACGTGGTCCCAACGTGCGTTCAGAGGAGCGTCATTATGGAGCGTCAAGGCAAAACGATTCTGCTCCAGACGGCATAAAAGAAGAGCCACGAAGAGATAGCACATCAGGGGGCTCAAGACCAAGAGACGATTCACACGATGGATCGCATGAAGGACAGCATGAAACACCACATGGAGGATCAAGATCAACCGATTTCCCCCCAGGACAACATGGACCAAGAGACGGGCCACGTGGAGGCCCGAGACCCCCTCTGAACATCCCGCCTACGAACTTCTCTACGTCAAGCCAACATGGACCAAGAGACGGTACACGGGATGGGCCACGACCACGAGGACTCCAGAACGATTCCAGTATACGTCCCGATGGCCCCCGTGGAGACCCCAGGCCACCCCTAAATATACCTCTTGGTCCTTCGAGCCCACGAGATAGCTCGAACTTTGGACCTCGAACGGTAAACAACGACACAGGTCGTTCGTTTGGACCGCGCGGTTCTAGACCTCCGCATTTTCAAAAGCCACGTCCGGGTCAACCGAAAGCGGAGCTGAAATCACCAGAAGGTGATCATCGTGGAGCCTCAGAAGCGAGGGAAAGTTTCTTGAGAAGAAGTCGTGACAATTCACCACGAGATAGTCCTCCAGTGAAGCAAGAGCGCCGCACCTCTGACCCGGACGCACCTGGAATCCTAGGTGATTTTCAAACACACATCCAAGAATTGCAACGCGGTATGTTAACGTTGGAGAACATTACAAGCTCTGCAGTTGGGCGTCTCTTTCGACCCCCACAGCCGGACATGGCTGGTCCGGATCGACCACCTCATGGTAGATCCGATATGGACCGGCATCACGGTCCTGATTCAGGCCGTGGCATTGGAAGAAAAGGGGATCGTGATAGATCCGAAGCGGACCGACGTGGAGACCGACCGCCGTATGAGTCGCGTGATAGACAAGACCGTTCGTCACGAGATCGCCCAGGGGACAGTGACCGCCCACCCTTCGACAGGTCAGAAATGGGCCTAAAAGAAGAACGTTCTTCTCATGATAGATCAGACATGAGCCGCCCTAAAGATCGGCCATCATTTGAGGGTTTTTCAGGGGATCGTCCTTCGAGAAGTGGTGGTCGCAACTCGTTCGACCGTCAGGACTCTGGGCGACAATCAGATGGTTCGTTTTCAGATGAAAAGGATCTGCCCGTTAATGAAAAACCTGGACTATTACCAATACCTGACATGTTTCTTGCCCGAGGTCCGCCATCTCATGACGGTCCCCCACATGACTCTGGATCGAGCAATCACCGTCCACCTGATAGAAGACGAGATCATGGTCGATTTCAGGACGGCCGGAATGATATACGTTCCGATAAACAAGGATTTGGTAGAGGACCCCGAGATCAACCCCACACCGAAACGATACAAGGAAAATCCGGAGGAGGTCGTAATGATGGGCCACAGGCTGCAGGGGAAACCGGAATTAAACCTCTTATGAGTCTATTGGATGCTCCCCCTGTAAATCTCGGTAGCCCCCCAGGGCACGGTAATGTTGAAAACCGGGGAAGGAAGCGGTCAATGGAACATGAATTTGACCGACCACCTAAACGGATGGGAACAGGTGACAACCGAGAGAGACATCGGTAGAGCAAGAAAATTGGTCAAGACTGTGACACTGAATACTTTCAAAAATACCACAACGTTGTACTCGAGTGGTCAAAGAACGCTGATGATGTCGTTTAAGATCTGCGTCGTAAACACAAAACTACGGTCCACTCGGTGATTAAAACAACGAACAATCGACCTAGTCAGTAAATGTTCATTGTAAAAATAGTTTGGTTAAGCTACTGATAATTTTGTTCTTGCAGATTTTGAATCAGAGTAAACTAATTTATGGTTTTTTATTAAACCAATTCTCACAAATTTAGTGTCTCACGAGTCTTGTGAATTGACACGCAAATAGAAAAAGATACTACACGCAACTACTGCTTACAATAAATATGGTTAAACTAATGAAATAAAAAGCGTTAGTAAGCAATAGAAAACGTCATAAAAACGAGAATGAACTAAAAAATATTCTTGAGTTTTTTCCCCAAACCATTATACGATGATGGTTTTTCTTTGAATCTCAGAACTTTCGGTGGCTCTAATACCTTTCTACATGGGACTTTTTGATCTTGTAATTCGGGTATCTTATACCCTATACTGATAAGATCCGACAACCATGCTTTCATAACATGCGCATCGATTGGCTCAAGGAATTTTTCTTTCACGCAAGCGACTGTTAATTCTAGAATTCGGTCAAAAAAGTGGGTTTTTGTCGTGTTCCATTTCCTTAGGAAAGCGATAAAACGCCCTGCGTCGTGGTAAAGCGCTTTCTCGTCGATAAAATCGTCAAGATAGCTGTGCGCATTTCTCTCTTGGTATGCATTAGGTCCGAAAAACGCCAAATAACCATCAATTTCTTCCAAAATGCGCTTATCCAAATAGGCCCGCCAAATATCAGTAACCCGCATCGCAGGTCCGGGTGGCATCATTAGTCCCCAAAATGCATCATATAAGAACAACGTATTCTGAGAATTAAACGGGGCATAGCTTCCTCGGGGCAATAAGACTGGCGGTGCATTTGAGTCGAATTCAACATCGAGTTTAACTCCACTATCCTTGCGAGTCAAACGGAATATAGCGTCCACATCCGGATCCCCGTTGACCACACCTTGTTGTATGAGTGGCATAACCTCCCCGCATTTTACAAACGTGTGTTGCACTGGATCACCAATATTCTCTAGGGGGTACCCTCTTGGCCATATACTCGATTGCCCAAAATGTTCGTAAATGTTAATGGTAGTGCGATTACTGGCGTAAACCAGAAAATCGCCTTTGCCTTCTGGTCTGAATCCAATGTTTCCGTCATATGGGTAGTTGTCATCATCCGTCTCGTAGATAATTTTGGCGCCGTGTTCGATAGCATAAAGGTAGCCGATGGTTTTCCGTGAATAACTCTTAAAAGGTAGGAGATCAGTAGTTCTGTAACCCAGTTGCTTCTGTTTCTCCACGCTGAGGAACACCACATTTGGGTAGCTAAACATAAATAATATAGTCTGCGTAAGAAGATTAAAATATGGATTAAAAGTAAAAGTTTTTATTTTTTTCTTGCGGTCCGAATTCATATTTCAGCGTTTCCTGCAATCTGATTGGCAACGCGAGCGGTCCGTATGAGGCCGTACGGAGCGCGCGAGATTTAAAAGCACAGAGCCAACGCTAAACTAATTCGGCCGCAAGAAAAAAAATCTATCATATTTAACAGTTAGTCGGTCCGTATTGGGAAATATTTCCCTTGGGCTCAAAAACGTCTCTCCGCCGAAATATTTTCCTATACGGACCTCCAATCTGGTAAATAACATATTTATGTATCCATGGTCAAACGACCTTTTGTGTTCTTTCTACAGAAGGTAAAGTACCCCTAATTGAAATAAAGCACCCCTATAATTGAAATAAAGCACCCTGTCGCGTAATATTGAAAGCGAGAGATGCTTGATTTCATTTGAATGCGCTGAGAAGGAACAGCGTCGCTGTCCTCCATGGATATCGCGTGTTTTGCATGTACGTATACGCACGTAAAAGTTTAAAATAATTTAAATTTGATTTTTGCTGACTATTGATGAAAATCTGTTAGTCTCCACTTACGGCAAATATCTAGCATGTTTGATAATTTCTGCCTCGCGTGCCGAAATCTTTCCGTGTGCGGCAAACTGAAAGCTATCTGCTTATGGATTGTCTTAACAGCGCATGCGTAATAGACGAAAGCGAACATCCAAGATAGCGGTGCAAACAAAGCAAAACGAATTGGTGGCTGAGGCCATATTGGAAGACAAACTGGTTGATTTTGGCTAGAATACAGGTGTTTATACGATGTGAATTCTACAGATTTTAGAAACAGAGAGAAACGGGAATGCGCTATTGCAGAAATAGCTAGTAAGCTTTCTGAAGCAATACGACGTCGGAATGTGAACAGCGCGCAATCCCATTATTTCACTTACCCCCAGTCCTTCGGTGTCTTGATGTCAGCAACAACAACAAGTCTCCATTCTTTGATTTTTGATAGATTTTTCACTTGATTCGTGGGAGACGCCACTGAAGTGACAACGATCCATCTATCGTGAATTTCCTTCATGTCGGGTTTTGGTCTTTGTTCAATCTTGGACCACTGAACATCTTCTTGTAATTTTAGCCATGCTGTCGTTCCTTTCTGATCTTGTGTAAAAAATGCTGCCTGATATAATTGGTCGAAATGACAGCAAGTCCATAGGTAGAAGGTAGCTCCTATGAAGATCACTACCGGTACTATTATCGCCCGTTTCCCGTGGAACTTGTACATAGCAGTTAAAGTTTCCCGAAAGAATCGCTCAATATACATCTCACTTAGTTTCCATAGTAATTTGAGTACGTTGCAGGCTATGGCATATATAATACTTGATTGTGAAATAACCACTGAGCTATACTATAATTCCTAGGAGTTATATTATAGTTCAGTAGAAATCACCCGTTTTGTTCACGTGTTTACCCGTTGCAGGGAATAAAGGAATGAGGCTGTTTGTACCTGTTGTGAAAACTCAGATAAAAGGAATTCGACTAAAAGCCAAAACAAAGCTTTCGATTGTTAACGTATAAAAAATCAAACGAACTATCAAAGTATAAATAAAAAATAACCAGTGAAAAAATAACAGAGCCTTGTTACCATCAAGCGCGCCAGCTGATCTCATTTTATTAGTTTTATTAGCTGAGTTATTTTTGAGCTCAGATCACTTGGGCAATATGCGTGAGCAACGCTTCGCCGGAAAAATTCACTGAAAAATTGCAACTAGATTAGGAATTACACCCGAAATCCGGGAGAACATAGCGTATCAAAAGTTGTCCAAATTCTTATCTATGTCATGGACGGTCGACGTTTGGTGGTTTTGTAAGTTATGCGCATGCGCGAGTAACCACTGGTAATCAATAACGTTCTGATTGGCTAAGACAGAAAGTTTGTATTTCAATGAGAACGTCGGCAATTTAACTGTCATTTCGTAACTCTTTTGTAAAAGCGTTTCATAAACGCTTAAACGCAACTGTGAAAGGCTATTACACCAAAGGTTATCACTGTGGATGGTGGAAGTTGTTTCGGCGGGAAAAGTATGGAAGGGCGGGATAATCAAGACGCGGGAAAATCAAGATGCGGGAAAATCAAGATGGCGGCCGTATGTGAAGAATTTCCGAGCGAATCACTTCTACACGAGCTTATTTCTTCTTTTCCTCGAGCATGGCAAGGGTTGTTTGCTTCTTTGAATGTTAGAGAAAGCCTTGCTGTTCATTCAGGCACGAAATGGTTACGGGATAACTCTCAGTCTATCGTTAAATCTAAGACAGACTTCATTTCTCCGCACTGGCCAGACCTCATCAGGTCGTTGTGTCTGTCGTTTCCAGTCGCACTAGGCGAACATGTTATATTTCAGTCGAAGTTTTCTTGTTTCACGTTGATATTGCAGAGAAATGTGCTGGGTTTTATTGTTTATTATTCTGAAAAAATTCCTGTTGACGATATTAAGGTAGGTAGCTGGCTTGTAAATTGTTCAAAAGACAATTTAAAAACTAAAAAGAACTATAGATTTAATAAAGAAAAAACATCTCTTTATTTTTCCGCAAGATTTTTGTGGCAATGTTGGAGGCATTACCCCAAATGAAAAAATACTGGTTTGCAGCTCTAGTGTCAATACTTCAAATCCAGGTGAAAAGCAGAGAAGAAAACCCCAAAAGTATAAAGGTCTCCGCGTGTAATTTTATTTCTGAAAGGAATCAAATAAGACTTGGCAATCTTTGTTCAAAGTTGAAGCATAGCTCAGCAGCAAGCAGTTCTTTGTTGACTGCTAAGCTAGAGTTATTGCCAGCATTTTCAAGCAACAGTCAAAGGAATGTTGCTATGGAGAATAAAGAGTTAATTAGTGATCAAGATGGATGTAACCCAGTGACTAGCATGGAAATTGATAATGTTTCCCAGTCAGAAGTGATAGAAATTTCTGATGACTCACCAGAAATGTCACCACTTGAATCAACTGAAATCCCTAACCCCCCTGAGATGAAAGTAGAAATAAGTGTGGAACCAGAACAATCTGAAGAAGATGCCTTCCTGGAAAAATATATACCATTCAAAGACCATTTAAGGTCTTTGGAAGATCTTGATGCTGTAATTTTCCAAGCATTTCTGAATGTTTTTTTAGAAAATACATCTAATGATTTGGTGAAGATATGCACATTTTTAGATGTTTCTACAATCCCTGAAACCTCCCTTGTCATGCTTATCAAACAATTCTTGTTATTAGAGAAAGAAAGTAGCTTCCAAGCAACCATCGTATTTGCAGAATATTGTATAGGGTCATGGTTATCTACCTTACAGCAGGCTGGGTCACGTAATCTGCTTGCAGCTGTGGCTAGCTTTGCACAGAAACATCCAAAATCGTTTGTTGATGGTGTCATGGTTACACTTTTCAACACAACATCTTTTTTGTGGCCACAATGTGATTTAACTGTAAAAGTTATAAAAAACCTCAAGAATGATACACTGTTGTATTTCATGGAAAAGCTTCTACAGTCAGATAGGAAAGAAGTATGGAATGAACACATGATACACTTTCTAGTCACAGTTCTAGACAGGAGATTAGATCTTGATATTTCACATTTTGAGAAGTTTGTGAATTGGTTACAGTTCCAGTCTCTTTCACATGCAAAAAGTTTGAAATTTGCTAAATTCATCTGCACAATAATTAACAAGTATGCTGAATTTGTTAAGATATGGCTGTCTACCTTCAAGCAGATATTGGAAGAGAATAAGACTTTTCTTAAAAAGTCAGGTTTAACTGCTTTGAAAAAACTAGAAGATTGAAGTTTTTGGTCTAATGTTATGAATAGGATAATTTTAAGGCAAGTTTTAAGCCTCCTGCTTGGGCTAGTTCGTTCAAAGAGGGAGTACGTTCAAAATGTTGCAAAGCAGCTATAATTTGCAGGCAAGAGGGAATCTTTTTTCCAAAGATAAAAAAATTAAACCGTTGACGTTGTCGGGCATTGTATATTCTTACTTTTTAATTATTTACATGTAGTACTAAGTGACACACTAAAAAAACGAGAACATATATAAACATCACATAAAAGTACATCATTTCCTCTTTCCAAGTCCAGATTTATCTTTCTCTGATTGTTGACTTGTACTTGGTCCGCTACCGTCATCGGATTGTATGACACTGCCATCAGACTTTTTGCTGTACGGCGCAATATCTCGTAATATAGTCAACGCCCGGTCTATTAACTCCCATGCTGTGTTGTCGGTTGTGTTATAGATGTTCAGCAAGACTTCATCTAGCCCCATCTCAAGAATTGTATCTCTAAACGATATTCAGTTGGGAAAAAATGTATATTGGCTTGCCAGTAATCTGGAATTCATCGTATAATGAACATTGAAGTTTCTTCCGAAAATATCAAACAAGCTAACTTCGTCTTCTAAGAAGTAGTTGATTGCTTTGCCTTTGCACTTACTTGTTTTCATACGAATCAATGACAGCCAACACAATCTTCGCTATAACTGTTTGGAGAGCCGCATTTGTTGTGTGCGAAAACTGAAGCAGAGTTGATTTGAGTTTGCCTGATTCAACCAGCATTAGACATGCCTAAATTGGGTGAAAGTGTATAGTGATATCAAAATTTGGAAGAAGACAGTGCAACAGACAAAGAATATCCACGGCATGCACTGAGACAAGAATGAGTGGTCAGCATATGTATACGCACGTCTTCCTCTGAAGCAAAGTACAGTATTATTTTGCCACTCAGGAGGTAGAGTTGTTCGTCTTCTTCAAACTTGGTCACTGATAGAAGTTGTAGAAGCAGGTTGTTCTATGTTGAAACGTTACGAAAAACGTGAACGATATATTATAACATCAGTTAATTCAGTTTTTAATTCAGTTTTTGATTAAACTGCATGACGTACATTTGCCAATATGATAGCCGGGTTTTCTATTGCTAGCAGTTCCAATGTTTGCAGAGCCAAACGAAGTGTTTCATGATCATCTACTTTGGAAAGTGATAATAGTGCATGGACTAAAATTCGAATAAAGAGGTATATTAGCATGTATGCGTAGAATAATACGTAAACTTAAGGAGACCTTGACGTATGCAAGAAACATACTTGGGGTGTTTTGTGTTGCCATTATTGAACGAATTTCCGAGCTGAAAGCCAACTCAAGAAACATCCCAGCGACGATTCTTGATAGCGGTGCAGATACTAAAAAATAAAAGGAAGAAGATTTTGAAGTACTGAGTCTATCGAGAAGTACTGGTTCTATCGAGAATCGAGATGAATAGAAAGACTAAAGTCATGCACAACGCCAGTTCATCAAGAAATACCAATATTTCAAAGGTTTTCCATCTCAGAGTCATTTTTACCTTTGGTTGAGACATGAGAGAGATCGTTTAACCTAAAATTAGGAAGTAAAATTTCCCATAAGTAATATAATCACCATCATCTTCCTGCTTATGTATACAGCCTACCCGTTGTCAGAAATAAACGACAGTCTATTTTCTTCATTATCGGCGACAATGTACGACATGGCAGTCACTGCTTCAGTAACAACACGCATATCGGTGCTTCGAAGTAGGGCACACAGCGTACGGATTCCACCATCCTCAACAAACTTGGCCTAGAAATATCATGAATAAAACACGGTATCTTTCAAACATGGCATCGGGGAAAATGGATCAGGTGACAGCGAAATAATGATTTTACCTGGATGGTTGGAACGGTGAGCATTTCTGAAATCGCCTCTGTCGCATACTCCTGTGTTGCCTATATTAGTATGAAAAACGTGATTTTGTACTCAAAGTGAAAGAATTTATAGTTATGGATGTTCACTTTGTAGCTGGGCTGCAGGAACAAATATTCTCATACTCACTGAATCCGTGGACAAGGCTAAGTTGATAAGGACTTGTAATCTGAAAGAGAGAGAAGGCATATATGACTGAACAAATTACATAACGAGTAAAAATATATTCTTAACTCAACTATCCGGCTGTGGTTAGTTGCTTTCACTCCTCCCAGTAGGTACGTTTGTCATTGATTGTGTAAGGTGCAATGCAGTTTGAGTAGTTTTGGCCGTCTCATTGATATTATTAGACTAATTAGAGCTGTTTTACGTACCCTCCCTCATCCACAACTGCCATCTTTGTTTCAATGTTACTTGCCACAAGGCTGACCATCTCAAATGCAGCGTTTCTTCGTTCCTTCACTCCACCCAACTTGGCACTTTTTAACACTTTATCAAGATCTCGGGATTGGACTAAATTGTCCACAATGATGTCACCAACCTATTGCAGACGAGTCAAAAACGTAATGCCACCAAATATTTGTTGATAGAAGTCGCATCAAGAACTACTTTGACATAATAACTTACCTCGTACTGGAAGTTTCTGAATAGCAACAAGACGAGAATAAAACTTGCAAGGAGGAATGCAGCGTGTCCCAAGTAAAACACAACTATAAGATAACAATATTTTTAAAACAAAATTACAATTGAAATTACAGCGCATTATGGACCTTCTCGCGGCATAATTTGGCACCAAAACGTTGGAGAAAAGAAATTCTTACCTGACCAAGTTAGTACTTCTTTTTGCCTATTACAAGTAACCTCGGTTTCTCCGCACGCGTATGACTAAAGTTAAAGATGTAAGGTAAATAATAAGATGAAATTTTTATGATTTGAAATTAAGAATTCTTGGATGTAGCTATGTATATTGGCAATTTCTTGATAATCGTACCTGTACTTCTAAGACAAGGTAGACACCCATTAGAAGGGATCCTGTGAAATGGAGTGCTGAACCAATGCCGAAAAAGGTTAGGAATTGGTTGTGACTGAATAGGAACAAAAGGTGGTCGTTAGTTTTGAGGTTTCAGTGGTGATTTTTAGAACATTTTTCATGAGTATTCTCCAAGGATCTGGTTATAATCACCTGATGTTGTTTCGCCCAACAAAACCGGCCATTTTCGAGTAAGTAGGACAATAATACAAGCCAAACAACATTAAGACACCTGGAAGTAGGGAAATGAAGAGCAGAAGAGTTATGAGTTGAAGTATCCTTTAGCCTTTCATGATCCTTGTTGGCTCACCTGACCAAAATCCTGAATACCAGTAATAACTGGAGAATGCCATAAATGCAGCAAGAAAATGAATCCAAAGTAATGCCTAGAAAGAAACTATTGTTTAAGTATTGTTGACACTCTGGGTCTCATGGAAGATCCTAAAGAACTAGTTGTTTACAAAAGAAGACACTAAATAGCACCTTAAAAAATCCTAAAAGGTTCTCCCTTCTTTTAAATATCTTAACCTCCTGTTTGACAGCTTTTTGTATTTCATGCAAATGTCCATCTGGCAACAGATCTGGCTTGGGTCCAGGTGTTAGAACATCTTCATCGATGTTAATGCTATGTTTTGATCCAAGCTTTAATTGCTAAAGAATAACAAATATGATGCAAATTTGTTATTCTTCTGTGTTGGTTTACACTAAAATTTTAAATTTTGTTAGACAGATCTTTACTAAGACGTACATTTGCGTTTGTTCGTGCCATAGGCACCATTTTGATAACAGAGTTATCCAGGATTCCATAGTCCTTAAAAGACAGAAGGATTTTGAGAGAATAAAGTTTGTGAATGATAAGAGAAGATGAGGTGGTAGATATTGCTAGAAAGCAGATAAGATGTCATGATGACTTACGTCAAATGTATGGCAATCCCTTAAATATTCTCCTTTGAATCTCAATCTGAATTGGTGTTGGCTTTTACCCAGTTCATACAGGATGTGCAGTAAATACGCTCTTCCCCTTGCGATAGTATCGTAGGAGTTGCACACCAGAGTGAATGTTTTAAACTAAATTATCACAGTATAAATAAAAAAAATGGTGAAAAGAAGGTCACTGCTGGTTATCACGATCTACAGACATGACACTTTAATATGCTTTATAAGACATTTTGAATATCACTGCACAATATCAATAAAAATGTAGTTCACCTGAAATAAATTGCTCTCTACATAAATCAACATATTTTTCTCAGAATCATATTAACCTCATACTTTATAGATTACCAAAAAAAACTATAAACCTTTACATTTTTCTGTTGCTACGGTATTATTTCTTTGTTTACAATCGACCACGGATTGGATCGCTCAGAATACGATCGGAGGGAATCGGTAGTGGTTCTAATTTGTACATGCATGCACCATTGATGCTAACTCGTGCCCTTTTGATTTGTTAGTTGCCACGTCAAATTGTATTGTAATGGGATTATATTTTACTTTACAAGCCCACTATGCTTCAAAACATGGTTGTATTTCGACGATTACATGTATTATTCGCGTTCATTTTCTTTGCCTTCATTATTGTCGTGTATAAACTATTTTCTAGGAACACTCTGAACATTAATATCTTAAGTTCTTCAAAAAGTGTTGACAGCACGTTATCATGGACTGGCGTTCCAACACCTAAGAATTCTTTGGTTGATTGGAAAAAAGTTGACATTATGCGAAAGTTACCAGAATCAGTAGACTGGTCAAAAATTAAGCAAAGAAAAAGGCCTGATAAAGCAGACATGCATGACCAATGGATTGTTGTGACTTCAATAGCCGCCCCAACGGAAGATGTCAAGTTGCTGTCCAAAATCCCAGGTTGGAAACTGCTAGTTGTTGGTGATAAAAAGACACCAAAATCTTGGAGGTAATTTAGCCTCATTTGGACAATTTTTCAGACCTTTTGTGGATGTTTTTTTTCAATTGCACATATAGATAAATATTGACATAACTTTTTTATTATCTTAGTCTACCAGATGCAGTATACCTGGGCATAGAAAAGCAAGTAGAACTTGGGTATCGTACAGCAGAAGTGATGCCATACAGCAACTATGCCCGCAAGACTATTGGTCATCTTTATGCAATACAACATGGGGCGACTATGATTTATGAAACAGATGACGACACACATCCTTATAACAACACCATAAAATTTTTCCAGAAACAAATAGGTGACTTCTACGTCTATAGCACAGACCGTAACAGTGTGAACCCATATGCACATTTTGGCCAAGCATCCATATGGCCAAGAGGGTACCCTCTAGAAAATATTGCCCTTCCCCCTGTTTATAAGTTTGTCAAATGCAAAGATGTCAGAGCTCTTATTCAGCAGGGTGTGGTGGATGGTGACCCTGATGTGGATGCAGTTTTCCGACTTACTCGCAAAGATATTGGTGTGCAGCTGGACCTAAGATTTGATCCAAAAGCTCCACCTGTTCTCATTCCCCCAGGTGCATACACACCCTACAACTGCCAAAATACTTTACATTTCAAGGATGCATTCTGGGGTTTGGTGTTGCCACCTAGTGGCACATTGCGTGTGACTGATATTTGGAGATCTTTTTATGTACAACGTTTGTTGCAAGAGATCAATGGATATCTTGGTTACTTTGGTCCAACTGCCTATCAGGTAATTTTAGTTCTCATCAATACAATTAGCTTTATAGATTCATATAACTATATACTACATAGAACTAGATATTTTAGAGATAACTCATTTCAAAGGATTGACATCAGTATGGCACACATATTCTAACTCATTTATATTTGTCTAAATTTTAGGTGCGTAACGCCCATAACTATCTTCGGGATTTCATTGATGAAGAAGAGCTATATTACAAATCAGGGCGTTATCTTGCCTATCTGGAGAAATGGAATGGAGAAGGACTTGATTTCTTCAACCGCATGCTGAAACTTGCAATTGACTTGGTCATTGAAGACATCTGGAAACCAATTGACGCAGTTGTCGTTGAAGCATGGATTGAAGACTTGGTCAGCTTTGGCTACAAACCACCCAAGCTTAGCAAAACACACAAACCATGTCAGAAAATTATTGAAAAAGAAAAAGAAATGAAATTTAATCAACAGCCATCATCCTACCTAAGAATTGGAAAAAAGATGAGCGAAATAATGAAAGGAATAAAGGCAAAGAAATGATCATGTAGCTAGCTTGAGCTGCAATGCCATTGTTACTGTATTCATTTCTATGCATGGAGCTTCAGATCCTCATCTGTATTAATTTGTAGTCTCTAGTGGATTTCAGATTTCTAGCCCAGATTGGTAAATATTTTCTTCTACTCATACATAATTCCATAGCTGGATAAATCAGATAAGTGAAGATAAATGATTAAAATAAATATAATGCATGCAATGTTGCCAAAACATTCCATGGTGATTGGTGACCCAATTTACTAATTACAAAGTGAATGTCATTTGTTTTTTATAGTGTAACTAACGTTTTAATGTTTTTAAAAAACAAATATTTGTGAGTAAACAAAGAAAACCATCTGGCTATAATTGGACGATAACTTTATGTTATTTCCAATATTACTTTTCAACATATGCATCATGTGTTCATTTGTTTTACAAACGACGGAATTGACCGTTCTGTTCAGGGCCTAAGTTAAAATGCATTATGGGACTGAAACGTCAGCAAAGAAAATCCGTTTTCTGCCCATGTGTTCTGCCCCATGATGCAAAGCTAATCGGGCTATTGCCAGTCTTCCATAATTCCACGGTGGCATAAATAAAGTAACACTCCAGTATATATATTTGGGGTTCAGAGACCTGTCGTGGGTCACTAACTTCCGCAATAGAGTTTGTATTTATTTCCGAACTATTACTTCGGTCTGTTGGATGTAAATTTATAAATGTTTATTACTGAATATTAACCATTGATCATGGGTTCTAGAAGGTTTGCAAGTTTAGTTGTGCTTTTCACAGAAGTTTTTGGGGATTTTCGTATCTATGTGATTATTTCTGCTTGTTTAGATGGTTTCATGGGAGAATCACAGGCCATGACGCCGAAGCTCTACTTCTAGAAAGAGGCTCAGATGGCAGCTTTCTTGTAAGGCCTAGTCAAAGTAATCCCGGTGATTTTACCTTGTCCGTAAGGTAAGTAATTTTCCTTAATTCTACGGTGAAAAGACTTGGTCATGAACTAAATCGCTCGTATTGAACGAGTACGAAAAACAACGAGAATATAATTTGTATTTATTTCGAGTGTCGAATATTGTTTTCCCATACCCATACCCTTGAATGGTCCGAATAATTTAGCCTAAAGTATAACGCAGTACGTGGAAATTATACAGCGTTTCTGGCAAAATACCTAATCTGGAGTTGGCAAATTAATTTTAAAACGAACGACATTTGCGCAAATAGAACTATAAAAGTTCATTTGGTTTTACATCAGACTGTTCATTTTTGCCCGTTGTCGAGAGTCGAGAGTGAGCCAATATGCAGTTTAGATTCGAGTATGTTTTCCTCCATATTATATTGCGATTTCGTATCTTAAAATCGGAGGAAAACCACAGAAAATGCTCGAGGAAGTGTTAGTTTGTTTCACTACAGCAAATATATCAAATAGAGACAAAGGTTCGAATGACAGCAATGCGAAACTAGATGTCATGACAGTCACGTTTCAAACTCAATCGTTTAGTTTCGAAACCTCGTGATCGATGTGCTTTTGTATAGAAAGGAAAAACAATAAGTTCCCTGACACATCGTTTTAAAAAAATTAGTGCTTCCTTATTTTTCTAATCGACAAACAGTGTCGCCTTATATGTCATGTTAATTTATTAGAAATTAATACATTCTTTCTAACGATCTAATCTCTGTTTGGAATGTCCCTAGATAAAATCTATTTCGGGTTGATGATTTAAAAACATCCTGAAGCAACCCTATGTGTTAATATGATTTTGTGCTGCCAATTTTATAATTCTTGACTTTATATGTATATTTTGTCCAAAGAATATAGTGCCAATGTAGGCATGCATATGTAACAATTGTCGCTAATTAGCCAGGTCTTTCATTGAGTGGTTATTGACGAAGATTCTTGAATGTATTTTTGGCATGGGAATCTCTTTGGGTGGGAATAAAAAAGCAAAAACAGATCTTACACATAAATACTTTGTTTTAAGTAAAAAACTGAACAAGTATATCGCATTTAATGCAATTAATCCAAGTTTTTATGTTCAATGAATATGTATTCAAATTAATTATAGTTGGTTATTGTACACAATACAATTTCATAGATTGCACATTCATGTTTTATTCCAGTTGTATTTGTATGAAGGGACTTCCTAATTGATTTGTTCAATTCTTTGCCAGAGACCAATTCTTTATCAAATCCAATTTGTGGATTGCAAAAAGACTAATAAATACTTCCTGTTATTTTCCTAGACGTGGGGAAGAAGTCACTCACATTAAAATCCAAAACAGTGGCGATTTCTATGATCTGTATGGAGGTGAGAAATTTGCCACCCTCTCTGAGCTTGTATTGTTCTATACAGAAAGCAGAGGGCAGCTGAAAGAAAGAACTGGAGAAGTCATCACTTTGAGATATCCTTTAAATTCCACTGATCCAACTACGGAAAGGTTTGAGAAATGCTTTTATCCTTGAGCTATTAGTGCACAATAGTACTTGTTTTATCCTATAATTAAAGCCTTCATTTAAAGAAATTTGTGAGCAGCAATGAGAAATTTGTATAAAACAGCAGCTAGGGATTAACAAGCTGTTTGTCTGAAACCTGTATTTATGCTGAATGGTGCTTCAGAGTACAATAAAATACCTACAAACTTGATGTTTGCAGATGGTTCCATGGTCACATCTCAAGCAAGGAAGCAGAAACAGTTATGCTGGACAAAGGAAAGAATGGTAGTTTTCTTGTCCGTGAAAGTCAAAGTAAACCTGGTGACTTTGTTCTTACAGTGAGGTAAGTACCAAGACTAAAGGGAGACTATACTGCTTGGCTGTGGTGCAACACACCAGCATTCCTCCATGATTCATCAGGGTATTCCCAAAAAATTTTAACCAACTATGGAGTTAAACTGAAGGATTCATGACAAATCCACTTAGAATTGATGACAGTGTCACTCATGTGAAAATCCGTTGCACGGATGGCTTTTTTGATGTTGGTGGAGGAGAGAAGTTCTCAAATCTCAAAGATCTTGTTGAACAGTATAAGAGAAGTCCTATGGTGGAAAAGTCTGGACGTGTTGTTCAGCTCAAAGTTGTAAGTATTTCTAGGATCTTCTTTTGTGATGCAAGGATATAAACTTGTACAAACATTTTGGGTCATTTCCTATTAAGACGTTTTGTTCACACAAAGGCATTCAGTATGTGATCTTTCTTCTACCACAGCCATACAACGCTACGAGAATAAACGCCTCTAGTATTGAAGATCGTGTTAGCGAACTATTAAAAGAAAATGGTAATGTCGACGGAAAAGGTGGATTCTGGGAAGAGTTTGAGGTAAAGCTTCAGTCCAGTTCATGATAGAGGTCGTATTTTTGATTTGGCGGGGAAGCGTAACAAACCTCGTCGATATAGCGTTTATATGATTGCCTAATAGCCACCAGTAAAGTCGTATTGTTCAACGAGTGACGTCATAACGTGGGATACGACTTTACGTCACGTATTATGTCATAACGTGGATCTTGTGCCTCAAGATATGACGTCGTACAAATGACTTAGAATGTTCATTCTTTCAAATAATAACGACATGTAATCTTCTGTCACCAGAATTTACAACAGCAAGAATGTAAACATTTGTACAGACGAGAGGAGGGTCGCAAGCCTGAGAATAAAGCGAAGAACAGATACAAGAATATTTTACCATGTATGAAATGAAAACCAGTTAAAATTTCTTGCTAACTGATATTTGAATATTTTCTAAATAAATTTTTTCGTATTTAGTCGACCACAGCAGAGTTATTCTCACTGAGGACTACCAGAACGAGGCAGGACACGACTATATAAATGCGAACTTTATAAACGTGAGTCAAGTAAAGATTCTTGTCCTTTCATTAGCCGGCTTTATGGCGTCAGATTTAAATTTTTGCCTTATTTCAGGGGCTCCTTGAAGGCCAAGAAAAACGATATATCGCAACTCAAGGCTGTCTCCCGGTGACCGTCGGCGACTTCTGGGCGATGGTGTGGCAAGATAACTGTCGCGTCGTTGTCATGACGACCAAAGAAGTTGAAAGAGGACGAGTAAGCTAATGATACAATAGTGACGTTTTTGACAACACGTACGTTGGCCGGAAGTAAAGTGTTTGTTTTTCACCAATCACAATCCTTGGC
Organism: Dendronephthya gigantea; assembly: GCF_004324835.1. NCBI lineage: Eukaryota > Metazoa > Cnidaria > Anthozoa > Malacalcyonacea > Nephtheidae > Dendronephthya > Dendronephthya gigantea. The sequence continues at coordinate 1,666,691 of NW_021163020.1, forward strand.
CCAGTCTTTTGACGTTACCCATGCCGTTTGTGTTGTCAAAAACGTCGCTTGCTTAAGCTCGCTAATACTTTGTGTAGTAGACAGTCTGTTGAAGTCTGTAGCTATATGAAAGTGTTCAGGTTCTGTAGCGTTGTCACCCTAAGACAGAAATTTGTTTTTGTTCAGACGAAATGTACGCGATATTGGCCGGATGATAAACAGATGATCAAGACGTTTGGAAAGTACAACGTAATGTTAAAGGAAGAAGAGCACACAGCCAACTATATTTTCAGAGAAATAAAAGTTTGGAAAGAAGCTAATGTAAGTGCCCCATCTCGAACCAGCAGTTTGAAGTAAAATGATATTACAAATAGACAACAGCAAAAACAACTTTAGTTCTCTCAAAAGTCAAACGCTGTGCCGTAAACGACTGCAACGTTGCAGTGTTTTTAGCATTTTTTTTTGTTTCTGCAGGAAGGTGTTGAACCTCGCAGTGTGTACCAGTTCCACTACACTGGCTGGCCTGATCATGGAGTACCTGATGATCCTAGCTCTGTCCTTAATATCCTTGAAGATGTTAACATCAAACAAGATCATATTGAAGGGGCTGGCCCTATTGTTGTGCATTGTAGGTAAGGCTTTAACAAGGTTTTGGTAAGCATTAAGTCCCCCCAACATTTTCTTCACGCGAATAAAAATTTCAACAGTGTCATGAGCTAAAAAATATCGCCCCCTCGAGTTCCCGAAATTTGTTTCGCTTTCGGAAAGAAGGTTCCATGACGAACGGTGTGGTATTTTTTAAATTTGCAATATGGTGCATAACTCTTGTCATTTTTTCAGTGCTGGTATCGGAAGAACTGGCACATTTATCGTCATCGATATTTTGATGCATATTCTCAAAGAGCAAGGTTAGTTTTTCATGCTGGCTGGTTGGAAATATGACATGTTTAGATTGTCAGAACTAATTAAGGAATGTTTTTGTTAGGTTTAAACAGCGAAATAGACATCAAACAAGCTATCCTCAACGTTCGGGCTCAAAGGTCGGGTATGGTTCAAACAGAGGTATGACTTGTTTGCAAGAATATTTTTAGTGGTGGTTGAGAGAATCTGGTTGAAAAAAGCTTACAAACATCGTCTTTTTTTAGGCCCAGTATAAATTTATTTACATCGCCCTTCAGCATCATATCTCTGCTGAAAACATTCGATTAGCTGGTCGTTCCCAGTTAGATGTAAGTACCTTGGTTGAATTTTATTCCAGAAACATTTCTATTATATTATCGTTCTAACCCTGGTCTAATCAACTGCTTAAAATAATCGGAAAATCTTTTGAGGTTTCGACTTAGTTTCGACTTGGTTGGAAAATATAATTTGCGATAAAGTTCTTCTACGGCCCCACAATAATCGTTTCATGTTTTCCCGCCTTAGCTATCCCAGGGTCACGCCAATCACAGCGCGCCGCAACATGACGATGAACCCACTCCTCCGATACCAGCCCGGAATTTTAACAGGTGAGATTCATTGGATCTAAAATAGCGGGAAAGGACTGGAACTAGTTGTGAAGTAAAAATCCATTTCTCGGTTCTGAAACAACTTAATTTCTTTTAAAATAAAATTTATTTCCGTTTCAAATTTATGTAAGAGCTATACTCAGAAAATAGATTTCTATTTCGACAAGCCTTCTGGGCGCTGATTGGCTAAAATACGAGCGCTATATCACGTGGAATAATTGAACGTTTTAGAGAACGTATAGTCACTGTAGTTTTCTCTTCCCGCCATCATTCCGTGTCATTATCTTTTTCAGGTCGTCAAGCAAAAAACCCAGCGGTCGTTCCCAGTTCCCTCAACCCATGTACGGTCCCGTGGCCTCTGCTCCTTCAACTAATAACGCACAGGTAACCTAAGACTGGGCATTTCTTTTTGACTTCAATAAGACGTTCAATAGTTGGTAAATTGATATCCTCTTAATCTTCAACTTTTTGGTATTTAGGATGAAAATGGTGTAGAAGACGAGGAAGCTCCACCTATTCCAGTCAGATCTGGGTAACTATTCAGTAATAGCTCTTTTGTGTCTCTCTTCCTTCCTTTGAGTGCTCGCTTCATGATCAGAATCAGACTTCACTCAACTCTCACTGTCACTGAAGACTTGCTTTCGTTTTCCATTGTAATTTTGATCTTTCACTGTTATTCCAACAATATCTTTCTTTGATATCTAGAAATCTTTTTCAAAACGGGGGAAGCACAGCGTAGTGTATTAACGGTAATGACTTTACATGTTATAATATTTATGGGGGGTTTTTTCCACCCGGAATGAAGAACAAACGTCTGACTTTATTTATTGTGGTCTGAATGTTGTAGTTTTTGACATCACTTCCTAATTATCTTTTTCGCCATTTAGAGAAATTAGTCAGATTTTATACAAGTGTAAAAAGACGATATATATGGGAGAGATAAAGAAAAAAGATTCTGCTGATCATTTCAGCTGAAGAAAGGCAAAAATCAACAATGGACACAAAGCTTTTTTTGGATAATTTAAGATTTTTAATTTCCTTAGATATAAATTAGAATATAATTATGGCCTGAAAATTTCCAACTCAGAAGACTGATTTGCATGGGTCACTCATACGAGACTTAGTTAAAACCAGGCTTTAAAACGACTTTCTGCTTAAACTAGTCTAATATATAGCGAATCCAACAATCCAAAATGGCAGCGTTTATGATCGAGCTTTTGTTAACCAACTATTTCCTTTTTCAGTATTTTATTACTGCTTTTGAAGGAAGTATATGCATGTATTTGTTGGTCTAAATCGTACGTAAAGTTTTAGCATTCATGAGAAATAGTTCAATATTATTTGAGACAGTAATTTCATATCGCGTGTTTGAATGTATTAAATAAAGAATGTTTTATTATATTTTAACTATACCCAACAGTTAGTTCTTACTGATTAATATTTGCTGAAATTAATAAAATTACATCATTGATCACATTGCGGCAAGTTGCAAAGATAGCAGATCACATCACGACGTTCTCTTCTCTTTTTCATTCCTGCGAAAACCATCTTTGTTCCAGGGACGAATTTTTTAGGATTTCTTAGAAATTGATCCAAAGTATCCTCGTTCCAAATTATACCTAAGTTCTTCATTGAAGCGGTATATTTGTAGTCCGTTAAGCTTCCGGCACGACGACCGCAAATGCCGCTGAGGCTTGGACCTTGCTTGTGATGACAATTGCCGTGACACTGTGAACCTTTTTGTTTGAATACTTTCGCCCCTTTTGAGCAATCACCGTACGTGCATTTGCATGCGCGTATGGCGTTTGTGCATGTGCATGTGCATGTGCACGTGCCACTTGTGGTCGTACAAGTGCTTGCTGGGATAATTGCGCACGTTCTTCTGCTACTTGTGTATTTGCATGCCGGGTACGTAGTTGTGCACTGGTTATGTGTTGACCGTCGCTGTCTACTCGCGGATGAAATGTCGGATATAAACTTTATCGCGGAACGTTTACTTCTTGTGCTGTCGTAATACCTCTCCCAGTAATCTGCCTGACTGCCCAGTTGCGTTGCTGGAGGAATGGCTTGATCAACGATGAGTAACTTCAGCCTCGCCGCGATAGCTGAATACAAAGGCTTACGCAGGTCAACGTACTTCACTTTGGACCAGTCGATGCCATAATCCTGCTGGATTTTTGCAAAATTCTTTTTCAAATTAGGATGTCTCGATACTCTTTGTGTGTCTTCAAATACTCTTCTCTTGATCTGCCATATCCCTCCATGATTTCCACTTCTGTACGTGTTAGGATCCTTACCATTCTTACTTTCCACAAAAGCAGTTCGTTTCAAAAACTGGTTAGTGTCCCCGAGAGTTGTTTCGACCTTTTGTATCGTATCCTCGACAATTTTCGAACCGCTTGCGCCTGGAGTGCTTATATCTGACAGCTGAGAATCACTCTGTACAGCCTGACCCATACTGTTCATAACCAACAGTAATAAAACAGCTTTTAGAAAGAAATCCATTCGCAAAACCTTCTTTCAAATATGCTAGTTGCAACTAGTAATCTAGCTAAGTTTAAGGAAGTTTGCTTTTTAAAAGTGAACCTCAATGACGTCAACGGAAATGCTATGCAAAATGTAACGAGGTTTCTGTTTCGAAAATTGCCAGTTTAGGATATTTGCAATTGAAAGATCTTAGGCCTACGTCAAACCGTCGCACTTCTCACAGGCAAGATGGTACGAGATTGTTGTAGGTACTTACTTTACCATCGGAAATTGTACCCTCTGAAATAGGAATTTTGTACCTATATGGCCATATTGTGTTCATGTGACCCCAACATATCATTACACATAAGCTTCTACGAAAACACAATATTCATCTGTTTACTTCCAATTATTCTCAAGAATTCTCGCTGCCTTGGCAATGTAAAAGATCCTACAATCGGTAAGCCTGAACTTTTATAGTAAACATCATTTTTCAAGGTAAAAAAAATACCTTATACCGTTCCTCAAATTCCGTGGAACAATTTACGTGTGGCAAATTGTATCAATTTCCTATGTTATGGTATTCGAAATTCAATTAGAATAATAACAAATTAAATAATTCTATGGAAGAAATTATATACATTGTCGGGAATTTTTAGCCATGTTTTCGCTGTGTTTGAGTTGCTATCAATCTCTAAGGCATTAAAATATATTGTCTTATTGTTTATGGTGAGGTGAGTTAGAGATGCATGACTTTACGTTCGACAATGTAACTTATGTTTATTTGCGAGAGAAGATTATGAAAATATTTTGGTTTTGACTTTGAAAGTGACATGTGGCATTTCTTTATTGCACATGTTGTGGCTGTCTTGTGCGTTTCCTATGCAAGAGGTTTGACTATGAATGCACAATTGCCATTACAAATGCAAAATTCAACAGCATTGTTCACATGAAAGGTCCTCAAACAGATCGAGATATGATTTCATGCGAAAAACGAATCGTTATCTGTGCTAATAGTCCTCGTCAAGCCCATAAATTCCAGGTAGAATGAGAAAAAGAATCATGGTGCAACATAGGTAATTCAATATACCAGGAAGTGCATAGTGTAGGCAGGAAATAGACCATTATTAGCCTTTGAATATAAGAAATTTTTCCCTTTCAAATTAGGTATAACTCAGAGGACAGAGATGTGGTAAATAAATTCGTTTTCTGTGTGACATACATGGACTCTCATGCAGTCCTCAGAAGAAAGCATCAAAGATGATGTGTTGAAACAACTTGGTGATCAGATCAAGGCTGTATGAAAGTTTTGACTTCTTTTTAATAAAACCTTTTCCCCACCCCTCCCCACTCTTTTAATGAACCCTTCTCCAGGATGTAGGAAGCATCTTAAATTTAGGGTGGGGCACATGCTTTTCAGGGCACTTTTGGTTACAAAACAGCATTTAGTTTTGGACTCACTACAGTCCTTTAGATATTTGAATCAAAATTCTACTCTGTTCATCATGAATAGTAAGATATATATCATATTTATTACAGCTGCAGCTGAAGCAATTCAACGAGGCAGGAAATGATCAAGATTCAGCAATTAAGTGCAACAATGTTCATGTGAAATGTTTGTTTGATGTCCTTGACCACATTCTTCTCTATGGGTAGGTTTTGAAGCTATATATGATAGAGCTGTGTGTTTGTCTGTCTGCCTGTTTGTCAGTATGGCTACCCCCTTACATTCCTACCTCAGATGAGTGAAGAAGTGAGTCTGGTTATGAGGTTGCATTGTGATAGACATTTCCTCAAATCTAGTCTAAAAAGTCCTGAGAATGGTTATTGGCCATTTGTATGTGAGTTCACCCATCCTGAAGTGAAGAAAGACATTGATGAAAATCCAGATGTTACCTCAGTCTTTGACAAAGGTAAGCGTGTGTGGTGTGTCGTTTGTCTCATGTGGAGGGGTCTTAATTCCTGGTTATTTGTTGTTACTTTCGCTGTAACTTGTACTAAATTTTTGTTTAAATCTAAACTTTTTTTCTGTTAGGTCGCCTATGGATTTATCTTGCTTTGTTAGACTGTCTTCTTGGCAGTTATTTTCGAATGTTTTACGAAAATCAGAAAACCCCAACTAAATATTATCAAAGGTGCGATTGTGAATTCCAAAGTAACATATATACAGTTTGGAGCCGGTAAAATATTGTATATTTTTTGTTCATTTAGGAATTCTTTCGTTCGGGATAAGGAGGTATGATTTTTTTTATTTAGACCGTAGTGTAAATTAAAGTTTTTACATTTACATTGTTGTTGAAAAATATATTTCTGTTTTAGCGTCTTGGCATCATAATCACCCTTGTGGCTGGTCTGGACTTGATACGGTTGTCTTCAGAACTGGTAATGCAGTTACAACACATTATTACAGCAAGGTTTTTGAACTGAATTTTAATAGCATTAACTGCATTTCTAGGACTTGTCGTTTCTGGGTTTCCGTGATTTTGGCCTTACTAACGTTTTGGGTAATTCTTTGAATTATTATTATACATTTGATATTTCAAAATTCAACTGACTATCAAATGGCTGTCTGGGTTCCTCAGCTATACTCTTATTCAATTTATGTAAAACTCTACATTTTTCAAAGGTAACGGTCCAGGCTCACGGAATGGGAACCAAGATAAGACCATGATTCCAATGGATTCATTCCCAGACAGGGAACAACATGATATCTAACCACCGCGATATTGCCGCGTCACCTCAAGGAAGTCACGACAACCCTCTAGAAGATGAAGGTGCACCTGACAACGGCGGAGGAAACCTTTTGGAGAAATACGTTTTAGTAGAAGACGACACGGACGGAGGGATTGGATCGAAAATGCTGATGGCTGAAGGTACTTACTTGGGTAAGTTAAAGCGTTCTTTTTCAACAGTTCTTCCCGTAAGAGTTCATCCACTAATGGCTGAAGTTGAAATGTTTCAGATAGCGTTGAATGGCTATCCATCAAAAAGCCGACACTTTCCAAAGGTGGAACGGCGAGCTACGACGACAGGTCGGACGGCGGCGATTCCTTCGACGAATTCTGTCACAACAATGACAGAAAAGCACGGACTCGAATGACGTCATCGACGAGTCCACGATATCCTTGGTTGAGGCGGAACACGATGATGAACCCTTGCCGAAAGTTGATCATAACCCATTCCCAATCCACCAAGGATCGTATCCCTCGGAATACGAAGGCATAGTTCTAGCCGGGTTTCCACGAAGGCCTGGGTTGTCGGAAACGCTCGCCACAACTTCGGATGTCGCCTTTCAACAGCACGCAATAGAAAAACTAGCGCTGAGCATATTTGACGCCAAGGATGAAACATTTCATCGGTTCGTTAAAGGATTTACTGGATTTCACTATGGACAACTTCACGCGGTACATTTACTACTCACGGACAAGTCTGTGTACTTTCTAAGGAAGCAATCTGGTGACAGCTTCACCACCGAACACTCGATTAATTTTCAAGAATTGAAACACGTTGAAATAGGCGTCAACTGTCAGTATGTTGCGTTCGTCTCTAGAAATGAGAAGTATTCGTTTTCGACTGCAAACGAAGCGATCACGCGCAGTTTAGTCACAGATATTTCATCACTGATGGTCAGAGGTCTCTCATCGCCGGCGCAGCTGACGCGGATTGTCAGTAGTACCGCTGTGCAGGGACAGCAGGCGATCAAGAAGTGGCTGCGTAGTGCATTGGAGAAACAGGTAAAGTAATTTTGTGTAGGGTGAGTCGGGGAAGAATTGTAATGTCGCGGTATAGAATAGATAGAACTTGATCATCACCTCACAGTGTTATTGTAGATCTGAATACTGTCCGTGGCATGATTTACAGAACTGTACATGCATTATTTCAGACCATCGATGTTGAGGTCATGTGTTTCTCGCTCGTACACTGGATGTGTTTTTCGGGGCCTGGTAGTGAATTAGACATGGTACGTCATCAGATCATAAAGGAGGGATACCTTGAATGTAAATCCAAGTACCTGGGCGTGGTCAGCCACTGGGAGACAAACTATTTTGCCCTAACTGGCAGGGGACTGTTCCATTATTCCAGGCAGGGGGATAAAGAACCGAAGATGATTTACGAACTTAATGCTTCAAATTGTGGAGGTTGTCGGCGAGTGTCCGACGAGGAGGAAAAATATGCTTTTGAGGTAAGAGCGGTGAAAAAAAATGAAGGTTGTTTCCAAGCCATGTTTCCATATCGCAGGCCAAACAAAAAACAATTTTTCTAACCATGTCTCCAAAAGATGGAAAACCTGGACAAGATGAGACGTTTTAACGGCTTTGCTATTAATTTCAGATTATTTCTGAAGACGGACAAACGGTGGTTATTCTATCTTCCTCGACGGAGGACCAGGCGTCTGATTGGATAATGAAGTTATGTCAAATTGTTGCAGGATCCTCTGAATTCCTGTATACCACCCTGTGTCCCGCGGCTAGAGCTATTCCGTGTTGTGCCGCGGTCACAAAAGAACATGTCATCACGTTTCATGCTTATATCAATGGAGAATATCGTTTCCTAAGTAGCTTTTGTATACAAGATGTTACGCAGATTTTAGTAGACAACGAAGTTAGAAATTATTGTATTTTGGTAAGTCAAATGTCGCCTGTTGTTTTGCTCTTGTTTCTTCTTTTTCATTCATTCATTTTATTCCTCCGTTTTGTTAATTTCTTCGCCCTTCTTTGTTCAATCGTCTCTTCTTTAAGCAATCCTACTTTCTTACTTTCTTCTCTCTATTTCACTCTTTCCTTTCTTCCTTCATTCATCTTTTTCTAGGCTCCCAATCTTGTTTATTCCTCTTCATCCTTTTCCTCTCACCCTTCCTTTCCTACCCTATGCTCATTCCAGACATTCGCATTTACCTAAATTTCTCATTTTAGAAATTTGAATCAGACCATGAGGGAATGTGGTTCTTCTCCTTCGCAACGGAATATGAACTTAGTAAATTTGAACGCGATATTGCAGAAGCATGGAAAGACAGTTTACAGGTTTGTTCCGGCCATGGAGTCATTTCATCATTAATGCGAAAGATTGTTGCATGCATTGAACTAATTTTCCTCATTTTAAAACCGTTTATTATCAGTTATTTCCAGTGTGATTTTCCTGGAAAATCACATACTACAGCAAAAGAAACGTTGGCTGTAAATATCCTTATTTTTCTTTTAATTTTCTAGGCGGATCTTCAGTTTTACATGATTGGCGAAGGGCCAACACGAAAGCGAGCTCGCGATATGAGCCAGCATATACAAACCATATTGAATGAAACAAATTGAGTCCTTTGAAGACAATTCTACAATCACTAAAGATTATTCAACAAGATTTTAATCAACGGGAAATTCCCGTATTTATTCTTGGGACGCAATGATAGGTTTTGAATGCTCTGAACTTCACCGACATGTGTAATTTAAACTACGTTTTATAACTTAGCCATTAATTCAAATTTATCATATGAAATATTGCATCCTGTATAAATACGACTATATGCAAAAATTCATCTTGTAATTTTAGAAAATTAAAATTCTATTTAACATCGAGTGTATTTAGCATTACTTTGAAGTTCGTGCTGTATAGTTTCCAATCAGTAAAAGGTGTGTATCGGTATGGTATGGTATGGTATGGTATGGTATGGTATGGTATGGTATGGTATGGTATGGTATGGTATGGTATGGTATGGTATGGTATGGTATGGTATGGTATGGTACGGTACGGTACGGTACCGGATGTTGTTGTTGGTAATAGCGAAGTGTATGGTGATGTTGGTAATAGGGTAGTATTGTTTGAAACACGCCTGTTAACGGTTTAGGTTGGCAGATCTAGGCTGCGTGCTTTCAAATCTTTGATATCAGTAATATGTTAATACAGCTGATCTCCATATTCATGATTCGATTTAAATAGTCATTAAGCGGTCGACAAACAAATGAAATTAATATCTCCCAGTTCGAATTAGCATATAAATAGCCAGTTTCCGTTTGTAGACAACAAACTTTACGAACACTCTATAACCACTCTATTCAAAGCGTTTTTTCAATCCTCGTGTTTGCTTTTCGGTGAGTTACAGCAAGTTAACCAAACTTGTTGTCGTTAATGATTAGTGTTTGCGAAGTTACAAGGAAGTTACGTGTGGAGTGATCGTGTTTCCTACGCTAGCAACAAACTGTTGGTGAAGTCAACGCGACACACAAAGACCATATATCATGTAATGTCAATGTTTGGCTTTTTTTAAATGTTCACCCTTGGGAATTTTCTGGACCACTTGAGTCTCCCGACCACTTCGCACTAGGGAGCTGTGATTTTCTTGGTGGAAATAACGCACGTGTGTGGAAGGGTTTCGCTTTCCACAACGATTTTTCAACCGTTTTAATTACATTTTATTTGCAGAGTCGTTGAAACAAAGGCTATGGTTATCCATAATACAAGCAAGGCGACATTGAGGTACTGATTACATATCTTCTTTTAAACTTTTCGCCGGAAATGTTGATGTAAATACGATCTAATGTAGCCTATAAATAATAATAGAATTACGAATTATTCCACCCATCAAGTCATTTCACTCTGGGATCATGCGCGTTGCAACGGGCCTAGACAATGTTATTATTACTTAATATAGTCGAAGCAACAGTTTGTCGCAAATATCACTTGCCACGTCTAGTCATCCACGTGTATATCGGTTAGTCATGCGATCCAAAAACACTTACGACGCTCAAATGGTGCCGGCCGCCAATGATTCTCATGATTTAGTTGGGCAAAATTTTCGAAGCTAGTTCGAAATAAAGCAGAAATGGAATTATATGTGCTATATATACACGATGATTTTTAACATATAGTTTTTAGTTTTTTTTCATATTCCAGCCAATAGTTTGAGTCTGACGTTTTGAAAATGTTAGTAGAGGAAACTGTGATTGTGCTGAAGCATCAGAATACACTCCTTTCAGAGTGTCTGTGATGCGTTGATATTCTAAGATTTCAAAATAATAGGGCTGAAAATATTAAAAAGAGCAGATAAGAACTTATTCGATGTTATGAGAAAAAACTCTGTGTCAGAAAGTTGGTCAAGGGAGTTAACTTGACAAGCCGAGGTACATTCGTACAAAAGCTGGCAGGATTTCGCAATGTGCAGGTCTGAAGAGTGCAAGACAGTTTAAGGCTAGTTTCATGACGCAATGACTAGCTCTGAAGAGTCTGTGTTCAAGTACCGTGCAGGATTGAACGACACCAACCCTGCAATTATAACTATTTTGGTTGAATGTTATCTATAAAAAATATTAATTCAAGTTATTCAACGCGGAATAGGCGATTATATTAATTTATATAGAGTGGTAAATTGAGGAAGGATGAGAGAAGGGTGTGTGTGTAGTTTATGACAAACGTCATGATTTATTGTTTTGAAGGAATCTTTACATAGATTTAGTTCTCGCAAGCGTATGCCGTACATCTCAGAAATTTTACCAATTTTATTGATTTATCATTTATGTCTTAATCAGAATTCGTGCAGTGGAGCCTAGGATGAAATTCACCGTCGTAAAAACAGCAACGGCTGATTTATGCATGAAATCTGAGAATAACCTTGATCCTTCTTTTCAATATGTCAGCAAATGATTAGCATACAAATGCACACGTAAGATAAGATAGATCTTGACTATTTAACTGAAGATTCTCGAAAGAATTTTGTTGACAATCAACGGGGCTTTCAGTACGCGAGCGTGTCGTTTTTAAACTAACTTCAGCACGATACAGTTCGTTCGATGTAATTTAAAATATGTGAGCAAGAATGCCAAGATTCTTTATTTTAGCAACGATTCCTTATCGGTATCGTAGTTGTTAGCATGTTTAAATTTGCAATTTACATTATTTTTGTCACGTGTTGCTAAACGCGTACAAACGATGCGAGCCAAGTGCGCTCAAGTTACATAGCGATTGAGCCAAGATCTAGCAAAGAGAAAACTCGCGTTTAGGACTGCTTTTCACTTTGTACGTACACGCACGTAAAAGTTTAAATGCATGCTTTTAAATTTATATTATTTAAAATCTAGCTTAACAAATGCGTGCTAAACTACGCGGAAAACTAAGTTCTTTTGATTTATTCACTTAGTTTTTTGAAAGATAACTTATCTAAGCATTTAGACTTTTACGTGCGTGTACGTGCGCATGGAAAACGCGTCAGTGGAAAGCACCCCTTACGGATGAAAGAATGGATCTGGTCGTAAATCCATCATGCCTCATGGTATAGGGTTGAATGGCATCCGCTAATTGCGCCGGAAAAGAATGACTTGAATGGAGAAATTCTAAATCTCCGCAAAATGCGAGGTAGCTTGTTTAAACGGCTTTTGATATGCAATATGCATGTTTTTCTTGCGAAACGTTGCCCGCTAGGCGCTAGGCTGAAATGCTGACTCTGATTCATTGCGCCTGACACTATTGCCACAGTAAATGAACGTGTTGCGACATGATGCCAAGCGGTTATTAATATAAGTGCTAAACCTTTCTGCAAATACTATAAATTAAAGCTTTGGCTGTATCTCATTTAATTCTGACTGCTGTATTTGTCAGAACGTAGTGTAATTATAGTCATTATATTACGATTTTGAAAGGTGAGATAACGATAAAATTGCCTGATGCTCATTTAATTTTTTTTAACTAATAGAGCGTGATCAGAAAGAGCCACTCAGTCGGTTTGCATTTGAAGCTCAAATCTTCAGTCACTGTGCTAGATACGTTGCCTGAAAACGGTAAGTCTTACAGATCTTCGACGAGTGATTCTGTTTTGGGATAGTCTGTTGTGCTCATTTAACATTCCAGTGAAGCATTCCGGTAGCAAACTGGAAGTTGTAAAATCAGCACTTTGTATCCAGGTAGGTCTGAAATGAAGACCTCACCTGGGGAGAGAGAGACGATCTCTTTCATCTCTCTACGTTTTGGATTCGACATAATGGCGGCAAATCATATACGAAGGGTTCTGCCGGGCCAAAGCGGTTCATTGTGGACTTAAGGATCATAAAATAATGAATGGTAATCTTGGGGATTAGGTCTGCATTATTCAAACACTACTCTTGATATCTCTGTACTTATTTAAGATTATGAAAGTCAACGTTTTGTACATTTTGTCGGCTCCGATTTTAACTCAATTTGGGTAAACGAGAAATACTTAAAGGGGCAGCTCATGGGATCCCCATCACACATGCATGCATGATATCACAAGAAACTTGTTTTCGTTTGAAAACGGATACATTTTAATGCGTTTTGGCCTTCCGTCCACACTAAAACGACCGAAAACGATGAGCGTTTTCATCAAAAACGCATTGATTTGAAAACGCTGTTGAAAGTGGAGCCAAATGAAAACGCATACGTATCGTTTTAGTGTGGACGGTCAAAAACGCTACGAAAACGGAGTCATAAAAAGATACGAAGTAAAAATAAGAAAGCACGTTCCACTTCAGTCATTACTTTATAATTATAATTATTATATTACATAATTATCACGATCAAATCATCAAATCTTGCACGATCCAAGCCATATATATATAGTTTGTTTAAATATAATATCCTGAATTATCATAATTTAACCGCATGAATAACGCTAAATGTGAACACGCATATTTCGCTGGATTTTAACCTTGGTTTTGTCCTCATCATTGGTATGACTAAATCAGTGATCACATTGTGGACATGTCTTCTTCACTAACTAAAAACCATCGATTAATTTTACTTGGAAACGCGTCCAATTTGATCAACATTTGTGCGATATTTTTCTTTGGCAAAGTTTAATATATTTCTAAATAATACAAACGGAAACCAAAATCTGTAAAAAGCCGCCTACTGCACGCCAAATTTCCGAGTCTGAGAACACCTGTCGTTTCGTACAAACCTCGCAACTATATTGTTAATGTTTCATTGTGAATAACACCGCGGGAAATAACTAAAGAGCAACGTGGGAAAGAATGGTCTCATCACGGCATGAGAGTGAGAACATATTCAACATAAAATATAAACAGAAATTGATGTTTACCATATCACAACAACTTTCGTTTCAAGTATTTCTGATTTCTTGATCGACAATCGATATTCCAAGAACTTCGCAACAAAGACAAAGTTTTAGTTGCAGAAATTTTCTCTGTTCTTGAATTATTGGATTTGTGGCAACAATTCAATGGGAATGAACAACGTCAGTTAGAAATTAGAGTTGATTTTACTCGACATATCGTAAGTAATATCATTTATAATCTCTCTAGCTGAAGGTGGACCGAGCAAACTTATGTTCATGATCCATGCTTATATCATTATAACGATACGTACTCAAAACTGCTGTTTTGATGTTTCCGCAAATATATAATCAGGACTCGAATAAAATACGACGCTTGATCAAAATGTGATCGTCCGCTCCGGTTGATTTTGAGAAAACCGCGGACATGATAGGCAACAATGCAATTCGGTATGTTTGCAAAGATATGAATCCTCTTTTATACAACAAATATTGATACTATTTCAGATCTATCTCATGCTCTCAGCTTTTACCAATTCCGTCATAGGTGAATCGGAATGAATCAAACGATTTTATTCTTTTTGCATGTGGTTATTGTCGTCGATCAATACGCATTTTTTATTGGTTCCTCCTCTTCTATTTTTGGAACTGACGTAATCACGTCGTCCACGACTACGATCAAGTTTAAAGCTAACAATCTTATCTGCATTTTGAGCAATATAAAGGTTTCGACTGCGCGATCTTTCTCAAGCGATAAGCCGCCGTTACAGCTGAGATAAAATCATAGTATGTTGTTTATACTAGACGCCCGGCGTTCTATTAAAATCATATGTGAGGTATTTTCACCATGTAGGTCAGTTTAATATGGAGGATTCGCCGATTCGATGCTTGATCATTCTTCGCTAAATCAACTCTTGTAACGTATTGCCAGGCCTTGTCAATGATGTAGTTAATCAAACGAACCCCGCTTCATTATTTCAAAATTGACAGATCGGTCTGCTCGGGACGGACCTATAAGACTCGATGAAACTGTTTTCATGCTTTGATTTGCAAAAACATTTAACTAATAAAACTACATCACTGCTTTAGGAAATTAGACCACTGACAGTCTGACACTGAGGCAAAGCTAAAGTGAATCCTCAGTTAAGCTTTCAGTTATTTTTCCCAAGCGTCCACAAGCGTCCATTTGATTTGACATTTAATTATTTACGTCGCATTTTATGCATTTAGCTTAAAATTTAATTTGATGATATTTTATCATATTAATGAAAAGCGTCATTTCACGCCGCGAATGCTATAAAATGTACAAACTGAGTGCTTTGAAATATTTATTATGGAAATTTGGCAAACGATAAGACGGCTGTCACATACGATATAATCAGACTCCGAGCAATTAGCTATTGACTGAGCACCTGTGGGGAGTTATAGAGCTTTTAGCTGAGGCTCAATTCAGTTATACCGAATATAATTTCCGCTGTATTTATATCAGTGGAAATGGATATACCAATTGGCTTTGTTGATAAAAAGACTGCATGTAGTCGCTTCTTGAGCTGTGGAAAACTGCAGACTCAGCAGTATAAGAATAATCCGGTGAAAGGCTAAGTTGAAAAAATATAATCTTCAAAAGACAATTCCACTCGAACGAAAGTTGGGCCAAATATCATGAACATTAGTTTTTCCTTGTGCTATATATTTGTGTCCATATATTTCGATGAATTGAAAAAACAAGCGCAAAAATAAAGACAATTGGTCGAGATTTTCGCAGTTTTTCTGAAAAAAAAAAGATAAATTTTACGAGACGCCAATGGCACTGTACTTTACTCGGTGACTTAGATTTCCTGCCAATCTCACAAGCCACGCAAACAAGTTTTGTTGCAAATTCGCGTCACAATACAACGCGAGCTTCGCTGAAAAAACACCTGTTTGCAGTCAACTCTTCAATTACATTAAACTCATTATACTCGAACCACCCAAAAGGTAACGATATGTGTATGCACTTGAAGTTATTTTCACCTGGCACTGACTTTCTGAGTAGTCTTGTGAAAGTGTTGAGTGGAATTTCATATCAGCGATCATCGATTTGTTTAATGTCATGTTATCACCGTTTCCCATGCAGATCGCAGTAATGGGAACTTTCTAGTTTGTTTAATTTTAATATCAGATCGGAAGTTGCGAACTTGCGATTAATCGTGGATCGTGGAGCTTGAATGCATCTCTCGTGAATCGTGGATGAAAGACATTGAATTTGGGAACTAGTCAATGTCTGAATATCTCGTTGTTTTATCGTCTTTGTTGACACAGGCCTGCAATAAGTTGCATAAACATCTTTATTCTGTATTTGAATATTATCAGAGGTTGGGCCAGGGTTAATCGAGTTCAAGACCTGCCCGTAGGCAAACAAAATAATTTAAACGATACCTGACCACATTTTGTTGCTATGAAAAACATATAAATCAAGAAAAAGTCAAGTTCAAACCTCAAATGCGTTGCAGATGAATTGTGATAGAATTATGACTGATGACCAACTCATGATTGGTTTCTCTCTGGGTGAAGTTTGTAGCAACAAGTGGCTGAAACTGACTTGTAATACTCCAGAAATAGAGATTCTGCTATCCCAATCTAATTCAACTCGAAAAAATCTTAGTCTCCACTGATTCTGTAATGCTGGGTCGATCAGTGACATAGCTACGTACAGTGATCAGTGACATATACCATTTTAAATAGGGTGGGTTTAAGGCTTTTTCTCGTATAGTAATCTTCATTCACCCTAGCTAGTACATATATGTGAAGACAACAGGATTCAATAATTAAGGCAATTAAGCCTGAATAAAGGGCATATCGTGAAGCGAAATATGTCTTATTACCCGAGAGAGAGAGCTTAGCCCGAGCAATGCTTAGCCCGAGCAATGTAATGATCAACCGCTCATCCACGATCCGCGAGATTTTTCTTCTTATCCACGACCCACGACTGTTGACCACTGTTTATCAGATCAGCCAACCGCTGAGCGCGTTCAGCTTGTGGGGTTTTTCAGTCACAGGACGCGACGCATTACACCGAAATACGTTAAATTGGCATTTTGGCTGGGATTTGTTTTGTATACGAGCTTTGCGGTCTGGCCACACGAAGTCACTTTGCTGAAAATTTTTACCGAAACGGTCAGCAACATATGATTGTAATAAAGATGCAATCTTCTAATATGGAGACGCTACGTCTATGAAAGAATTGAAAATCAACGAGTTCATAAAAAATACAGATGTGAAAAGGTATTACAAAGAGACGTTGTGCAAGTTTTCATAACAAATCGTTTGGCGTAAAATTCACTTTTAAACCTTTGGGCTGTATTTCAGTTGCGCATTTTTTTCAACATGCCGTTATTTCACAGCGCGTTTGTTTAGCTTGCACGTCTTGTTTCATTAAGAGTAAATCTGTTAGCGTATTTATTAATAAATTTAGAAGATTTAGAAGCATTGAAGGATTTTTGCATTTGTTATGTATTAAAGCTTTTGACTTTTGATCTAAAATTTGCATCAGAAAATATTTGAATAAGGTATGAATACTGAATATTCTATGGCTATCGACTTAGCGTTTCGGTGTCAGGAAGTTTTGAAACTTGAAGACCTTTGTTTATACAATTCAACCGAAGTTAGGTTTTTGAATGATATCAATCCATTGTAGCCCATTAGAATGCAGTTAAAGCAAGGTTAGACGTAAGCTGTAATGCTAATTTCATGCGAATTAAATAGTACAAGTTGTTAGATAATATTTTGATACGAATTTAGGTATTCTTCCTTGATCAAAATGCGCCTGGTTGGAAGTGTTGTCATATGAGTAGGTAGGCTCGTGTGCATTTAAACAAACACCTCCATGCAAAGTTAGGTCAAAATATTTTTCTGTAAAGATAGAAATTTAAGAAATGCTATAATGGCAGTTGTTTGCTTGAAAACGGAGAGAAAACCAGCTGTGCATGCACACATTAAACTGGTTTTGTCTACGAAAACGCATTTTGCCCGAATGTCGCCCGGGAGCGATGATGGCACGCGTGAATGTAACTAGCGGCGGCAACTTTCCCATCTTGTTAACAACAGCGAGTTTTTGCCTGGGGCTTTAATGGTGTCCAAACAACTCTGGAGCAATCCATACGAACTCACAATTACTACAAAACTAAATAAACCCAGCAGCCCAACCGCATCCCTGAAGCTTATAACAACGATTTGAGCCGCCAAGCTGTTAAATAACACAGTCTGGTTTATGAAAAGTGAAAAAGAAAACAACAACCTTTGCCATTTTCTCTCAGTTTTATTTACTAACAAACGAGTGAAAATAAAATGCTTGTTAGACATATTATCATTGGGTTATATGAGACTATTATTTCTAGTATATACAGTCTTTTATAATGAAAAGCATTGTTTTCTTTATAATGTTTTTCAAAGCTGACATAATTTTCAATCATCGAGCTAATGTGAGATGGCTGTTTATTATCATACGACGTGTTGTCATTATTATAATTGTAATTTGAACAGCTTTTAAACTTGTTATGGGCTATTTGCAATCGGATAGAACATGCGCGAAGGTTCGGCTATATTTCATATGATTTACATGCATGCAATCGAAACTTATTGTCCTCGTATTAGGTGCAAAGAACGTGAATTTATTACTGTCGTAGATTGAGCAAGAGGATTATTATTATTAGGGGCAATTTTTACACTTAATTTCGTGGGAGAGTCTCGCTGTAAGAATTCAAATTTGTCAAGTTAGTAATAATCAAAATAAGCAGTATGCACAAGTGGGTTTTTTTTATGCGTGAGTTCTGTTGAAGAGAGTGCAGATATATAACCCAATAGTGCAGGCAGATGTTAGATAGGATCAGTTGATCACTGTTGATGATAGCTTACCTCAGAATCTTCACTGAAGTTGAAGAAGGTAAAGAAGATCTGAAGATCAGTTTGCGTCAAGTGCGCATATTTATTACATGAAAGTCATGATTATTTTTATTGTTCGAGACTACGAGTGTGAATATGATGCATGCATGTATATCCTCATATACAATAAAAATAAGTGGGGTTAGGTTGACAGGGCAGGATTGAGGTTAAGAGCTGCGATGAGCGATTTTGGTTTCATTTCTGATCTTATTTTCGACTTTCTAGGTTGGGGGTATTGAAGTATCATTGTGCAATCGATCATATTGGTAGAGATCAGACTGAGGATTTTTTGAAGATGATACCTCTTATTATGAATCTGTGAATCTCTACACCACATCATGGTAAGAATTGTGATGATAGTTCTAAACTATTTAATAAAGTGCGATGTGCACAGAGATTAGTCACATCTGACCTTCACAGGTCGTGAGAATTGCCAGGGAATTTTATGATATCAAACGTCTAACGGTACGTTGAATATCACTCGTTAATCAAGCTAATTGAACAACACAAGGAAAGATCAAAGATTATGCTTGTTGAATGTAATTATTGGCAATTGCCCGAAGTAGGCTTTGATTTGATACCATTATGTCGGTGGGAACGAATCATGATTTTTCCACATCATTGCATGGGAAACTTAAAAGAAATGGAAAGAAGAATCGCCGGCCGAAACATGTCTAAAATATAAAATTTCCTTAGAGGCCAGGCATTCTTAGGTAGTTCGATTAAAATCATTAAAATATTATATCCATGCATACAGGTTATCTCAGGGTAGATTAGGAAAAAGGGATAAAAATCAAGGAAAAGTTTTGCTGTCTTCTTTGTTTAAAACTGGAGTTTTTCAAGGGACTATAAAAGCGTGAAAGTATCTTCAAAGTTACTCTATTTGAATTAGGCTTGTTTAGTTTGTTGATGGTTTCCTTTCTTTGTTTTTCCGAAAGTAATCGAGCTGTCGTTTTATCGGGAAGAGGCGGTCTTAAACTTCCGTTCTGCATTCGCCGACAGCGAGTAATAAGCCGATGCATATTGCTTGGTGTGAAATCATTTCTTATTTTAGGAACCATCAATAATAACCCTCATATAATACTCGAGCTCTAGGAGTAATAGGATTGGACGTGCGTTATTCTTTCACTCCCGGGATTTCATGCAAAGTGCAATTGTGGATTATCATTTCCGAGTTCAGTTTCATTTGTAAAAATCGATTGTCTGGCGTTCAAACACTGGGATTCATGAAGAGACATGTCATTGAAAGGATGAACCTTTTGACGTCTAACTCCTATAAAAAAGAACTCAATTTGACAATAAATTTACCACTGCATGCATGGACGAGTCTGTACTGATATAAGTCTTTATAAGGCTGTTTTTTATAAGTATGCCTCTAGGCCCCATAGCTAAAGCGCTTTAGAACTAAAAGAACTGGTACATAATGAGATTAGTTTTAAAAGGTTGTAAAAGGTTTTGTCTCAGATTGAATTCATCTTGTTCCGCGCACGTCTTAAAGTTTCTAAATTGTCATAATGTCAAAATGACATAGCACCATGACTATGCAACTGAGCCCATTTAATCTGCTCGAGTAATTTCAAGCCAAGAAATCCTTCATCAAAATTTTGAAATCTGTTTTCAGTCAGAAAGTTATCAATAGTGGACGTGAACTCTGAGCGGCGTATACGAGACCTTCTTCCCAAACGCTAGGACATTCTAAAAAATTTGGCATCACGACAAATACGACTGACAAGGTCCATTATTGCGTATCAACACCTTTAAAATTTAGTTTATCTAGATCTAATTTTAAATGCACTTAATAAAGATACGACAACACACCATTTTGTTTCTCTTGCCAACGGGGAGAGCAGCAACAAGTTGATAAAACTTTGGAAAAAGCGCGAGTTTCTTGCGTCTCAAATTCGGAACGTCTTGACATAGAATCGCAAGCAAAAAGGAAACGAAATGAAACAGTAACGTGAGTATTAATTTTTTCACTGGTTGGGAACTTCACCTTCGACATTTAGCGTGAGTAGACACGTGGTCTATTGCTTAGAGTGCTTAGCAAAAACTCATCTCTCAGTGAGATTTTTGATAGTGCTTATAACTGGGGGTAAAGTATAGTATATGATAAGCTATATTCATTGGTCATCGGTATGCTGGTATAATTGATTACAAATGACAGGCGAAAATACCACATGAAGATACTACATCAAATATATAAACAACAATATTTAGCTACATACAGGGCATAATGGATAAAATGCTTCAGGAAAAGATACTTTACTTATTCTCTAACTACGCATATACATGCGCTTATCACTTTGAAGATAGAGCCAGGCTTATACGCTGTAAAGTTCATGTATGGGTGCTCCTATTATATTTGTTTATGCTATATATGATCTCTGTCAAACTGTCTTCCCACCACAGTCCACATCCATGGTTTTCCTCATTGAAGGAATTCCAAGTTTTCCCAAACGATGATGGATGTCCCGAATTAACAAGCGATAGGTCAAGACAACCATTTGCATCTATCGTTACTGTAAAAAGGCAGTTTTCAATTCCAAGAATAAAATTGCGGTGAAATGTCTATTGTTCTACAATTTAGTAAAATAGTAAACGTTTCCTATGTTATGAGTAGAATTCATATAAAATGTCATCACAAATGTTTCTCTTTTGTCTCGTCATCTAATCATCATGTCGGTTCATTTTCCGAGCAGATTTATTAATATATCACCCCAATTCGCCCGTCAACAAGAACACACAATATTATTATACTGTTTTGACAGCTTTGTGTCAATGTTTTCTCAAGGCTAGTTTAATATAATAGAAATGAATGATTCATTGTTTGACCTCGCGATCCCTGAGGTTATTATTACCAACCAAGATATTAGGAATAGTTTCTGATCATTTGTAATACTATTTTCCGATAAGACCTAGCTAAGTGTGCATGTTATTGTGTTAAACGAGGCAACATGCAATTGCGCTATGCCACACAACTCTTTGTAAATACATACGCCTAATCATTTCTACATACTATATCGTTTCAAGTGGATAAATATGAAGTGTTCGGTAAGCTTTTGTGCTGGAAGGGCTGCCAGTGTTGCATGGCCTTAATCCCATCATTTTTTTCTGCTCCTTCTATGATGAAAGTCGATGAAAGTGATGTAATTTCCAGCTGTGCAACTTTATACCTCCCAAGTTGTGACCCGAACTTTAACTTCATTTATACTCGATAGTTCAACTTTTACGGATAAGTAAGATCAAAATCCTATCACTTGGAGCTCCGTGACCTCAGTCAGATACGAATCTTCGGTTTCAAAAGATAGCTCTATCAATTGCGCACATAAACATGCAGTTCCAAACCGTGTGCCGGTTACGTCTGAAATAGACATGCGATGAGGTCCATATGCCTGCTTCAACTAAAACTCTAAATAACTCCAAATTAACTTCACCGTCTTCACGCAATTACCACAAATCTGGCACCTCTCTTTTCACACTGCACCAGGGAAAATCTCGAGACAACCGGATGTTGTAAATCACGCAGGGTAAAAAATGGACCAGGTGAAAGGAATCCTACTAACTGACACTCTAGCTGACACATTTAACCTGACTTTCGTAATCGTTAATAGATGTTCGTTGTTTTTCATGCTACGCTTTAATGTGTTTACGTCATGCATGGTGATTCCAATGAGCGGATTCATCCTGTTTTTCTATTCCGCCGTGAGACAAGTGCATGTACAGTCACCGTGCGCATCTCTTGTTTCATATAATACCTTTGTAGGAGTATATGTGAGGTTCGCGTCTGATTTTGTTTCATTTCGTAGGTCATGTATCTTGTAGCCATATTTCTACTCCTGGCATTCTCAACAAAGTCGTTGGCTAGCGTGAAGTTCACCAAGACTTGTCCTCACTCCTGCATCTGTAGCGGAACGTCAGCCAGGTGTCGTGAGGTCACAGACTACACCCTTCCAGCTGTTCTGAGGCAACTCCCAAGCGACCTCACTAATTTGTAAGTAAAACGTTCAATTTTAATTTTTTCATGCCGGCGTAGGTTATATCTCGTATTGAATTAGCCACTAAACCAGATAAGTAGCTACCGTCAATCCAAAGAATGGTGAGACTTTCTCTTTGGAGTTAGAATATAAGATCATAGGAATTCGTATAAGATTTCGGACAGATTTCGTATAAAGTGGCTCATGAATGTGTTAATAATATTGACGATTTAAGGTAAAGCAAAACTACGACAGGAACGTGGGAAAAAAGTCGCCGGCTAATATTTACAACAGTTTTGTCCTGTTCCTAGTATCTGAACTTCTTTATCAACTCAAATTCCATCTGTTCGACAAATTAAACTGAAAATAGCGTCAGTTTTCAAGTCTGTGTCTCGGACATAACCCTGATACAGCGCGTGATCGTTTACGCATGGTTTTTCAGTTGGAAAACCGAAAACAAAATCTTTACTCGGTGAAATGTTCAGAAGTAATGAAGTCACAGAGTGAAATATTGTTATTGAGCGAGAGTTTCCATTTCTGTTACTTAAAAACAGATGTAAAACGCGAGTTAAACTCAATGTTATTTTACAGATGCCGTGGTTTTTCTAGTCTCTGATAACTAAACTAGTCTCTTTATCATCGTTTCTTCATTGAGTGCTTTTTTTCATCAATCCATTGATATCATTTAAAACTAATTTGTTAAAACAATTGAATGAATTAATCGGGTTTGTAATTAACGCAGGACATCTGGTTTCTAAATCTGTGTCGGTGACAGCGTGTGATTTTTGGTTTCAGTGCGAGCTTCGGCGGCCTCCCAACGTCTGAGCCCGCGTAGACAAAACAAAGGATGCTGCGGCAGTTCAGCTTAGCCGCCTGAGAAAGACGTAATCTCTTTGTGCGAGGCTCTGTGTATTCGCGTGCTAAAATTCACGCTAATCTTTTTTAATAACTTGTCTTTTTTGTTTTGTTTCCACCTTTTAAGAGCTTAACGTTGACCCTAGATTTACAGAAATATTTCAGTTTGTATCACAGTTTCGACCAGAGATTATTCTTGTGTTAAACTCACTACATTGCTCCTGTTTCAAATGACTTTCGTAAAAGCGCATGATAGTCTGAAATTAGTTTCGCAAGATGCTGCGAAATGACGCTTACTTCTTGACTTGTATAGATGTTTCTCAAAGAGATAAAATAAACTCTGGGTGTTGTGTGCGCCATTTCGAGCACAGACGAAATAATTAACTCAATTGTCATTTGTCAAGGTGTGAAATATATATCATTTGGAAATGTGAAAATTTACAAAATAAATTTAGCCATTGCGGGAAGTGCCACTTAACCTTCGCGGTCATGAAGAAGCGCGTGTCCATTCATACACGAACGTGTCAGTCCAATATGGCACGGCTCAAATATTTTCCCTTTCGTTTTACATTATTCTTCTAATGCAATTTATTCAAGTCTCAAAATGCTTCTTTTTCTTTCTTTCTTTTCTGTATTTCCGTTGCAAAAAATGCATGCTATTTCGTAAGATATTTTCTCTTTACGCTCAATATATATTGGCGTTCCTATAACAATTTAAGGCTTGGCAATCGATTCACGACGCCGCCATGAGAATTTGTACATATAATTAATCATTCCTTTGTATAAGATGTAATAAGTAATAACCCATGCAAATATTCCTGACTGCCCTTGTTGACATTTCAATCAATTCAAGTGAATGAAAAGGTGAACATGCAGTTTCATGATTCAGGGACCTCGACAATATGAAACCTACACTGACTTGCAGACTAAATGCAGAGCAAGATTAAAACTTATCATTATTACTTCACTACAGGCGAGTATATAGGTCCGCAGGATTTACAATACGACCGACTTTGAATCAGAATAGGCTTCAAAATTTGCAGTCTCAATGTCTACACCATTGAGTCGTCTTCAATACTAAACCCAAGTTTGGCAGTCCATTGCATATACATAAACATACGTTGTTCTTTCCGAAATATCTCCTAAACACAAAAGTTGAAAGACACGAATAAGAAAAAGGTATCGACTCTCATCTGTTCTGGCAGTATGCAAATGCTAAGATAAGTAAGATTTGCCTAAAATTTGCATGAATTGGGCGATCATACCAGCGACCGACGATCGTTCACAGAGCTTCACATTGACGACTATGCAGTAACCATGAGCAGGAATACAATTAAGAGTATATATAGTTATAATATAAATATCATAGCGAAGATTGTTTACATGATACAATAAAAAATGTACACGCCATTACAAATAGATACGCAGAAGCTATGCGCAAACTCGTTGCTCAGCTTACTCTATATGTAAAGCCAATATTTTCTTTTTGATTAGCGGCGTGAAACGGAAAACATTTGAATATATAAAGTGTCTTTTAAGTGTTGTTTTTCAAGCACAACATGTAGTAATTCTCCACGATAGTAATCGTGAGTATTCCAGATGTCTTTGGCCATCTATAAACCTCTTAAATAGACGAATAATTATTTGGGTTTCAAAAACGAGATTCATTCCATTCAGTGGCGTCGCCAGGTTGCTCAGACTGGGGGGGACGAGGCACCAAAGCGCAAGACCTCTAGGGGGGTTCGGGGGCATTCACCCCCGAGAAAATTTTTATTTCTAGGGTCTCTAAAACGCTATTTCCCACATTTTCAGCCAAGTTTTATGACAATCCGAAAGCCACAGATCGGAGATTTTTGTTATAAACAAACAGTTTTTACAAGGGGAACTTTTTGTTGTTAGCTAATCAGCCTAATCTGAATGTGTCAACAAGAGCATCCAACTTAATTTTATCAGCAATGTCTCTTTCTATATGCTGACTATGTTATTCTAATGCTATTCTTTACGTGATCAAAAGTAATGTTAATTCGAAAATTTCTTTATTTACTCTGCTGTTGGAAATTAGAATCATTGTACCCCCCCCCTTTTCTCTTCAGATTTAGAAAAATCCCAAAAGTGGTCTTTAGAATAAGTGGGGGGGACGAGTCCCCCCCAGTTCCCCCCCTAGCGACGCCACTGATTCCATTGTCAATTCCATTCCCCTTGTCATTTCACTGGGCGGTAAATTACAATCGGCCGCCACATAAATTGTACCGGATTAACACACAACTTTATATAACTACAAAATCTTAATTTAGTGCATGTTATTCATCTCAAACAATAGGGTTTTTTCCTGTTGTTGGTGTAAAATGAATGGAGTGTTGCGTGGGTGAGCCGGCAGTTAATCGAGTTGGTTTGATATGAAAATTGAGCGCATGTACCATTAGTAGATATGTGTGTGTGTGTTGTTGGGCTCACCAAAAATATTTTTCAAATTGTCGGAGAATTGAAGCAGAATGAATTTACATCTTTTCTTTCAATACACAAATATTTGCGCGGATTTTGTCGATAAATCTCTGGACCCCCTCTTCCCCCATAGGAAGGGGTCGTCGGTATGCCCCAGTATACGTAATGTGACCGGAGAGGGCGCATTCACTTCACAGCCTCGCATAATGGCGATCGGTTAAAATACTTGAAATATGTCGGTGAAACACGTGAAGGCACATATAAGACGCGAACAATCAATATTTGAGAGGTGTTTTGCGTTCTTTTTGTGAATATCTAATTCGTATATTGGTATACGCGATGGATTACTGCAGAATCAATAAGATTTAAAATGACGTTATTTTAAATTGCTTATAAAACACCATTGACCTTTGAGGCTTTCGGGTGCTTTTGGTAAGGTGAAGATCTGTTGGGGGTTATTATTTTCAATTGTCTAATTTCACTCCCTCTAAGCGGATTTGCGTGAACCATGCCTTCCAACAGGTTTGGAAAGGCATCCTGATTGATGTACACTCATATTTGGCTTCATCATTTACTTATTACTCATCGGCTGTGTTAGACCAGGCCGCATTTGGCTGGCTGTGCCTTCGTACGAGAGATATTAGTTACTTTGTACCGATTTTGTTGCTTGTGGACAGGCGAAGACTGAACGAGGTAAATGTAAACATTACTAAGCTACCTTTAATCGGAACCCGTCTATTTTTCTATTGCGCTTTTTGTTTAACCTTGTTTAATTGTTAATTATATGGTTAATTGTTGCAGATAGGGTTACTGAAAGTTAGAATGCATGACAGCCAGTCTTACAAATGTAACTAAACTACGAATTGGAGATTCTCGACGTTTTGAAGGAACACCTTTAGAAGAAGAGGTGTCAACATTCCCTCTAATGTACATATAGGTGATGCACGTTATAAACAAATCACGTTATCGTGTAGTTCTTGTGTTGATTCAGAAATGAAATACTTATGTGACTTCCAGCGACGTTGTGCCTCGGTTGATCACCGACTTCATGAGATGTACCGTGAAAAGAATTAATTTCAATGAGACAAAATTTGAACGAGAAATTTGGATTGAAATTTATAAATAGCTTAGATGCAGCATAATTAGGGAGGTCTATCCCAAGCTAAAGTTGAGCAAAGCAGCTTTTACGGCATAGCGGATGCATGATGGGATTTTAAAAGGGAGATTTGAATGATTGGCTTTCGAGAATCGGAAATTCAAAGTACAATTTTGCTTGTTACTATAAAGATTTGCCTGTGCAAGTTAGATTATGTGAATTTTGCTATTTCCGCGGTTTTCTGTTGGTGCAATATGATACTCTATGTACTCGCCACTGTATCCAAATTTAACTTTGAACCCTAAGGAAGATGATGGTTCAGACAGAAAAAAATGAACATTTGAAACTAACTGTCCATCAAGTCAATTACTTCGAGTGCGCAACCTAATTGGAATATTTTGCGGGCACCACGTAAGCTCAGTTCGTAGCTTAAAAAAGCCTCAGCCGAATCGAAATGATCCGAACCGTGGTCGAGATCCTGACAAAGACAGAAAAAACGATAAAATTTGAATATATCTTTTAGAACGCGCAATTTGATTTGAATATTTTGCGAACGCAATAACAGCGTGAAAACACGTGGGTTATGTCATCAATTGGGTAATATAAACCTGATATGACCAATTCTGGTCAGCATTGAATGTCCCCTCCGTGACCTGCCAATGATGTGTTAATTTAAGTGGTTTTTAGGCTTGTTTTTCAGGTCTTCATCTTCACACCTTTTCAAGTTCGCGCAAGCATTTTTGTACCTCTTACGCGTTCATTGACATTCTTGTTTGTTTTTTTAATCACAACAAAATATTGGTGACGCAAGCGCGCGCGCGAATCAAGGGTCTGAAGATTTCGTAGTTTGTTCTTATCAGAGCTTTCTTTTGACAAGTCATGTCAAATAATAATAATCTTTATTTTCAAGAGGGTGATACCGTGGAGCTGCGTCATTTTGCCTGACGGCTGTAAATTTTCGACTATATTGTAGCATATTTTTAACATACTCAATATTTATATTCAACAAGTTGACAAATTAGGGATAACTGGTAGTTGTAATTAATCAAAACACCCGTGTAATTGCCGTGGATTCTGACCAGGAATGAGGGGAATAGACTTAAAAGTCTATGCTATGCTATGCTTTTGTTTTGCTCAGCTTTTGTTGTGATTGCTGGATTAACACCATATAATAATAAACGCACAAATATTATGGTCGCCTGCCTAATAGCAAAGTCAACAACGTGCTCGAAGAATGTATGGATACCCTTAGAGGGTCAAACGTTTTAAAGCATTTTTTGCATATCTTGACCTTGGGTTAATATGGTACAAGTTAGACACATTAAATTCGCATGCAAACTAAAAACTATGTTATTATTATATATGTCGATGAGGAGAATAAAACGTTCGCGTTTTTTACTAGGGGTGTTAGTTTGTGAATTTATTTTATAATCATTCCGGTAGTAAACACTAAAACACTAAACAACGGCTTTTTCCATGTTGGAGTGCGGGCTGTGCGTGTGTTCCCACTGCCATTCGGTTGCGTTTAATTTAGATTTCCGTTCTAGGGTAAACACATCAAAATACGTTGCGAACTATTATGCACATTAGTTGAAATTTCGCTCTATCATTTCCTCTGCACAGCGTGTTCCCTAAATCCCTCGTGACACGAAAATATAGCAAGAAAACCATCTCTAGCTCTCGTATAACAATTAGGGTAAAACATTTTCAAATTTCAATTCAGAATTAACATGGATTTTAACAGCATATAACCGGTACTAGCAACCAGTTCCTTCAGAGGTAAACAAAGATTTATTGTCGTGACCTCTCTGGCATCATTTCCCTGTTCCAGGCCTTTTTCAGACACACTCACTTCAAAGTAAGACTTGAAGGTGCTTATCATCCTCTTTATGTTTGTTTGTTTTTCAAACAGATTTAGTCATTTTTCACACCTACACACAGGAAACGCACCGATGAACTTGAGATAACAAGAAATAAGTCGCATTCTGTGAAAAAACACCAAGTATTCATTCGCGGGAGTTCAACCGTAAAAGAAGGATTAAAAATATCAGAAAACAAGCTCATAGCTCGATGTCTAAACTATTGTTAATAACTCACTGATCTATATTGCACTTCTAACTTCTCCGCCGCTTTAGTTCTTCTCGATGGGATTTCGACAATCCACCTGCGTCAGCGTCTAAGCGCGGTGGCCCCATGCGTAAAGACCTCCTTAACTTAAAATCAGATTTTAACGACATTCGTTAGGGCCAGTAATGCAAGGATTATCAACCTAATCAATCATTGGTTGATATTAAAACTTGCTTTATGGCGATGCTAGACCACTTCATGCTGTGCACAATGAACATACCTTCAGATCACTGCTGAAATTACTGCGTTTTTTATTTCCCAGCACTATTGAGAATGATGTTGATGTGTATTCTTTGAGAAAGTATGCATTATTATGAAAGTAAAGCGATGAACTTAGTATTCCTAATATCTGTTTCCTTTGTTTAAACTATAGGGACCTCTCTTTATGCAGTTTGACTCGTCTGAAAAAACACACGTTTCGGCGTTTTGGTAAATTGGAGTTTCTGTAAGTATTACTGTTCATTGTGAATTAATATCTTAAAACAATCAACTACTTCACTTTGGCTTACAATATGCGAGTCAAATTCATCGTTGCAATTCCTAAGCTGCTTCAGAGTAAAGCTGATGGATTTTCTCCCGTTTTTTTTATAGATCCCTTGATGAAAACAACATTGAAAGTCTCGAAAACGGTTGCTTCAATGGTCTAATCAATTTAAGAGAACTGTGAGCATTTCACTTTTGTATTTTTGCTTATGGTAAAAGTCCAGTGTTGGCCGATCATTTTTTGGCCAGGCGTGATTTTATTAGTCAAACTGAAAAATGTTGGCAATATTCCCAAACTACAAATGCCGTATTTCTATCATCATGTCTCAAAGACAGACGAAGGAAAACATTCTGTTTTGAACACGCAGACAGTTGAACCACGTATTTTGGCTCTGAGACAATTACTCACTGATTTTCAGACATGATTTATGAATAATCGCTCTTTTTTAGGGACCTGCGTAAAAATGGCAATGATTTCACATTACAAGATGAGGTCTTGAAAGATACTCCATTTCTAACCAAACTACACCTTGAGGGTAACCGAGGAATCACATCACTGCGCTTTCTCAGAACTATAACCAGTTTACGAGAAATTTCCGCGGATTCTCTGAGTACTTGCTTACGTTGCAACTACAAAAGAATTTCCAGAAACGAGCGTTGTCTAAGTCCTAGACGTTGCCTCGTCTCACGGGAGGATCCTTTTGAGAATACGTCGTGCACGTGCTCTGAATGTAATCCTATCAATACCGGAATGTCTACGGAGAATTGCACCGATGAATTTCCGATACCGCCAAGGATTCTCGGAGATAATACTGCTGTTCGCGTTGTATTATGGGTAATATCGACTCTTGCGTTAGTGTCGAATCTAGCGTTGATTGGCACTTGGATATATACGCATGCCCGCCGACAAAAGTCGCTGAGTATTTTTATCGTTGGCTTAGCTCTCTCGAATTTATTTGTGACCTCTAGTGTTCTCACCCTTCTGGTTGCTGATAGTCACCAGTCTCCGAGAGACGAGACAAGTGCCCTTGGCGAAGGAAATTGGTCCCAGTCTGTTTGTAGCTCGGTTTATTTCCTTAAGCATTTTGGGATATATTCATTTGTAATTACTCTGACTTTGATTATACTGGAGCGATTTTCAAAACTGGGTTACAAACTATGCATTGCTGCTGATATCTCGTTCCGTCGCTCGGTCGTGTACACTGCCGAGGCCTGGGTGCTATCATTCTTGCTAATTATTCCACCCTGGACGCGGGTAACGACCTGGCACAAGTTTTGTATGGCGAATTATGAAATGGTGTTCGCCCAAGTGATGTATATCATATGCGGTTTACTGGTGTTGGGTGTCTGTTGCTCAATCCTAGTGCAGGTTTGCCTGCTATTTTGGCGCCGGATTCTCACCCAAAATTCGGGCACACGAAATAAAGAAACCCGCACAGACATTCGCCTGGTTATAGCGGGCGTAGTAACTTTCGTGATGATGGGCATTCCTCATTGTTCTGTCGCTATTCTGCAAATAACCAAGAAAGAATCCGGAACTGAGGTGGTTACCATTCTCCTGGTGATAGCATGTCTTCTGCAGTCACTTATATTTATACACTACTCGCCAAATGCAATCCGCTTGAGCGACACATTATCCACAAAAAACATGGAGTGTACATGTGGAAAATGTAATGTTGAACAATTCTACTGCACGAAGTACTCGCTTGACTCGCTCAATCAACCGAAATCCCCTGACACTTATGCGGAATATGGGGATGAATACGAAAGCCAGCGACCCTTTCCGAAAGCTAAAACTACAGAACATGTTTCGGCCGACTCTCTTCTTGATTTAGACACATGGACGTCGCGCAGCACGAAGACAAAGTCCTGGATCGAGTCGTGTGACTATGAAGATCTGAGAAAGATTAGAACCCAACCATGGGTTCAATGTTCGAGACAGGGCAGCAGTTCTCAAGAGATCATAAGAAAGCCACGTGCTCTGACGTGGAGCGATAAATATGGCGGGAAGTCTACTTCAACTTCGGGTGTTAATGACGTATCAAGTGTGACGTCTTCGTCTTCCGAGCATGCGTCGAGCATCTCAAACCGTGCTCGGTCAAGCTCAGAACGAGAACGCTCTTCATCTGATCGCACGCCGTCGGTAGGAGTCGTCACGAAAGAAAACACGATGGTCAGAATAGAACCTGAACTTCTGACAGTGGAGCACGAAGTTGCCACAACAGAACACGAAGCGGATGATGAAAAAACATGTGAACACAAAAGAAGGTCGAAGCGCTTGAGTTCCTTGCGAGGTCTTATACAACGAGCGCTTTCCCCAAAACGCCAAAGATCTAAATCTTTGCCTGAAAAAACTGAGGAATGTATTAAAAAGTTTGAACGCTCTCAATCAGCGCCGTTTGCGGAGATAACACTGGAAAAACCCGCAAAACTCAACAATATTCTTACAATTGAGATTCCACCAGAGTCTAAAAATGTTGGACCGGAGTGCGTACACGAAAAGACTGGTGAGAGTACATATATGGACCGTCTAGCATCTTTCTTCATCCTAGCACCCGCAAAATCCCCCAAATACCCACGAAAACCTACGCTCTCCCCTAGTAAATCGAAGCCAGTAGGTGTAAGTTCTCCAACTCCATCGCAAAAAAGCTCAATGGCAGAAAGACTTGCGAAAAGTTTATCTATCGGTAGAAAATCCCCTTCACATGAACCCGCATCACCCGGGAAGACGATCGCCCTAGAAGCGGGTGATATCCTCACCGAATTACCAGTCATGCGAAGACACAAACTCAGAACCAAGCCCCGAGATGCGATGGCGCGCATAAGTACTGCTTCGACTGGTTCAACTGGCTCTGCCACGACCAGATACAGCATGGAATGGGATCCAATTGGATCTGTCGAAGGTTATGCCGAACGCGAAGTTTTACCCCCCTACCCACCAATTAAAACCCACAACGGTCACCCCCCTGTAAATGTATCGAGGCCTGTGTCTAGTGTCCAGCTTCCCGAGCAACCCAAATCCACTGAGCGAACTAGTTTGTACAGTTTGGATTGGGATCCAACTTCTGTCCAATTACGGAACAGTGTTGTTTCACGTGATAGTTTAGGATCACTTGGGGATCTCAGTGACGACGAAGGACAGATGTATGATATAGAAGATTGTGAAGGATCGAAAGGTAAAACTGTGTGGGTGTAAACTGTTAAAAACTGAGAGATGTACAATAATTTAAGGCGGTTTCACCAAGAATATCATACTCAGTAGCAGATGATGATCAAATTACAGCAATAGAATGATGTCATCATCTTTATTTAGCTGCGCATGCTCTGTTACGTTCCCTGAAATCCTTTATTTCATACAATATTTTTATATACGCTATAATATATTTATTTACAAAACATTGTAAAAATACGCTCTATTTATGTACAGACATGAAGTATATTATGTGTTCCAAATGAATGTGTTTTTTAGGTTGTAAAACGAGAGGAAACTAGTGTAGTAAAGAGAATGAGTGATGTCTTTGGCAAAATAAGACTCATAAATATTCTGTTTGAAGTTTTTTTTGTTGTTTTCTAAATATTAGTTATCTGGTGGTGATCCTGTGAAGTTATGTTCGTCGCGCTTGAATCAGGATTGCTTGCGGGCGGACGCTTTTTTGGCGATTTTTCTTGAACGGCTTTTCTTTTTTCATTCGCGTGTCTCCATAGCATTTCTGTGATCGCGTTCAGGATGGGTGCCACCTCCTAGGAAGATTGAGAAGCCTTTAGCAATTACTGGTAGCGAGTCAACTGAATTTTAGCCGAGTTGAGCTTGGCTTACCACGATCCCAGCTCTGCCATCTAAACTTCCATCGGCTAATTTGCGACCTTCATTGTTACAAATTTTATAAATAGGAATATGCCATTGTTCTTGGAAATCTCTAAGCTCTTCTTCGGTAACTTCACTATGGAGCACTTGGTCAAACCTAAACCTGGTGTTAAGGAATTTTTTTCTAATTCGTACTGTGAGAATGTTCCAGTACAATTCAACTACAAACTTAGATGATGAAAAGGATATTTTGTTCCGATGGTTATTTTAGCTATGTCTTGTAGTTCATCACAAGTTCTTGTCACTAGGTAAGGCAAATCATCATAACTTGATCTGAAAGTTAAAATGATAAGCTTAACCAGGAACAGCAAAGCATTTCAAACGAAAATTTTGTAATATTTTTTATTCATGTTTATGTTCACAATACAGATGAATTGTGGAATGGACATCTTATCAAACACAGTCTGTATCATACTGTGAAATATTAACCTATCTATAAACGAGAAGAAAAATACAACGGCATCCATATTTGATTGTCCAGCCTAGAAAACACGAGTTGAGTTTTAGCAGTCTGAAATAGATGGAGTGGAAATTTTATAAGATATTTCTGCAATATACTAACTGTTTTAATATGGTCAAATTTTTTCAAAGCATAATCACCAACATCCCAGAAATGCAGTTTAAATAACACAACATTTGATGAGGATAACAGCTAGAACGAAAAGATATTTCTTTGTGGTTTTGATTGGAATTACTGACGATTTGAAATACTTCTGCGATTATATTACCTTGACAGGCCAGTAAATCAAAGTTGTTTGAATACCAGGTGTTTCATTATACATGGTTGGAAGTTCTTTGAAGTTGAAAGTATATTTTTGTTAAATAATTGGTATATAGTTGGAGATGAAGGTTTTCAGAGCAAAACATTTAAATAACAAACACACCCTTTCCAGCTAGCTTAGCAACTGTGCTGGTCTTTCCAACAGAAGATTTACCCAACAATAATAGCTTGAATGGTATTATTGTTGGAGTCACCCCAGATGGGAATCCAGGCTGCTCTAGTAGTCCTGTGAAGGAAAATATAGGATAATTTGGATTGTTTATAGTATTTCATGTGCTTGCAAATGATAAAAATTTTTAATTGTTTAAAGTTTCAATTTTGGCTAAAGAATTTTGCAATAAACTATTAATCATATCTGGAATGCCAATGCCCAACTAGCTTGAGCATCAATGGATGAATGTGTAGTGAGTGGTGACTGTGGTCTGTGTGGATTGTGGAGTCTAGACAACCCTAAAATCAGGTGAAATTCAGGTGCAGGATATGACGAAACGTGAAAAACGTGTATGGCCGTTAATCCCATAGGTTAATCCCTCCCTATCCGGTTTTAAGACTGGATTAACTGAGTTCTTGGAGCAAATCTCTACTCAAGAGTAAAATACGTAAATTTGAGCCAAATAAGATATAATCCACTTGAACTCTCACATCAAAGCTAACCAAATACTACAAGTATCCTTATGAAACGTTGAGGGTTGTGAACTGAACTAAACTAATAACTGAACTGTTGTAGATTGTAGAACGTTGGCATAATTTAAATACAAACCGAAAATTCTACGTTTATTACGCCTCAGCAATATTCCAAGGAACTCCTTGCCCTCTTGGCTCTCGAGCCAATCGTACTGCACCAAACGATTCTTTTTTCGCCGATCAGACATTGCATTTTGTTGTAAACAAAATTTAGTAAACAAACAATAATGGATTTCGATTGCTCTAAACTGTAACGTTTGGAAGACCCGCAGCCCGCTGCTGGTGGTTCATCTTGTAATGTGGGCTCACAATGGTTGCCAAGTTTGTTTTTTGAGGATAAATATTTGCAGTTCTTGTTTGGAGGATAACTTTCACGTTGACGCTAAAGTTTGTGTCATATTGTAAATCGGTAATGTAAATGACCTGTTGCGTATGCACAAGAAAGCTTAGCCATCGATCTCGAAGAGAAATAGCTAAATTTCGTGGTTGAATAGTATATGTCGTGAGTGGAGTGTCATATTTTGTATTGACATTTGGTAAGTACGTGCCATGTTTGACACAAGGAAATGTTATGTTATATAGATTAGCTAGAAAGGATAAATTCGCGTAGAAAATATCAGAAGTAGTTTCAGCAAACGGTCGCTAAAGATGGTGTCATTGAACCTACCACGATGGAGAAATAGGGAATTAAATATAATCAATTATGAATATAATTAAATATTCAAAGTTATCATTTGATATTGTTGAAAGATCGGCCAATACACAACCTGAACCTGATGACCTGATCTATGTAGATCACCGTTATGTTGAGTGTATCTAAAGAGGTATCAAGTTGCCTTAAATCAACTTTGCTGTATAAATGATTGCAGCAGAAAGATGGACATATTCATGAGAACAAATTTTTTGTGCATGTGTTTACACAGTCAATTCGGAGTGATATTTAGGCTGATATGCAGATATCTTTTTCTTTATGTATCATCTGTTTGTATGATCTTCATTTGATATGATTTATTTAAAAGATCATTGCTCCTATATAATATCACACTATCTTAGCCAACTAGTATTAACTTGTGCATCTCTGAAATATCAATGATTGTTTTCTCTGCACTTGGAGGATCATAAATCAGACCAATGGTATTCATATTAACCTTTTTATCTTGAAAGGCTTTTATTTCCACTTGAATTAAGCTTCTGTTGATATTTCAAAACTCTGCAACATAGGGTTTTGAATCAAACATCAGATTACAACATAGCTGTGATTTTTACATGCCTTGATTAGTAAAATACTTGACATATATGAAATTTTTATTCAATATTGTAATCTTAATAATAGGCAACCCTCAAAGTCAACTCTAATATCAATCCCTAAAAGCTGCAACATTAGTCAAAAATGATATAAAATTAATGTCTTTTTTCCCACAGAATGTGACATAGAGTGCTTTGCTGATGATGGCCAGGAAAGTTCCATTTAAAGTGGTCCATGCATCTGGGGCTGACGATGGGTATAGCGCAAAAGAATTAGAAACTCACGCACCAACAACAAAAGGATGGAGAACGTCCAAGTAATTGATTTCTTTTTACCAGTTAAAAGAGTTTGCTAGAAGATTAGGTTGTAGGTTTTCAGGTTTCATCACCGTGAAATATAGAATAAGAATATAAGATGTTTTTGTAAGGCCTAATTTTGTCCTGAAATTCATAATGAGATATTTGTTATTTATATCTTTTAAGTCAGCTGCCATCTTCTATCCTGTTTTAATACTTTTCACGGTTAAATGTTGAAATAAAAGATGTTTTGGTTTCACATTTAGATTCTGTGTTTATCCACAAGAAGTTATATTAATGTTACAACAATCTATGAGAATCCGAAAATTGCAAATACTTTCTCATCAATATTTGATACGTAAGTTCACAATGAAGCTACGTACATATTAATAAACATATTTCCTGGTTTTTCATATTTTTTTATTTCATATGACAGCCACAAAAATTGAAGTATTTATTG
Source organism: Dendronephthya gigantea (assembly GCF_004324835.1). Lineage (NCBI taxonomy): Eukaryota > Metazoa > Cnidaria > Anthozoa > Malacalcyonacea > Nephtheidae > Dendronephthya > Dendronephthya gigantea. The sequence goes on from NW_021163020.1 coordinate 1,703,882, forward strand.
GCAGTATTCCTGAAGGGCAGTCATCTTCACTTTTGACTTGTAAATTTAAACGTCTTGGGTGAGTTTTTAGGCAATGAGCTATTGGTACTCTAATGAATATGTACTGGCCGATTTTTTCTTTGTTGCATGTAGTGAGATATTTCTACAATCTTTTATAGACATGTTAGTTTGGTTGATAATCAGAATACAGAGTATAAGGTACACAATATGTGTTCTCTTGTATGACAATTAACCAAATGTAGAGACAGCATTGATATGCAAAACATGCATTTAAGTGTCTCATATATTTTTGTTTAATTTGATTCAGTCAAGAGAGCTGAAATCTGTGCATCTTGATGCGCATGGGCAATTTATCAAACTGTTTGTCCACAAAAATTATGTCAACAAATTCAATTTGTACAACCAGGTGTGTGCTAGAAAATATTCATAATACTATCAGAATACCAGCAACAGCTAATTTAATTTTTCACTGAATTAAAATTTAATTTTTCACTGAAAGAAAATATTCATAATACTATCAGAATACCAGCAACAGCTAATTTAATTTTTCACTGAATTAAAATTTTATCTTATTCTGTAACAGGTTCAAATTATTGCCACCAATATAATTGCAGAAAGCATTGAAACTTTCAGTCAATTTGATGATGCAAATGTAAGTGTAACCGTAATATGGCCCCAACCATATTTGTGGCAATGAAAAGGTGCGTAAAAACATGCAATTTACACCATAATATATATTTTTTAAAATGCAGTCTGCTGACAGACTGGTAGATCAATATATGAAACAGGAAAATGTTATGCCAGGTGATCCACTATGGGGGAAAATCAATAAGTAAGTAGATTAAGATTTTTATATATCAGCATGGTTGTTTTTAGGGCATTTGATAGGATTCAGCAAGGTGAAATCTTTATATTAATTGTTTTTTACATAGACCTGATCATATTTCTCCACTTGATGACATAGCATTTGCTATGTACCAGGTAATGTTTACAAAGCTTAAAGTTTAATTCATAATGAGTTCTACATATTGGTTATTATAAACTAACCAACTACACATTACAATGAAAGCATATAAGAAACATAATCATCTATTCGGATAATCGGATTAAGATCATAGTAAACTTCTTGTTATCAAACGGGAAAAAATTGACAGACATTTAAATGTATTTCTATGCAAATTTATTAATTTAGGATCCACAAACGGCTGAAATAATAAGAGATTTGGAGCAGAAGAAGAAAGATGCTATAAAAGGTTTTTAACCATTCATAGTTTAATTCCAGATCAAACAGTTGTAGGTTTTTTTTCCAACCTGAAATATACAAGAAACTGACTATTAAAAGACATGCCTTCTGATGTTCTTAAGTTCATATATTTCATGTTTAGAGGATGAGTTCGTTGAAGCAAAAAAGTACCATCAGGTCGTTAACGATCTTCACAAGGCACGTATAACGTCATTCACGCAGCAGTCATGCACTCATCATGCACTCGTCATGCACTCATCATGCATTCATCATGCACTTGTCATGCACTCGTCATGCATTCGTCATGCACTCGTCATGCACTCATCATGCATTCATCATGCACTCATCATACAGTAACCTGATTCAAAAAGTAGTTAATTTATCACTCATTTTCCCAATGAATGAAAATGAGTGGTTTTTAATGGATCGCTGAATGTGTGTAGGTTGGAGAAAGACTTGGTCGTCTGAATGTTGAAAAACAGAGGGCAATAGAAGTTGAAGATTATGACTTGGCTATGGTGAAAAAGGTTGTTAATTATGGCACTGTTCTTATCATATTATGACATGCGATGCTTTTGGGAAGAGCATAGCATATAGCTATCACTTGACTACTTCGTAATCTTCTCTAAAATATTTTGTGCACTTTCCAGCAACAAATCGACGAATATCGTAAAGTGGTCACAGATCGGTTGGTATCTGCAGGAATTATTCAAGAGGTGTGTGAAAATTCTGTCAATTTTGCTTTTCTGTTGCCAAGAAGCTCTGAGCCACCCCTCAAACAAAAGGAAAGTGAGAACGCAAACTTGAGTTTCATGCGAGGAAACAGCTTGTTTGATATTATGACAACGAGAGCTTCAACTCATGTTAAATTTCATTCATAGCCAAACAAGGAGGCTCCTGTTTCAGATCGTAATGCAAACCGGGCTCCTCCATCTACCAACCGTTTTTCAATGTCACCACCTTTACCACCAATTACAACATCCCCACAACCCGATTCTCGCCCCGAGGTACCCGCCTCAGCAAAATCACCATATGTCAGCCCCAGACCCTCCCAAGATAAAGTAGAGATTGTTCAACCCCCAAGCATGTCACCGGAACAGGTGAGTATCCTAGTCCTATTGCATGATAAGTTAAAAGAATGCTCAGTCAGACAGGATTACTATCTGGGCCATGCATACAAGTATTGTCGTAAATGTTTTTGACTCTTCTAAACTAGTTGCATTTGTTCTGTTTTCCTCAAATAATCCATTAAACATTATTTCCGTAGATAACTGCTGCAGACGACAGACCTTTACCAACGATGACTAAAAAGTAAAGTATTTTACTTGTGAGCTCCGGAATGCTATATATAGCTATATATTTTAAAAGAAACAGAAGTTAACCAATGTATTATTGTATATCTTCTCTCATTCCTGGATATTTTGATAAATATATAGTTATTTCTTTCCTCAGGGATACGCCAGATCCAATCGAGCAAAGCCCACCAGGTATTCTTCTGCATAATTCTGCCTTATCCATGCATCAGTCAAGCTGATTTTCATATATCCTATTATTGCATCCGGCTGCACGTGCATGATAGTAATAATCCCATTTCCACAGCCACAATTTTGTGATAGAATTATAAATTATTGTAATCTGCATGGGTATAAAGAATCGCTTTTGATAATTTTTTAGGAGTGTCCCCTCCTTCACAAGGTACCTTATAAGAACTATATTTCCTTGAACATTTTTTGGTTGAAAATTTATTGAAACCTTTTTCGTGAAGAATATTGACCGAGTTTTGAATGCAGTAATGGTGTTTTTAGATGGACCAAGTGAACTTCGTGAAAAAGATGCAAGAGAGGCTACATTGGCCATTGATATTTTCGGAGAGCATGTTGTAAGAGACTAAGATTTTTCATGTTTTTGCATTGTGATATTTCCACTGAGTCTCAGCAATGCAACAAGATTTACAGTAGCCATAATTTGATATTTACTCATTAGTGATTCACGTCTAGTCATCTTCTCCTAGGTTCGTTGTATTTACACCAAGCAGTGGACGTATCGCAAGCAAGGCATGGACACCATTAAAAGAGAATTAAGCTCAGAAAACCCGGAATTGATTGCAGAACACGATGCAAGGTCTGTCGTCAGAGCTGTTGTTGATTTATTGAAGAAAGGAATAATCGAGCAAGTTCATCCGGTTAGTATCATGCTCCTGTTTCCATATAAACGAACTGGCTATACACGATATACATCGTTATATACATCGATATACACAACACTTATTTATACATCTCCATTCATTACTATCCACAGGTCTTTGTTCTGTCCTTATCTATTTTGAAAGATTTACTTACAATATTCATTCCGAAACAGTAAGTTCACCGTTGCATTTTTTATACTACTTACCGTATCAACCATATTAATTCATAATAAGATGTTTGTAATTTAAAAGTTTCAAACTTAAAAGTTGAGAATTTTCTTCTTTGCTTCTTAATTTATCTTCTATATTTTATATCACATTTAGCGAGGCACAAAATGAAATTTCCTTTGTTCTGCAAAAGGTGAGACAACTTCTTTTCGGACTTTTCCAACGACAAACATGCGGAAATATGAAACCTAAAGTATTCATCATTCTTTGTAGACTGTTCCGTTGTTGCTGCTTAAAACAGGGGAAATGGTAAGATACTTGCTGTATCTTTGATAGCATATGATTTTATCTATCTTGTAGACCAGTGATAGTTTAATTATGATATATTTATTCCCTGGTCTCTATCTCTGCAGGCTGCAAGAATGAAGAACTCAGCCATGGAATTCATTATTGAGATTTCACAGTACGAGGACGTCAAGACTCTTGGAGTGATACCAGATTTGACCACACATCCATTTAAAAATAAACAACAGGTATGCACACACACGATGTTTAGTATTGCCAGGGTGTATGTTTCGACGATTCTGCCCACTGTCCATGCTTATTTTGATATCAATATTTTCTGTTATTTTATAGGGTACAGCCAGGTTGTACACAGGACGAATTGAGCTGATAGAGAAGCTTCTCGCTGTCTTAGGTCTTGACGAAACTACACCAAATGGATTTTCTACAGCTTCAACTATGAAAGTACGACCTCAATTATTCTGTTAATCTTAAAACTTAATTGTTATGTGCATGAACATAATTTGTATTGAAGTAAGCTAAGAGTAAAAGCTTTTAAGGCAAAAAGATTTAATGTGTCTTATTTCTTTATTGAAATATTAGTTTATTCTTCCTGCATTGGAAAATGCTAATGGAGGTGTCCGGGACGCTGCTGTTAAACTGATTTTTGAACTTTATAAGGTAATTATCTAGAGCTGGGCGCCAGATTGAGATTCATAACAACCAGTAGAAGAAGTGGCGAACTAAATCGTCTTAAATTGTTTAGTTAAAAGCACCGGTAAAGGGTTTCCTTCCTGCTGACGAACCAGCAACAAGAAAGAATCCTCTGTATCGCTCCATATTTGATGGTTTTGATAGAATTGACGGGAAACCAACAGAGGCTGAAAGAAAGGTTAATGCAATATCTTCTCTTCAAAATCCAGATTCCTGACTTCAAACTCTGGTAGTCTATACAATAGCAAATCATCACTTACTAATCTTATGTAAACTTACTTGTCCAAACTTCGTCAGGCCAAGGCAAAGAACGACAGAGAAACGGCCGAAAAAGCGAAGCAAAAGGAGGTCTGAATGACATAAATATATCGCTATCCACCGTAGTTTTTTCATCCAGGAAATGTTAAAGTGATTTTGATTCACGTTTACCATAACACCTGTTTTTCAGATTGACGAGTTGCATGCGCATTTGCAAGCTCTGAGAGAAATGGCTGCTAAACAAGTATGTATTGTGATCAAAGTTGGATTGCCTTAAAAATTTGGTCATCTAATCATAGTAATTTGAAATATATCTTAGGGGAATGCTGAGGAAGAAAAAAAAACAGGTATGATAATAATATATATATATATCTTTCTTTCTTTCTCTGGAAACATACTCCTATATATGTACCACGCATGTCGGTTGACTACGCCCTGTGCTTGGTCAATTCTATCTACTCTTGTTTCTTGGCTTGTAACATGAAGTGTACAATGACATGCTAAAGTAATAAAAGGTGATATACCAGGGCCCTCGCGTTGCAGTTTTAACGTGTTGGGTAGTATAGTACTTCGCACATTGCAAACGTTTGTAAATCTGCTTGTGTTTGCCTTTTATTGGATAAAATATTCGCGGCATCTTCTTCCTTTTAGATCAGTCCGCTGTTGATTCTTCCAACATGCCGGAACCAAGTGACGTGGACAGGTCACGTGATGATAATCTTTATTTATTTATTTATTATGATTTGTTGAAGTTTAACACTAAAACTTGCTCTTTCACAATAAAAGGAATTCATTTGAATCATCATTTTCGTAAACAGGATGTGCATTTTCTGTGGTATTAAAGATGAAACATTCACAGAGGAAGTTTTGGACACGCACTACTGGAAATCCTGCCCGATGTTGAAACGATGTCCAAAGTGCTCGCAGGTGAACGGACACACTGACGAGAGAAACGTGCTGTGTACGAAGCGGACTCTTATGTATCTGTAATATGTATTTCTATTTTTAGGTCATCGAAATTTGTCGTCAAAGTCAGCACCTTCTTGAGGAATGCGAATCCAAAGCTAATTTTGTTTCTTGTCCCCGATGCAGGGAGGCTGTGCCGAAGCTTGAGTTGAATAATCACAGTCACGACAAAGTTTGCCCAAGTAAGTATCATTGTAGTAGGGCTTTTAATATAACTATTAAAATACCAACACTAAACCATCAGTTTTGTTTTTTATTTTAATTCATTTCACATTAGGTTCATGCATACCATATAGTTACAAAAAATATATCCAAAAATTCATTACAGTTAACCAGTTAAAAAAACACGATACCATATCCTATTATCATGCATAGCTGTCTTTCTCCCCACCCCCCTAAGGTAGCAGTGTATGTATCTCACCCTCCCCCCTTAAAAACAGTTTTTCACTCAGCACTGTGAATCATCCCAAATAGTGCGAGGCTTTAAGCTTCGGTTGTGTTGGTCACTTCTTGACCGCTGGCAACAGCTGTTGGCTCGGGCTTCGCGGGTTCATCACCGTCTATGACAGTCTCAGGGATATCCAAGATTACTGACTTCTCTGGTGTAGCCTTTTGTGAGATATCTTCTGGTTCTTCTGGGCTGAGAGCGAGGTTATCGACCTCTTCGACAACAAATTCCTTCTCCATCTCAGTAAGCTGTAAAACAAAATCACTCTCAATAAATATTGGGTGGTAAAGTTAAGATGAATGAGACAGAAATTCTGCGTTAGCTGCCTGAGAAAATTTCCTGTACAGTATTTATATATTGAACTATGAAACTAACTTCAATGTCTTCCATCTCGATTACCACGTATGAAGAAGTTGATTCAGAAAGTTGTTCAAACTCTTTGCAACTCCCATCTTCTTCTGTGCTGGCTATATTAGATGGATTCTCCTGTTTCTGAGAATCAGACTTGTCATTACGTCCCAAACGACGGCATGTATTACCACACTTGCTGCAATACCTCAAATAAATTAAAAAAAAAATGGCCGTCAAGACAAAATTACGAAAGTTTCCTCTTGCAAATTGTGTACCTGTGAAGAGTGTACGCAGTGGCTACCAACATCAAGGTACCCAGCGATCCCATGACAACACCAGTCACAATTCCCTTGATTGCACAATCGTCATGAAAGCTCGCCACAACAAGGTTCTTTAACCCTTCAAAGCTGTCGGTAATTCCCAGCATTGTTCCTGAAAGAAATAGCGGAAAGACATTCGAAAATTGTTTAAAATCTGTATGAAAATGAAAGCTTTATCATTGTTTCCCACTCACCATTCACAAAAGCGTCCGAGGCATCAAAGATTGCAGATGTTGACCCAACATGGTTTCCAGCGGTTCCAGCGTCCGAAAGAGTAGTGATCTTGACCTCGTATGAGGACGTCCCTGGCAGTCGAAGAACAGCAGTATAGTCAGTATACATTTCCTTCGCACTCAGGTCGTCGCTTGATTCTGTCTCTTGTTGAGACTTGAACAGGGTGTTGTTAGGTTCCATGTACTCGATGGATGCCTTCTGCCATTTATGAAGTTTGACAGTTGAGAGTTTGAACTCAACTTTGCGAACAGATATCAAGTATCTTCGCCCTTCATTCGGCTCGGCATTCTCTTTCCATTTCATCAACACCGACTCCTTGGTCAGTCTTGTCGCGTTCAGCGCAATGGTTCCATTTTGCTCTAAAAGAAATAATGATGTTATTATAAAAGAAGTCTGAAAGAACACAAGAAATTGCTGTATTCATTTTACGTTTGTAGCGACAATTCTTCCCAAAGAACGGGCGCACACACGCGCACCGCAAAATGCCGTTTTCCTGTGCAGGATAAACGGGTTCAGCCCGCAATGGGCAGATTCTGACAGCAACACTGCCGGTTGGACATTCAAACAGGAATGTCAGCACTCCTAAGAAAACAATTATCAACAGTTTAGCTCGCTCCATTTTTGCAATGTCACTCGTACATGCAATGAAGCTATAATGAAATTGTTGACGTCGTAATGAAATTATAACGTCACTAATAAATCGTTGGGTTAATTCTAGTTCCATCCCTCTAGATGGTTTTCATGACTTGCCAGTCTCTGGGGCAAACCTCTGTTGTGCATTTTTAGCATAAAAGCATTGGGTTTAGGATTAGATTGAGATTAAGATATAGATTAGAGTTAAAATCACAGTGGTGTAAACGGATCAAACTCGAACAACAATACCATGTATAAAGTTTTAAAAATTTTAATCAAATATCATATATCATTACAATCAATACTGTACAAGAAGAAATTTATACCATTTAACATATATGTTACTGTAATCTGTGTCCGTTAATACTGCAGTTATGTTCCCCCCCCTCAGGATCTGTCTTCAATCCTCAAATGCTGCGAGGTTCGTCCTCGCTATTGATGGTTTCTGGCTCAACAGTAACTTCATGTTGTTCACGTTGTCGGTCTCTCCATCATCATGTGATTCTCCCTCTGCTTCAGGTGCATCCTCTTTAACCACATCATTATCGGCTGGACTGTAAGCTGCGTTGTCGACTTCAACAATCACGCACTCTTTGCTCTTTGCTCGTTGAGTTACTTCAGTTGTATCTACTGGAACAGGCTGTTGAAAAGATTTGAATTAGCTTTTAAACCGTTGACTTATTCCCCTGTTGCAGGAAATAATGCCAAACTTACGTCAAAGCCGTATATATCAATAATGACATAAGGTTCAGGTGTTTTAGTGCTTGATGTCTGCCCACTTCTATTCAGTTTTACACCAGAATTGTTACTGCGTTTCTTGCAGCAATATCTTACGCACTTACGGCAATATCTGCAACATAAATCATAATATTTTGTTAAACTACACGTTGCCATTGGCTGGGGTTTGTTTTCTTTCCTGTCACTTCAAGGTGCTTGCTGTTAATACCTGCTGAGGACATATACCATGGTTATGATAATCAGTGTTGCAAGAGTTCCAACAACAACACCGATTACCATTCCTTTAAGAGCGCAGCCGTCCTCAAAGCTTTCAAAAAGATAGTTCTTAAATTGGTCCATTTTCTCTGAAATGCCCAGCATTGTTCCTGAAAAAATAATTTTTCAAAAGTTTTGAGGAACAGTAAATCCAAATCTTTAGTTTTGCTTCCAAATCATTCCCACTCACCATTCACAAAAGCGTCTGAGGCATCAAAGATTGCAGATGTTGACCCAACATGGTTTCCAGCGGTTCCAGCGTCCGAAAGAGTAGTGATCTTGACCTCGTATGAGGACGTCCCTGGCAGTCGAAGAACAGCAGTATAGTCAGTATACATTTCCTTCGCACTCAGGTCGTCGCTTGATTCTGTCTCTTGTTGAGACTTGAACAGGGTGTTGTTAGGTTCCATGTACTCGATGGATGCCTTCTGCCATTTATGAAGTTTGACAGTTGAGAGTTTGAACTCAACTTTGCGAACAGATATCAAGTATCTTCGCCCTTCATTCGGCTCGGCATTCTCTTTCCATTTCATCAACACCGACTCCTTGGTCAGTCTTGTCGCGTTCAGCGCAATGGTTCCATTTTGCTCTAAAAGAAATAATGATGTTATTATAAAAGAAGTCTCAAAGAACACAAGAAATTGCTGTATTCATCTTACGTTTGTAGCGACAATTCTTCCCAAAGAACGGGCGCACACACGCGCACCGCAAAATGCCGTTTTCCTGTGCAGGATAAACGGGTTCAGCCCGCAATGGGCACACTCTAAATCTCCAAGTGTTGTACAAACACCAAAAAAGGTGTAAATTCCTGCCTCCCTGCAAACACCCAAAGAGGTGCAAATATACACCTTCGCAAGTGTACATTTATCCTATCGGTGTAAATTTACACCCAATCAGTGTATATTCGCTTGCCTCTGTACGCACACCAAAAAGGAGTAAATATACACTTGCAGCGTAAATATACACCAGTTAGCGTATTTTTACTCTTATTCGGTGTATATGCTCTTGCCTCTGTACGCACACCAAGAGCGTGTATATTTATACTCGCAGTGTAAATTCACTATTCCGAGTAACTAAGGCTAAAAGAAACAGAATATTATGCGCATATATTGGCAGAAACCACAATTTATTTGTAACATTTAAATATATAAGTATTTTCACATGAATATCATAAATATAAAAATATAAATTTAAATATAAAACATATACAATACAAAAAGTCAATTGTTCTTCAGATCTACATGCAGTTATAATTTAGAAAGTTCGGTTAGCAACACCAAAACCTTAGTTGGCACCTTCTGTGTGTCAAAAACCTTCATGATGTTCCATTGCAAGAAGAAGAAGGTGTTAAAACATTCCTTAGGGTATTGCAAGTTAGTGCCCATACGAATGACATTTACATGTAGTAGAAATAGTTTTTCAAAGTACTGCTAGGTTTGTGCATATCTTGCTCAAATAAACAAGTCTTTCAAGGACTTAATTAAAAATTGCCAATTGGCAAGTTTACGAAACTATTTGAAAGAACTCAAATTATTGAAATTAAGCCCCTGTATATGAGCCCAGAAGTAATTGAATAAAAATATTCATGCAAGAAGACAAGTGCATCTAGATCATGCAAACTCACTGCATGTCTTCAATTATTGTTATTAACACATAAGCTAAAGTAATTAATGCCTGAGCAATGTTCCTCTTTGATTACTGACTAGTTTGTAAAGTTTGTATAAGCCTCCCAAACATGAGCATATTTATAAGATCACCTGGAGTATTTTTTTCCTGGAAAGTTAAGTTCTGCAACACTGTGAATCCAATTAACCATTTACAGAGGAGACATTCCACTCATCCCCTGAGTTTCTCGCACACTAGTACTACCTCAATTAATCCATGTTCCTAATAAAGAAAAAAGCAAGCATATTTGAAAATTTAGATAGCGAATGTTCATCTGGTAAGCTGTCAAGCTAACTAACTATATAATCAATTGTTTATAAATAAGAAGCAAATAATGGAAGTGAAATAAACAATGAATTTGCAATTTGTATGACACATGAACATTGAACTGATAATTTTCTTACCTTATTGCCTTAATAAACCAAGTCAAATGCCTTCTTTTCTTGCTTCACTGAACTAGTAGATTCACTGTTGATATTTTTCATCAAATGGAAGACCTTGGCACCTTAAAAATGCAAATACAACAAAGGTATCTTAGGCATATATCATGTTGGTGCTATTATTATATTATTATGCAATTAAAACTGAGCCATATAATTGGTGAATAATCCAACAGCATTGCACAATTCCTTATAATACATTACTTACCATACTTTCCTGCTCGTTTATTACAGATTTAGATGACACTTGGCACTTTGTATATAATCCACCATCTAAGGATATATATAAAAATTATTTAAAAGGCAATATAACAGCTATGTCATCCAAATTCTTAATCAAAATTAATGTATATCCTAAGATTCAGTACATCATAATCCTAAGATTGAGTAAATCTGTTATGGCAGATGTTTCAATCAGTTTCATGTTCATATTTATATAACATAAATTCATGCATTTGACCATGGTTTAGCCAACATCATTACATCAATAATATCACACTTTATATGGCATAGTACCTATAGTATAACCACGGCATAACATATTTCTATAAATCATTCATTTTTTTGGTGGGAATGAGTAGTAAAACTGTGAATCTTTCTGTTAAATTCGTACACTGTTTACGCGGCAAATTCGAAATTCAAATATAGCTTTCGTCTGTTTGCGCGTATTATAATTTTAAATCCTTACCTCTGAGATGACTGAGATTCCCAGTCACTTTTAAAACAACTTCCTCAATCTTCTCCAGGCAATCTTGTATCATAATGTCCAGTAAGATTTAATATAAATTCAAAATACTTGTCGATTTATACTTCGCAAAGGAACAAACAACAACGTGCGTCGTGCGAACTGCGAAGAGACGCTATCCCGGCATGCATCGAGAGCGTGGTGCAATCCTATCAACATTTCTTTGCGCGAGTTACGGCCTTGCGGGATTTTATCAGAATGATGAAATAGGATTCAAAACCGTCATTTCTTCTGAATATGAAAAGAAAGATATAAACAAAGAACAATTCTTTTTTCCAAGACTTTGGATGGAGCTTTCCTTATTTTAAGAAAGCAATCGCTCTTGACATAATAACTGCTATTTAATTATTTAGGAATATAAAAAATGATAATCCATTTCACTCGGCATTTGCAATTTTTTTCCGACAAAAGCTTCCAGTGCATGCACGCCCAAGCTCTCATTCAACACAAAATTATAGCGATAATGTTTACACCAAAGTGGTGCTTTATTACACAAGAACGGTGTTTATTTACCGACTTTTGGCGTAAATTTACGCCAAAGAAGATTAATAGCTATACACTTAACCGGTGTTGACACAACACAATATTGGTGTAATAATACACCTCGAAGGGTAAATTTGCACTTTGTGGGTGTAATATACTGATTTACACCAAAATTGTGTGTATTTACACTTATTTGGTGTTTGTCGGACACTTCGAAATTTAGAGTGCAGATTCTGACAGCAACACTGCCGGTTGGACATTCAAACAGGAATGTCAGCACTCCTAAGAAAACAATTATCAACAGTTTAGCTCGCTCCATTTTTGCAATGTCACTCGTACATGCCAATGAAGCTATAATGAAATTGTTGACGTCGTAATGAAATTATAACGTCACTAATAAATCGTTGGGTTAATTCTAGTTCCATCCCTCTAGATGGTTTTCATGACTTGCCAGTCTCTGGGGCAAACCTCTGTTGTGCATTTTTAGCATAAAAGCATTGGGTTTAGGATTAGATTGAGATTAAGATATAGATTAGAGTTAAAATCACAGTGGTGTAAACGGATCAAACTCGAACAACAATACCATGTATAAAGTTTTAAAAATTTTAATCAAATATCATATATCATTACAATCAATACTGTACAAGAAGAAATTTATACCATTTAACATATATGTTACTGTAATCTGTGTCCGTTAATACTGCAGTTATGTTCCCACCCCCCTCAGGATCTGTCTTCAATCCTCAAATGCTGCGAGGTTCGTCCTCGCTATTGATGGTTTCTGGCTCAACAGTAACTTCATGTTGTTCACGTTGTGCGGTCTCTCCATCATCATGTGATTCTCCCTCTGCTTCAGGTGCATCCTCTTTAACCACATCATTATCGGCTGGACTGTAAGCTGCGTTGTCGACTTCAACAATCACGCACTCTTTGCTCTTTGCTCGTTGAGTTACTTCAGTTGTATCTACTGGAACAGGCTGTTGAAAAGATTTGAATTAGCTTTTAAACCGTTGACTTATTCCCCTGTTGCAGGAAATAATGCCAAACTTACGTCAAAGCCGTATATATCAATAATGACATAAGGTTCAGGTGTTTTAGTGCTTGATGTCTGCCCACTTCTATTCAGTTTTACACCAGAATTGTTACTGCGTTTCTTGCAGCAATATCTTACGCACTTACGGCAATATCTGCAACATAAATCATAATATTTTGTTAAACTACACGTTGCCATTGGCTGGGGTTTGTTTTCTTTCCTGTCACTTCAAGGTGCTTGCTGTTAATACCTGCTGAGGACATATACCATGGTTATGATAATCAGTGTTGCAAGAGTTCCAACAACAACACCGATTACCATTCCTTTAAGAGCGCAGCCGTCCTCAAAGCTTTCAAAAAGATAGTTCTTAAATTGGTCCATTTTCTCTGAAATGCCCAGCATTGTTCCTGAAAAAAATAATTTTTCAAAAGTTTTGAGGAACAGTAAATCCAAATCTTTAGTTTTGCTTCCAAATCATTCCCACTCACCATTCACAAAAGCGTCCGAGGCATCAAAGATTGCAGATGTTGACCCAACATGGTTTCCAGCGGTTCCAGCGTCCGAAAGAGTAGTGATCTTGAGCTCGTATGAGGACGTCCCTGGCAGTCGAAGAACAGCAGTATAGTCAGTATACATTTCCTTCGCACTCAGGTCGTCGCTTGATTCTGTCTCTTGTTGAGACTTGAACAGGGTGTTGTTAGGTTCCATGTACTCGATGGATGCCTTCTGCCATTTATGAAGTTTGACAGTTGAGAGTTTGAACTCAACTTTGCGAACAGATATCAAGTATCTTCGCCCTTCATTCGGCTCGGCATTCTCTTTCCATTTCATCAACACCGACTCCTTGGTCAGTCTTGTCGCGTTCAGCGCAATGGTTCCATTTTGCTCTAAAAGAAATAATGATGTTATTATAAAAGAAGTCTCAAAGAACACAAGAAATTGCTGTATTCATCTTACGTTTGTAGCGACAATTCGTCCCAAAGAACGGGCGCTTGCACGCGCACCGCAAAATGCCGTTTTCCTTTGCAGGATAAACGGGTTCAGCCCGCAATGGGCAGATTCTGGCAGCAACACTGCCGGTTGGACATTCAAACAGGAATGTCAGCACTCCTAAGAAAACAATTATCAACAGTTTAGCTCGCTCCATTTTTGTAATGTCACTCATACATGCCAATGAAGCTATAATGAAATTGTTGACGTCGTAATGAAATTATAACGTCACTAATAAATCGTTGGGTTGTTTCTAGTTCCATCCCTCTAGATGGTTTTCATGACTTGCCAGTCTCTGGGGTAAACCTCTGTTGTGCATTTTTAGCATAAAAGCATTGGGTTTAGGATTAGATTGAGATAAGATATAGATTAGAGTTAAAATCACGGTGGTGTAAACGGGTCAAACTCGAACAACAATACCATGTATGAAGTTTTAAAAATTTTAATCAAATATCATATATCATTACAATCAATACTGTACAAGAAGAAATTTATACCATTTAACATATATGTTACTGTAATCTGTGTCCGTTAATACTGCAGTTATGTTCCCTCCCCCCTCAGGATCTGTCTTCAATCCTCAAATGCTGCGAGGTTCGTTCTCGCTATTGATGGTTTCTGGCTCAACAGTAACTTCATGTTGTGCACGTTTTGCAGTCTCTCCATCATCATGTGATTCGCCCTCTGCTTGAGGTTCATCCTCTTTAACCACACCATTATCGGCTGGACTGTAAGCTGCGTTGTCAACTTCAACAATCACGCACTCTTTGCTCTCTGCTCGTTGAGTTACTTCAGTTGTATCTGGTGGAACAGGCTGTTGAAAATATTTGAATTAGCTTTTAAACCGTTGACTTATTCCCCTGTTGCAGGAAATAATGCCAAACTTACGTCAAAGCCGTATATATCAATAATGACATAAGGTTCAGGTGTTTTAGTGCTTGATGTCTGCCCACTTCTATTCAGTTTTACACCAGAATTGTTACCGCGTTTCTTGCAGCAATATCTTACGCACTTACAGCAATATCTGCAACATAAATCATAATATTTTGTTAAACTACACGTTGCCATTGGTTGGGGTTTGTTTTCTTTGCTGTTACTTCAAAGTGCTTGCTGTTAATACCTGCTGAGGACATATACCATGGTTATGATAATCAGTGTTGCAAGAGTTCCAACAACAACACCGATTACCATTCCTTTAAGAGCGCAGTCGTCCTCAAAGCTCTCAAAAATATAGTTCTTAAATTGGTCCATCTTCTCTGAAATGCCCAGCATTGTTCCTGAAAAAATAATTTTTCAAAAGTTTTGAGGAACAGTAAATCCAAATCTTTAGTTTTGCTTCCAAATCATTCCCACTCACCATTCACAAAAGCGTCCGAGGCATCAAAAATTGCAGATGTTGACCCGACATGGTTACCAGCGGTTCCAGCGTCCGAGAAAGTAGTGATCTTGACCTCGTATGAGGACGTCGCTGGCAGTCGAAGAACAGCAGTATAGTCAGTATACATTTCCTTCAGACTGAGGTCGTCGCTGGATTCTGTCTCTTGTTGAGACTTGAACAGGGTGTTGTTAGGTTCCATGTACTCGATGGATGCCTTCTGCCATTTATGAAGTTTGACAGTTGAGAGTTTGAACTCAACTTTGCGAACAGATATCAAGTATCTTCGCCCTTCATTCGGCTTGGCATTCTCTTTCCATTTCATCAACACCGACTCCTTGGTCAGTCTTGTCGCGTTCAGCGCAATGGTTCCATTTTGCTCTAAAAGAAATAATGATGTTATTATAAAAGAAGTCTGAAAGAACACAAGAAATTGTTGTATTCATCTTACGTTTGTAGCGACAATTCGTCCCAAAGAACGGGCGCTTGCACGCGCACCGCAAAATGCCGTTTTCCTTTGCAGGATAAACGGGTTCAGCCCGCAATGGGCAGATTCTGGCAGCAACACTGCCGGTTGGACATTCAAACAGGAATGTCAGCACTCCTAAGAAAACAATTATCAAAAATTCACCTCGCTCCATTCTTCAATGTCACTCGTATATGCCAATGAAGCTATAATGAAATTGTTGACGTCGTAATTAGTTTATTAAGTCGATTGCAGTCGTAGATTGTTCCTAGTTCCAGTTTCCCAATGTTTTTTTTGGAATTCTCGATATAAACAAGGTTTATTTTGCATCCAGTACGTCTGTTGTGTAAAACCGGCAAATATTTCTTCGTTATTTTGCTGGGTGGGACACTAAAATACCTGCCAGAAGTATTTTTGAAGCCTGTTTTAAGTGGGGTTTTTTTTCATGACTTTTAGAAAAATCTGGGAATAGATGTCCGTTATGCAGAAAAGCCGTTGACTCTAGTGAAGAGGTAATAAATGGTAACTAATTGTAACTGTTCTCACTGTCTGCTTCAATTCTTATTATAACTGAATTCCCTGTTGATGTTTTAGGCATGGCGGGTTCATCTAACCAAGCAGTGCCAACCAAACACCAAACGTCTCCAGCAACTTAAACAACAAGGTAGAATTATAGTTCAGAAATTTATTTGCATGCACGTGTTACGTATATTGTTAACCTGAGCCCGGCACCACTTGTCCAGTACCCTCTTGTTTAAACTAATGCACTGAGCAAGGTTTTGTTCTCACTTTAGGTAACAAGATGCCCCCATTCGCCAGTATGACGAGTCTTCGAGCAAAAGGTACGAAAGGTAAAGCGGCTGCAGGTAAAACAACCCGAAATACTTCAAAATCAGTACCACGAAAAGATAAGGTCAACGCAAGCTGACGTATTGAATTCGTGCGTATGACGACTTAAAGATGGGCTGTATTGAGCTATATTATATAGCTCTAATATAGCTCGGTGATGGCATGTCATTGGTCAACTTGTGTGATACGATGAAGAACTCTTAAAGAGTGATTACATGCATGCATTGTGTAGTACATTGAACACAAAATGACACAGGGTATAAATTATAAACGGGGCGTATTTGTTCTCATTGTCGTTGAAGGATGAAAATATACTGAATGCACATTCATTTATTGATATTTCTATATTACATTGATACAATGAAATTTTCTATTTAAAAAGATATAAACTAGCTTTACGTTGTTAAAAAATCGGTTCACCGCGTTTCAGGAAAGGATATGCCTTTAGTATTAAAAATTCTACATAAGATTGGCAGATTTTATTAGTTTTTTAAAATATACCAAGCACCATTGGTACCAGCTAACAACATGCAGTAGATCTTTCAGAGTAAATAATGAGAATGCAATCTGCCAATTTTCTAATCATTACCACATGCAGGTTTGAACAGTGGTTTGAACTACACCCTCAGAAATTTAATGTCAAGCCAAGAGCGAGATTGTACTGAAAATTGACTATATATACTACGTTTATTTTTTTAAAATAAACCCATTTATAAAATTACATTCAAAATCCGCGAATAGATTCACCGTAAGGTTTGCGATTCAAAGATCCATTCAATGATAATGAACTCAAATCTAAATTCGCGCCATTACTTGTTCGTTTTGTGTCCAAAGTCGAACCGCAAATTACGAATTCTGATTTCCATTGCTTTTGAAGCGGTCGCAGGTTTCGCGAACCAAATTGTTCCTGTTGTGTTGCGTCATCAAAATACAACTCCTCGATGCTCTCCTGGCGACCAAGTCTGTCTAAACCTACTCCGGAATCCGATTGCTTGAATTCACCGTGCCTGGACGGCCTTAGGAATTTATCCTGACCCGAAATATTGGTGTGCAGCGACGATTTTGTAGTCGGCTGTCTTCTCTGTTTAGCAGGAAGCAAATGTCTGCTGTAGTCTTTACGCTTATACAGCCAGTTTTCTGAACCTGAGTCTTTCGTCTCGCCTCGGTTCCATGCTAGGCTTCTGCCGGTGTAGGTACCACCTTAAGAGAAAAAATACAATACTACTTGAGAACTGTATATATACTGGATAGCTCTAATTGTTGGAGAAAACTGTTTATTAGAATGACGATAAGCTACATGCAACTAGAAATTTGCCCCTGAACTGTTACCCCTGTAGGCTTTGTCTGGAAGATAAGTTTAGTTCACTGAATTTGAGTGGTCAGTCCAGTTTATGGACAAGAAGTTAGTAAATGAATTTATATCTTTTGCATCCAGACCTTCATTTTTGTCCCACGTTTCTTGTACGGTTGTGCTGGATTCTTGTTTTCCATTGTTTAAATCAGGATTATACGACAACTGATACCAGGTTGGTTGGTGCTGCTTGATTGCAATCATCAGTGGTATGCATGTTGTTGCTATGGGGTAACTTCGTGTGGTCGTCACATTCCGACCACAGACTGTGAGGTGGAGACACTGCGTCTGCAGTTGGTAGAGGGAAACTGACGGGTAATGCAATGGCCTTTCAAAGGATAGAGTGGCTCGGCCATCATCATCATCATTTGCTGTGTTGACCACTGTTTTAACTGGAGTAAGAAGAAAAAAATATATAAAGCCCTGGATAAAGAATTGTGTATGAGGCATAATTTTCAGGTGCATACCTTTATCAGAGTTTCGCCTCAATCTAAACCGTTCTCTTTGTTTTTGTAGTGCTTTTCGTATCTTATTTTTTCGAGATGTTTCATCCACTTTTTCAAACCCATGAGATGAGTCCTGACAGGAGAGTGTCAATTTGACCTCTTCGGTTTTCCTTTTAGTTTCTTTTGATGAATCTGGTAGGAAGTAACCTTTGATAGAACTTTTCGTTTTAAGCAGTTCTTTTGCTTTCTCATTCAGGAGGTGACTTTTAACATACACATGCGAGATCCCGAGTCGTTTAACTAAAACAAAGCAATAATTGTTATCCCAGAGCAATGGTGAATAGCACACTCATGAATTATTATTACTCAAATCATTTCCAAAGTACCTGCTGGTAAAATAAGACTATTTATCTCTATGACATTAACTTGCACTTGACCATGCTGCGAACCATATTCGATTTGTAGCTGAATATGACCTGAAATAAATTAGTTTCATTTTAGGATCTGTACAAGTGGAACTTAAGGGATGGGTACATTAGTTGTCTTTGCACAGCAGCAATGAAAATTATATACCTTCTCTTGACCTATCGCTTGTATCCATACCTTTAAAAAAAACAGAACAGTACTTTTATTGATGATGCACTTTCCCTGTGCCAATCATTTCCTTATCAGTGTAAGGAATATAATTACTAAAATGCTCACGCTAATCAATTTGTTTCCTGGGCACAATCTCCCCCAAATCTTTCATTTATAGAAAGATTTTATTATGTTTTGACTCAGACCAAGCCTGGCTTAGCTATATTTATTCCTTAAGGCTATTTTAATCCTCTAAGGCCATTAACATTCTGACAAACCAAAAAATTATACCATTCAATAGAGACCTTGAACTCCCGCGAAACTAGAACAAAAACCGACAACTTTTTTCCGAGCGTTCTTGCGTTTTTAATCGCCTTTTACCATGCTCTCGCGGTTCATTGACTACTAGTGAGGATTTGCTTTCGAAAAAAGCGAGAAACCCCTTAGAAATATTCACTAAGACGAGTACATGATGATGAGATCATAGATTGTGTATAAACATTCGGTCATAACCCTAGCTCTTTAAAACAATATTATAAACGAGTTCTGATTTAAAAGACCCCTGTTATATCTACGATTCACCGTGTTAAAAAAGCCTTTAAATATAGAGAACATAAACTAAAATATCCTAACAGGCGGACAGGGTATTAAATCCGATTAAAATCTCCCTTACTTGCATCTTGTATAGAAGTATGCTGATTTTTCCCGACCCCCAGAAGTGTAAATGATCAAAACAAAAAGGTTTTTCAACATACCTTTATACCGGAGCGGGTCCTTTTGTTATATATCCTGTCCCAAGATACGAAAGGGTTTTAAACTGAAGAAAAACGAGGAGTTTAACGATACGGCTACAAAAATCACCTATGAACTTAGAACTGCACACACAAGAATGAGAAATTTGATATCATTTCGTGGTTGCCATAGCGACCGCTAAACAACTCAATCCAATCTCGTTTGTTTGTAAACATGTTAAATAAACGGCAACGCTTCGAGGTAAATACATGTAGGAGGGTATTTGCATAGGGTGATTTGTAAATATTTAAGACTTGGCTAAGCTTATGATTATTGAAAACACGTATTTGCAAAAATTTAAACTCGAAGCAAAAAATGATTGTTCATTATCCAGTCGTACGCACGTACATATAGGTCATCGTGTGTGCATTGCAAATTTCCCGTCGGGAATTCTTCGGATTAGTACAACATTCGGAAATGTATTTAGATCTTTCGTTCGAATCGATGCAAATTCGTTCAATAAACTTCGAAAAACTAAGCTTTGTAAGTACTGTTTGTAAGCCTGAACCACTGTAGACAATATCCTTTCTGATAGAATTGTATTTATCAGTATTTACCTTGCGTGATATTTTCAGAGAAAATCCTATAATTATCATCGGAAGTTTACGTGGAAGTTCGACGTTCGTGACGTCATAAGTTGACGTTGGCATGCCAACATTTGCTCATTAAATTCTAACAATATGGCGACCCGATAGGAGTGGGTTTGTTTATCGTTTTACTTCGACTGAAATTTTGGGTTGAACGCGCAGTTTTTTCAAAGTAAATTATGACAGACGGTCCTACAACAAAGGCAGCGTATTTTCGCGTTTGTTCTGAGACAGGAAGAGACCCCGATGGCGAGATATTGGCTGTTGTAAACCACGCTATAGACGAACAGATACTGTGAGTAGTAAATACTTTCGAGTAATTATTGCGTGAATAGCGTTCTTGCTCGATACATTATGACATCTTTTGCGAACTAACATTCGGCTCATTTTTTCCACACATGATTATAGAGAGCAGACAGAATTTTGCACTCTAAAGCTCCACGCAAATAAACGAAATGTGCAAAATGAAAAATATAGAAGGAAACTAAATGACCAGGTTGGTGCGTCCTTTTCGTACAACTACCAAATACTTCTCACTTCTGTTTATTGGCAAATGCAAAACAGTTATTGATCAGTTTATGCTTATGCTTACAAGATAGATAGGATGGTGCAAAAGTAGTCCCACTTCCCTCTACATACCAGTAGATACAGTTCTGCACAGCTAACAGGAGATCTGGAAACAGCAATGCTTTCGTGAAAAAATATGAATAAATTTATTGAAATGCCAGAAAGTGACTTTGAGATATACTTCTTACCTTATAATTATACCATCAACTGTAGGACGTGGACACGCTCTGTAGAACGCTTCAATGCAACACATTCGTGGTCGGTTTAGACCTGGGATATAACAGTGTAACAGATGCTGGTGCGAAAATCTTGTCCACACTGCTTCAGGTAACCAAGTCGCCCCAAATATATCGCCGTTAGGACCCTTCTATGAAGGCACCAAATTGTGTTGATTTGATAGATTTTGGAATTGTGAACAGCACTTTCTGCAACGGACTAGACGATTTAGAAAAATATAATTTTTGGGGGTAGAACGGCGCGGTAGATAAAGTGTATCAAATTTGCTTTCTTCAGGAAACGCTTATTCTCAAAGAACTTGTTTTATCTTATAACGACATCACATCCGAAGGTGCGTTGGATCTCGCGAAAGGACTCCAGGTATTCATCTACGGTGATCTAACTTTCGTCCATCATAAACAAAGTTTATCTTACGTGGTGAATTATCATATACACTGTCAAAAACGAATTCGATATAGTAATTTTCTTACGCCAGATGAATGAGACGCTGTTGGTTTTAAAATTAAATGGGAATAAAATATGTAACAAAGGAGCATTAGCAATCGCTGGGTCACTTCAGGTCAACACAATACTACAGGAATTAGATATGGCAGACACTGATATGGTAAGAGATGAGCTTGTTATTAACAACATATCAACTTGTTAACTTGTACTACCGACTTCATTGTCTGTCTTGAAAATAGACTGGTTACCGTATCCCTTTGCCGCTATTGAAGCCATATTTTGTATAGCGAGGAACTCCTGGCATGTTTTTTGTGAATTCTTTGCAGGGCACCGAAAGCTGTGTAGCAATCTCAACAGTTTTAAAATATAACAATTCTCTGAAAGTCCTCAACATAAATCGACCGATAGTTCATCCTTCACAGGTAATCAGTTTATCCCTTTGTCATTCAAGTATATTAAGTGGAAGCATGCCAACGAAGATGTTATCATCTTTCGTTTTACATTTGAGAACTGGCATCTGGAGTCTTACAAAAGTCACCTCGATAGAGGTGACTACTTCGTGGTTGATTGTAGAGCCGATTAGATCAATTGTAGTACGTTTTTCTGTCGAGTATCAGTATTTATCAACTGCGCCATGAATGTTTTTAGGAAGAATCTATCATCGTGCACATTGCTGGTATGCTAAAAGTATGTGTGAAGTTATTTTTTAAAAAAACGTTAATAAAGTTAAAGCTCCCGCTCTGAATGATAACTAACCTTTGATTCATCGATGTTCTAGGGTCGTAGGTCACTCTTGTGTGATATGCCACACATCGCCCTCATCCCCAGGGCTTCACGGTTTAGCATGCGTAGCATTTATTGTTGTATCAATCTTAATAACCAGGTAAACAGATCATTGGAGGAAATCCACCTTGCAAAATGTGGTATTCGGGATTTTGGTGCTGAAAGGCTGGCTGAAAACTTGGTTTATAATACTGGGTTAAAACACTTAGATCTAAGATGGTAGGTTTCTGTTTTGATTAATTGTATAACAAACTGCTGCTAGTTTTTACGACAAAATTAGTAATGTTATGATATTTAGTCATTAAAATGTGCGGTTGCTCGGGTAGTTTAGCTAGTTTAGACCATGGTGGGGGGGGGGGGGTTAGGATGGAGTTGGGTAAGAAGATTAGATAATGTGATTATTATATAGACATATATATCCAGTAGACGAAATATAGTCCATGTTATTGTTTTTAGTATATTTATGATTTTAATCATGGCTTTGTAGTAACCGCGTCACTCGGGATGGTGCAAGATGCCTTGGAAAATTACTAAAGAAGGATACCCCCCTGGAAATATTAAATTTAGCTTGCAATCGAATTGAAGATGACGGAGCTTGTGCATTAAGTGAAGCGCTTGCCTATAGCAATACCAAGTTACAAACGTAAGTGAATGTAACGTTATAAAAGCTAGGAAGATCAATTTAAGTTGAATTCAAGTTGAAATTGTTCGTGATCCTTTAGTCTAGTCGTTTGTAGCAACAAAATTGCAACGAGGGGTCTGTGTTCTCTGGCGAAGACGATGAAAACGAATTCAAGTTTAAGGCGTATTTATATATGGGGAAATAAGTTGTTGGAGCCCGTATGCAACGTGAGTACAACATTTGCGGTTGCGCTAAGCGTCCACGTGTATCAGGCGAAGACGTCAAGACGCGTAGTGTAACCGCAAACTTTTGAAAACGCAACGAATGATACGTGTAGGCAGTTGTCTAATTTCCTACTTGTATTGTTTAAGGCATTTCAAGAGCTCATGTCTGGCCGCGTGCCTCGTCTTGCTGAAGAGGACACTGACGTAACACCTTATGTCGTGGACGGTATTACATATTTAAGTCAAACAAACAGTCCTTATTGAACTGAAAGGTCATTTTTAAATCATAATCAGTGTATTAGTACGTATTTTCGAAAGCTTGGCTTTCATCTTCTATTGGTATAGTTAAACAACAGCCTTGAATGCCGTTGTTTAAATTAAAATCGTTGGAAGGGAACCTTTTTGTGCGTATGAACAACATTCTTGAGCCTGGCCACGTATGAACAACATTCTTGAAGCACTATTTGCATGCATGTACGTCATTATTGGACCTCTGGTCATTCGAAAGAGCTACCTTTATGGCTACTAATAACTTTAACAGCGCAGAAAAATATAGTACTATACGCTTAGCCTTATACAAATTTTGTCCGCTTTGATTCAAAGACGAATTTTGCATCCCCTTTGCGAGGTATTTCTATTGTGCATTTTGTCGTATGACAAACAATACGTCATCGATTGTTTGTGTTGTGCGAGAACCAGGAAGTGAGAAAAAGAAATGTGCATGACGATTGTGACGCAATCAGCATGTGCATAACGATTTCACAGTCCGGTGATTAGTGATTATAAAAAATACGAGGCGTTTGGTCTGACTTCAGTCTACAATCAGTATAACGCAGCTCATATCAAAATTTATCAAACCAATCGCCCATCATGGAAGAAACCTTGGAGACTAAAACTCCACATTTGGACGTAACGATGGCGTGGGAAAAGGCAACATTACTGAAGAAAGACCTCGAAGAAGGCAAAGGTTGGACCCAAAGATATCATGTTCCAAATAAGTTTAATTCCTGGAGCAAAACGTTTCCGAGCGAGGATGTGCCTGTAAAAACAGTTTACTGCTTCAAGAATATGCCGATGTCCGCCGAAACATTTATCGAGATGATGAGCCCGAAGAATCTGGAATTACGCTCAAAATGGGATACAACCACAGGTGAGAACACTTTTGATTACATTGATTAATGGTACGGTAAAATCAATTAAGGTAAAAAACATAATATAGTAAAGCCTGATTCCACGGGCGAAGTTTTCTAGCATAATGCAAAATATTTCACCTGCTTTTAAAATGTCAGCTATCAAGCAAATTTAATTTATTCAAACGCGCACAACTCAGAAGCCAGAAACATACGAAACATTTCGCATTTAGCAGCGTCACTAAGATCACTGATTTTTATTCAACATTTGCCTTTTTGCCTTCGTAAAACAGGATCGAAGCCTGGCTGTATAATCATCAATAGAGAAACCTAAATGATTTGTATAATTTTAGCTTTGGAGCTATTGGAGAAGCTACCAAATGGCGGGTGTATTCTTCGCTCAGTAATCCCTCTATCCTTTCCTCCCTCGAGTCGAGATTACATTTTGTATTGCTCTCCCCCGTACGAAAACAACGATTGGTTTGGAAAAAAGGCTTTTGGGATTTTCTTTCTGGATTCAACATATCCCTCTAGGCCTGCAGGGGCCGACGGTATCGTCCGCGCAACGAATGGCGGGAATTTCTACGTCGCCGTACAGGATGAGGAGAAGCCTGAGCACAAGTGTGAAACGTTCATGTTGACTACGAATAATTACAACGGTTGGGTTCCTGATAAGAATGAATGGATGGTCGCCAGAAAAGCACCTCGTGTTTTCTATCAGATAAGACAGTGCGTTGTTGAAGGATACAATCAATACTTTAAAGGAGTTTGAATCGTGTTGGTTTGACTGATGTCAGTGGTTCAAACTATTCAGAAAGAAGTTGCATTATGGATTAGGCGATGACTCCTAATTTTAATAAATATTACCGAGCACATAGGAAGATTACTCGACTGTTTTTATATTTTTGTATTTGTATTTGTACAGTGGATCATAAAAATAACATGTAAAAGGTATTTAAAAAGGGTGTATTATATTTAGTGAAAATTTTGAGAAATGAAAAACATCTCATTTCATACATACGCAGTTTTATAAGAACATGAGTCATGACCGATTCAGATGCACGCACAGTCAGTTGTTACATCATTTAACATGTGATAATAAAAAATGTCTGATACAAGTGAAGTCATAAGATGTAGCCATTGTCTCAACAGCCAATGATGTTAGTTTTAGGTGGTTTGAGATAATCAAAACAATGATTAGTACCTGCACCGGATAGACAAATCTTTTATCCGCTTGAGAAGACACAGCTACAATAAAATATTTAGGATGGAAATATAGAACATTGAACCCTTTATCCTAAGATCCGCGATTCGATTTACTTCATGTGTCCGTGAATCAGCATCGACAGGGATATTTATAGCTACCAGTGTCAAGAATGAAGACGTGTGGTGCACATAATCTTACTCAACCAATTCACATTTACTGATTTTGTGTTCAAACCAGATACTTTGATTTGCTGAAATCAGTTCTACGCATGTGATTGAATGGAGAGAAAACGCGTGAGGTTTCAAAATGAGTTCCTTTTCAAATGGGACGTACGACAACAACGGAAACAAAGAAGACGTCTTATTTGCATTTTAATTGGCTGTTGTACAGTAACATGTCTTACGATTTATCATATCTTAACGACATCGCAAACCTCAGTCAGAACGAGTTTTCAAAATTCTCCAGTGCGGTAAGTTTGTGGTAGTGTTGATCAACCCAAAAAGTAGATTCTCTTGGACAGGGCATAAGTGGAATATATACGTGAAATCCCATCTCCAAAAGATAGGAAAAAATTATTATCCTGAAGAGTTTGAATAGAATCAGTCTTGATCGTAAGTTCAACAACAATTGTCCGCAACAATTATTATTAGTGATAATGGAAATTATCAGTGATA
Source organism: Dendronephthya gigantea (assembly GCF_004324835.1). Taxonomy (NCBI): domain Eukaryota; kingdom Metazoa; phylum Cnidaria; class Anthozoa; order Malacalcyonacea; family Nephtheidae; genus Dendronephthya; species Dendronephthya gigantea. The sequence continues at coordinate 1,730,363 of NW_021163020.1, forward strand.
ATGGAATTAACTATTTTTAAGTTTACGATACGCTATATGGTAATGCTTCGCATTTTCCATCATTTCCTGTGAGTTGTTTGTTCCCTTTGGCGTCCTCGTAAGAGGGAAGGAGCAAAGTTCAAATTCCAAAATTCCAGACTTGTTCGGATTCAGTTGACATTCTCGTTTTCTCTTAATCTTACATATGACAGATTCCAAATGTCACACTACTGGGTCATAAGGGACGACAGCTTTTTCAAAAACAAGGAATACGAGGAGCTGATGACTTCATATCTTCGTAAGCAATCCTTTGATCCAGAAGTAAACAATGTGGTAATGCCGCCGGAAGACCTTGATGAGGGAATGTATCAATTCGTGGAAGGAAAAGATGACTTCCTTGAGACTCCAGAAAACTATTCAGATTTCGATAACGCGTCTAGTAAAAGGTAATGTTTGTCAGGAATGGATGATGTCCGGAAAATGTCCAGAAAATGGCGTATTCGACCATAGTCGAGTCCGCCGGAAAATGACGTATTCGACCATGGTCGAGTCCGCCGAAAAATGGCGTATTCGACCATGGTCGAGTCCGCCGGAAAATGGCGTATTCGACCATGGTCGAGTTCGCCGGAAAATGGCGAATACGACCATGGTCAAATTGGCCTGAAAATGGCGAATACGACCATGGTCGAATTGGCCGGAAAATGGCGAATACGACCATGGTCGAATTGACCGGAAAATGGCGAATACGACCATGGTCGAATTGGCTGGAAAATACCATGTATACCATGTATACCATACCATTAATACCATGAGCTTGAGTCGTATATGAGCTGATATAAACATTGAGAGGTTCGATTCGGCGCCAGCCGCCAGATATCGGTCAACAGCTCATATACTGTAAGTGTAGCTACATTATGAAATGTACTTTATCCTCAGTCACTTAAAGATCAAATCTGAATTTATACTTTGGAACATGGATGATAAAATAATGCAGTTTATTTTACTACCCATGGTTGGAATAGGCTACGCATAACGTTAGTTACTTATCGGCCCTTGACCCAAAGCGTCTGCGATGCATGCTATGGTTGAAATCACCCACTTTTACACAGGTTTCGCTCTTTAGATTGGAACTTTAATGATCTAATAACTATAACCCATGTCAAGCTAACTGGGATGTTTTCTTTTTAGAACATGCGATATACCATTAAGAAATGTTCTTTTTCTCAAAACACACTACACAGGAGGTGATATCATCACAAACATTTTCAACCGCTTCGCCGATATCCGTCATCTGCTCGTAGCCCTTCCGACCAATGATCTTTCATCGTTTTATTGGCCGAGCAAGTTTCAATGGCGATATATGGATATGAGGCGACTCGAGGGATATCTTCCAAATGTGCTGTGCAACTACGCACGGTACAACGCCAAGGTCATGACGAAATTCATGCCGTTGAGTACACAATTCGTGAGCATGCTCAGAAACCCCGTGGATTATTTTGCGACCGTTTTCAGTCAGCTCGATATAGCCAAGAGAATGGAAATTGAGGGCGAAAAGCCGTTTGACAAGTTTGTGTTAAATATTAAACGGTTCTTAGTACAGACAAAACAAAAGAGGAGATTTTTTGTAAGTAGGATTTTATCAGTATACTCTATACTCTAAATTCTATCTGAATTCTTTCTATTTTCTAGAAATGCTTCTAAAGGTTCCGTGAAAGGCTTATAAATTCAATATATTTCAGATCAACAACAAGTTAAGAATATGCAAACATTAACTCATCGAACCATTCATATAAAACCCTCTTTTTTTCTTAGGACTCTATGAATCTTCTCAAAAACGGAATGTTCTTCGACCTCGGCCTGCACACGTCGAATTACGAAGACGAAATTGCAATTTCTAGCGCAATATTTGACTTACAGGAGAAATTCACCGTAGTTCTGATCTACGAGTACCTGGATGAGTCTTTGGTCCTACTGAAACGAACTCTCTGCTGGGAAATCGATGACGTTATCTATTTGAGCGCATTATTACCACGCAGTAAGTCGAATAGAGATTTTCATGTCTCGCGTGAAGCCAAAGAAGCGCTCGCGAGATGGAACATGGCTGACTTTAAGTTGTACGATTTTTTCAATGCAACTCTTTGGCAGCAGATACGAAACGAGGAGGGTTTTGACGCAGACGTTGCGCGCTTTCGGGAGCGGAGGAAAGAGATTGAAATGCACTGTGAAAAAATTGACTCGTTTGATGGGAGAATTAACTTCAATTTTGTGAATTATAATGACAGCGTTAGTTCTGAAACTGACGGCTCTCAAGGTGTTAAACTTAGAGATATATGCGCAAAGATGGCGATGGATGATAGCGAATACTTAGAATACTTTCGGAGAGAGTGACATGTGGAATACCTTCAAGATCGTCTTGAAGAAAAAACAAAAATAAAACACCAAAATTTATGTACAAGAACGCAGAAAAATATTTCAAAATATTACACTGTTAAAATTGCACATCAAAATGTTGTTTCGTAAATATTCTATCAATTTCTATGGGCGTTAGAAAAGGATTTTTTAAAAGTTTAGAAGCATCTTTTCACTCCGCTCCTATTTAATCCGCCATTTTGAATCACAATCGTAACTGCTTCGGTAATTCCCGGTGTCACTTCGGAGAAGTTTAAAAGGTCAAATTGGAACAAAAATTAAAAATATCAACATCGGACGATCCAAAATTTTACTATTAATTCATTGTCCTAAAAGTCTAAAAGAAATGCTTTGATCTAAATATAAAACATAATTCTGTTTTGCTTCCAAATCAACCATGCCCACCAAGGGAAAGAGAAGCAAAGTTAAACAGAAATCAAAAGGTGAAACAGACCAGGATGATTTTGTTGAGAATCCTCAATCCAGTAAGTTTGTTCAAAGAATGGCTTCAAAAACGTTGAGTTCAGGTTGTGGGAAGCCAAGACGGAAAAAGGGTGATATGAGTGATGGTGAGATACCAGCTGAGACAAGTCAGTCAAGTTTATGGCTTTCGAAATCAAAGGTATGGTGGTGGGTCTGTGCTATCCGACCGAGGTCTGTAGCTTTGGTGATATGTTTTCATAGCAACCACAGAAAAAAACACCGTGATTATATAGATAAGCATGATGTTTAGTTTTGTGGTTGTAGTTTTGTATACGTGAATGAATAATCAATCAATTTTGTTTGGCTAGTTCTCAGCAGAAGAGCTTCTTGATTGTGATGACAAGATGTTTGGTCGTTTAATGAACGGAGAAGTTAGAAATGACGTGTTTGAATGTTTAACTTTGGATGAAGTGAAAGATTTAAAGTTGGTGTTTGATTCATTTGATGCAAAATGCACTGGGTAAAGAGTTAATAGTTACGTTTTGTAATACATTATTTACAACCAGACCTATTCGCATTAAATGAATTTGCACTATTACTTAAATGACTAAGCAGATCTGTTGATGTTATGGATGTCCAAAGAATTCTAAATGCCCTAGGATTCAAGATATCTGAAGAATCTTTCAAACGAATCACAGGTATGACGAATGATATCCACAAAATTTTTTATCACTCCTTTTCAATTCCTAATGCAAGTCCTTATTTTCTTTCTGATACATTCTCAGGAAATCTTGATCTGGAAAATGGGTGAGAAGCTATGTTGGACTGTGCAATGACAATTTAGGAATGATAGTGCCAAAAATGCTTTCTTGTGATCAATCTGTTTGTGACAGTACAATGGGTACTTATGCTGTAAGTGTCCTCGTATAATTAGTAATACATCATGTTCAAAACTTTTAGGAAAATGGATTTTAATGACTTTTTGGATATCATTATTTCTAAACAAGGAAGTGACAGAGATATCCACTCCGAGATAATGCAAGTAAGTTTCAGCAATTCAAGTAAATTTCAGCAATGGAGTTGTTATAATGCCTTCCTGCAGTCATTCAATTCATTGTTGGCTTCTTTTTCTAGGGTTTTCAGTTCATTGATACTGGTAAGTGAAAGTACATTAAGTTGTCAGTGTTTGTCATTTTAGTATACTAGAGTGTACTATACTTCGGTATAGGTTGGTACTTGGTAGTTACAGTATAACTGTTTCATTTTCATTATTCATAGCATTTTCATGATTTGAAAATGTTGATATTGAAAATATGGCAAGAGGATTGCTAGTAGGAGTTGAAAATTCTCCAAAGTTGGCCACCTAACTCACACAGTTACTCAGATAGGTCATGCCTGAATCACTTTCTCTTTAGATAAAACTGGTAACATCTCACTAGATAACCTACGTAATGTTTGTCGTGAGCATCGTTTAAAACTGAGTGACCAGGAACTTAGAGATATGATCGTGGAAGCTGATCTTGATGGTGATGGTGAAGTGAGTGCTTCAGAATTTTTGCAAATTATGCAAAAGACCAACCTATTTTAGGCCGAACAACGTGGAAAATCAAAGCACCTGTGAAAATCGGACACTTCTGCTGTACGTGGGGTAATTTTTTATGGAGTGCGAACCACCGACTGTGGGAACTTGAAAGACAGAACGTGTAACTTGAGATATATAAATTTATAATCCTTAATAGGATATTTGTGAGCGATGCCAAAACAATTTTCAATCATGTAATTATTAGCGTAAGCACAAAGGAGAAACATCGCTAATCATTAATTCGTGGTCGAAATGGATTGGGGTCCAGATACCGCCCAAATCTATGTATAAAACGCACGTCATTTTAAAAACAGAATAACTTTCACATCGGCTATCAGATTAATGCCATTGTTACCTAAGACAAGTAATGCTCGTGGCAAGCACGGCCGTATTCAGTCCTGTTTCCAGCATTTTCTCTTATGAGCGTAAGTGAAATTGTTGTCCCGCGTTGACAACGATGAAAAACACATTAACGAAACATTAGCGCCAAACACATCCATTTGGTAGCATTAAATTAATCTCCAGATAATGAGTTTTTTTCATGTATTGTTTAATCTCGAAAACGAACGACGCCTGATCAAATTGTACATGTGTAGAATATGATCTAACAACAAATAGATTGGGACTATCTTGTATGCAGCCCGGATCAAATGTGCTATATCGCTTGTTATTGTATTTGCTAACTGCGGTCATGACTAGTCACTAGGAGATGACTACCCACATAACTGCGTGACAAAAATTAAAGGGAATATGGAATCCTAAAGCAGCAAATGCCAGCGATTACCCTTCTTTGTTCTGGCAGATTTGAATACGAAATCATCTGACTGTGTCAGACACGTAACGTATCAAGAGTATCATCATTCATCGAGGTAAGCATGAAGAGTAACGCGCCTTCTCCACGATTTCTTCATGAATTTGATACGGTAGACACTCTGGCGATGAGAAACATTGCAGAGAAACGAAAACTTCAACGACAAATCGGAGAGCTTGATAAACAATTACACAGCAATTTGGTGCGATTAGATTCCGAAATTTTGTCCATTCGCTTAGAGAATTGTGAAGGCCCCTCTCAGGGAAAGGTAAAACCTGTGGTCGGTAAAGACAGCGTTGGTAATGGTAAAGCCAGGACAAACAACAATACTTTAGATGAAGCCAGAGTCAGTTCCCAAAAGACGGAGTCAAACCTCGTTTGTCTTAATGACCAGCACAGCACGTTACCGAAGATCATAACTTCATCTTATTTGAAAACAAAACAGGAAGATTATCGCGGCGAAGACCAGCTTAGTGGAGTGGAATTATCAAACGAAAGTTACTCTCTGCCTTTGGAAACAATTTCGGAACTTGAACAGAAACAAATGCAGGCAAAAAAGCGAATATTAATGTCGCTTCAACGCCCAAAATTGAAACTAGAAACTACAAAGAAAAGTCGACCCCCGACTCCACAGGCTACAAATCAGTTCTTATCGCCTTTTACACCGCTCGACAGACAGCGCAGAGCAAGTTCCACAGGTTTGTTATCTCCTCTGCCTGATGAATATAATACTAAAGACAGACTGACTCGGGCATTGAGCGCCCCCGATGTAAGCGAGTCTCTAAGTCAACACGAACTGGGACGCTTGCAAAATCTTCACGCAAGAAGGAAACAAAACCAAATCCAACGGGGAGGAGAAAATGGATCCGAAATGGCTGGGAATAATATGAAAATTTCTTTTACTGCTGAAAACGATGGGCCTAAGTCTGAAAGAAAAGGAAGAATTCGGCGTTTGGATCCGGTGAAAGGCACTCTAGATCCGAGGACGAAGAAGAGAGATTTTGATGATGTTATACAGAGACGTTTAGATTTACTACAGGATAATTTTCCGAGTAAAGATGATTTGGAAAAGATTCGATACTTAAGATTCAACCAGGATATGGATGAGGAGATTGATGTTGATGATCTTTTTGCTGGCTTACCTCAGGATAAAAAAGGTTGATCACTAGCGTACTGTATCAGGCATGCTCGTTTGTTGGAGTTGATCACCACGGTGTGAACGACGAACAAAACAAAACCATCACGCCTATATGCCCTCGACATATTTGCACGCGTTTGCGTGCATCTGTATACCTGCGAACTCGTCCACTTCTAGGGAGAAAGCACCCTCCGAAAGTTAAAGTGTAAATATACGTCATTATTGATAAATATAAAATGTCAACTTGGTATTCTTTATTCAAATTTATTTGTAATCATTGATTGTTTGTACAAAGTTATGCACTTTGAAAATAATTATATTTACAAAGATAATAATAATAAAATATTTGCCTATTGAAATGATATATTGTTATTCTTTTCATATTACGTTCAACGTATGGTATAATGTATAACTATACTAGAAATAATTGAATCATTTTTATTTCTCGATAAAATTCCTCAGATATTAACTGTTCCAGCAGTGATCCACTTCATTTTCTATTACATCACAACAGGTAACTAAATTCATTCATGACCGCGTCAAGGGTGACATCGGGCGCTGGCAACACACACTGCCATCGTTGCGTAATCTTCGCCGTCGTCGTCACACGAATACTTCCGATGAGTGACGTCAGAGTAGGATCAGGCTCGCACAGGTTTATACGCTCCAGCCTTGAACATCCATTCAGCAAACGACCGAAAAGTTGCCCATCCGTATAGGGATTTAAAGATAGAAAATTGATGAGGGACAGCGCCTTCAGATGAGGACAATGCTGAACCAGATTTGGGAACAAGAAACTCTCGGAAATCGACGCTTTGCCAAACGCGCCGAACTCTAGAATTTCCAGCTTCGGTACGCAGTCCAAGAGTTCTGCCATTGCGTTGCAGTTGATATGTGATGACTGATAGATTCCAAGACATTTGAGTTTCGGGCAGCTTTTAAGGAATTCTCGCAGAACCTGAGGGGTGATGTTCATACTCCATCTAATATCCAACATTTCGATTTTTGCACTAGAACCATAGCTTGTCATCGCGATTAGAACGCTGTCGGTTACGGCTCGCCCGATACCACAGTAGGATAAGTTGAGGTAACGGAATGTTTTGATCTGCGTCAGCAGCCGAATCAGACCTGGAGGAATGAAATAGAAAGATAAGGTTGAGGAAAACCTGTTAACGTAAACTAGCCTCTTTCCCGTCTCTTTCCCGGCAGGATATGGATTAGCATCATTCACATAAGGACATTGTCTGAGTGTTAATACTTTTCTGGCCATGATTCACAAATGTGGAAACCTGGAAACATATTTCCTAGCCATGTATCCTGCCATATATCCTGAGTGTGATGAAATATGGAAATCGAACATGTTTTTCTGCATGGTCATACTTTCGGGAGGTGAATGAAAAAGGAACTTTTAAAGCAAGCTTGATGTCGAACGAGTCCTGGTTTGCTACTGTTAGTAAGCTACTAACCTACCTGTGCGTGTAAGGTGTGTGCAGGCTGAGATGTCTATTTCCTCCAGACTGGTTTGCGACCATAACTCTGTGTCGAAGCAACTATCACGTATAGGCGTGTAGCGTAGCAACAATGTCGTCAGCTTTGTGCATCGTCGCAGCAATTCCTCAAATGTTGTGCCGTAAATATTCTTGCAACCGTTCAGGCAAAAGGACTCTAATTTTGGACAGCACATGGAGATGGTTTGCACGTGTTCGTCCTTCATAACTTCACAGTTTGTACAGTCTAAATCAATATATACAAGGGTGTAGGTTACTAACATATTACTTGGAGATCTCAAACAGTATTATTTTTCAACTATCTTACCATCACATACCTAGTATAGTCAAATTTTGCATTTTGACAAACATTCTTGGCACAGGACCTTTCGAAGAGTGGCTGCCAATTCCCAAATACTTTAGCTTCGTAAAATGCCGCGGAATTCGTTTTAGAAATGAAAAGTCACCCCGGGCAGGTCGTAGCTCTAACAGTTCTAAATTTGGCGGGAAGATCACCTCGTCGTTACCGGAGTTAACCAGTTTCGAGCCCTTTCCAAAAATAACACTGTGCAGGCTCTTGCAAGTTTTCGCCAACTGCCGGAGCATTTTACTTGTCACGGCACAGTTCGATAAATTTAAGTGCCTAAGAGACGGTCCTAGTCTTGATTTTACCATCAATTGGAAGGATTTATCGTCCATTGCCCGTGCATGTCTTTCCAAATTTACGGAACGCCAGATACTTGGGTCGTAGGTAATACGCTTCCATTTACGACAGACTCTGGACGCTCGGCCCAGATCCGTCATGTTCAAATGCGTGAAAATTCGAAGCAGAAGACAATCTGGCAATTCGTCCATTGGGAAAAATGCAGATTTTGTTGGCCGCATGAAATATCTCTCTTTATATTCGTACATAAACCTTTGTTTCTGTTTGAAAGAAGAATGAAGCACAAACGGCAATTATGACGCGACGTTTTGTTGCGTCAGCGAGCACGCAACCACAGACGCAACTGAATTTCAAAGTTCGCGAGTGCATATCGTTTCGTGCTTTTCTTGAATACATTGCACAAAAGCAATGCAATGTCTATCGTGTTTGAGAAAGCGGGTTTATTGCAGTTGCATTTCCGTTCTTTTTAAACGCAAAATGAACTAATTATAACAACTATGCAAACGTGAATAACGGTTTTAAAATAAATAGCGTGATATTACCGGGTTGTAAATCTAGAGCCGAAACCCCGGTGGCCATGTGACGTTCGGCGGGGAAGATGAAAAAATGGCGGCTTTGAGGAGTAAAACAAGACGATCGGGAAAAGACGCATGGGAATGGATCGCCAGCGTTGATTGCAATGCAATCACTCAGAAACATTTAGAAAAGGCCTACAGGATATACACAGCTTGTAGTGAGAAAGGGAACCATAGGTAAGGGCATTTATTGCACGGCTAAATGTGTAGATCATGCTGTTCAGGCTCAGCTGTTGGTACAAGTACAACATTTACCAAATACTCTCAATTTTAATATCGCTTCCTCAATGTATTTTATTACAACCTTTGAAGAGTTCGCACTAGCCAAATTGTGTTCAGTATTCTTTCGATCGATTTGATGAATGGGCACTTGTGCGATTTTTACGTTTATAAGAGAATGTTAATTTTTATTTTTGGATGGAATTGATTCGGTTGACGAAGAAAACTATCGAACGAGACTAACCGTAGAGGCTGATGCCCGTCAAATTCAATCATCTGACTGCTGATCCTCTGATCAAAAAATACACAGTTGCTGCATACATGCTGCATATACTATATGTAGTACAATGCTAGACTTTCAGCTAAACTGTCACACATGCTCAAACCTTCTCTCTCCTAACCTTAGAAAGAATTGTAAATTCAACCCAAATTGTTTATCATGTCTTGGCGAAAAGGTTTGGATGAAAGAGCTTAAAGGTATTTAACCACCACTCTTTGTGGTACGTCTCTTTCATGCACCCATTTGAATCTATATACAGTGGTTTCATTGATATCTAGATAGTGTTTGGTGTGATGCAATAGAGGATCCTGAGGAACAAAGACGAGTTGAGGTCATAAAATATTATTTTCTAAAAGTTTTTTTCAGATACATAATGGGGCTATGTTTTATCAGATCAATCTTGTTTTAAACTTTGCTAGAGAATTATGTCACTAAGGTGAAATTATTAAATAAATCAAAGAGGGTTGCTTTTATGCCTGATGATTGCTAATATAATATGTCGTCCTATTCATCACAGGGGTCATTTGTTGGTTTAAAGAATTTGGGGGCCACTTGTTATGTGAATACATTAGTCCAGGTATTATTTACCTTAGACTAGTAACTCAATATGGTTGTGAAAGAAAGACATGATTTTCAGAATGTAAATCTAAATGAATCATGTTATACTTCTTCAATTTGTCAGGTGTGGTTTCACAATGAAGAATTCCGATCAGCTCTGTACTCATGGGTTCCAATTGACGGTAAGATTCAAACAAGTGAGAGAATGATCAATGTAGAATGAACACTTTCGACTTTGCTTAGCACTATGGACTAAATTTTGTTTGTTATTTAGATGTTAAAGGTAGTTCAACTGAGGAAATGAATAGCATTGAAGATTGTGAAAAACAAGAAACTTCAGAACGATTACTTGTATCCCAATCATGTGACCAAGGGGATTCCCAGTCATGTGACCAAAAGGATTCCCAGTCATGTGACCAAGAGGATTCCCAGTCATGTGACCAAGAGGATACTGATGTAAAAAAATCAGAAAATTCAACATCTAAAAATACCACTACTTCTAAATTAGGTATTTAAGCAGTTTATTACAATGTTTACAGAAACATTTTTTTATTTAGTCATTTAGAATTTGATGTGGATGAATATGTTAAAGATTTTCAATTCCTTTTTTAGTAAACTATTCAGTTGCCTGCCCTCCAATTCCCTTATGCAAACCATTGGATGAAAGCAAAGAACCAAAGTCATTCTGTCATCATCTACAATTATTACTTGCACAATTACAATATACTTCAAGAAGGTATCCAATTCAATCTGACGTATACCTCTAGTAATCACATCGTGAAGAACTCTAATCTTTTATCAAGGCAGAATATAGGTTCTTCCAAACACTCATTGTGAGTAATGTTTTTTTTCGCATATAGATTTGTTGATCCAGCACCTTTTGTACAGTCTCTTGGGTTGGACATTGAACAGCAGCAGGTAAATTTGTCTTGATTATGATCGCCGATATTATGTTGTCAAACAATTGCACATTTTTGTATTTCTTTTCAGGATGCACAAGAGTTTTCCAAATTATTTATGTCTTTGTTAGAAGATACGCTTTCCCAACAAGTAAGACTTTTATTGAAATTCTGAATTACCAAATTTGTGTTGAAATAATTACTTCCACTCTTTCAGACCAATCCAACAGTCAGAAATATTATTCATCACCAATTTGGAGGATCATATGTCTACATCACAAGGTATATGACTATTTCAGATCCTAAATTATAAGATGAACAGAAAAATAAATGTAAAAAAGATTTGTAAAGGCATCAACCATTATTGTGTTTTTAATACCGTTATTAGATGCAGCAAATGTGGAAAGCAGTCACAGAGAAACTCAACGTTTTATGAACTTGACTTGAATATTCAGGGAAACACGAATTTATCCCAGTGTGTCAAGGAATTTCTTAAGGTAAAGGGCTGTTACTGTTTGTCTTTAATTTTGCATCTAATTTGTATTACATATTCCCTCCAATCTGTCCACCCGGACTGACTTTGGTCACGTTTTTTGGTATCAAGGAAGAGGATCTTCATGGAGACAATCAATACCACTGCAGTTACTGCAAGAGTAAACAAGATGCTACAAGATATATCAAGTTAAAAGAGCTACCACCTGTATTAAATTTACAACTTCTGAGATTTGTTTTTGACAGGTGAGCTGAGTTTACACTGAAACGCCGTTTCTTGGAAGTGATTAATTTATTTATTCAATGTCACATAAACGTAATACCATCCATTTTCTCCTTAAAACATTTCAGAAAAACTGGTTGTAAGAAGAAACTGAATACATCAATTTGGTTCCCCGAACTTCTTAACATGAAGGAATACGTTGATGCCGATATGGAAGGTCGCCATGCAGTTGTTTACCTCGCTATAATCAACCGGAACATCAAAATTTTGAACTAAATTTACTAAATGCTCAAGATGTACATCTATGGCTGTTATTACAACAGAACGTTGTTTTTCTAACCAAATTTTCTTTTCATATTTTAGGTTGTGTTTATGATCTTGCAGCTGTCCTAATTCATCGTGGTCTTAGCGCTTATTCAGGTCATTATGTTGCCCATATAAAAGACAAAAAGGTATTATTCTTGTACATAGCTACAGTAACGTAGCCAGCCTGACGATTTTCCCCGCTAATATTTCGTTGTCGTTATGAAAAAGGTCTATTACACAGTCTATTTAAAATTCTCAAAACACCCGATCAATAACAACGCTATTGGATATGGATTTTAAAAGAATGTTTTTAAACAAAAATCTACCAATGCGATAGCGATTTTAGGCTGCAGCAATTTATTCCGATTACACCTATGTAGCTCCGACCGTCTATAAAACTCACTCTACTGCTTAATTTTAAAGAGTTGCGTCTGGTATCGTTTCAACGATGAGACTACCGAGAAAATGAAAGGAAAGACATTGAATTTGGATGTTGAAGAAGAATTGCATGGTATTTAGAAAGCTTTAAACGATACTGCATACGTCATTGTGAATATGACATCATGAGAAAGCAATTACCGTTCTATCACATTTTACAATTGTATAGAAACTATGAATGGCGGCGGTACAGCACCGAAAAGACCCAAACTATCTAAAGGATCCAGTTCAAAAGATGCCTATATGCTTGTTTATAGGCAGCGTGGCGAGGGTGAGTAAGCGCGAATCGCTGTTTTCAATTTAATTTTATATTCCTAGTCAAACGTAGCGTCAGGTTAAGCTTGGCGGGAAATGACCTGGTAGTCATAGTTAAAGATATCATGATTAAAGCATTCTTTTATCGTATTTTCTTTGTGTTGAAACATTCTTCCATTTTTACACTTAAATCGGTTTAGAGAAGCAAGCCGTACCGCAAGAACCTCCCACAAATATTCAGATGTTAGTAGCTGAGGATAACAGTAAGGTGGACGAATGGGCAAACCAGGTGAAACAAATTCGAGTAAGTTTTTCTCCAGGTTTCTACCTAACCGGAGTTGTAATCGATCGACTGCAGTCAGCCTTAACTTCAATCCACTAAAGACAACAACTCCTACAGGGAAAACGGCAATATCAGACCACGAAACGCTTCACGTTTTTCGAAGGCTTTGATTAATTCTTGTCGAAGCGAGTGTCTTGAATCCAGAGCGAGAATCTCGCGAACAGATTTTAGCGTTTGCATTATATATTTTTGCATCTAAAAGTTGTTTTCGTACTACCAAGGACAAGATGACCCTCGTCGGAAGACAGAGACAAGAAGAAATTCGAAAAGTGTATGAAATTCTTCCGGTCCCTGAAGGTAAATAACGTGAAATCAACTGGCTGGAAGTCAGGATCAGTGATGGTTGAAAGCAGTCAACATGCTCGGTCTTGATGGCCCGCTTTCATCATCAACATTAAGTGATTTCAACTTTTTTCATCTCTCATTCTTGTGTATTTTGAACAAATTTTCGAAGGTGATACAAGTTATGATTGGTTGGCCACAGACTGGTTACGACAGTGGTTAGCTGTTGATCGCAAAGCTCCTGTTCCTATCGAAAACTCCTCCTTACTCTGTGAACATGGAAAGTAAGTCTTATGGAAATTAGAAAAAAACACTCTGAAGTGTCAAACTTCAGAAGGTCAAGTTCCACTCGCTGTTGCAGCTCTGCCTAAATCTCAAATGACAAGCTCTCGTATTAGAAACACGAAATTTATCACAGATTAAATCTTGTATAATGGAATAGAAATTAGTCAATAACTATGGAGAGAGTCAACGTGGACTAACTGTAATTGACGCAGGCTCCAATGTTTATGAAGACCTTTAGTAGTGATGTTTAATCTTTAGGTTACATCCAGACAAAGTGTTGTGTGCAAAACGAGTCTCGACTAAGGCGGTATGTGGCTGGGAAATTTACTACTATTCGCACAAATACTGGGAAATGGGTAAAACTGAAGAAAATCTATGTTTTTCAGGCATCGTTTCTATATAAACGGTACGGAGGCTCTCCTAGACTGCATAGGTCAGTTTTTCTTAAAACATTGTTCATTTTTGCAATTATTTGAGTTACAACACGGCTGATATGTTTTGAAAAAGGTTTGCCACATCATACGATCGAAATTATGTCCTTTTTAGCGAGAATTCGTTTTGTTTGGACTGCGTCAAAGAAAGATGTCGAAGTCTTCAGTTCTCGTCACGTTTAGCTGACGATCAGAAGTTCTTTGTAAAAGCATTGAAAGTCTCTAACGAAAGGTATTTGCATACTGTAAATACTCGTTAAGTACAAGCATTATAAACAAGCTTCTTTAGCGCTACTCTACTCTTGTTTTGTCGTTAGAACTGGGTTTTGGGTCAGCAAGAAATCGTTGCAAAAATGGAAAGTTTTAGCGCAGAAAGTTCACGGGCAGCTGAGTCCAAGCGCATGCTCGTCGCCATCCGACGAGCCGACGACTAACACGCGACCACCCGATGAATCGGCGAAGCAAACGTCGACTAATTGCGAAACGTCTGACGACACAAAACCGACGCGGCGTGACGAGAGTCCCGATGTAGTTGATATGGAAACAAATGGTAAAGAAAGGTTTTCTGGGTCAGATGTGGGATCAGCAGGGATAGATGATAAAGACAAGTTAAAATTCAACGAGGACTTGTTGTGTGAACACGGTAATATTTTTACAGCGTCGGCATCCTCTTGTTTGTGACATTTTGTTTCTCATTTTCTTGTATTACTAAAGTGTTTGTGTACCTCTCAGGTTGTTTGTCAACGTCGGCGGTTTCAAGGCGACTTGTCGCGGACGAGGTCTGGAAACGTCTTCGCTTCTATTTCCCAGAGGCTCCCGAATTTTCTTCTCAGCAAAATGCCTGTTTAATTTGTAGTGTAAGTGTGTGCATGTGCGTCCTCTTTGCAAAATCTCTGTCAAATGTTGAGATTCTACTTATGGCTTCCTTTTTTGTTTCTTCTTGTTCTCCCCTAAGGTCCAATTTGATTTCTTTTTCAGGAAGAAGATAAGGAAGAGGCGAAGAGACTTGAAGATTTAAAGGAGTTAGCTTCACAACAAAAGTCTATTTTAAGTGTCTTGTACAACGAAAAGGAGAGGCCAGATTTCGATGAAAAGGTAATATTTGTCTCCTATAACATATTAGGATCAATATTTTAACTGTATGCCTCCTGGACTCTGTATTCTACCAAGATGTCCATCTCTTCATGGAGTCTGGTGAAAGAAATATTCTTTCTGAACTTATTTAATATCCGTCACAGACCTCTATAACCGCATACGCATTGTCAAGAACATTTTATGAACTCTGGAGGAAGTTTATCAGGTACGTTCAGTTGAAACACACGGTTTCTGCTCTTCTGCTCTGCCTACCAGGCTGTGTATAACAACAAGTTCTTTTCCTCTTAGGACTCCTCCAGCACGAAGAATTCGTCCCTCGTGTATTACGAACAAACTCTTAATCTGTCCACATGAAAAGTTTCTTTATCATCCTCGCTGTGGTGATAACGATGGGGCCAGTTCAGCGTATGTAATTCCAAAATACTCTTACGTTCATTTCATAGTTCTGAGCAAGATATCTTTGCGAGCTCCAAGTTACTATGTCTGAACACTGAAATCTCAATTAACATCTCAGGGTGGTCTATTTATGGGCGATGGAGTGGGAGGTTTTAAGTGAAACCTTTGGTTTCGATGTGGAAATAAAAATTGTCAGTGATGTTTATGAAGAGAATTGTCTTTACTCAATCACTCCAGGTTTGTAAGAAATAAAGCTCAGTAGGTGTTGTACACGTCAAGCCATGCTTCCACTTTGAATGCACAACTTTCATCTGATTTTCTCGCCCCAGATTGCTGCGTGGAGTGTAATGCCGCGTTAGTCGCTGAACATTTTACTGAAGGCGAGGAATATGAAAACGCCAACATCTATATTCGTAGAATAACTGAAGAACAGAAAAAGCAGGATGTTAATATTTTGCTAGAGGAGGTATATGTCCTTTGTCCTAGCCACATTCTGTCTTTGGAAGCGTGTAATTAAAGCTGAGTTGATTTCATCCTCTGCTTGTAATAGACTCCCAGTCCAGTGGAAAGTGGTAACGATGAGGACACTTGTGAGATTCAGAAAAGACAAGAAAAAGTACGAGTCATATGTTTTGGTAGATGCTCGCTTATTTCATTATGTTTTTCTACCAATTAGGAAATATCCGCTCATCTTAACAACCCATTGCTTGTAGTTTTCAGCAGGGAACACGCCTAAGACTTCAAGTCAACCAAAAAGACGGAGTTCGAGGTACGGCGGTTTATTTCTTCGAACTTAACGTCGCGAATTGCCATGCACGTCAACCACGTTTCAAGCAAAGATTCTTCGTCTAACAAACACACTTTTCTCAACTCAGACATCGTAAACAAAGGGGTGAAGTAATGATAACTGTGGACTCCAACGAAACTGTGCGCGATATCAAGTTGGAATTAATGAAGTTGTTCTCCGTGATGCCGCTGGACCAACATATTAGCTTCAATGGCAATGTCCTGGAAGATGATAACACCCTCGGAACCGCCGGCATCCGACCCGGGTGTATCCTCTTATTAAAAGTCAGTATTTATATATTTCTTTCACTGAGAGTATTTTGTATATTCCCCGAGCAGAAAGATATTCTTTGTTCAATCTTCCGGCTTCGTGCAAAAGCAGTCTGATGATTTTTTGTCGATTTTTCCCAAGGTGGATGAGCCGAAGGAAGGAGTGTCACAAGAAGATCTTTCTGAAGGTAAACGAGGGTGCAATGAGGGTGCAGAGGGTTTTTACAAAGTGGAAATGAGTGGGAATGAGTGGTAATTAGTGTGAGTAAATGGCTATGTGGTGGTGGATAGAAGTGATAGCAGCAACGATATAATTTTTCATTGTTTGAAAGGTGTTGTTTCCTCTAACAATTTCAGTGCTTTGTTTTTCGTGTGCAGAAAATAACAACCTTTATATACTCTCTATTGCAGCGTCAAGAAAACCCGAGCTGGGTTTTAAAGGTAATTTTGCACTCAGAAATTATCTGCAGAATTTTTCTGACGCGCTTGCGGCGTTTTTGGCGGGTAAGACAATGACTGCTCTTTTTCTCTATTATCACAGGGACAAGTTTGGTAAAACATCCGTTGACAATCTAGTATTCAAAATACTTTAATACCTGAAATGCAGTATTCTGTTTAAACGAATAATTTAATGGTAACAAAATGGTAACACAAATGTTACTATAGTAGTAATTATATAGATGGTGTAAAGATTGTTTAAAGTTTTGAAATTGATAGTTTCCGAAATCGATTTATCCCAAACATTTATGGAGCAATATGCTTGGAGTCGGTTATTTATCTGTAATTTGTTAATATTCTTCAATTATTATATAATGTATATAAGACAATTAACTATTATTGTGAATGACGTCAGAACATGAAATGTTAATTTTTTTTCAAACTAAATGCAATGAGATAACAGAATTAGTTTAAAATTATTGTTTCTCATCGTGTACGATTACAATGATGGAAATTTTTGAAAAGGATTTGCTATATTTGCAAATGTGGCATGTATTTTCAGCTGTATTGCAATCCTCACTCCAAATACTCGCTTATCAATGCCCGCTGGTTAGCGAATGAAAGTTCCCTAACAAAGCACACATAACTCAGGCCATTTCATTTCAATGTCAACGCATACAAACAGCCAGTTAGCTGTGTTTGTTCAGCTACCTTGACATCCCTGTGTTTGGTACGTTCAATATATTCTCAGCTTGTTGCACAGTCAACTTCAAACCCAGCTTCTGTGGTGAAAGCAAAGAAGGTTCGCAAGGGAACTTCAGAAAATGGCCTTTTACAAGAGTTTCATTGCTCTAATTTTCGCTGTTCTTTTTCGTCATGGAGACATGCACTCCTGGGTCAGTTGTCCAAGGTAAAAATCCCATTAAACAATGATCCTCTGTTATATCAGTTGTTTCCTCTTGTGGTAAGACTTGGAAAATGTTTTTCAGATCATTTGACCCTAGTCCGTACCGTGGTGGTAACCAGATTGGACCCTGTGAGCCATGGTATCATGGCGTTGTGAACCCCGTTAAGGCTGGCGACAGAATCAAGGTAACTCTAGGAAAAAACAATGTAGTGTATGTTTTGTGTTCAACGCAATCAGAGGAGTTTCGGTCGCCACAGTTACGAAGTGAAATCACGAGTGAAACTTTTATTCCAGGTTGGCTGGACTTCGAACAACCATGGGGGTGGTTTTGTTCGTCTTGCTTTGGTACCAGAGTCTGAAATGAATAACCGCGAGGCTTACAAGAGAAATGTACTCAAGTTCACGTGTTATGGGCATGATCAACGACCTGGTCGTTATGCGTATGGTGACTGCAAACATCCTTGCAATGCAAGGCCTGGTTGTGAATATCAGTCTGGTATGTAACACAAGTCTGTCAAGCCGTATTGTACACTGTAAAATCTTGTACGCATTGGTTCAGTGGAACTACAGTAAGGAACGTATTTCCAAACTTAACTGATTCAAACTTAGTTAATTCAAACTACACTAACATTAGCTATATTCAGGTGAATAGTTTCATAACAAATCAACATTCCATGTTTATAGAGAGGGATGATGTTGAACGCTACGATACGACTTTAACGATTCCTTATAACCTGAAGGACGGTGTGTATGTTTTGCAATGGATCTCTTTGGTCGGTAACATCAAAGAACCGTACTACAGTTGTGTAAAACTGAAGGTCAGCGGAGGTAATTCCAACCTCAACTGTCATTCCAATGACCCAATTCCTACGGCAAAATGTCATCGCTCAGGTGGGCCTCCCATGGATGTAATCTCAAAAGGAACTACAAGAGGAAAGTTTTGTTTCAGGAAAGATGGTGTTGGACATGTTGACGAGAATGTCCGTCAAGTTCCGATTAATGTCGACTGTGACCCGAGGATTACTTGTCAATTATCGATATGGGATGGCTGTAAAAACGAGCTGACTGGTATAGAGGTAATTAGAGTCTAGTGATAGTTGTTGGCACTTAACACTTTTCAAACCCTGTATAAGAGAAATAACCAGTTGTTTAGTTCATAAGGAAGATTTTACAAGTTCAAAACTCGCTCAAATCCAAGATGAGAAAACTGGAGGTTGAGAATTTGCATAAAAGTTCAGACAGCTTTTGTGACGGAAATCGGTACATTTTTGCGGGCTCTCTAATTTAGAACCCATGGAATCCTCGACAGAAGAATTGTGGGTCTATCGTCCCACCCCCTCCCCCCACATGTAGTGATGGTAGACAGAACCAAGGAGAAGAGGACGTTGATTGTGGTGGGCCAAACTGCGCCCCCTGTCCTGAACCAACTGCAAGCATTGATGAATACGCCAAGTAAGGTTTTATATAGATCTTGAATTTGTTTTTTATTGCCCGTTTTCAATGATAGTACAGTCGCGATCATTTTCGTCCTATATTCAGGAATATCAAACACAAAATCGACTCCTCATGGGCTACCGGATTTTCGTCCTCAGTCGAAGCAACGGTTATAAAACGCATCACCGGCGATTGGCAGTTGGTCCTGTTCTTTGATAATCCTGTAGAAATAACTTCCATATGGGGAGCGAAGAAATTCTTCGAGAACAAACTGAGTACGTAAAGATATAGATCTCCAAACATAATCTTTTACAATGCTAGAATAGATTAAGAATTAGTTTAATCATATCTTAATTATCTTTTAGTGTGATATTTGTCTTTTAGCCGCGGCTAATGTAGTCTATAAAATCATTAACCAATTAAATCTCGTAGGCACGGTTTTCAAATTCCGAGGTTTACCATGGAACAAGCATCGTGAAGTTGGTCAAAAAATCAACATTGGTTACAATGCGATGGTGAAGAATCCTGGAACAAAACCTCAATTGCTTACAATTGAACTTGAATGCATTGGTTGTAAATAAAAAGCAATCGTTAATTAATTGGAATAAATATATTCATGGCTTGAATGATTTTATCCTTCTAAAATTCTATAGTGGCTCGATTCCAACCTTCGTCAGGCTATGACCTACCATGTGATATCAAAATTTAACTTAATATTAACCACTTAAAGGCTTAGCTTTCTGCTTCGTCCAACATAAACGTCGCTAATATTCCACACAGGATAGTCTTTGCAAGGAACAGGATCAGCATGATACATTCCTTTAAAATTCGTCTTGTTGTATTTTCTGTCTTGATCTCCACAAGGATAGGAGATTTCAGGAACTGAGTATCTTTTTGACAGTGTCACCAGATGTTTTTGCCAATATTGTTCAACCTGTATTGGATAGCTGCCGTGAAGTGCTAGAAAATATTTACATAACTCAGGAAGTTTCTCAAAGATGGGGTTGTTTGCAGTTACGCCGTGGTGTACCCTCCGGTCCCCGAAATACGTCACGTTCTCGATGTCGTTTATCCACATTGCCATGGCCTGGTCCCCGAATGGATGACACATCAGGGTCTTATTTTGTTCCTGGATAAAATGTTGAACAAGATCGTTGCTTACTATCACGAAGCCTTCATCCACTCGAACACCACCTAAACAAAACATTGCAATTATTTTTATTTTTTGAGCCACCTGTCGCATTTAAACCCGAGTAAAACAACCTACCTGGTGGGGAGCAATGAACATGGCCCCAATACAGTTTCTTTACCGTCTTTCTATAGGGCAGTTCCAAAAAGAGTCTATCCATGCAAATGAAATAATCATCATCAACTCTCAACAGGAAATCAAATGTGTATCTCGCATTTGCCCAGTTGATAATCCAAAGATACCTTCGAGCAAAATTTATCCCGCCAGGGCTTTGTGAAAGGATCAGGTCTTTGTGCAGGAACTTTTCTTGTTCCAAGGTAACGTATATCTCTTCAGGTAATCGCTGCTCCTTCGTGTCGAAAGCGTCAGTGAACATGTAACATGATGTATTATAATCTTGACATTGTCGTAACCAGCTTCTTCTTAAAGCATTTCTACGATGAATTCTCTGAGGCGCGCTCATGATAGCAATGAACATTAGTATAGGTTTCTTCTGATTAGGATTGTCTTGATTTATTGAAGTGGTTTGATGAAGTTCCTCAGGATTGTTGTTGTCACTGCTAATCATTTTACTGCTATTCGTTACTCTTCTTCTACTGTTGTTATCGGCGATAATGTTTTTAGTGCTGCCATTGCTTCTTCTTGCTCTCCAATATTTGCCTCTTCTCTTAGTTTCAATGTTTTCACTGTTGTTTTTGCTGTTCTTTTTAACGCCACTGCTGGTATATCTTTTCCCTTTTGACTTCATCAGTTTTAGTCTCTTGGCCTGGCCCATTCTTGTCATCGCGGCGTCGTTTTCATGACCATTAACAACTCTTCTCTTTGCCATAACGTAGGAATATAATGCATCACGTTCTTCTCTGTCATATTCCATTCCTATTCCGGTTTTCTGATTACGGTTTTCATCTCGTCCAACATATATAACGACGTAGCATGCCGTGAAAAGTATAGTTATTGTCTGGAAGAGGATCAAAGCGTACAATAATCCTTTTTTATCCATGTCCATGATGGGATGAAACTACAGAAATATTATAAACACACTTCAGTAAGCCTAGATGTGTTGTTTGTGGCCGGTGACTCACCGACATTGAATCACCATCGCCGCCGTCGGTGACATAAGAAACAGGTCATGCTATCGGTTTTACAACATTTCTCAACGAAACTAGATTAAACGTCGTATTTTGGTCGCGTCGAATGCAATTCAAACAATAGATAATAAGATGATAATGAAGCTTAATGAGGTTTATTAGCTCATTATCTATTGTTTAAATTGCATTCGACGCGACCAAAATGAGACGTATAACCTAGGCCTGAAGAATTCTACTGGTAAAATTATCATTACAATTTGCTTAGATCAAAAATGTTGTTTTCTACGCGAAGAGTCAATAGACCTTTTTCATAGTGACGTCAAACGCAGAAAGACTGATCTTACACGAAAATTAATTGGCTCGATAGTTTTGTGGAGCCAATCAAATTTCGTGTAACATCAGACTCTCCGCGTTTGACGTCATTATAAGAAAGGTCTATTAAGCCATGATTAAGCGCATTTACCGGACGGATGCTCATGTTACAGTTATCGAAACCTTCGAACCACAGAAGTGTACGATAACTCTCGCTATTGCTAAATTTTGAGGTTGAAATTCCGTGCTGCACCGCGGTCTCTAGTTATATTTTGCAAAATTCCTTCGGTTTGTTGAAGATCAACGTGCAAAGCTTTCAGCTTTGTTTCTGTCTCTGAAAATTGTCTTCATGGATATGTTAAAGTTCCCGGAACGCAAAGCGCTTCGCGTAAAAAAATAGAACATACACTCACAATCACAGTTGATTTTGATCTTGAATCCAACCCTTCCTCGGTGGTGCTAGTGGGCTGCCGCATTCACGAAGAACCGTAATTAAGAGTTTCGCACAGAACCAGAGTGTGTAGATATGGAAATATTTGAGGTCAGATTACCATTAGTGCTAGCTATCAATAAACTGACAAAGAAGACAGGAGGCAAAGACCAAGACTCGCAAGAGAACAAAGAGCTAGTGTGATGCCTCAAATATGAAGCTATCTGCCAATCCTGCACAGAACTGTAAATTCTCAAGATTTTCAATATTGAATCACATGATATATGTCACTCACGTCATCATCCCATTAACCCACCTAATTAACACAGCACACAGGACTGTAAATTCTCGAGATTTTCAATATCAAATCACATGATATATGTCACTCACGTCATCTTCCCATTAACCCACCTAATTAACACAGCAGTGTTGCAAAAAAGCTGCGGGTACCACCCGGATGAAGGTTTGCTTTGAATGAGGTTTGTGAGGAAGGTTCAAAGTTGAACACTCTAATTGATCATATGCATGTACCAAAAAAAACTAATCCATCCTTATCCTGGTTGCCACTTGACTCATTGACGTAACGTCATTTTGCGAAAGGTTTTCATAACTTGAAATCCTATCGGAGGAAGGTTGAACTCTTTTTGCAAGTCTAAAACGCAGCTTTAGCTATGTCTAACCGTAGACAATGTCTAATTTCTCGTAATATAAGCGCCGAGTGTGATATTCCTAGTCATTTATTTAGAAATGGATTGTTCTCACAGGCAATGAAAATCTAAATATCAGCATGGCGGAGCTGAATCATCGGGCTGGCCCCCCTTCTGGTGAATTAACTATCCCGACGAAGACGCTTGGATTGAAATAGCTAGAATTGTGTTTTTGTCTAAACTTACCGATAGTGAAGCCATTTGATCCTAACAATCTTCGCAGCATAATGGGATATAAGTTTCAACTAAACCTGCCACGTACGAGATAAGTACTTTGAAGTGTTTTTAATTTATATCATTTAACAGCAAGCGTTGAAGAATACGTCAAGTAAAGTCGTATATTTAGTTAATAATTATCACTATAAGTTACGCTCTACACTTGTGCGTTAAAACGCATTGGTGATTGGTCCCTGGCGTGGATTATTTTCCGCTGCGTTCTAAATTTGCATTATCTGTGCCTTTTGAGTTGCTAAATAAGTCTCAGATGATTAACCGATTACGTTGCATCGGCACAGTTTTCAAATTCCGACGTTTACCCTGGAGCAAGCATCGTGAAGTTAGTCAAAGGATCAAAATTAGAATGCCTTAGTGAAGAATCCTGAAACATCACTTCAATTACTTACAACTGAACTGGAATGTCTTAGTAATACAATCCATTTCATTCCAGTTGGTTGTGTTGGTTCTAAAATACCGCAGAACCTTAAATAAAAACTTCATTAAATCACTAAGGCTGCATTCAGACGTAGTGCCAAGCACTGGTGACTGGTGCCCGTCACTTTTCCTGGGGCCTAAGTTGAACATGACGCTTTCAAATGAAACTGGGCATGGTGCCCAAGTATTCAACAAGGACATTGTGCTCAGTATGCCACCAGTGCTGGGCACTAAGTCTGGACGCAACGTTAGACCTTTCCGCTTCGTCCAACGTAAACGTCGCCAATATTCCACACAGGAGAGTCTTTGCAAGGAACAGGATCAGCATGATACATTCCTTGAAAATTCGTCTTATTATATTTTCTGTCTTGATCTCCACAAGGATAGGAGATTTCAGGAACTGGGTATCTTTTTGACGGTGTCACCAGATGTTTTTGCCAATATTGTTCAACCTGTATTGGATAGCTGCCGTGAAGTGCTAGAAAATCTTTACATAACTCAAGATGTTTCTCAATGATAGGGTTGTTTGCAGTTACATCGTAGTGTACCCTCCGGTCCCCGAAATACGTTACGTTCTCGATGTCATTTATCCACATTGCCATGGCCTGGTCCCCGAATGGATGACACATCAGGGTCTTATTTTGTTCCTGGATAAAATGTTGAACAAGATCGTTGCTTACTATCACGAAGCCTTCATCCACTCGAACACCACCTAAACAAATCATTACAATTATATTTATTTTTGGAGCCACCTGTCGCATTTAAACCCGAGTAAAACAACGTACCTGGTGGGTAGCAATGAACATGACCCCAATACAGTTTCTTCACCGTCTTTCTATAGGGCAGTTCCAAAAAGAGTCTATCCATGCAAATGAAATAATCATCATCAACTCTCAACAGGAAATCAAATGTGTATCTTGCATTTGCCCAGTTGATAATCCAAAGATACCTTCGAGCAAAATTTACCCCGCCAGGGCTTTGTGAAAGGATCAAGTCTTTATGTAGGAACTTTTCTTGCTCCAAGGTAACGTATATTTCTTCAGGTAATCGCTGCTCCTTCGTGTCGAAAGCGTCAGTGAACATGTAACACGATGTATTATAATCTTGACATTGTCGTAACCAGCTTCTTCTTAAAGCATTTCTACGATGAATTCTCTGGGGCGCGCTCATGATAGCAATGAACATTAGTATAGGTTTCTTCTGATTAGGATTGTCTTGATTTATTGAAGTGGTTTGAAGAAGTTCCTCAGGATTGTTGTTGTCACTGCTAATCATTTTACTGCTTTTCGTCACTTTTCTTCTGCTGTTGTTATCGGCGATAATGCTTTTGGTGATGCCATTGTTGCTTCTTGCTCTCCAATATTTGCCTCTCCTCTTAGTTTCAATGTTTTCACTGTTGTTTTTACTGTTCTTTTTAACGCCACTGCTGGTATATCTTTTCCCTTTTGACTTCATCAGTTTTAGTCTCTTGGCCTTGCCCATTCTTGTCATCGTGGCCCTCTCATGACCATTAACAACTCTCCCGTTTGCCATGACAAAGAAATTTAACCCGTTACGTGCATCTCTTTCATAATTCTTTCTGAATAATTCGCTTTTCAGGCTGCGGTCTCGATGGTGGTAAACACGCGAAAAAGGATCGTCTCGTCTGATAAATACGACGACGTAGCACGACGTAAAAAGAATCACGATTGTTTGGAAGAGGATTAAAATGTAGAACAATCCTTTCTTGTTCTTAAACCACGCGTATGTATCCATGAGAGCCGGGATGAAACTACAGAGAATAAATAGGTGCATGAAGATGGTGAAATTACACTTTCAAGTTTTGTGTTTTGTACTTTATATTTTGCGAGTATCAGATAGTTACTTTTGTGTTTCTTTTTCCTTTTAGTATCAAGCGGCTTTAATCGTAGTTAACTGACATTGAACTACCACTGTATAAACAACCTGTGGCGCTTTCCTTTATACGGTAAAAAGAAAAACGGTCAGTCCTGTTATATTTCAGTACAGACAGATTACTGATATTTTTGAGTGTTTCGAAAAATCTGCATTCAAGTATATTGTTATTTACATCTGTCAAGGAAAAAAATGCAGTTTCACCGCTATATTCTTAACCGAATACTTTAATTCAAATATGACCCGTTTGACCATTTTGGCTTCTGGAAAGCGCCCCTTGCTACATTCAAAACTGTACTGGTCATGTCAAAGTCGTTGTCTGGTGGATGCATGTGTCATAATATCAAATGAAATAAAGGAGACAAGGGAAGTTTCAACTCGACTATTTCATATCGGACTATTCAAAATCGGTGAAAATGACTCAGTGTGCGGGATAATAAACTGTTTACAAGCTTGCTACATATTATATACAAAGAGACAAGAAGAGATGACGCCATAGCATAACACTATACCATTAACAACTCATGTTCATGATTTATGTAAAGACCTTGCGGTCTGTATTTTTTCTTCGTTTTTTCAAATTTTAACAAATTGTCTGCTGGTAATGGTTTTTGGTTAAACACGTGTTACAACGGGGAAGTACTTTGATTTCCTCGTTGTTGCGTTTGGGCAGCCGTAGCCACTCCCTTAAGGCTTGCTTCCACTCAGGAAAATTCTCCTTTGGATCGGAAAGGCCAGGGAAGTTTCCTTTGTATAAACGCCGCCTGAGAACTCACCGACAAAGGAAATTTTCCTGTCTGTTCCGATCCAAAGGAGATTTTTCCTGAGTGGAAACTAGCCTTTACCCAGAATAGCGAACAGGTGTTGGTTAACTTGGTTTGGCTTTATACTTTTTAACTTGGTTTGGCTTTGGCTTACTATAAACACACAAGCTTTAAGACTTCAATGAACATATTTTAGATTCACTAAGTTCACTGCTGTACACTATGTCTTCATCCAGTTTGTTCTTACAGGTCAATGCTCAGTGTTAACGTACCTTCACTTAAACTAAAATCTTTCCATTGCGACGCATACATAATTCCGTTATTCGATGTTATCGTTGAGCTAAGTTTTAATAATCCTAGCCATGGCATTAATAATTCAATATTCATCAGGCAGACACAGCAAAGAACATATTTAAATTAATTTGTGCGAATATGAGGCGGTAACAGGCACCCGGCTACCAATACTGAAGTGGTCGCTTAGCAATAAAGAGAGTTTAATATATGTTTTTACAATCTGTTTACTCAAGGTTGTTAGGGATATGGAAAAAATCAACTTATCAATTACGGTACCGGTTTTGTGGTAATGAATGAATATTATTTTTAATAATAATATGATAAAATATTTATAAGTGTAGAATATATAAAGATCCTGATAAAGCACTGAATAGAATACTCGTCGATTAGTATGGTTTGAAACAACGTAGGTTTGAAAGAATACATTCTAAAGAGCCATGTATCAATATACGGGTATTCTACATGACCCAGTCAAATCTAAATAAAACTGATTCACCGCCGGTGCGGCACACTCTAGTCTCTAGTCTACTGAACACTGAACAATCTCAACTGTTCTTAGTGTTCCATATACCACGTCTCTTATTCACAGCATCGAGCATTGCATGACGACTGGGTACGAGTCAATGAGCATGGTCAATCATCTGTACTTCACACCCTTACCCTTACCATTAATGATCGCCATCCAGCTCAAGCTCGCGCACAGATCAGGGCGCTTATAATTGAGAATAAAAACATTTCCCGTGTTTCTATAAAGTTATAGAAACACGCGTGGGAGAACGAGAAATAATCAGTGGGAAAGGGCAAGTTTTTCTAGTTTCCACGTTATTTCGAGTTCTCCCCAACTCCCACGAGTGCGCTCGCGTTTTTTCAGCTGACCTCTATAACAATAACAGAATGCAACATTATTTTACTATTAAAGTGCCTGGGTACGAGGCTGTTCTATTTCTTTTTAGTATACACCCGACTATGGTCTATTACAAATCCTACATTCTGATTGGCTACTCAACCATTGTCTATTCGTGATGGTGAACGTTTGGGAAAAATTCGCTCGTGCGACCGTATAAAATTGAATTAATTAAATTATTTTTCGGTGTAATTGCGGTGTATCGATTATTTTCTCGAAATTAATATATCTAGGTACAGGGTGTATACTAAAACAATTAGACAACTCGCCTTCGTTGACTATTCGCTCATAGACAACTCGGAGTCTCGGACTCGTTGTCTAATTGTAAAAGCAGAAAAACCACTGAGCAACCCACTGGGCTATTGCCTGGCTATTGTTATAGCTCAGTGAGCAAAACGCTTGTCGACCAATCAGCACGCGCGTAATCAAAAAAATATATAAATAATTCTGTTATTCGCAGGCAAGTTCGTAAACCGTGACGTGTAAAGTAGGATGGAAAATTGGCAATAGGGAACAAAAAAGGTATGTTCTTACAGTTCTGTTTATTTACATTCAATTTTGTTCAAGTTGTTACATAATGATAAAGTAATATCAATCATTGCAAGGTATGCAATCGAATGATCGTATTTTATCATCGTTATATTGCTGTTTCCTCTACTTGGAGTACTTCAATGGGTAGGGGGTATTTCATGCTTTGTTGACTAACGATAGCAATTTATACTGTACTGCTATAATCTGATTGAAATTATTCTTTTTTACTAATCTCGCCGCGATCATAAAGTTAGAAATATTACTTTTGTATAAAAATCAGGAGTGACATCCAGTATTTCATATTGGTCATGTCGCTTTTTAGATAGTTGAAAGCCATTATGATACCATTATGATAGCCATAATACAATTATAGAATACCCGGCCAACGGAATAATGTTTATTGTCTGTTGGAGGATCAAAAGCAGTGTGTAGAGCTGCCTTGCATTCACTTACAATTGATCTCTGTTAGGAATTGGGTTGGGCAGGTATTCTGTAATTATTGCTCCAAGTTCTTGGGCACATATTATATATCCTCACACTACAACAAAAGTGTTAGCAGAGTATTTATACTGTTGTAATGGTGTCTAGCAAGCCTAAAAGTTCAATCCCTTGTCTCACTTTCTAGTGCCTGAATACATACATGAATATGAATGTATGAAGACTTCTTAACTGTGCTTCAAGCCACAAAACTAAAACACAATGGATTTGGAATTTGTTTGAAATTCGTCCTTCTAGGGAGTGTAAACTAGACCTGCTTTACTCTTTAAAAAATAAAGCAAAATGGAAATTGAAAAATGAAAAAGGACAACTTCAAACATTCCAAACTCATCTGGCATTGTATGTAGATGTACACATTCACAATCAGTGTCTAATAAAAAAAATGCATTTGAACACAATTTTTTTAGGATGTGATCTGCGAGCTGAATAGTAACTGAATGCCATGAATAAACTTTGCAAGGCATTTTTTCGGACAAAACACCTCACAACAGCTGAAATTGAAGAAACAAACTTAAAACGCTGCTTGTCAACATTTGATCTGACTGCCCTTGGTATTGGCTGTACGTTGGGTGCTGGTGTTTATGTTGTCACTGGTGAGGTTGCAAAAAATCAAGCTGGACCTGCAATTGTGATCTCATTTGCTATAGCTGCTATAGCATCACTGTTGTCAGGTTTGTTATTCACCTTTTCTAAGCTATTTACAACAAGAATAATTGAGAGTTGTTATTGATAGATATAGTACTATGTCACCTCAAAGTTGTTGATAGATAGATATAATACTATGACACTTCAGCTTAGATGTATATAGACCTATATTTCATATTTTCAGGTCTTTGCTATGCAGAATTTGGAGCTCGTGTTCCTAAATGTGGTTCAGCATACATCTACAGTTATGTCACTATTGGTGAACTTTGTGCATTTGTGATAGGCTGGAACATGCTGCTTGAGTACGTAATGGGAGCAGCCGCACTTGGCAAAGCATGGAGCGATTTCTTCAATGCCCTCTGCGATGGTTGTGTTAGTGACTTCTTTATTAAGCACTTTGGCTTGTTCAAACTGTGGTGGATGTCAGATTACCCAGATTTTTTGGCATTTAGTTTTCTTCTTGTGTTAACTATCGTCATCATTTGTGGAGCGGCAGAGTCGTCTGCATTGAACTGGGTTTTTACAATAATCAATCTTGCTGTAATCATTTTTGCAACCATTGCAGGACTAGTTTACGCAGATCCTAAAAATTGGAATAATTTTGCACCATGGGGTTTTCATGGAATAATGTCAGGGGCAGCTACTTGTTTTTTTGCCTTTGTTGGCTTTGATGTAATTGCTACTTCAGGCGAGGAATGCAAGAACCCAAGAAAGGCAATACCTAGAGCCACAGTCTCTGCTCTTTGTAAGTTGGTTTAATTGCTCTTTATTGTTTAATACTGTATAATAGTATTCATGTGTAGGCTAAATTATATCTTTACTCAATCTATAATCTATATTTTCTTTCCATCCGTAATCTTTTAATCTTTAACCTATTCCTGTATGATGTGTATATTCATTGTCGTCTATCATCTGGAGTGAATTTATTCATCTACCATTATGATCTTTTATGATTTAAAATCTTCGTTTTTTTTACAGTCATTATATTTTTGGCGTACGAATGCATCTCCGTGTCACTGACCCTGATGATGCCCTACGCTGATTTACCTAAGAGCTCAGCAATTGCCACAGCATTTGATCATAAGGGCTTTTCTGCAGGAAAATACATCGTCGCCATTGGGGCGATATGTGGCATCAGCTCAAGTGCTTTGGATGGACTTTTCCCAATACCTAGAATCATATATGCGATGGCAAGTGACCGTCTTATATTCAGCTTTCTGGGAAAGGTCAACAAACGGACAGGGACGCCAATAATCGCTTGCGTAATTAGCGGCCTTTTTCCAGCGTTCCTTGCAATGTTCCTGGATCTAGTTGCGCTTGCAGAGATGTTATCTATTGGGACTCTACTGTCGTATACAATAGTTTCGTTCAGCGTGTTACTACTAAGATACAGGCCTGGAAAGGTTATTGATGATTCAGGCAGTGAATCCGCCCAAATAAATGAAAGCATGCCTGGACCAGAATTCAGTGAAGGTGCAGGAATGGAAAAAGAGTTTGGAGAGGCTTCAAAACTGTCAGACAATGAAGAGTCGGAGAAATCTACGACAGATAAGAAAGATTACCAAACATTAGAGAATATCTCTACCAAAAAAGACCTTAAAAACTCGCCTTCTGTGTTTAGTAGAATTACCAAGCGGATTTTGGGGGGACGTTTGGACGTCCCAACCGAGGACAGTTACTTGGTAGTTAAAATTTCCTTAGCAATATTCATCGTGACTACAATTGGCCTGCAGTGTTGTTTGGTCTGGGGGATGGACCGACTTACTGGAAAAGATCCTCTGATAATTGTATGCTTCGTGCTGTTTCTCATGTGGATGTTAATTGCGGTCGATATAATCGCAAGACAACCTCAATCCAAGAACAAGTTGTTCTTCAAAGTGCCTTTTCTACCATTCCTGCCTCTGTGTGCGATATTTATCAACGCATTCTTGCTGCTGGAATTGCATTACCTGACTTGGGTACGATTTGGAGTGTGGTTAGTAATAGGTAAGTGAAGACCCCATTTCTTATTTCCTTTGATGGAAGATTCCTCTTAAAGGATCACACCGTTTATTCTGTCTTTAGGTATGATGATTTATCTATCCTATGGAGTGAAACATAGCACACAAAACGTGGATGTTACGAACAACGATGGTCCAGAATACATGAAACTCACAAATACAATAGAAGAATAAAATGGAGTAAAGTCGTACTTTCAACAAAAGCATACAAAGATTACATTCACGACCCAACGTTTCGACACATTAGGTTTTTTGATTGTAATAAAGATTTTGAATAATTTTTAAAAAAGTGTAGAGTAAAGACGTTATTCAACCGATGATCGTAGTCAGACTGGTTACAATGAAAATTACTTGCAAAAAGCACTTGAAATTTTATTTTTTTGACCTTACACCTCCCTCATCGTCCAGTTATATTTAGCGTTCATGGAGATGCCTTTCCTGTGATGTGATTGGTTCGTTCTATTGTGTTCCCCAAATGAGCGGAATTATTCATAAAAGAAATTTATGGCGCTTTATTTCAAAATATTTTTTTAAAAAATGGACTTAGAATTTGCGATTCCTTTGACTAAAGACGATCTTTTGTGTCCTGCAGAAGGCTCGTATGTTGTGCAAGAGGTCTATTCTGTGCGTGGCTTGCCAGGGAGGATTAGCGGTTGGAAATGATTGATAAATTTAACATGATATTTTCTCATGTTTACATTTTGAAACGACGTTCATTCTGGCCAATGTTTGTAATGAATTAAGGTGTTTTATACCGTCGATCTGTTATAGATGCAGCTACTGCGCTTAACAGCGGATCTTGCAATATTTTGGGACAGTTTGATGTTTTTTTCAGCGTCGTAAAGTGAGTAGAGATGCGTCAAAAAGGTCGATGCATGTACATTGAAAATGAACGTACTACACGAACATTTAGTACTCCTGCTTGACGAAATCATAGATCATGGTGTATATTTTGTGTCATTAAAGGAATTTTGCTGAATTGAGCAATCAGTTGAAGTTTGATTGCTGGAAATGTCTAAATAGAGGTACTGTAGGAAACTTTTGTATACTCAATTCAAAACTAATGCTTGTCTCTACAATTAACTAGACAGTCGGTTATTATTTGAATAGGTAGTCTATGGTTTAATTTATAAGTTTATAATCTGTTATATAATAACCTGGCATTGAGAAAGAAAGGTTTTTTATAATTCTAGCTCTGAATAAGCAAATGTCAGAGTTGATCAATATTTTGGAGGAGAATGATATGGAATGGGACACAAAGAAGGAGCACAGAAACACACTGAAGGTAACAAGTTTTGAAATGAAATAACTCCTAGAGACTTCATTTTTTACAAGTTCATTTGGTTCTGGGCAAGGATTACGGTACGTATATTAAATGTAACCTAGATGATAAAAGTGTTGTGTTTCATCCACTAGATGTTGTCTTATTTGCTGACACAATTTGCTGAAGAGTTTGAAGCAGAAGACTGCAAGCCATCTGTGGCTGCTACTCCAGTAAGAATATAACCTGTAACTTACAATGCATCAGGATTTTCCTGTCATAGTTAAAATGTCTATTATATAAAACCTGTTTTCCAGGGCAGAAAAAAGGGCAAATCAAAGAAGTCAGCTTCGGCTTTGCCATTTGATTGGTCAGAAGTGAAGATGGATTTTCTTAATATTACAATGCAATTGTTGGAAATCAATATTGTCTCATTGTGGGAACCACCGGTGGTTGAAGAGGAGTTTGTTAAGTATGTTTAAAGCTATGTGTTTAGGTTTACTATATCCCGGCCACTAGAGCTGAGACACTTGGAGACCAATATAATTCGTTTTTTCAGTGCCTTTGCAAATTGCTGCTACAAGTTCTTAGAGAGTCCTGTCATAAATCGGGAGAAGAACACTCGTGACTCCATTCTTAATATCCTGGCCCTCTTAGTGAGGAAATACAATCAAAGTCTGAGCGTTGGAGTGAAAGTCATCCAACTATTGCAACATTTTGAACACTTGATAGCACCCATGGCACAGCTGGTACAGATCTGTGCTGCAGAACATGGAATGAGGAATATGGTTGTGGATATGTTACGGTATGTTGGTGTGTTACGAGGCAGTGTTCCCCATTTCCTAGGGTATCTACCTTGTATAAAGATGCAGACTACAGTATCTATGCCTTTCCTCTAACTAGCTATGATGCATCCATTGTGAGGGCTGCAGTCTTTCGCTGAAAAGTGAAAACCACCCACAATGGGAATCAACATTTTAGGCATGAAAGTTGCTCTTTCTATTTACAGAGAGATTGGTCGAATCGACCCAAAGGATTTGGAAAGGGATGCAAGTGCAACACGATGTTATTCAGATTTTCTTGTGGAACTGGCCTCAAGAATACCTGAATATATTTTGCCAAATATTAGTTTGTTACTCTGTCATTTAGACACCGAGGTTAGCTTCCCTTGTCGAGTTTGCACCACTTGTTTCTCCAGCAGTATGCACGCGTCTCCCGTCTTTCTCCTAAGACAATTTGATTGCAATCATATTCAACTCAGACACAGTTCAATCTCTTTAT
Organism: Dendronephthya gigantea; assembly: GCF_004324835.1. Classification (NCBI taxonomy): domain Eukaryota; kingdom Metazoa; phylum Cnidaria; class Anthozoa; order Malacalcyonacea; family Nephtheidae; genus Dendronephthya; species Dendronephthya gigantea. The sequence continues at coordinate 1,764,216 of NW_021163020.1, forward strand.
CATTTCAGCCGTACTCTATGCGTAATGGTGTCCTGGGAGTGATGGGTAAGCTGGTCATATTGCGGTTAAGTCAAGATGATTTAGCCGAAAACCTAAAGAACACGAGAGATCAAATCTTGGATCACCTGGAGGTACATATAAGCGCTGCATAGCTTCACATGCATTCAGTTAAATACAGTAAGTACATCGCGGTTAATAGGCAACTAGCTTTAATCGTAGCTTTATACATTTCATTTATTCAGAATCACATTCACGATGTCCATGCTTACGTTCGTAGTAAAGTTTTACAGATATGGCAAAATATCTGCCGAGAGAAGGTATAGAATTGAGAAATATTGAGAATATTTAGAAGAGCCGAAACGACAAGTTTTTTTGTTGAAGTATCGACTATCGATCTGGTTTAGGCAATTCCGTTGGCAAGACAGCAAAATCTTCTAAGTCTTGTTACTGGTCGTTTGACTGATATTTCAAGCAATGTTCGGAAGAATGCTATTATATTTTTGAAAGAATATCTTATGAATAATGCTTTTGGATCGCAGGTAAAATGTTAGTTTGAATAAAAAGAGTTGATATGACACTTAAATAATTCACTCACTCAGCACATCTGATAGTTTGTGGGGAAATTGTTTATACTTGAATTCCAGTTTCCTCTCGAGGAGGTGAAAAAGAGATTGGAGGAAGAGAAAGAGAAGTTAAGGAAGATGGATCCTGGAGCAGTCGATGAAGATGATCAAGGTGGAAGGAAATAATTACATAACAATATACATGCATGTTTTTTGTTCTGTTCTATTATTCTGCAAACTTGGAAAAGCTATCGTGAACGGTGAATCCGAAGCCAAATATGTATTCAACGACAGCGTTAATCAAAATTTCTTCGTATTGTTTCGTATAGCCCCGGAGGCGTCCAGACCCGCAGAGCTTACACGTTGGTTAGAACTGGAGGGCGACATCAAGAAAGTAGTCGAGGATCACTGGGAAGTCGAGGATATTGTCGATGAAGATGGAGAACATGTTGAGTTCCAAGGAGATGTCAATGAAGCTCTTGAATTGTAAGCATCCAACTAGTATATAACCTTGTATCTAACGTTTTGTCTAATTCCATTCGATCTAAGCACGTTGAGATATACTGAACTGTAGGATGGCTCTTTAAGGATATATAATTCTCTGAAGAACAGCGGAGACGGGAGAGCGGGAGGAAAAACCTGGACAGCCTTTACCTTGTGAATTATTATAATTCCCTTATAGGTAGGTCCCTGTATATGTAGTTAAACTCTGTTCTGTTTTTGAATTTAGCGCCTTGATGAATGTGAAAAGGCAGTTGGTCTCCGGAGATTATGCCAAAGCTCTGGCCATTCTTAAAGCTGCTATTGTTACTTGGCCAGATTATGAAATGTTCAGTAAAACAACAACTGAAGAATCGGAACACATCCGGTAATAAATTTGGCGTTTGCAATGCTGTGCTATTTTACTTTACCGTCAGTCATTTACCTGAATTGTTTGCGTCTTAGGAACGAGGCAGAAGCAACTAGAAATAAAGAAGACGTTGTCTACAGGGAAATGGAACTTCTCAAGACAATATTTATGAGTAAGTAATGTCAAGAATGATATGAGATTTAGCTTTCTACCAATATTCATCTCTCGCTGCATCATCGTTGATTCGTGTGACGATGATTTCAGATCCAGAGTTTGGACCAGTCAGTAATTTGACTGAAGAAGAAGAGCATTGTAGCAACCAGAATGATAAAAATGGTAATGCGGATCCAGACAGTTTAGTGAATGAAGTCTCCAAACAACAAATCGTCATTCAATATTTAAAGGTAATGCCTCTTCATCAAACTATTGTTTAAGAAATACATCATCAAAAAAAGTTCAATATGAACAGGCAATGAAAAACGATCGGTTATCATTATTTTTTATCCCTAGGATTACCTGTCATTTCATACTCAATACCAGCAAGCGCTTATGGTCGTTTGTCGACTCCTGGGATCTCAAGTGTCCTCAGATGTACATGAATCCATTGAATTCGTTGTTATTGCCTACGAATTTGGTTTGAAGAACGCGTTGCTGGGAGTGAGGCGAATGTTGTGTTTGGTTTGGTCGAAAGATAACGATATCAAAACAAAGGTTATCGATGCTTATACAAGATTGTATCTTAATCCGCAAGTGCAAGGACAAAGGTATCATGCAATTGAATTCAATCTTTTAACTTTCCTGCAAATTATATGCTTAACGGATAAACAACATATTTTCAGCCCTCCTGTATATAAATCTATCCGTAAGTTTCCTCGACCAATGAGAGCTTTGATTTTAGGTCTAAAGCTGAGGCAATCGTTAAAAACCTGTTTGCTCTTCTTCGTGATGCTTCGATTGGTGATCTCACTTCACTTGATGAACTGGTACGCACACATACCTAGGTTTCTGAGTCGTTTCCTAAACATTATTGTAGCTAGACTTCATTGCTTTATTTCTGTCCTCATTTATAAAGGTATACAAACTGATGAAGGAGAACTTATTACCAAATAATGTTATCCATCTTCTGTGGGAAAAATTTGCAATGAAGGTACGGAATTTTAATATATACGAATGATATAACTACAGGTAATGCAATGTGAAACCATTTCATGATGTTATTTCTTCAGAATTTCATTGGGACTGAATTGAGTGTTATACCATATACTGTATATACCATTAACTACGAGAACTTTGTCATCCAGTTAGCTTGTGAAGTCACTGCATGACCTCGTTTTAAAACGCAGCCATAAGTTAGTTTTTTATTGTTTTTCGTCAGGATCGTCAGACAACACCAGAAGAAAGCAAAGCTGCTCTGAAATTGTTGGGGATGCTTGCAAGGTAAATGCCAATTTAAAAAAGGACATATACCTACAGTGTATCATTGATATAACTGTATTGCAGAACTCAGTACCCGTGGATATAGTTCCTCTATAGTTACTTTAGCAGTATCGATCATTTCAATTTATTTTAAACATTCAGAGGCAAACACGAGATCGTGAAGAGCAACATAGAAGTGCTTGTTAACATTGGGCTTGGCGAGAGAGCAAAAGATGACGCATTATTAGTGCGAGACACTTGTACCATCTTACTTAAACTGGCCAAAAGTGAGGAAAAGGTAAAAAAATACATTTGTTAACAAAATTCAGCAAAATAATCGTTTCACATCATTTAGCTATTACCTAAAAAACCATCTCCTTAACAGATTCGCGACGACAAACAAAGTCAGCTTCGCTTTGCTTCCGACCATGTCATGTTCTTACGTTTGAAAGAAATCTTCGTGAATACCATCACTTCTCCTGTGCAAGGAATGTGGGTTCCGATGGCAGAGGAGGCAATTAATGTGATATATAACTTAGCAGAGCATCCTGATAGAATATGTTGCAACATTGATAAAGAGTTTAATTGAAAAGATTTTTGTTGGAGGCGAAAATCTCGACAGAAATGACGAGATAACTGAAAAAGGTAAATTGTAATAACGATAGGACCAAAAATTAAAGTTAAATGACTATGGTGGTTAGCTTGCAGTAAATATGCTGGGAATTATGTCAACTTTTGTAACTTGCATCTAGCAGAAAACGACGAACAACAAGAAGCCCCAATGTCGTGTCCAAGCTTCGTCTTAGCTCGTCTCCTAGCAGCCGCTGGCCATGTTGCATTGCAGCAAGTTATTCATCTCGAAGCGAGAGTGTTGGGGGAGATCAAGCGTCGTGAGAGGTTAAAAGAGGATGAGAAGGGAAACAAAAAAAAGACGACGTCTACAAGTGTTGAACAAACCCCACGAAATAAGGTGATTATAGGGCGCGAGGCTCCATTTACTAAAGAATGTAAATTGTTCTAACATAAGTATAGCGGTGAGAATAATGCAACTTTCTTCATTGATATTAGTGACAATAAATACTATCTTTGTCCAGGAGGCCCCGGGAGAGACACTGGAGGATGAAATGGGATTGACAGGAGCAACGGCAGAGGATGCTGAAGCTGAATACATTAAGAAGATCTGTGACCATGAAATTGTCACTGGTATGATATCCAGACAATCCTTCCTCTTTGAATAACGATATGATATCTGGAGTTCAAACTGTGTTTCAACTCGAAACAGCTCTCCTATTTCCTCAGTATGAATTCTAGCTGTTATGCCTCAGCAACTATGATCCTTTTTCATCGTTATTACATCAGTAAAAAGTTTTTGAAGTAGCCTAAATATGGAACCTAATTTCTTTCAACTGTAGGTGGCAATAATCTGTTGTCTCTACTTGGCTCATTTATCGTTACTGTATGTAATAACCCAATCAAGTTTCCTGATTTACAACTGCAGACAGCAGCCTCTCTCGCATTGTCGAAATTCATGTTGGTGAGGTAAGAATGAGCCATTTTGTATGCACCATACCCTTGGGTATCCTGTGGTGAAATACCGCATATTACATAAGAACACACATCTTACGTTAAAACATCCCAATTTTAGTGCCGAGTTTTGTGAGAACAATCTTCAACTTTTATTTACGATTTTGGAAAAGGTAAGTTTAATTCAGATTATTATATACCATTTGCTGGTCAGAAGCAATGGAACATCTTATTTTCTTTTTGCTTTATTTTCTCTCAACGCTCGTTTTCTGTCATTTTTTAGAGTCGCTATGAAGTGATCAGGTCCAACACAATTATCGCTCTTGGTGATCTTACTCCTCGTTTTCCCAATCTCATTGAACCTTGGACACCAAATCTTTATGCAAGGTAATTACAACAGAATCTTTCACTTGTTAGCAGAAAAGTAAATTTACGTGATCTTGGTCCAGGTATTAATCAGACTATACACACTAAAAATCCGTCGTTTGACGTACCTGTTAATCCTTGCTTAACCCTACTCGTTTAGACTTCGTGATGATTCGTCTCAAGTTCGGATGAACACGATGAAGATAATGACTCGTCTCATTCTCAACGATATGGTCAAGGTCAAGGGTCAGATAAGCGAAATGGCTACTTGCTTGGAAGACGACGATTCTAGAATTGCGGAACTTGCAAAATCATTTTTTGCTGAACTGGCAAAGAAGGTAGACGGGCAAGTCTTCTTGCCTAGTTCAAAGTTGTCATTAGTCATTTCACGTTATCACGAATATCATCTAATCGAGGACCTGTTCTAGGGTAATGCTGTCTACAATATCCTTCCTGATGTCATCAGCCGACTTTCTGATCCCGAAACAGGCATTCCAGAGGCGCCATTCAGGAATATCATGAGGTATTGTATCTATTTTTGGTAGCATCTCCTTACCATGATTTCACAGGACTGAATTTCATAATCATGTCATCAAGATAATTTTTTGATGACGTCATTTTAACATGATTATGCCATCACTTAATGACGCCATCACTTAACTTTTTAAAATCATTCCAGCTACCTGTTTTCATTCATTCAAAAAGATCGTCAGTGTGAAAGTCTTGTGGAGAAACTGTGCCACCGATTTAGAGCAACGAAGTAAGTCGGTCAGTTGTCTCACAGTAAAACTCAGGCTTACTACTCCTGCCCCACCCCTCCCGACTGCCAGAGATATAATAGAGGTATGCCATGCTCTATCTCGTGTAGAACCGATCGTCAATGGATCGACCTGTCCTTCTGTCTGGCTCAACTCGCCTACAACGAACGCTCTTTAAGAAAACTACAAGAAAACTTTGCATGTTTCCAATGCACGCTATCAAATGAAGAGGTTTATTCTTTCTTCAATATTATCATTGGCAAATGCAAGAAAATGGCCAAACCCGAAATGAAAGTAAGCAATCATTACTATCGTTAAAACACTTATTGATTTTGTCAGAAAATTGCCTTGCAGCGCTTACTGGTAAGAATTGCTTAGGCTAGTGTTAGTTAGCCTTTTTGTAAATTTTCCACGGTGCAATTCATTTTCCACGCAGGCTGTCGTGGAAGAGCTTGAGTTACGTATCACGACGTGTCACGAGAAAGGTGCCGAAGACGAAGCGGGCTACGAACGTGCTAACCAAGCGTCGGCCGCTGCTCGGGTCCTCGTCGGAAAAACCGTCAATACGCCTGCAAATAGTAAGATTGCATAACGTTTTTCTACCTTATTTTAAATTAATCACAACCATATAGTTTCGCATAACTTATTTCATGTTAATGTATTTGGACTGAAATATTTGTAATATTTTATCGTTTTAACGTTTTATTTATAGAAAAGACAAGAAGCACCAAAGGTCGGACTCCGGCGTCGCGTCGTCGTCGGAAGAACGATTCCGAATCCGAACTACCGCCGACAGGCAGGAAGTCGACTCGCAAAACCCGGAAAAAAGTCATCAAATTTAGTGACAGCGATGATGACGATATATTCGAAGAGGATTGGGCAGAGTTTGAAAAGGAAAATGTAGACGTTTGAATACATCAAAATCTTTGTGTGCCCGTGTTCATTGTTGCTAGTTTAGGTATATACGAATTATACCTGCTCTATATGTGAAAATCTGATGCTATATAAATGAAAACATTGCATAAAGAGGTGGGAGCGCTGTCGTGCTCCATTTGTGGTCAACCGACAGTTTCATTACCCGAGTAAAGAACTTTTGTAAGGCCTTTTGTTTGTTCTCCGTAGACTAACCCGGTTGCCTGATGTCTGTCACGCTCGTAAAGGTGTAATTATAGCTTTAACTCCGACGAAAAAAGTAAATAGATTAAATTGAAGCGAATCCCTCCCTACGCTTTATCAGTTCTCGCAAGCAAATTCGCCTAATGGGAAACAGGTTTTACATTTCCGAAGTTGACAATATCTACTCATTTTACTGCCACGTAGCGTTGACTGTGTAAACTCAATCAATATTGCCATGGTTAGCTCTCCACTTATAATACAGAGATTTTCTGTTGATATTAGGAAATTCCTACGTGCAAAAAGAATCTCTAAGGAATCTTTAAAGTGAGCAATAGTTGGTCTCAAAATAAAATATAGTGAAAACAATTGCAAGGGGTCTTTGGTTTTTGAAAATGCTCCAAAGTCTTTTCTTCTCTTTGTTTCCTTCTTTTAACTTTCAGTTTAACGCAAGGATGCATATGGTCTTTGAAATATTAATTGGAGTATAGCATATCAGTAAAATGAAAATCTTGTATCTTCTTAATCAAAGACAACGTGCTGGTACTTTGCGTTGAATTTTTGACGGTCGGAGAGGTCTCTATGGGAATTTAAAAAAATTCTTCAAAACTGTGATTATCCGAATAGGTCATAATGTACCAAAAGCATGCATAAAATGTAAATATGACATGTTAAATGGGCACCGTTGATTGATTTCATGCATGGTATAAGTCTCGGCGATGCATTCAGGGATAGCGCAAACCAATTCAAGAGCATCGAAAACGTATAAAAAAATTAAATTACTATATGCAAAATCATCACAACATTGGAGTCAAATTGAATGTGCAGTTGAAGCAGGATTTTTCATGGTCATGTCCGACATAGTCAAGACAATAGAACAGTAGATATACTCGAACCTTCGATTGTGGAACGTAATCAATGAGCTAGCCGGTGCAATCAATCGTTAAAGGACCTGCTTGGCTGCATCCAAATAGTTTCATCTGCATGTAGTTCATAACATGTTAGAAAAAAAGCTTCGACTCTCCATTTGCTTACAGAGGAAATAAATCTAGTTCCGTCACGATTTTCAACAGTGGTGAGCTTACACTAAAGATCTACTTGATTTTTTTACGTAAGCTCTTGTTCTATATGTCATACACTTCATTGCATCTCTTTGTTTTGCTATATCAGTGTTGTTGCATCTCAGATATGCTTTATCAAACTTTATAGTTTATATTCTCCTGTATTTTAGGTTTCGCGAAGTAAAATTAGATGCAGACTTAAAATCACAATAAATCTGCGTGTGGGCAGGGAAGACAGCTGTGTTGGATGATAGGAAACGAGCCCACTCACAGACGTAATTATTCTGTTTCATCAAATCGCGTATACTCCCTCGCCAAATGCAAATTCTTGGGAGGATAAAAAAATTTGCATATTCCTATATCATTATACAAACCATAACAGCTTTACGTGTGTTATTCCTCCGTCGAAACGGCCTATGTAAGGCCGAGAGGTTAAATTTACTTGTTTATTTTTCATCTTTGAACGTTATTCACCCAGGATATTATCATCTATTAAGGAACATCGTGATTTCAGTTGTAGAACAACTAGTAATGAGGAATAAAAAAGGAGTTATATATATACAATGATCATTTGACCGAAAGATTCTGCCGACTTTGACACAGACGTGAAAAAACAAGTTTACTCAAGATATTAGCATCTTCGAATCCACTTCCTTCGGAAGGATAACTGACCTTCTGAGGTTCTGTTGAAACATTTTAGACAGAAGCATTCCGTAGAGCCACTGGAATTGTGTACGCGAGCAAGAAGCTGAAGCTGGGCCGATCAAAATCAAATTTAATTTCGCTGAATTTACTGCCGACAACTTTAGCTATTATTGTATTAGGAATAAAACATTAAAATATTGATGAGGAAGGACGTCTCTGTTGAAAACAACGGCATTAAAGTGAAGAATATTTCTGGCACAGAATAAAGGCCACAGGCACTGAGAGTTTAAACGAAAGCACAAGTTTGTCTTTGTCAATACGACGGTATATTTTTGGCAAGGTGTATAGTGTACTCAGCCTTGAAGGATAATTTTCAGCAGGCCAACATCGCAATTATATCCAAGGCTGTTGATACACTCTCCCAATATATAACGGTACGAATTCGATGCTCGTTTGAGTTTACGAAAAAAGAATTCGCGTGCTCGTTAGAAAACGGAGCTATACAGTTTATCAAAAGGACAAGACGAGGTGATAGCTCACAACTCACAGCGGAATTTGTAGCCATACAATAACAAGTCATCAACAAATTGTGGTCAAGCCGTATACGACGCGTACAAAATCGTTGTATGTACAAATTATGATTGGTACAATAATAGTTTGAATGATATTGTACTAGAAAACCAACATTGTTCTATTATATAAAAGAATCTTCACTTCGTACAGAAAGTCACCCTCTATTTTTGAACCAAATTACACTCGAACTTTTCATTTGGTAAAAAAGAGGTACTATTCTTTTAACTGAAGACTCATAAAAATTTAAAGCGAGCATCACGAAGGAATATATTGCTTGGAATCTGATCAGTCAAATACACGGAAAAGAAGAGACTCGTGCGGTTTCAAAATTAAACTTAACCGGTACATTCAATCCTCAAAGACTATCAGTCAAGTCAACGCATATATTTAAGAGAAAAAATTGCATATTCAGTGCAGTTCTTTTCAGACGATATTGACAAACATTAATCATCTTTTAAAAAGGAACTCTCACCGCAACAAGACAAAATGAGTTTCGCAAAGTTTTTCGCAATGCTAACCCGTACCAAGGATGTAACAACGAAGGTAGCCGAGTCAGCTCTTCATCGATGTCTTCATGTCTTCGACCTTACCTTCCTTGGTGTGGGGGCGACGGTCGGAGCAGGGCTGTACGTTGTTACAGGTCAAGTTGCAAAGAACATGGCAGGACCAGGAATAGTTCTGTCCTTTCTAATCGCTGCTGTGGCCTCGATGTTGGCAGGATTATGCTACGCGGAGTTTGGTTGTCGCGTATCAAAAGCTGGATCAGCTTATGTCTACACTTACGCCACCCTTGGAGAGTTTTGGGGCTTCGTAATCGGATGGAATATGATTCTTGAGTATATCATTGGCAACGCGTCTCTCGCAAGAGGTCTTAGTAATTACATAGATTCTGCCTTTGGCGGGGCCATAAGAGATTTCTTTACAACAAATGTTGGTAAGAAAGTTCATTTTGTATTACCTATAATATTAATCAAGTACAGTATTCTAGCGCTTCATTCTCCTAATAAACCATTTACAAATAGTTCTGATTTGAATTGCCACATGCCCTTATTTTAGTCCTTGAACTAGTAGAGGTAAACGAGTTGAATTTGACCACTATACAGAGGATTTTTTTTATGTCAGTGCCTTTCTCCTCTTCAGTCTTCCCCTCCACTTTTTAAATCGTTCCACAGCCTTACAGATGTAGCAGAGTAGGATATTTCTTCAGGCAAACGTGCAAAATTTGCGGATCTTTTTCATAAAATCCGATAGTTATTCACGAGGAGAACTTATTAATGTAAATATTTATTTTCCCAGGAGCTTGGAAAGTGGAAGGGCTTGGGTCGTATCCAGATTTTGTGGCTATGCTAATGCCACTTCTTATGATGGCGATTGTCTGCATGGGAACCCAACACTCAACCGTCTTCAACAAGACAGTCACAGCTATAAACCTATCCGTCGTTGTCTTCGTCATCGGTGTAGGTCTCTGGCATGTCGACACGAAAAACTGGACGCCGCGCGAGAATTTCGCGCCATACGGCGCTTCTGGCATCTTCGCTGGAGCCGCGAGTTGCTTTTTCTGCTTCGTTGGATTCGATGTGATCGCAACAGCAGGCGAAGAAACCATCAACCCGCGTCGAAATATCCCTCTGAGCATTGTGTTATCATTACTCATTTCATTCTTCTGTTATTTCGGAGTGGCGACTGTCTTGACAATGATGGTGCCGTACTCGGAACTCACAGAAGAAGCACCATTGGCAAACGCGTTTGGAGAGCACGCATTCAAGGTGACGAGATGTTAAAATTTTGGTTGAAAGGACTAATATACCCCCTGCAAGGGACATGGTTTATCACAAAAGGGCTTCCCTTGGGACACACAATCAGTTCTGTGATATTTTCGTAATTTCATACATTTTTTCATTCTAGGCAGCACAATACATCATTATTGCTGGTGGACTTGCTGCCCTTTCTGGTGCTCTACTTGGCGGCACCTTTGCAGTTCCGCGAATAATTTACGCGATGGCCAAAGATGGTTTAATCTTCTCCTACTTTTCCAAAGTTAACAAGTCCACGAGCACTCCAGTCCGCGCGATCGTGGCGGCCAGTGTTTTAGCGGCGTTCATCGCACTCATATTCGACCTCGACCAACTCGTGGAGATGCTTTCTATCGGCACTCTAATGGCCTATACCTTAGTCGCGGTCTCTGTAGTAGCTCTGCGTTTCCAGCCCGGAGTTAAAAGCATAGAGGAATCTGGAAGTGACATGTTTGCGAGTCGAGTGTTTTGCTGCAAAGCGAACCCAGACGCCTTTCACGATTATTTGAAGCTTGATACATCAAGTATTTCATCCTCCAGTCAGCATTCATCAAATACCGCGTACTCAAAATCCCTTAACACGATCACCAACACCTCGGAAGCTCAACCAGACTCCCGAACGAGTTTCATCGCAACGTCATCTCTGGGGTTAATCATATTTGGAATGGGAGGAATGAGCGCGGTCTTCATTGGGGCTTGGGGCAATCTTCTCGGGGAGGACCCATGGGCAATAACAACACTGACCTTAAGTGGGGTGTTGGTAGTCTTGGGTGTGGTTATAATGGTACTACAGCCGACCAATGGTGCTACGTTTCCATTCACAGTACCATGTGTACCAGTACTCCCACTGGCAAGCATAATGGTGAATATATTTCTACTTCTGAAGCTGAAGTACATGACCTGGATACGTTTTGCTGTATGGCTAGTTATTGGTAAGTTACCTTTGCATCCCTTAAATATTTGTAACACGTTTAGCCATTTACCCACTGTTTATAACGCTTACTTTCTGTACCTAGGTCTTCTAATTTACTTCATCTACGGAATACACAACAGTGTTGAAGGAAAAAACATTGATTCCGTTGGTAAGGAAAAAGTAAAGTTAGTAATGCCTCCACCACCGGAGAATATGTACGACATGAAGCAAATACAACCAGAGAATGGGAAAAAGCCACTCGACGATTTTGATGAAGAAGCAAGATACGTTAAAAATTAGGTAGAAATACCTAGATAGGCACACTAGGAAACATTATTGTGATACACTTTGAACTCTTGAATAAACATCTCCTGTCTGAGTTTGCCGGCAAAGTGGAGCAGAAACCAGGTAGAACAAGTTAGTGCTACTAACCTACTTAATTGTGTCTTACGTATTGGTAGAGATAGATGAGACTCCCTGAGTCCCTGGCATTTTTTCAATGTTTTTCTCCTCCACATGAAGAGTTTCCAAGCTGACATACAATAATGTTCTCTAGTGCAAGAGACAAGATTTTATCGGACGGTTTTAATTTTTGACGGCCGAAAATTTAGTATATAAATTTTAATAGTCGGCCGTGCATCCGACATTAACAATGCTGTTAGATACAGGTATTTTAGTTTGAATGCAGTAGAAATAACTCGGCAACCAAGAAAAAGAAAGAAGATGAAATTAAAGCAAAAATTATTTATTTTAGAATTCTGGAAATAGTCGAAAACTAGATGAAATAAAGCGCCGGCAGTTTGAATGAGAGAGAAATACTAATGTTTATATACACAGCGTTTCTGGACAAAGAAAAGCATCTAATACTAATATTCGGTGTATTTTATACACATATATTACAGACAGTATAAACCAGTACATCAATTTCTAAATATTTTTTTCCTAAACCACGACCAAATTCTTTGAAAAATCCCATGGCTGTCTTCTTTCCAAATGCCCGACTTTCTCTTCATTGCCCTGACTTCAACACGTACTAATCTTTCAACGAGATTGTTATATGCTGCAACATCAGATAAGCACGAGACATGTTTTGAAGTGGCAAACCCACGACTGACAATATCTTCATTCAGGCAGGATTTTCGTCTTAACCAACCCTGAAAAATATCGATTCAAAACTCAAAATCCGTATTTCTTTAACTAAGGAGTTGACAAACTTGACATGCAGGTGAATATAGCTTGGGGAAACAAGATGAGAAGCTTCGGTACACCTGCAAACAAACCTTATTGTGGTAAACAATCGATTCTATATTATCAGACTCGTCTTTGCCAAGAAGTTGAAACTTAATCATGTTGCTTGCAAGTTCAGAGTTCAGGAATTCAAGACCACCACTTTGCAATTCAATGCCACTTATGTTGATATCCAGCAAGCTGGGATCTATGACAGGAAAGAAAATCCATGTTTGATTGTTCAGTTTATTTTTGTTTTCACTTTACTCAGGCAGAGACTCTCTCTCTTAGAGTAATGAACAGTAATGCTGCCTTCTTTAGTTCATTGTCTCTCGTGATTATTTCTAGTTTGTAATAGTTGAACCAGTTTGCTCAACCACTCCAATACCTGTGATATATTTTATTCGAGCTCTCCACAGCAATGGTAAATGAAGAACACCTAGATGGCCATTATCACAGACTTTCATGACTTTTCCTGTTAATGTGGCATTATTTTTGAAGTAGGTTTCAGGAATGGATGATGTTTTGGTAAAATGATGAAACTAGAGATAAGGTATATATATATAATGCAGGTAATTGTGCATAGAAAAGACAGGAATTATATATATGAGGGGCATGCAGTATGTGCATGATGTCAGTGGTGGTGAAAAATATTGAAGAAAAAAGTTCTTTATTTTGAATTCATTACAGCAATAGAAGAATAGCAGGCTTATGGGATATGGTAAATGAATTATTAGAATCCCCAGAACTACAGGGCTATAGAGTAGTCTTCATCAGCAACTTCACCATCCATTTTTCCTTTATATGGAGTGAAATGATACACTTACAGCGTAGGTTCTTCTAATGATTACCACCAAACCAATACCACCAATAATCCAGCTTACATTCTACAAATGAAAATCAAAATCTACCTCCAATATCCATAAATGGTACTTCTAGCCATCTTACTCATATGAACCTATTTTTCAATTTTCATCCATTTCAACTTGACCACATAGTAATAACAGAAAACTCACTCCTATGAATCGTATATTATTGTCTAGAAATATCTGAAGTTTATTCAGAATGTCTCTGTTTGAAACCAACTCCTCTTGCTTCCCTAATGATTCATTTCCATTTTTGTCCATTATTCGAAAACGCAACATACATGTTCATCCAGTCAAAATTCATTCCATTGAATTCATTCCATTCATATTTATACTTCCACTTTACACCTCTACATTTCCCTAATTTTTATACTGGAGTAACTCTAGGGTAGTACAGTACACTGTGCAATACACTTTCACAGAAGAAACAAAAAACCCAGGATGACTTATAGTTCACAATTTTGTTGTAATATGTTGCGACCACGCAAAAGTGGGAAGATTTTATCGTTTTTGCGTCGAAATTTTGAGCCTGCGTGACGCATGTGCGCGTTCTAAGAATGTGACGTCATTTCATTTATCTGACTCAGGTCGGTTTGGTACGGCATCGACTGCCGTGGAATAGCTGTTTATTTTACTATGGAATCCTTCAAAATCTACGCTTTTATCAAACCATCGATGTCTCAAAAAGACACCAAACCATAATGGAATAACCAAACACCACGTACAGCTCGCCGGTCGCCAATATAACAAGTTTTAGTACTTTTAACCGACGCTTAAAATCAAGCCATTTTGCCGGCTACGGTGAAGGGTTCGTGTATTTTTTGGGGAAGAAATGCAAAGGAAGCAACATAATCTTGGAGCAGGCCAAGGAAGAAGTCAAATACAGTATCCTTTTAAATATGGATTATATACGAGTGTTATGTCGTTTTGTATCGGCGATCGGGAGTGAATTGGGCCAATTTATTGTGTCTCGCAAATATGTCGACTTTACTTTCGCATTTGTTCATAGGTACATGTGATTTTGTATACAAATAGAATGATCGTTTATAAAACTTAACTTGATCTTTACAGAAATCAAAGAAATACTCATATACAAGGTACGTGTACCGCTCATATTGTCTATGCTCTTGTATTTGGGATAAAAATTCAAGATCGATCTCTATATTTGAATGAATCAAATTTGATGTAATTTTGTGTTTTCAGGCGATACGCCGCTGCGGAATCCTCAGAATTATCCAGTGCAGGTTAGAGCAGTGATTCAATATACATTTTTTAACGAATGAATTACAATTTGAAAGCCAAAATTAAGTTTGATTTAAGAGATTCTTATAATAAAGTTTATGTTATGATCTTTGTGGTATACGTATAATACATAGAAAGTGCAATATCATTGCTTGACTGGGTCCTGCTGGGAAGGTGGACTATGTTATAACCTATGGGTGGGGTAACCAACAAATGTCTTATAAACAATCCAGATGGCATTTAGTTTTAATGTGCTTGATGCCATAGAGTGTTAAGAAAGATGATTAAGGTACAATATAACTCATTTATGATATGTCATTGTTTTTGCCTATGCCAATGATTCACTATTCATTGTGAAATTTGTATTTTTGCCTAATGAACCTATGACAATGTTTTGGTTACCCAACTGTGTCAATGGTGGTTAATTTCATGATTATTGTCAGTTGTTTTTGTAATTTAAATTCCAATTTGCATGTTATACTGGTACTGTAACAAATTATACAATAAAACATGTTGAATAGCATTTAAAACTTTTGCCATATTTGGATATATTTTTGTCTGTATCCAAATGGAATATGGTTCCGAACTCATTGACATTACAAGTTGCCCAACCATTTCCCATGTATTGTGAGCTAAGTTGCTTTATTGAAGACAGCAAAAAGGCCTTTACTATGCAGTGAATAGGAACCTTTATCAGTGACTATTAGTATGAAATTTGTCTGTGTTGTATGCTGTATGTCCTATGTTGTTTGCTTATACCATTGTGCAAAGGGCATGGTTGTGGGGCACTTGAGTACAAGTTTGTTGATTAATTAATTTCAAAATCAAAAGCCCAATGATGAGCAATTTCATCAGCTAGTGTAAGCAAACAGCACCGGTTTAATACAAAACTAATACATTTATCATTGATAGTCATTCCTAAAGCTCCCTATTATGTTCCAGTCTACATGCAATTGACACCAACTCTGTTCATGAATTAAAAAAATAGGCAGCTATCATGATGCAAGGAGGTCAACGTCCTTACATGCAAATCCCAATGCAACGTCCAATAAGGGGAGCCACCAGGGCAATGTACTCCTCTTCTCCTCAAGCTCATTCACCAATGCAGGGATACCTTACACCACAGCAGAATATTTCTTTTCAAATGATGGGGCAGGTGGGTTTTAGTTTGTCATTCAAAGTGATGAAGCCTTAGTGTGAATTGTATGCTTTGAAGTGAGTAGTAAATTTGTGCCTGTGGTCTTTTGTGTATAGCAAATTTATGTTGTCGTGATTGGCAGGTGAATTTGTGTTGTACATATGTTATACATATAATGTCAATCCTAGATTTAGCATATGTACTGTGTTGTTTTATATGTATCTCGTACGAGAAATTAAGGAAAATGTATAAGTGTGAGGTATTTTGTTTTCATCTAGGAACCTTTTGGCCAAGTTATAAGTAGGCCAGCATACATTCCAAATGTGCAACAGGCTTACCCAGTTCAACCTAATCCCACATTTCCACAAAGTCAATATATACACACACAACAACCATTCTATCCAGGAATGCAACCTATGTACTATGTGCAACCAAACCCACCTATGCAACAACCACCACAACAGTCAGCACCAACTCAAAACACAGCAATTCAACAGAACAATGTAGGCAAACCTAAACCGAAACGATCTAGTAAAATTGTCATTCGAGATCCCAAAGACCATAAAGATGTTACCGATGAAATTCTTTCCAAAACTAGTACAGCAAATGGCCGATCCAGCAGCACCCCTCCACTGGCAAATGCAACAGCTCAGACAGAATCATCCAACATCCAGGCACAGTTTGCTGCTCAGGTTGCCGCTGTTGCCAACGATACAGGTAAAGGGAAACAAGTGGTTGAAAAGAAAGCTGAAAACACAGAGAACGATAACAAGGAACCTCCAATTAAAACTGCTGACGAAATAGATGGATCAAAAACAGAAGTTACCTTCCAAAATAAACAAGAAAATGGCTCTATAGTTGATGATCAAAATTGTCCTAAAGTTTTAGCTGAACCCAAGACAGAAAATCCAAACAAAGTGACTAGTCTATCAAATAATGAAAGGACAGAAAATAGTGCAATCACAGCCGAAAAAACACATTTAAATCAAAGCTCCCCAACTTTGGAAGAAATGACAGAAAAATTGAAAATGAGTATCGGGCCTGTAAAGGAAGCTCCAAGTGAACAAAAGGTTGTGCTTTTACGAGCTGATAGAGGGGCAACAAAAAATGGGGAAAAAGCAACAGAGAGTTTGGTACCAGAAAATGTTGGTAAGGAAAAAGTGGTCACTGAAAATATAGTTAACACCAGTTCAGTTGAAAAAGCAAAGGATGAAAATACAGATAAATGTTTGGACAATTCTCAAAATTCTGAAGATGTGAAAACATGCACTAATGCAGCACAAACTGATGTTCTTTCTGGTAAAGATGAAAATAATGTTCCAAGGCTTACTACCACCAATGAAATGAATGTCCAACCAGTTTGTAACCAAGAGGAAAATGTGACTGTCAGTGATGGACAACCAAATGACAACCGATCAGATGAAATTCCTAAAGATGTTCCAATGCAAGAACCTGTCGCACCACAACAGGAAGCAAAACTAGAAGATATAAAAGATGTTGCAGAGACAGATGGGAAGACACAGGAAGTAGAACCACAAGTTGAGAAACCACATGTTGAGAAATCACAAGAAAAGGACAGGACTCAAGGAGAGGAAAGTGAAGAGAACAAAGAACAACAAGATGACAAACAACCACAAGCTGAAAAGCAAGTCCAGACAAAACAGGAAACTTCAGGATCAGATGAAAAACAGCAAAAAGACTACGCACCTCAACTACCAAACCCTGTGTATGCAGATAAACCAGAACAAAAACAGGATAATCCAAAAGTGGACAATCCAAAGCCGCAGGAAAAACAACTGAGAACAGCAGGTTTGAAACTCAATTGTTAGATGCTTTGACAAATGCTACTAAGTATTTACTAGTCATAAACTAATGGCTATTCTGCATAGACCTTTGGAAGAACCTCTTCAATATGACTGGGGCATCTTTAGATTATAATAAAATGACTGATTGGCAAAATAATTTCCTTATTTACCATGGTTGAGGCTGCTTAGATGCTCTAGAATATATCCGCAGAATAACATTTATGATAACTTTTGGCAGAACCACCTAAGAAGAAATCCTCAAAACAAAGATTCAAGGATATAAATAAGAAAGAGACTGGAGGAGACATGATGGATGCATATACAGATAAACCACCACCAGAGGTGAATGATTATGTTTCAAAAGTATACCATCTATTGTATAGTGTGCTAGTTTGTTTTTAAGAATTGTAATCCTAAACTGTCACCAAACTTATGAGAGGAATCTTTTATAAAATTTTTAGCCTGTCGTAGAGGAAAAGTTGAAGCCGGTTGAGATTGTACCAGAACAGAGTGAGAAACCTTTGGAGGAAGACTTGAGCTGGGAGGACAAGGGAGAGAAGATTGGGGATGAAATTAAGATAGAAAAAGAAACTGACACAGGTAACCCTAAACGAATTCCTATCATTGAGCGCTAATTATAGGAGTGAAGATATTGTACTGTTGTGTATTATTAAGTATAAATTGTACCAGTTCTCCAAGTTTGCTCTCTTTTGAAACTAGCGACTCCTGCGGTCGAGCAGACGAAGCGAAAATATGAACGCGATTTCCTGCTGCAATTCCAATTCATGCAAGTGTGTACTGAGAAACCAGTTGGACTACCTGATATCGAGGTCGTTCTTGATGCCCCAATACCGCCCAGCAAAGGAGGCGGCTCGCAAAGGTAAATAATTGGAAATACAAGACCAGATAAGATGAAGAAATATTGCATTTAACTCTCGCATTTCCATTGCAGAGGTGGATCAGATTTCTTACCCTCGTATGCAAGACAGAAAAGCCAGGTAAAATTAAGTATTTTTACAAAAATGGATCGGTATCTTCCATTTCTGGCTAGTTTTTTTGAAAACCAAAAGCAGAAGATCGTGCGACGAAGTTGTAAGTATGGTTACCATGAGATTTAGCTTTTCTGATGTGTATTCCTATAGGGTGGTGGTGGAAGACGTGAAAGCCGCGGTAAACCCCCACCTCGCAAGATAATCACCGCTGCCCCAGCACCTCCCGTGGTTGTATGTATATTTCCATGCTTTTAAACCCCCATTTTTTACATTTTTCCCGCTGGCCTTTAATGATTAGAATGATAAATGATCAGTTATAGCGATTTTTGTTGTTATAATAATTTAGTAGGACATTAGCGGATTACGGCGGATAGTAAGATGATGATTTAGGAAGGAAGGATTATAAGAGATTTCTTACACAAATAGATTAATACACAAATCAGTTTATTTACTTCCGTAAAGATCATCCTAATTCATTTGTCTATCATACGATTATCGTCGCATGACGAATGGTTTTGACTATTTTTCCACTCTTGACTTAAAAGAATGGCAACGGACAATAAACTTTGTCCTTTTCTACCCTGCTTGTCGACTTATTGTATATTTTTTGCACGTTTCTTGTTCGTTTCGTTAAGTAACGTTGAGAAAATTTGATATTTCCACAGCTGAAACAAAGTGAAAATCGTTGGCAGCGACCCGAGGCAAAAGAAAAGGAATTATCAGAAGAGGAAAAGAAAACGGCTGTAGGTTTGAGTTTTTTAAACGAAATCAAAATGACCTTTAAAGCTCAGTATTATTTAATGATTTATTTCAGGAATTATACCGTAATGTGATCGCCATCTTGAATAAACTTACTCCACAAAAGTTCAAGACTTTGGTAGAGCAGATCTCCATGCTTAACATTGACACACCTGAACGTCTCGAGGGAGTAATCGACAGGATATTTGAAAAGGTATGATGGTTTACGGGCAACAGTTTGGAATTGATAAATCCACGCTATCTGATGTAAATAACTAATTACAAGCTTTTTAACACGATCCAAGATCGATTATGATGCATATTGTTGATATTTGAGCGTTTGATTTATTAATTTTTTGTATGAATATTTTTCCAGGCTATAGGGGAGCCAGTGTTCAGCGTTGCTTACGCCAATATGTGTCGATGTTTGTTTACGGTAATTATTGCAAAGCTGTCTTTTCAGAAAAGCGGTGTATTCTTCGTTTAGTATACATTACACTATCGATCGTGACATGTATAAATAAGACGACATTATAAATTTATGGACAGATAAAAGTTTCTGATGCGGATGGAAAAGACGTGTCTTTCCGGAAATTGTTGCTGAATCGATGCCAGAAAGAATTTGAAAAAGAAAAAGAATGTGAGAACGCTTTATTGGAGAAAAATTCTCAGCTTGAAGGGTTGTCGGTATGTTTTTGCTTTGATTTAACGCTCGGGATTTAGAATCAAGCATTGATGACATGGTTGTTTTGTAGAATATCAGGAAAGCCGCGGGATTTTTCTGAATGTCTCATTTTTGCAGGAGGAAGAAAGAAAGAAGGGAAAGGAGGAGATGGATGAAGCTCTAGCAAAGAATAAACGGCGGATGTTGGGGAATATTAAGTTTATTGGAGAGTTGTTTAAGCTAAAAGTACGTTAGTAGCTTCTGAATGAACTTTGATCTGATACTGACGGGATTACTGTACTTGGATATTTTCTTGCTCAAGGGAAAAGGAAAAGTTACATCCTAAATCTGACAACGGATTCATGTTGCCATTACCTATGAAATGAAGCCATTACCTATTTTCTTTAACATGATTTTAAACTTTTTTTTAGCTACTGACAGAAAATATCATGCATGATTGTATATTTAAACTGCTTCGAGCTGGCGACGAGGAAAGTTTAGAGAGCATGTGTAAATTGCTGTTTACTATCGGCAAAGATCTTGATTCGGATAAAGCGAAGGTATTTTACTCCACTCAGTTTGAAAGAAATTGATATTTCCTAAACCGGTATTATTGTAGTAGTTTTAAACAAATATATTTTGATCCTTTTCAGCCTCGAATCGAACAGTATTTTGACCAAATCAACAAAATTATAGCAGCTAAGAAAGTTTCATCACGGGTCACGTTTATGCTCCGTGATGTGATCGAGCTTCGTGTGAACAAATGGGTGCATCGTAGGGAAGAACAGTATAATCCCAAGACGATTGATCAGATCCACAAGGAGGCACAGGAGGAGAAAATAAAGGAGCAAAGATTGGTATCCCAGCAGGCGCTCAAGGACAAGCAGAAAAAAGGAGGACCAGGTAATATGTGGAGGCCATCTTGCCGGTCATGGGATACATGACTCCGTACAAAATCCCCCCCCCCTCATGCCTAAACGTGCTAGGGATGCGTGCACCCCCGTAAATCCATCGCTTACGTAATGAATGGTGGTGAATTTAGCTGAGTCAAAAGGTGATGAGAGTGTTTTACGTACGGGAACCATGTTTAAATTGTGTGAAATATATTCTTCGTATAGGGGGTCGCGACAGTCCAAAACCAACATCAAACGATGGCTGGATTACAACGGGAAAGAGCGGAAAACCGATGTCTATTGATCAAAATAAACTGAGAAGCATGGCCGCCAAGGTAAAACAATTTTTGCAATATCTAATGGACGTGCAACCTGCGAAGTTATCGATGGAACGGTACGTTTTATTAAAATTGTTCAATGTCTGTATATTGATTTCCTGTAGCGAACGAATGCTGACGAAATCTCACTGGGTCCATCTTCACGATTCGGTCAAATGTGGGGTCGTGGTAGCTCTGCTGGTTTGAGTAATTCCCAGCAAGAACAAGATCAACCTCAGGGGAACAGGTTTAACGCATTGAGTGGGGGCGATGTCTCATCCAATCGACCGTATGATCCAAGACGACCATCATCTGGTTCAAGGTTGGGAAAGTATTTATTTACATAGGCCCGTTTTCACTTGCAATTTTTGTAGCATTTTCTTCAACTGATAAATGTGAACTAATGAATAAGTTACAGATATTCATATCAGAGTACTTGAGCTCTAAACCTCCGTAACTGTCCACTCGTTCACATCTATCAAAAGAAAAAAATTGCAAGCGTGTAAACGGGCGTTAAGATAGTTCAGGAATTTGATGAACGAAGCCAGAGGATCTCTGAATGATTGAGAAGAGCGTAAGAGAAATGGAGGATGATATAATAATGCATAGGAATCGTGGTGTTGTTTATTTGGATTTGTAGAAGAATTTCTTTACAAAATTCCAGGCCCTCGTCGGCTGGTTCGCGAGGAAGTGATAAAACCCGGGTGAAAAGTGATCGGGATCGTGAGAGCGCACTTGAAGCAGTCCGAGCTCTTACAAAGCAACAGAGTGAGAAACCTCCAGTCGCACAGGTTGAATTCTTGAATATATACATATGATGCCACTTTTGCGCTTTTGGATTGCCACAACAAATCAAAGTAATGCGAGACCGTCTTTTTACAGCCTCCACCCGCAAACAAAGATCGACAAGAAGTCAAAGCGAGCAAAGAAACAAACGAGCCGGTCAGGCAATCTAGCGAGCCTCCAAGCCAACCCAGTGAGCCTGTCAAAGAACCATTGAGTGAAGAGGAATTAGTAAGAAAAACCACGGCACTAATCGATGAATATGTTAACATTCAAGACATAACGGTAAAGTTGTTGATATAGTTCCAATATAGGATGTTTCTTTCTGTGTCTTTTGTAAAAGTTGTTTGTTTTGTTTGAGTCATTAGGTGGGGAGAAATGTTGCCGGCGAATTTGTTCATTTTGATATTTAAACATGACGTCGTCCATATTTTTCAGGAGGCGATGGCGTGTTTCACAGATCTTCACTCTCCAACCTTGCATCATGTTTTTATACTGACTGCTGTCGAGCATACGTATGACATGTCAGCCAGAGCCCGCAATGATACTGGTCGGTTGTTTGCAGAACTCTTATCGCGGAAAAAACTATCCAAAGAACAGCTTACTGCAGGGTAAGAGTCAGACATGTTTAATAGTCGATTTTGCAAAACTTAATCTGAAGTTCCCAAACTCATGACGAAGACCAATTTTTTCCCCGGATATTTTGAATACCTTCAATTTATTTATTCCAGATTCAACAGTTTATTAGCGCTCGCATATGATAATGCCATAGACTACCCAATGTTATGGAAATATTTTGCCGAAATTATTACTCCAGTTATTCATGGAGGTCTCTTCACCCTTTCTGATCTCAAACCATTGATATTTGAGCATCTGATTCCTGTTGGCAAAGCTGCTGTCTTGTTCGCCGAAATTCTACTGATGAGTAAAGAAAAAGCTGTGAGTATTTCTAAACTTTGGCTTATTCACCGTTCAAGCTAAACGCCTTTCGAACAACCAGCCCCTGGCCTGATTTTCTTCCTATTACTAAACTAAAATATAAAAACACATCTTTTTGTCTTCTTCGAGCTAAGCCGAGGCTTTTTTCTATTCAGGGCGAAAATACGACAATTGAAATCTGGAGGAATGCTGAAATTTCGTGGGGCGAGGTTTTGCCTAAAGAGTCTTCAAAGGAAAACTTTTTATCACAAAAGGTAAGATTACGAATTATAATCTATTCATGAGCGGTGAAAGTTTTAATGTAAACGTTTGAGTGTGTCTAACATAATGCGTCTTTCTTTAGAATCTAAATTTTTTGCCGAACGAAAGCAATGAGAAATTGTTGAGGTTACTCCGTACTGATCAATTCAAAAATGATACCGTATTTGCTCATATTGAGGTACAGAAATTCTCAGATCCAAACTCGGGTGAAACTTTAATCAACTCTTCACTTTGACTAACGAACCAATATTTTATTGCGTTTCAGCAAAACTTTAAAGAGGAGAAAAGGAAAGAGTCGGAATTTATAAGTCAATTAGTTACAGCTGTAGCTGAAAGTTGCATAGTAAATAAAGGTAATTGATGGAAAAAAGGGAAATCTTAGATTCAGGGTTTTTTTTTATTTTGCTTGAATAATTTAATCTTTGCTTTTAGACCCCGAGTCAGGTCCAGATTGTTGCCAGGAGAAATTAAAAGCGAGAAAGGATATATTACGTAAATATCTGGACAACAATAACGCGCTGGAACTCGAAGCGTTGTTTGCCCTACAGGATATATATTTGAAATACAATAAGCCGAAAAGTAGGTTTCCAGTTTTCTTTTCTAGCTCTTTCCTGTCCCAGTTCGATGCATTGTTGGATATAAACCCTAAACTTTCTTTTCAGCAATGCTGTCGAAATTTTTTGACACGCTTTACGATGAGGAAGTCATAACAGAAGAAGCATTTATGAATTGGAAACAGAACGAAGATCCAAGCAGACAAGAAGCCAAAGGGCCTGCGCTCCAAGCAACGTCTTCGTTTTTCGATTGGCTTCAGGCAGCAGCCGTCGAGGGCGGCGAGAAATAAACTAATTGCGAGCATTTGAATGCCTAAATTTGAAATGAATACGGACACGATGAATGACTGCTGCATTGGAAATGATTTGTAACCCTGAAGCGAAAAAGATTAATCAACAAGCAAAACAAACAAGTTAGAAATTTGTTTCGGCTAAATCCTGAGAACATGTTATGCCTGCAAGGACAAACTTTTTCAAAGTCTTTATTTATAGAATTTATTTTGGTCAAAATCTATCTAATCTCCTTTTTGGGAGGTGAAGACATAAAAGAATACTGTGAAATAATAAATATTAATAATTGCATTTGTGCTTAGCGTTTATTGGGAATGACTGTTTTTATGAACGAATATCACTCCATTATATAGAATGTCTTCCTAGTATTTCGTCCAATAACTGTTCCAGTTTCTGATTGGTTCCTTTCAAACCTTCTATGACTTTCCTCGACCAATCAAAGTACTCCTGTACCCGTTGTTCAGTCCAATTCACTGGAGTCGCTTTCTCCAGATCACGAAGATTGTACAGCTTGTCTGCAAGTTTTACTAATTTTGCTTTTGGACTGAAAGAGAAGAGAGGGGAAATTTAACAGAAAATAAAATATTGCATTTGTTTTTCGGTGGACATTTCACCTGGTGCTTGGAGCATGCTCAATTTGCAGTCTTTTTCTTTCCTGTTTTGGTAAGCTTTTGTCGTCGGTGACTTCGTCCACCAAATTCCGCACTTCGTCTCCAAATATTCCTTCAATTTCCTCGAACGTTGTGTCCGTATCTTCCACAGTGTCGTGTAATATGGCAGCCTTTGTATAAAAGTGAAAATGAATGTTAAACTTGCTCACTTATCCGTGAAATCATTTCCACATCTTCGAGATATTTTCTTTACGCCAGCCTCTTCATAAAATGTCTTATCTTACCGCCTTTCGGCTTTCATATGATTGGGCAGCTTTGTAAGCTTTTGATTGGCCAATTTCGGCATCAATATCACAAAATCAGCGGAATTTGAAACTATCTACCTCCGTACCTGCAAAACCGCTATATCAGTCACATCACCTTCTTTCCAGAGTATGTATGCAACTCCTATAGGATGGTTGATGTATGGAGTTGCCTGTGGATTGTTTCGACGTTGATTTTCGTGCTTAATGCAGGCAAAATTCGCCGCTTCTAATAGTTTGCCAGCAACTAAATTGTCGGCGGCCATTTTTGCATTCGAGAAATTCGAGAAACAGTACTTCCAGTGAACAAAAATTCCCTGATGAAAAATCTAAAAGTCCTTGGAGAGAATTGTAAAAGAATTGTGTGCCAAGCTTTTTAAATTAGTGAACGCACGTATTGCATATTTTGAAATGCATTATGGAACTGATTACAGTCTAGGTTAGCATATTCGTTGAAACTATTGAATCATTTAATCCACATAAGTGAAAATTTTTTGTTCGGAAAGTGCATAAGGTTATTGTAAGGAAAAATAGACTTCCGAAAGAATTCCGCATTTGGAATTTTCACGTTGTTGATGAATGTTGATTTCATTACATTCTCGACCAATCAGAATCGACTGTTTATTTCGGACACGGGACATGGCAACGCGAAGTAACAAAATGTCTGCCGTTGTGTACGAATTTGTAGCTTTTCAAACGTATTCTGAAGCAAAATGCTGAACCAGGAGAGTTATTTAGAGCGTGGAGATGGTCCTGCGCAGGCTATCCTTCGCGCCAATGCCGAGCAACAAGCCGTACGGAAAGCGATTGAAACCCAAGAAGAATTGCATAAAATTAACGAAAGAGTTTGTATTGTGAGTATTGAACAATTATTGTCCTACTAATGTTTAGTACTTTTTCGTGTTTCAATCATTATAAGCGTTTTGTTTGGGTAAGCAAATTCGAATGTTTTGCGATCGCAACACTTCACCCAACAGAAGTTGTACCAATTTAAAAGATGTCGTGATTTGATCAAATCATCAAAATGATACCAAACGTTTGTTTATACCGAAATATTTTGTGAAAGTCTGATCGCCGATCGTTTGACTAAACGTTTGACTAAAATATTAAACACCTGTAAAAAACACAAATCATCTCTGTCAGATAGTTTTATATTAATATTTTATAGTAGAGGTATAAAAATAAAAAATTAGCAAATGATTACGCACGTAAGCGATAAGTGACACATTCGACCAAAATATGGCAATGTGCAGAATATGGGGTAGATGGTCAAAGACAAATGATCAGGGTTCTTTATCAGACAAGTCATTTAAAATGGTGGTGCACTTTCATAAACTCACCTGGCATGGGGGCTTTCCTGACCCTTTCCTGACCAGGAATAAATGAATAAAGTAGGCATGTTGTTAACTTACCTACTGTTATTACAATGCAATAAATTTGTCCTTAGACATTAAGTGCTTATGAAATTGGAGAAGAAATTCAGGAGCAAAATCAGAATAGCATCAAGGATAAGAAAAATGCCTTTGTTAAACAAGACACAGAACTGGAATTTGTTGATGACATGGTAGCTTGACTTTTCTTATGCACATTGGTGTATCAGACCCAGATATAGTACAACTGTTAAAAAGAAATATTCTTCTTCATTAATGGTTGTGGTTATTTTATTTTATAAGGCAACACTTCACCTGATATTATCAGATCCAATTGCGAAGAGGAAGGTAGGAGATTTTCAGATTTCCTTAAGAAAAGATGTAGTTACAATGTACTTGTACAAATTGACATCATGAGTTGTTTGAGCAATATTTGAACTGCATGTTCAGCTGTTCATTTGAACAGCTGTTTGAACTGCATGCAACTTAATTAAATTTATTTTATCTGTTATGTAACTTATTGCACCTCATTATTCATTTACCTTTGCAGTATCAACAAAAAGTCACAATATTTGTTGTTGGTTATGAGAACTTGTGTAGTCATCGTAATAAGGTTAGTTGGTCAATATTAAATAGACTATAACATATATGTGATGAGAGTTGCTATGAGAGGATATTGAAGTCTTGTACCATCTTTTTTTTATAGTTACTGTTGCAACTACAGCAAGTAAGTAAAATATTCACTGTATGTGTGACAGTGGGTGACAATAGGTGACAGTTGGTGACAGTCAGTGACATTGGGTGACAGTCAGTGACACTGGGTAACAGTCAGTGCCAGTGGGTGACAATAGGTGACAGTCGGTGTGTGTCAGTGACAGTGGGTGCCAGTGGGCGACATTAGGTGACAGTCAGTGACAGTAACACTGGTGACAGTTGAGAAAAGCAAACATATCATGTTTCAAACTTTGTATCATTTGTAATAATTTATTTTGCAGTTTTTTACCCAAAATGCAGCAAGTGATGATTCATTCACCCCCAGTGTTCCTGAGTTTGACTTTGACGAAGTTGAGAATAATGTTAGGTATTGTCCATTAAATTCATAAACTCCTCGCAAGTTTGTAAGTTTCGGAAAAGATTTTTTCCCAAACAACGTGTGCGCTAATATTCCATTAAGAAACATAGGTATGCGCTAAAATTTAAATCTAATCTCATACACGCGTAAAAGCATGGAGATATTTGAATCTTTCTGTCTCCAGACGACCAGACCTAACTTAAGTCTACCCGTGAAAAAGCTGTATGCGCAGATTCTTCTGTGCGCAAGATTTCACGAGCTTTTTTCACGTTATTATAAAACTTTTCCTATTCAGTTGTTGCGCATAAAAGCTACAAAAAGTTGAATTCTTGCACCGTCTTTTTCGCAGAAATAAAAATCGCTCGAAAAAAATATGTTGGAGTAATTTCTAAAGATCTGCATTTCGATTTAGAGAGGCGTTGGATAAAGCTGAAAAAACAACTGAACGTCTGGCGACCATTTCCAAAGATGTTTTAAAGGTTTTTGAAATGGTCAACCCAAAGGATCATAAAAGGTACGTCTGTGCAATAACATCCCCGTAAATTTGGCGAAAAGAATGCTTTTGGAAGATGTTTTTATATCACAGGGAATTGGGGATAGCGGTGTTGATAGTTATTCATTTTAACGCAGTTTTATTTAGTTGATATTTAGTTGATATTGGGACTACAGTGTTGGGACAATCTCTCTCATTTCACTTATTTATTTTCGTTCATTTATTTTTTTGCCTTCTTACCCTATTTCAATGTGTCAAGTCTTGTTCCCATGTGTCGTCGACAGTTGACTGTGTATAATCGATTGTTTAATAATCACAGTGATCTTAGAGTCGTCATGTTTACTTCACTGAAATATTGCATGATCTAAACCAGGCCTAGTGAGTAATGTTGGTTTATAAAGAGGCGACATATAATATGTATAACTGTCTTTATGCATGGCGCACGTTTTATTCGGTAGATTAAAATGCATACTTCAAATTTGCATAATTTTATTAATGACTGATAAATTGGGACGTAAAATTTACCAAATTACTTCGCAAGACAATACACATATTTATGACTATTACTAATTCTGTTGACGGCGGGCGCTTCACACAAAGTATAAAGTATCATCTTACATTGTCGGTTGCTAAGCACAGCAGAAGTATTAAACAGCTTGATTTTCAAATACATATAACACAACGATCCTACATTCTTGTCTACTCTGCCTCCTTTTCTGAGTTTTACACGAACTTGTAAAGCCGTCGTCTACGCACGTCGCTCATTACTCGCCCTCGATATTGGAAGGTAAACATTCATTTTGATTAATCAGTTTTGTTTGTATCATAACTATGTTTGTATATATTCTATATTATATACCCGATTGTATTTAGGGTAAAAAAATAATAATTAATCTGCTAGACGGATATAGATAACGTGTATTATTTTAGCGTTTAAAACAGTACCGCGAATCTCATATTTGAAATCCTGCGTAGACCGAACAGGAAGGTTCGAGTGCCTGAAGTGACGGTTGAGCACCAAATTACTGAATTCAGTGAATTGTCAGTTCTAACTTCATATATTTCTTTTGACTCAATGTATACATCGCTATACTATATGTATGTATGAGGTCAGGTTTATTTTCAAATCTGATGTACTTATAAAGATATTGGTCAAAGATAAGAAACGATCGCTAACTCACGCGGGCCGATAGCTCAGGAGTAATGCATGGATAACCATTTCTGTTGGCTTTGAAGTCTACCACTAAATTGACAGTAAAATTTTGCTGGTTTTACCAGATTCATGGACTGTCGTACCCATTTTTGTAATTGCTATTTATTCAATGATTGGTATTTTTAGTTTTATCTGTTGTACATCCGTGAAGTGTATTTAGTGGATTGGATATCAGTTGACACACTGTCTCGCCTCGTGTGCATTTTCATATGGTCTGGTTTTCATTATCGTATATTAGATTTGTACTATAAGATGTCCAGCAATAAACAACAGTGGGCTGTTCTTCGTCAAATATAGACAACGGATTATTGAGGGTTGTACAACGAAGTATGATGATTAAAACTGGAGTTATATGGACGAAAGTGTTCCAAGAACTATTAGCGCGTTGCTATCGCCGTAAACTTGACAAGTAGAACCGAGCGTGTTCTCCAGGCTGTCCTAGCTCTGAGCTTACTCTCAAAACATTTCTATTTCAGGGGCAAGAAGAAATTGGAAAAGGCTTTATTTCAATCGCAGCAAGATGTTATGCACCTTACTGAAAAACTGGTCGGGGTTCAGTCAGGTATATTTCGTAATTATGCATCGCTGTACTTGCACCTTTGCGGCGAAAAATTAGCTTTAGCTTGCTGTACAGAAAAGCGTGGTATTATATATAAAAAGGCGATTTTTTTCTGCATGGAATAGATCTCGAAGATGCCAAAACGAATCTGACAAGTTTAACGAAACAAATTGAAGTGAAAGAAGCTGATATTGATAGGTATGAATCACGGAAGATACCCGTTTTTCGCCACACAAGATTATCAATATTATATTTAGTTTCATTCTGATTTGTTTTGCAGGCTAAAAGGACAAGTGAACGTTAATAAAGTAAGTGGAAGAAATAGCTTGGTAGAGCAGGATATAGGTACAGTTCTTGAGTTTTTCTTATGATATTTTCAAGGCTTTTGAAAAAGAATGTAGTGATCTAAGAAAAGGATTGCAGGCAAAGGAACAACAACTCCAGACATACAGAAGTGTAAGTATAAAGACATTTTACAATTTACACTGCGGTTGTAAGGAATGAGTGTTTTGTATCCTTCTAGTTATACAGTAAACGGGGTCCCTTCCCTTCTCCTTTTGGCTTCAAAGCTTAGGTCTTATTTCGTCTTTTTATATATACTACAGGAATTGGATCAAATGGAGCTGTCACATTCTCAAGCTGAAGTCAAATATGATGAATACGTAGAGATGTGCAGGAATTTGAAGGTTGAAAATCAACATCTGAAGGATGATATCGAAGCGCGTTCACAAGAACAGGAAAAGACGATTATTGAGATCAGAAAAGGTAAACCCTGGATTGTGAAGACTACGTCGAGATTTCCATGGAATATTGTAGGCATATAACTGCACGTAACAAGTATGTTAATACACCATTGCCAATTATTAAAGATCTGGAAGCCAAACATGACAAGGAGATGAATGAGTTAAAAGATAGTCAAGAAAAGGAAATCACACAGTTAAAAGAGATTCACGAGGATGAAGTACTCGGGCTCAAAGAAAAACTGGACGCGGTGAGATTTGATGTATTTTTTTACTCCGCAAATCGCCCGTGTGAACTTACACAGTTGCCCACGCGAGGATTTTGATCATGCAAAATACACGGCAGATAAGAAAACGTTGTTTGGCAACCGCTAACAACAGGTTTTTAGAGTTCGCTTGTCCACATACGAATCTCTGATAATCTGATCGTTTGTTTTGATATATCATTCAGATAAGAAGACGTTCTTTGGCAACGGCAACGACAAGCGCCCCCGCTCTACTGCCCGAAAGCCGCGATTCTGCAAGGTTTTCAACTGATTCGGAACTTGTTGCCTCCAGAGCATTGAGTACATGGAAGTCCTCAGCCAGGACGTCGAGAACAATAGTTGAAGTCAAGGTATAAGCCAGTATATTTCTTCACATGTAATGTTAAATAACGGTGTGTCATTTGTGGATAAGTTTGGATGTGCACGGATCTCAATATCCCGCGTTCAAAAGCTGTTTAGACGCTCCACACTTTAAAGCGATCTCATTTTTGTATTTACACAATAAAAAGGGGCGGCCTTCATCAAGTTAATCAATTTACGACAGAAGTTAGAAGCTAACTCAGTATAAATCTCTGATCTTGTGAAAAGGGCGTCCGGGATATAAAAAAGCCTGACGAAAATGTTTTAAAAAACTTCGAAGACGACGCCGAAGTGCACCTGGCGTAAACAATGAATTGTATTCATTTTTTAGACTTCCGAAAGTGGCCGTCTCGATACGGCCTCCTCCGAATGGTCTGACACGAAGGGAAAAGACTCGGTGTTAGAGCGATCAAGCAGTATATTTGTCTCAATGAGTGACACGCCTGTTCCTCAGACACCAAAGACCGCTGAGACACTCAGACCGAGTAAGTGTACTGAAATATCGTGCATTACCTAAACTGAACATGAGTTGAAATGAGATGAATAAATATTGATGTTGTCTTCAACTTTCTTGTCTTCACAGGCGGTTCTTCTCGGTCCAGGGACACAAGTCCGTTGCGCAATACAACCGAAAGCTCGACACAGACCGATGACGTCATTGGTGAACGATCTGAAGTGACGTCACGACATGACCTGCTGGAGATTGAACGAGAAATGGTGAGTTCTTGCTAAAATACTAACTGCTGTCTATAGTACAGCGCAACGAACTGCATACAGGATGCCTTTTTTACCGCAAGAACTTACTCGCAATCTTCATTAGTTTCGCTACCAAACAGACACAGCTAATGGAAAAAGACAACGAAAATACACATGAACAACAGGACTCTATCTAGCTGTTAATTCTCGCTGGATTCCATGTTTTTCGGTCACCTGCTATTCTCACATTAATGCAACGGAAAATTGCCATGCATGTTGTTAGTATAGCCGCATATCCTAGAGATAAAGTCAGGATAATTGCGCCTAATATGTGTGTGTGAATAATATAATCTCACATTGTAAATATTTTATAAATATTGTAAATATTTTTTGCTATTTTATAGGTCAAAACGCCAACGGATGAATTGCCTCAAAAAATGGATGAATACAGGAATAAAGTATGTTTAATGTTTTAAACCGAGAGAGTTTTTGTCTGATGTTTTACTCACTAATACTTTTGTTTTTCCGAAAAGTTTGCCGAAATTGAGCAACAATTACAAGACGAGGTTTTCCAATGGAAGTTAAAGGTAAGACTTTATTTTTCTACACGTACGATGCAACATGACGATGGATTATAAAGGTTATATAAGCTCGCCCTTGGGCTTGATAATATTCAATTGATTCAACGATCTACTTGCATGCAGTTGCTCTCAAGCGATTCCTTTCTTAAGCGAATATCTGTTTTTTAGTTCAATACGAAGGCCCAAGCTTTAAACGAGCTGATGTTGACACAAGAGAACCAGTTAAAGGTACATAAGCCTTTAATATAGACAGGTTTCTATGTGTACACATGTATATATGCTAAATAATTATAATATAAATCATATGATTCCAAAATTTCCTTCGTTGGTTCAGGAGAGAGACGAATTAATGGAGCAGCTCTCAACTGCCCAGGAACAAAAGGTAAATTTTGAGGTTTTTCCTCAGCAAGCTACAGTAGGTTAGGATTTTTTTATTTTCATTTTAACAAAGATTTTCTGTGTAATGTTTTCAGGCTGCCGCTGAAGAAGAGGCAGAAAAGGCCATTTTACAATTGGTATGAACATTTCACAATTGGTCATATATTTTTTGTTTGATACTATATTATATTTTCCGTTTTTAAACGAGCATTGCTATTTTTCTAGGAGGAATTGAGAGCGGAGAAGGAGGGTAGTTCACATGTAAGTACAATGCCCTAGTCTTTTGACCCAATCTAGCACGAAAAAGGCACTTATCTGGTAATCGTATCCGATGTTTACTGTATGAATTACTAATCTTGATCAGGTGGATGAAGACGACGTCCGCAGCAATCTCGAAGCAGTTCAGACTGAGGACAAAGAAACTGCCACAAGTGCTTCGCTGTATCGTATGCAGAATATTATGGATGCTGAGAAAACACCACAGGTTCATAACAAATCACGATTATTAGATTGGATTTATTTTGGAAACACAATCATCTCTCAAATCGAGTTAATTTCTCTTCATAAAACACTAAAAGTGGACCGTTATTATGCATAACTTTATCGTCCCAATTTTTAGACCTCTGTTGGTATCCAATGTACTAGCGCCCAGGTTTCCCGCAAGCCTAGCATGAGAAGCCCGCAGTACAGTGATGTAGCGGATGAACAGGAAATGCTGCTGTTTGGTGGCCTAAACGCTTCGGACAGCGGTTTTGGCGGGAGCAGTAATGTATTACATCCAGATGACGTGGGAACTCTCCAGGTAATAAGTTTATCAGTAATAAATATCGATTATTTGAATTTTGCCTTACAACAGGAACTAGCAGGTATATATTGAAAAGGAACTTAGTTTAGTTATTCCCTCCAGCTACTGTAATTCCGGTCGATAGGTTGTTTCTAGGAAACGTGATATCTGACAGACTAACATTTTAAAAAGTTCTATCAATAAATATAGAAAGGCTGGCTCTCTCTTGTGTGGGCATGAGCCATACCCGGGCAAGTTTATTTATATCACGTTCCTTCTATATCATTGCTTTCCCCCTCCCTAGAATGAGGTGGATCCATCCAAGTTCAGGTTTCACCCTCGTTCACCCTCGTCAGTTGCAAGCAGTGGTCGAGTGCGCTCCAGATTGGTCCGTTCAGCATTGCGTGACCACCGGGTTATCGTGGAAACGGTGCGAACGTACGAAATGATCACCCAGTTTAAAATGGATATCACTATTTGGTTGCAAGAACACGGTTTGGGACATAAGTCCAAATTGCTGACCGCTATTCCTGATTTAACACTGGATAAGGTGAGTTGATACACAGCTGCAAGAATAGCAATACCATATCATTCTGTCGGTCCAACAACGGTTGATTTAAAACCGTCGACTATCGTAGGTAATCTGTATGCTTGTGAAAGTGAAAAATTCTATGATTTTCTCCAACAGGAGGATGAGTTGGATGTTCTGAGTAATATGTCTGCTATTCGTGATACAACGCAACAGGTAGGCTGTCACAAGCTTGAATATTGTTCTGTTATATTATTTAATATTTCATGATAAATTAATCCAGTTCAATCTCGAGTCAACAGTTATACGAGTAGGTAATACAAGATGAAGCAACGTTACCAAGGTCTTTTATTCACTAGATACTGGACGCCTTGTGGCAAACGACCAAAGATGATTATTCTTGGTCACAACATGACCTCGTTGATGGCAACGACAAAGAAGAGGAAGGCGGGGAAGATGTAGTACATCACCGTGATGTTGGGATAGTAATGGATACTGAAAACGATTTTGCATTGCCTACGTCAGAGGTTGCTGAGCAAGATGGAAATGTCGATGACAAAGACCAGAATGACCAATCACAGAACCGCGATTTAAGAGGTAAAATGTTAATTATTAATCGCTTCCTAGCATCAATCGAAATGGGAAAAATGCGTTGAAAATAGCAGAAAAGACGCCAGCGGATGAGCACAAAAGAATGCGATATATTAAGTTAATGGCGAGCATCCGTTTAGTGACCGGATCGAGCTCTTTATCTTGGCACTTCGACTTTGCTGCGGATTTTAGAGATCCAAATATTACCCCTGTCATCTTCTCTTCTTGCTGTGTTTCACTATACTCGATCTTCTGCGATGTCTCATTGCGTTATTAAATAAGGTTTGCATTCAAGCGACACATGAATAATAATAAATGGCAATTGTCTGGGTATTTTTGGCATGTTTGATTGTTTGACTCCACATGACCACATCACACAGCTTTTAGTCCATATTATAGTTATTGAGTATTTTTTTCCTTGTCTCTTTTCTACATTACATTACAATTAAGTCATTGTTTCATAGACTTAGTGGCTGTGACTGTCGTATTAAGTAAGATGCCTGTATATATCAGTCAGTCATTTCATCAGTGGGCATGTCGCATTATAAAGTAAAAAGCAAATTCCGAAAAGACAAGACTTGAGAATTAATATTTGAATGGGAGTTCACACAGGTTGAAACTGTAAATTTTCGACTTTATGACAAAGCCATCTTCACACAGAATGAAATACAATACTTAACAACACACACACATATACATATATACAACACAGAGAGAAAGCATCAATCTATCATGAAGGCGGAAGCCCAGTTAATCTAAGCAAAGCGAAACCTGAGTGTAAACGTAGCCGAGTATAAAAGTGAATTTCTGATATATTTACAACAATGCTTATATAATAAATAGATATAAAGGAAAGACCAGACCTGTCGACCTGCTTTTTACTTTACCTTTTTAAATTGTCGGCTGGTCGTGGTTTTTAAGTCGCGCGTTATTTAACACGTCTAATTCACACTGGGGGGCGAAGAGCTCTTTTCAAAATTTTTGGAATGCATCTTTTGATGGCGATTTTCAAATTATAACTTAAACTACAAAAACTACAAAATACAATGTTTCTTTTACAGTTTAAAAACCTTTTTATTTCCAATTAACCCAAAAGTGCGAATTACAGGATTTGTTATACGGTTCGGCTATATACTGATTTTGCAATCTTTTAATTACCAAAAACTACGAATTACAAGATTTGTTTCTAAAGAGTTAGTGTTTATATTGTATGGAGAATACACGTTACTTATACTATGAAACTGATGTGCTCTGTTACAACTAAACACAGAATTATCAGTTGTCCTCAAGAATACGGCTCACTGCTGAAACTACCCACTTGTCTATTGTGTCTTGTGGTATTTGTATGAAGTCGTCATTTAAATCGCGAAGCATCTTTCTTACAAACGAAAAACAATTATGAGTATTTGTTGTCGGCGCAAGACTCACTCCTAGCCTACTGTCGCCCAATATGTTAAATTGGGGAGGATCATCTTGTTGCTTTTGGACATTTTGTAGCAGTAGTTTAGCGGTGGGTTTTCGGATTGCCCAAGCGCGATGTTGAATACGGTCGCCTTTCCTTATTCTCAACATTTTTTTTTCACTTTGAAACAGTAGCCCTCCATTTGAACGAAGAACCTCATCCGACTTGTGATAATCAATTCTTACTTTACCCTGTATTATACCTTGGTAAAGTAAATTCATTGCGTCGTTTGCAACAAAGTCAATGAACCATATCATCGACTTGTTGCCGGCTTTTCCTTCGAGAACGAGAAATGCGTGATGGGCATGAGAAGTGTCTGGTAGTCTCAACAACGAAACAACCCAATATTCATCTGTGGTAACTCGGGTCTGGTCAACTTCGCTGCGTTGCGGAGCCTCACTTGCGCCTTTACATAGTTTATTTTTTATTTTTTTTAACCAGCCAACGTCAAAACTATAAATGTTCTCTAGTTGACTCAGGTTGCCATTCAAGTCCACGTCAAGATTTTGGGCCGCTTCTTTCGCCTCGTGCACAGCTTTCGGCAGTGCTTTGAACCAAGGATTCTCTGTACCTTTTACAAGAATTCTGTAGCATTCGTCAAATTTTCCAGCTGCACGATACAAATGCACAAGGCGTTGTGACTTGTCTTCACTCATACACCTTTCGGTCGTATGGATTTGTTCCAAAATAAATTTCTTCTTCAGCTTACCCTCGCTTTGTACTTGGTCCGGTAAATTTGGCAAATGAATATTGAGTTTGGAAGCTAATCCTCGGTACTTCAGATATGCGGCTGTTTCACTTTCGTACTCACGAAACGACTGTGTAGTTTCGTCATCGATAATTCTCTGCAAATCGTTTCTAGTACAACCAAGCTTGTAAACATCTTCAATTTCCGTGTTCTTTTGATTGCTTGATGTTACCTTTGTTGTTGCTATTCCCCTGGTTGTAAAGTTAAGCGGCTTTCCAAGGAATCTTGTCGTCAGTATAGAAGGTATAATTCTTGGAGAAGAAGCTCTCAACAATTTACAAGTCAACATCGCGATGGTCAAAGCAAAAATAACGTATTTTAAAGCATCCTACTGTTTTTTCTTACCAGTTTTCCGAGGCATGTTGTTATTGGCCGCATATGTTTTACGTTTCCCTTTTTCTTATTGGATGAAATCATACAGGCGTATGATAATAATTATATTTATATATCCTTGTGAACGCATTTTCTGTGACACCCGCTGTATCATCATTCATCATATACGAAATGTAAGTAATGATGAGTCTCGTCTACCTACAGAAAAGCCAGTAGATGGTCAATTTATTGTAAAACATAAAACATTGTCAGATAATACCAGTAAATGATCACACGAAATTATTATCTGGCTCTTCGGGAAGACATCACTGGAATAAATTCCCGGAAGTCAATGCTGAAATTCCGAGAGGACGCTATATATAGACTATAGATGAGACCTTGATTAATTACAATAATGAAAACAAAACAATTTAATGAGAACTGAATTATAGGCGTAAGGTCTCCTGCTAAGCAAACCTTTCGTATACGTGAACAGAAATTGAATTATGTCAAACACACGTAACTACACAAAATATTTTAAACGTTTGTTGAATTACTATGTGAGATATGTATGCATGGTCTTCCAGCTTATGCCTTATGGGCTTAATTCGCTTTGTGCATTAACGATTTCAATTATTGCATCACAGCATGCGGGATTAATCATATTTTGGCCCCCGCATCTTGTTCAAAATATTACTAAAATTCTTTCTTTGGCAAAATATCTCTCCGCAAATTATAACTGTTGAATAACAAGGAAATTCGATGAATCAGCTCTCATAAAAAAGCCTTCATTGAGCCAGATTTATATTTTCTATGCAGTGCAAAGGATCACATATTTCAATGGTTTAGGCACTTCATTATTGTCTTCTGACCTTTTCACTAGATCGTTCAGTTCAGACTTCTCGACGTCGCGCGCCTCGCCCCACCCCAACCACGCCCAAAGGCTACACACGCTTGCTTCACGAGTACAACAACCTCCAGGAGGAATATAACACGCTGACTCAGCAAATACAAGACAACGTGAAATCCTATCAAGAACAGATCAGCGAGAATGCGACAGTTATGAATGAGATGCAAGAGACGATAAATGGCCTTAGATCACAGATGATCGATGGAAATGCCGGTGGGAGAATTTCCCCTCAGGTAGGAGATTTCTCTTCCCCCAAATATTTCCTTGTGGCTAAAACTAATCTAACTTCCACTTATGATATATTTATATTTCATCTAGCCGTTGATTTCGTCACTAATGTTCACTCGTTTGGACGCTGAGCGGAATGTGAAGTCTATGAAACGAGCAGTGCTAACACAACGTTTGTCTCAGAATTCGTATAATTCTGTTATTCAAGAAATGGATCAATACGTCAGTTTACCAGGTCGACGCTTGGCGGAACTGGTCAAAAGATACAGACATCATTGTACAATGAAGGATGTGGGTAGGTATCAGTAGGATATAGAGAGGTATCGCAATATTTTGAAAGGTTTAAAGATATCGCAAGGTAAATAATACCCTCAAATTTAGGCATTCAGTATTTTACAGTAATTTATTCAAGAGTGGGCAAAGTGATCTTCTAAGCATTAGATATGTAAAATTCTCTTGGGGTCGGGCATAATAGAAGTACAAGAAATAATAGGGTATATTTAGAAAGAACAAAGCATTGCTCTTTTACCTACTAATTTCTACAGCATTTATAGAGAGCAATGGTGTCTACAATACCAATACCATAAGTCTATAACAACTTCTCTTTTTACTCTAGAGGAAAATTTGAACCCGGTGCGCATGACCAGTGCAGAGGTTTATAATCTTCAGGAAAGAATGGAATATTTGCAGAGAAAACGAGCGTTGAAATGGAGCGAGAAGATGGCAGAGTTAGGCAGACAAAGAAGTGAACTTGGAGATAAAATAAGTTCAAGTTTGAAAGAGATCGAGGAGAGTTCTGGAATATTTCTCATCAAACCTGTGTATTCATATGTGTCCAAGTATGTTTGTTATTATGGCTAAGGTTTATGTCTTCAGGTTTGAAGATTATTCAGATGTTTTCAACAAGTTTATAAAATCGAATTTTAGGCCTTCTGCAGTAGAAAAATCCTCACATCCAGTCATTTGCAAGAAGAGAGCTCCTCGGTCACCAGAAGTGTCCTCAAGCAAACCAAGTTACCCCCTAGAGACCACACGTACCCCTGGACAGAGCATTGCCCGGCCAATGTGGATTGTAAGTGATATAATTGTGTTTAAGAACAGACACTGTTGCAGATTACACTGTAGCTGTAATAGTATAGATACTGAGTAAGCTAGAAAACTGATTGTGTCTCACATAAGCATCGATGTTTTCTAGTCAACGGACTCCCATGTATCGGACAGTGGAACACTTTTTGATGACAATCCTATGCCAAGACTTTTAGCGATGGATGTGAACCGCTTCACTCTCAGTAAAAATCTAATAAGGTAATCTGAAGACCAACTGTTTGAAAAGTGTTATGTCTTTGGTTCTATTCTTACATTTCTTTACCCATTCGTAGCGGTGCTATTGACGTGAAATCAGGCACGGGGGGTGTTCGACAATATGTGACAGTTGAAAGACCAATTGGATCCTCAAAGCCTGTCCAAAACAACAGTAAGTTTTCTGTTCTCCAGAGCATTGTTATAATTTAATTGTAGATCTACATAAGTGATGCATCATGTTGAATTTAAATGATTAAGTTGTGCTTTCTCGTTCGTGATACATGTTCGAGTGTCTTGAGATAAAATGTCACTGATATGTACTTCTAGTTTAATTTTATTTCAATCTGAGTGGGATTTCAGAATGAAATACAATCCAAAACCTATAGCGTATCGCTTACCGCACTTCTAGGGGCAACAAAGGTCCCAACACCATCACGTCACATGTTTCCTGAGGACAGCCGCGCCTCGTCTCCAGGCTCATTCACCCCTTATCCCCCATTACCACCCATTAGCCTTCCACACTCACATGTATCATCAGCCACTTCTGCTACAAACCAATCAGATTCATCTCTATCCGTGGGATTATTTAATTAAAATTCTGCTCGATGATAATTTCACTTTGAACGGCTAAACCGAGGCAGAGAATCGCTCGTCGTTTTATTTAAAATTCTGCAGACGTATACACGTTGTGAATTAAGTTATAATGTTAAATAATGTGGCATAAATTTTAATCACTGTATCGACGTCTTGCCGAGTTCCTGGCGTGATGCAAAATATTTTTAAATCATCAAATGGATGTAAAAACTATGTAAACTAACTTATTTCATTGTAAATACACTTGTATGGTATAGTTTTGTAAATAGGCACAAAATTATATATATTTTCATATATACATCACTTTCAAAAATACAGTCAAATACAACAGCAGATAGTTTTTCTAATCGTGGTTGGTTTATATCCAGTTCCTAGAGTCGATCATGTGCTACTTTTTTACTCGAGGTGGAACCAAGAATGAGTTTCTTTAATACAGTGGAATTTACT
The DNA here is from genome assembly GCF_004324835.1 of Dendronephthya gigantea. Classification (NCBI taxonomy): domain Eukaryota; kingdom Metazoa; phylum Cnidaria; class Anthozoa; order Malacalcyonacea; family Nephtheidae; genus Dendronephthya; species Dendronephthya gigantea. The sequence goes on from NW_021163020.1 coordinate 1,805,049, forward strand.
ACGAACACAGCTCGTATAACTCACAAAATAATCTGCCCTTTCATATAGGGTGTATGGTCTCTAAAATCCGTATAATGCGTTCCGATAATAGCAACCTGAACATTCCTTAGTTTGTCTTCATCGCTCTCAAAAACATCGTCTTCTCCGTCTTGTCCTTTGCAAGTCAGAATACACAGGCGATACACAAGAAGAGCCAATGATATGGCATTCTTTACCGTGTAGAATATGTGCATCTCGCTATCCACGGAATACTGTACGGTGCAGTAGAGTCTGAAGACCAGAAATGGTCCGTCCATCATTAGAATTCCCGTAAGAATTCCATAAATATCCCCGTGTAAATCAAATTCACGTTTCTCGGACTCGGAGAAGACTTCTTTTACCGCTTTTAGCCTCGTTCGCTCCGTTAGTTTCTCAGTTCGTCCCCGCGGCAAACTTTCGCTATCCTTTCGCCATTTTTCTTCCAATTTCTTTATATATGCTTCTTTACCCAACCCATTCCCACTTGTGCTCTGGTGGATTTCCTCCAAAGGGCTGACCTGGAACAGAGTAAACGTGCACTCCTGTAAATAAACCACTAGTTTTCATCGCCTGTACCTCCTACATAGCATCAATCTTTTACAGGAGTAAACATTCAAAGCTATTCGCCTTCCTACCTTGCTTGTCCGTTGTTTTGAGGCTTCTTTTTTACTGTTGGTGGTTGCCGTGGTGACCAAACAAAACGATAGCAAACACCAAGAGAAAACAAACAGTGTTGCTATGGTAATGGATTGTCGATACATGAGATTTTCCTCCTCAAAAAGGTTGAAAACTTCCAGTATATCTGCCGCAATACCGACGTAGCCAATCAGCAACGCGGATAGCTGCTCACGTGTCATTGCGCCTCGTGGTAAGAGCCAGCGGCCCATAATAATACCAATGGTCAATCCGAGTGCACCAACTTTTTCAGCTATTGTCTCTTTTGATATGTTGGCCCATATGTTCTGGAAATGCAATGTAAAATCAGGCCCTATCCTATCGGTGTGTCCATGGGGAGGGGTTTGGAGTATGTACCAGTAAAGGTCCCTTTGTAAAGATCGATTTAAACTAATTTTTGTATCCCATAAGGTTTGTAAGCCAGAAAGTTTCGTTTTTGTATCCATCATTGTAATGTCAAAATGATTGACCTGAAACGATTTTTCTCTTTGGTTGTGTATTTGAAGTTACCTTACCTTGTCTTCGCTTGTGTTTAATATAGTGCTGTTGGCACTGGCTTTTTGCATCATCTGCAGCTCTCTGTCTCTGTATCTTTCATGATAAAGGTCCATTTCCATTGTCCATACTGACGGTAACACACTCATGATGTATAGGAAACAACTTGGCGAAAAACTAGACAAACACATGTGATCGTAATGCAGTTAAATCGTTTACCCTTCTGGGGCCGGTTGTACGAATGCCAGATATGCATGGTCCCAGTTTGACAACGTAAATATGGCTGTCGTATCTTCGCTCTCATGATGGGGTGTACAAAGGATTGAATCAGAAAAAACTGAACAGATTCCTTCGGGAGTATCATCGGTATACTTACTATTTGTATTCTTCTCCTCGCCGGACAAGGATCGTGTACGCACTTTCTATGAATAGCAAAAACAGAAAGAATACAGGCCACCATTGTCCTGCATCGTCCTTGTTCTTGACAACCAAAAATATCGCAAAAAATCCATGAACGACAAACAATATTCGCGTCAGAGTTGCAGAAACAAGACTCGGAACACCGTTGATCGTCTTAAGATAACTAGACCACTCCATCTCTACATAATAGATCAGATCTGGGGACTATACTCTAAACTGTAGCTTTCTAACACTTTTCAGTATTGTTTTGCTGTTGGTAACCAAAACGTCGTATATTGGTGGATCAAAAATATTCGGGAATCAATAATTGTGTGTTCTTACAATGAAATATAGATTAAGTTGACTTATTAGTTTTTAATTACCTCGAAGATTAACGATAATTCGTGGGTGATTGCTCATTTGTACGCATGCACGGTTTATTTGAAGCTTTCTTGCTATTTTCAATTCGCAATTCTAGCACTTGCATGTAACGCGATAATTCCTGGCCCACAGTAGACTGTTTAAAGCGAAAATACCTAGCAAAATGTAACGGTAAAGTTAATAAAAGACTTGTGTCTCATCTAACTGGGCTAAAACCTCGAAAGAAGGACACAAGACATGCAGACAGTCAATAAGTCTTGGCGCGGTTAACTGTAGTGTTTAATTTTAGTGTTTTGTATGAAATAGTATTAGATTGAACAGCTCTTCTCAATGAGAACGTCTTTATAATCAGTGTATAATAAATATTACTAATATTGGCAAAAGCCTCTCACGGAAATCGTGTGAAATGCATATAATATTTTATTGTACTCTACGGAACCGATATCGCTTTTTAAATTACGGATTAATTATGATACTAGGAGTACCCAAAGAATGCTCTTTCAAGACTTTGAACGCAATTATAATAATTAATCAAAATGATCCCTTGTTGAAAATATAGTTTTGACTATAGGCACTTGTTAACTACAAGGAGATATGCACACCAAATGAGTTATTTTCTAGAGAAGAATTATGAAGAATTTATTCTTCTGAACTTTTTCAAATTTGACTTTAAATAAGAATATTTAATTTTATTTAGCACGATTTTTTTTTCAATGATTTAGAATTAAATTTCATCTTCTTGCCTGTTGAAATGAATTCTTCTAGCCTTTTTTCTGTTATTTTTAACGCTTGTTCGAGTTGATATCACGCAGAATTCGTGTTTATATTTCGATATTCGACCATGTTTTTGAAAGAGCTTAACTCGTCCTGTCTACTTCATTATATCGTATCCGCTCTACGATGACAGCTGTGAAATTCGTGGCTTTAATGGTTCAAACACGGAGATTAACACTTTTTACTTAGTTTTTAAGCGAGTCTTTGCTGTCAAAGTAAAGTTCAAACGCAATGATGAACACTGTATTCTGGCTAGTTTTTATTTTTAGTTCTCTTTCCGTCGCTAAATCAACTTTGATTTCAAATGCTACGGTATTTACGGGCGAAATTCTGAAAACAAATGAAGATGACACTGTATTGGTGCGAGTTTTTAAAAGGCTGTTCGAGCAAGAAGCTGTTAAGATTCCGTCAATCGTATCTCTGCAAAATTCAGAAAAAGACGAATCGTTGAATGCGGCAAAAGGAGTGTACATATTTTATGCTGTTCCATTGGACAACAACAAGTTTGAACTTCTTCATTACTGGGGTGTCAAGAAGGAGGACTTTGACGGAATCTCGCCAAGCAGCTTAGAAGGTAGGATGGATTTTAGGAATCGTATTTGGGCAAATTAGGGACTCCTCAGTAGAAAAAACTTTGAAGGTCACCTTCTCCCCTTTTTTCGCCCTATGCAAATTCTTGGAATGTTTAATATTTTGATCTGTATTGATTTCAAATGAAGAGTATTCAAACTTATATTCAGGCAACGCTAATGTCGATAACTTGCCATTAAACTGTCAAATCCTTTTCAATTATGCTTTTTTAAAACTTTTGTCGGAATGTTTCCATATTATGTAGTTCTTATTCTGTTTACTGTACGATATCATCAACTTGGTGAAATGAATGATATTCATACGCATTTAGTGTACAAAGGTCACCGCTATAAAGTAAACTAGGGTCATTTAAAAACTGAATAGAAACAGGTGCACCATCCTCCCAGCTATATTTCAGATACTTTCGCTTAGATATAGTAAAATCAGGAAAATAGATAGTGTCAGCAAGTTTGTATTATGGAAAAGCCCGGCGCATCTTCTCTTTAGAAATCCAACAGCATTCCCATCATCGCTTGCGACGATCAGTAGACGTGTGTAGTCGTACACTACAGTGCCGTTATGGTGGGAAATGCGGGCAGTTATCAACTGGAAAAGCCACCTGCTTTTGTCCAATCAAATGCAGTAAGAAAGATAATGCTCCTGTGTGTGGTAAAGATCGTGTCACGTACCATAACCTTTGTACGGTACAGCGATATTCCTGCATAAGGCAACGAACTATTGAGATTGAGCACTACGGACCATGCAGTAAGTCATTCTTTCATCTTTTTAACCGACTAAAACTGACATGCTACCAAATTGTGTTCCGTGCGTCTGTCGATTTAAAATACTTCCATGCAGTTTGGCGCCCGAGCAGATAGTATCAAGATAGCAAACATCGTCCTGCTGAATCTGTTATTAATAACTTGAAAACTTATCCATTATGATCATAGCTGTTGACTTACTTCTAAGAGGAATATGACAACTGTTTTGTTTTCACTAATCTATTAAAATATTTCACTTCCACCTAGTGGTGTCCAGTTGCAAGGAAGCCCTTCAGGAAGAGCTGGGGAACAAAGATGGCGAATACTCGATGCTCTTAAATCCAAAATGTCAACGGCCCGTAAAGGTTTACTGTCACGATATGCACACTTCGGAACCCACAGAATACCTCACCCTAACCCAGGGCAGGGATAACCACGCTCGCATATACGAGCGTCGTCTTCCCCGTGCCATCCGCGACCAATGTGGAGGACTAAACCCCGGTAACGTGCCTTATGTTGATGGTGGATACACAAGATTCTATAAAGTAAGATTCGATGTACGAGGATCGAAAATTATACCAAACGATTTCAAGTTCGCCAGTAGTGCCGGGAAAGCCATAACTTTTGGAACAGCGGGAGATTGTTACTCTGCAAATCTAGGAAACTGTCGAAAAGGTAGTTTGGTCTGTTTAATCGCATTTTAACCTTCCCTATTCCTGTGTTTATCTGACTCGTATGAGCTCTTACAGGTAGTTTTTCAATTGATCTAATCGGTACTGGTATGAGACTACAGTCTTCTGTAAGATGGTCGGTGCAAGCTCGTCCGGCTGGTATACAAATGCAAGATTTTCAAATGACGAATCAGAGTCAGGTCGTGTCAGCGAAGTGTGGAGGGAATTGCGGAAAATGCAACCCTGCTGGAGATATTTTAGTTGAACAACTACACTGTGGTAAGATTCTCGTGTAGACATGAACATTTAATTCCATTAGTGTTTCACTTCATCAAGGACTCTTCATACGAGAACATTTAACCAAATCAGCTCGATAAAAAGTCGCTTTCTTGATAGACTTTTACTAAGAAAAAAAAACATAGCGGAGAGATTTACTTACTTACTTCTCCACATCATACAGGTGCGTGTGACGGCGTATCCTGCGACTACCATGGCACATGTCAATATGAACCGCTATCTTTCAAAGGATATCGCTGCGCATGTCCAAACTGCACCTCAGAAAGACGTGCTCACACTGATAAAGTATGTGGTAGTGACCATGTAACGTATGAGAGCGAATGCTTCATGAACAAGAATTCTTGTTTGAAAAAGATAAAGATTACAATCGCTTACAAAGGACCTTGTAGTAAGTTATTTATGCTAGCTATTGTTTAGATATTTTTGAAAGCCCGTTTAAAAGCGGAGAAATCAATATTAATTCATTTCCGAATGTCCAATATTTATTCAGATCCCTGCAACAACGTCACATGCGAGAATTATGGCGTTTGTAAAAGAGATCGGAACTCGTTAAAAGGATATCGTTGTGAATGCCAGGAATGTACGAGTTCTGAGGAAACAGATTACGTATGTGGTGATGATCGCAGGACATATCGTAACACATGTGAGCTGAAGCTCGCATCGTGTCGAAGAAAAAGATTAATCACAATCAGTTACCTTGGCCGATGTGGTAGGTCGCTGCATAGACAATTCAAAAGACATGTCTATGGTCGCTGTTAACAAACCATAGAGTTTGATATAAACCTTTGCGGTATACCAATGTGGTGAAGAGCTAGATTGTACGTGGCTGATAGCTAGCTATCTTTTTATTTTTATATTACTTATTTTGCATGTAGATCCATGTCGTGGTGTTAACTGTGCGAATTATGGTGTGTGTAAGCCGAATCCTCGGGCTTTGCTTGGATATCAATGTGAATGTCTGACGCAATGTCCTCCTGATATATCGAAAGTTTGTGGCAGTGACGGAAGGACGTATACCAGCGAATGTGCGTTAAAGCGAGCGTCGTGTCAGCGAAGGATTACGATAGCAATATCTTACAGAGGGTCTTGTGGTGAGTGGAAAATATTGCGATCTCTAATATTGCAAACGTAGCGGGAAACCATGGTTACTCATTCGCACGTACTGCGCAATAGAGCGCAAATCTGTCTCATCATAATTTGTCTATAGATGATTATATATATACAAGAACGTGTGTCCCTAGTTCAACTTTACTCACCATGATGGAAGTCGTAGTTTCGTTTCCTTTTCTTTCAAATGACTTAAAAGTTCTACAGTTTATTGCGACGTTCGATCCCAATATCTCTGACGTGAAATGTATCTTAAGAGAAAAAAGTGAATGAACGCGACTGACTTTCTCTGGAAGCTGATCCGTGCTTCATGATTCTTTGTGTTTTCTAGATCCATGCGAAGATAAACAGTGCTTCTTCAATTCAACCTGCATCAAAGGTTCTGACAATCGAGCAAGATGTGTTTGTCCTGAGTGTTCTGGTGAAGCTGTTAACTATATCTGTGCAAGCGATGGAAATAGTTATGTAAATCTTTGCTCGGCAAAAAGACAGGCTTGCTTGAGAAAATTTTTTCTCCAATTTGTTCATAATGGAAAGTGCAGTAAGTAGTTAGCGATTTTTCCGATGTGATTTCCGAGATGAGTCACTATATGATAAACTTACCAGTTTCAAAATTCACCATTTTTTTTTTACTGTTTCCCTAGATCCATGTAAAGATAAAAAGTGTTCCTTTAATTCACAATGTGTGGTTGACAGGAATTTCAGAGCTTCATGTCAATGTCCAAAATGTCCTCCAAAAACAAAACGTGTTTGTGGAAATGATGGGAAAACATATATCAATGAATGTGAACTGAGGAAGCAATCTTGTAAAACGAAAACTAACATTAAAGTTCTTCATGAAGGAAAATGCAGTAAGTTTGCATATCAAGCGACTTTAAATAGCCATTTACAAAGTTAGTTTGTTGGAAGACTATTTTTCCAATTAATAAACTCCATCTTAATTACTTTAATAGATCCATGTGAAGATGTAAGATGTTCGTTCAATGCACAATGTGTGGTTGACAGTGATTATAAAGCTTCATGTCAATGTCCAAAATGTCCTCCAAAAACAAAACGTGTTTGTGGAAATGATGGGAAAACATATATCAATGAATGTGAACTAAGGAAGCAATCTTGTAGAACGAAAACTAACATTAAAGTTCTTCATGAAGGAAAATGCAGTGAGTTCAGATCATATAGAATTTAGGAATTACGCAGATTAACGAAATCACTCACCTAGCTTTTCAGTCCTGAAATATTTGTGCGTTGCGCTTTCCTATAGATCCATGTGAAGATAAGAAATGCCCCATCAATGCACAATGTGTGGTTGACAGGAATTTCAGAGCTTCATGTCAATGTCCAAAATGTCCTCCAAAAACAAAACGTGTTTGTGGAAGTGATGAGAAAACATATATCAATGAATGTGAACTGAGGAAGCAATCTTGTACAACGAAAACCAACATTAAAGTTCTTCATGAAGGAAAATGCAGTAAGTTTGCATATCAAGCGACTTTAAATAGCCATTTAAAAAGTTAGTTAAGTTGGAAGACTGTTTTTCCAGTTAGTAAACTCCATCTTAATTAATTTAATAGATCCATGTGAAGATGTAAGATGTTCGTTCAATGCACAATGTGTGGTTGACAGTGATTATAAAGCTTCGTGTCAATGTCCAAAATGTCCTCCAAAAACAAAACGTGTTTGTGGAAATAATGGAAAAACATATATCAATGAATGTGAACTGAGAAAGCAATCTTGTACAACGAAAACCAACATTAAAGTTCTTCATGAAGGAAAATGCAGTAAGTTCAGATTAGCTCTATGTAAATTATAAAAAACGTCCAAATTAACGAAAGCCCTCTCGTTGCCATATATGCAGTCCTTAAATCTTTCCGCGTTTTCGCTTTCCTATAGATCCATGTGAAGATAAGAAATGCCCCATCAATGCACAATGTGTGGTTGACAGTGATTATAAAGCTTCATGTCAATGTCCAAAATGTCCTCCAAAAACAAAACGTGTTTGCGGGAGTGATGGAAAAACATATATCAATGAATGTGAACTAAGGAAACAATCTTGTACAACGAAAACTAACATTAAAGTTCTTCATGAAGGAAAATGCAGTAAGTTTGCATATCAAGCGACTTTAAATAGCCATTTAAAAAGTTAGTTAAGTTGGAAGACTGTTTTTCCAGTTAGTAAACTCCATCTTAATTAATTTAATAGATCCATGTGAAGATGTAAGATGTTCGTTCAATGCACAATGTGTGGTTGACAGTGATTATAAAGCTTCGTGTCAATGTCCAAAATGTCCTCCAAAAACAAAACGTGTTTGCGGGAGTGATGGAAAAACATATATCAATGAATGTGAACTGAGAATGCGATCTTGTACAACGAAAACCAACATTAAAGTTCTTCATGAAGGAAAATGCAGTAAGTTCAGATTAGCTCTATGTAAATTATAAAAAACGTCCAAATTAACGAAAGCCCTCTCGTTGCCATATATGCAGTCCTTAAATCTTTCCGCGTTTTCGCTTTCCTATAGATCCATGTGAAGATAAGAAATGTCCCATCAATGCACAATGTGTGGTTGACAGTGATTATAAAGCTTCATGTCAATGTCCAAAATGTCCTCCAAAAACAAAACGTGTTTGCGGGAGTGATGGAAAAACATATGTCAATGAATGTGAACTAAGGAAACAATCTTGTACAACGAAAACTAACATTAAAGTTCTTCATGAAGGAAAATGCAGTGAGTTCAGATCATATAGAATTTAGGAATTACGCAGATTAACGAAATCACTCACCTAGCTTTTCAGTCCTAAAATATTTGTGCGTTGCGCCTTCTTATAGATCCATGTGAAGATAAGAAATGTCCCATCAATGCACAATGTGTGGTTGACAGGAATTTCAGAGCTTCATGTCAATGTCCAAAATGTCCTCCAAAAACAAAACGTGTTTGTGGAAGTGATGGGAAAACATATATCAATGAATGTGAACTTAGGAAACAATCTTGTACAACGAAAACTAACATTAAAGTTCTTCATGAAGGAAAATGCAGTAAGTTTGCATATCAAGCGACTTTAAATAGCCATTTAAAAAGTTAGTTTGTTGGAAGACTATTTTTCCAGTTAATTAACTCCATCTTAATTAATTTAATAGATCCATGTGAAGATGTAAGATGTTCGTTTAATGCACAATGTGTGGTTGACAGTGATTATAAAGCTTCGTGTCAATGTCCAAAATGTCCTCCAAAAACAAAACGTGTTTGTGGAAATGATGGGAAAACATATATCAATGAATGTGAACTAAGGAAACAATCTTGTACAACGAAAACTAATATTAAAGTTCTTCATGAAGGAAAATGCAGTAAGTTCAGATTAGCTCAATGTAAATTATAAAAAATGTCCAAATTAACGAAAGCCACTCTCGTTGCTATATGTACAGTTCTTAAATCTTTCTGCGTTGCGCTTTCTTATAGATCCATGTGAAGATAAGAAATGTCCAATCAATGCACAATGTGTGGTTGACAATGATTATACAGCTTCGTGCCAATGTCCAAAATGTCCTCCAAAAACAAAACGTGTTTGTGGAAGTGATGGAAAAACATATATCAATGAATGTGAACTAAGGAAGCAATCTTGTACAACGAAAACTAACATTAGAGTTCTTCATGAAGGAAAATGCAGTGAGTTCAGATCATATAGAATTTAGGAATTACGCAGATTAACGAAATCACTCACCTAGCTTTTCAGTCCTAAAATATTTGTGCGTTGCGCTTTCCTATAGATCCATGTGACGACAAGGAATGCCCCATCAATGCACAATGTGTGGTTGACAGTGATTACAAAGCTTCATGTCAATGTCCAAAATGTCCTCCAAAAACAAAACGTGTTTGTGGAAGTGATGGGAAAACATATATCAATGAATGTGAACTTAGGAAACAATCTTGTACAACGAAAACTAACATTAAAGTTCTTCATGAAGGAAAATGCAGTAAGTTTAGATTAGCTCTATGTAAATTATAAAAAATGTCGAAACTAACGAAAGCCCCTATTGTTGCTATGCAGGCCTTAAGTCTTTTTGCTTTGCGCTTTCCTATAGATCCATGTGACGAGAAGCATTGTTCCAACAATGCACAATGTGTGGTTGACAGTGATTATAAAGCTTCATGTCAATGTCCAAAATGTCCTCCGAAAACAAAACGTGTTTGTGGAAATGATGGAAAAACATATATCAATGAATGTGAACTGAGGAAACAATCTTGTACAACGAAAACTAGCATTAAAGTTCTTCATGAAGGAAAATGCAGTAAGTTCAGATCATATGTAATATTTATAAAGAATGTCCAAATTAAAGAAATCACTTATCATAGTTATGCAGTACTAAATTTTTGTGGTTTGATTGCACTTTTTAGATCCATGTGAAGACAAGAAATGTCCAATCAATGCACAATGTGTGGTTGACAGTGATTATAAAGCTTCATGTCAATGTCCAAAATGTCCTCCTGAAACAAAACGTGTTTGCGGAAGTGATGGAAAAACATATATCAATGAATGTGAACTAAGGAAGCAATCTTGTACAACAAAAACTAACATTAAAGTTCTTCATGAAGGAAAATGTGGTAAGTTGTCTGATACATGTTCCGCTTAGTCACCTTCACTGCAGTTGAAACGAAGCCTATATTTGACCAAATGTATTTATCAGATCCATGTAAAGACAAGAAATGTTATTACAACTCGACATGTGTTGAAGGAAACGACAACAAAGGATATTGCGTTTGTCCGCAATGTTCAGATGAACCCGTAGATTACGTTTGCGCAAGTGATGGAAACACTTATCCAAATGAATGTCAAGAAAGAAGAACAGCATGCATGACCAAATCTTTACTAAAAACAATTCACAAAGGAAAGTGTGGTAAGTTATTGTTTGCTTTTGGTACAACGAACAACCTTGGCCATTTCGTTTCTAAGAGTTCTATTTTTCTTCGTTTCTTACCACAGATCCATGTGAAGATAAGAACTGTTCCTTCAACGCACAGTGTGTCGTTAATAAAAACTATAAAGCCTCATGTAAATGTCCAAAATGTCCTCCTGAAACAAAGCATGTTTGCGGGAGTGATGGAAAAACGTATATCAATGAATGTGAACTAAGGAAACAATCTTGTACAACGAAAACTAACATCAGAGTTCTTCATGAAGGAAAGTGCAGTAAGTTATTGTTTCCTTGTTTAAATTTCTTCACAATAGTTATTTCAATCCTTTCAAATTGCAAATGGCATTCATTTTTGTCAATTTTTCCTCGTTTGTTTATATTTTATCCGTCTTTTCTTTAACAATATTCTTTGGATTTCGTCCAGATCCATGTGAAGACAAAATATGTTATTACAACTCAACGTGTACTAAAGGCAACGACAACAAAGGATATTGTATATGCAAGCAGTGTTCTGATGAACCCATAGAATATGTTTGTGCAAGTGATGGAAACACTTATCCAAATGAATGTCAGGCGAGAAAAAAGGCCTGTATGACAAGATCTCCACTAAAAACAATTCACAAAGGGAAGTGTGGTAAGCCTAATATTATCTTTTCATTGTTCTCTCTTTGCATATTTTTTTCCCTATTGATTCGGTTAAATCAACCCATAATTTAAATATAGATCCATGTCAAGATGTAAAGTGCTTCTTCAATGCTCAGTGTGTGGTTGACAGTGATTATAAAGCTTCATGTCAATGCCCAAAATGTCCTCCAAAAACAAAACGTGTTTGTGGAAGTGATGGAAAAACATATATTAATGAATGTGAACTAAGGAAACAATCTTGTAGAACGAAAACTAACATTGGGGTTCTTCACGAAGGCAAATGTGGTAAATTTTTATGTTTCTGTATTCTGATAGTCTGATAATACAACTTCTTCATCTTCACCTTTTCCTAGTATTTTCATCATTAATATTATTCCTTTGCAATCATTACCATTTTCTTCCAGATCCATGTGAGGACAAGAAATGTTCTTACAACTCGACATGCACCAAAGGAAAAGACCACAAAGCATATTGTGTTTGTCCACAATGTTCAAATGAACCAGTGGAATATGTTTGCGCAAGTGATAGAAAGACATATCCGAATGAATGTCAAGCAAAAAAAACAGCATGTATGACAAGATCTTTACTAAAAACTGTTCACAAAGGAAAGTGTGGTGAGTTTTTTCCCTTTACATGGCTGTTCTTGTAGGCTTGTGCTTGTACATAGTGCTGCTTCCTTTTTGTATAAATAGTCTTCGCATGTCTTATATATAGACTGACATGCAATTTTTATTGCAGATCCATGCGAAGGAGTTAAATGCAAAAACTATGGTGTGTGCAAAGGTGATCCTCAGTCGGAAAAAGGATACCAGTGCGTTTGCCGTGAATGTTTAAATGTAGGAACTCCAGTCTGTGGCAGTAACAGGAGAACGTACAAAAGTGAATGTTTCTTAAAGAGGACATCATGTCGAAAGAATAAATATCTGTACGTAACTCATGTAGGACCTTGTGGTAAGTAACAGACCATAGAATTTGTTTGAGTTAATTTTCGTTTTCTTTTTTTTTCTACTTTGCTTCTTCAATCCTACGCGCCCTTCTATGGTAAAACCCATTTCTTTTTCCATCCAATATATTCTCCTAGTTACAAATGCCTTACATGTAATGTATTTCTAGACCCGTGTAAGACGACAAAATGCCACCATGGTGCAACATGCGTGATTGGAAGAGACTACAAAGCTTATTGTCAATGTCCTCAATGCAGTAACACGACTGAGAATCCTGTTTGTGGTAGTGATGGTAAAACTTACCCCAGTGAATGCGAAGTTAGACGAATCTCGTGTATGACTGCATTGCCCATTGCTGTAGTCAAGCAGGGAAAATGTGGTAAGGCACTAACTAGCCTTAAAACACGTCAGTTTGTAACTAACTTTAAGGTACTGGCCTTAAAACACGTCAGTTTACACGTCAGTAAAACACGTCAAAAATAAAGACTATGACTAAGCCGCTTTATAAGGAATAGAGATTAAACCTCTTTGTGCTAAAAAACCTACATATGTACAAGTTGTACATAGTGCATGGTGAACAAGTTAGGTCTGGATTGGGATTAACTTTGGTGAAATATTATTGTTTTTTTAAGATGAATGCAACTGTCCACCGTATGCTGAATGTCAGCGCGATGAACAAGCCACAAAAGGTTTCAAATGTGTTTGTCCTTCAACGAGTTCAGAGGATCAGAGTACAGTGTGCGGGAGTGATGGTAGGACGTACACGAACAGAAAGGTTTTGCAGAGAGAATCGTGTCTGACTGAAGTAAAAATTGATATTCTATACTCAGGAACGTGCTGTGAGTATTACAAATACCTCCTATTCTTATAATGAATGATTTTATATATAATGATTTTATATATAAATTAATATAGCGGGTTTTTAAATGCGTTTAATATTTTTTATCATAGCGCCATGTCGTGGTCGAGAATGCTCTCATCATGCAGAATGTGTTGCTCGAGGTGACCAAGGGATATGTCAGTGTCCACAAAGATGTCCAGACAATATTAAACCTCGTATAGTTTGTGCCAGTGATGGAAACACTTATGACAATGAATGCCAACTAAGAAGAGCTTCTTGTCTTCAGCAGAGACCGTTAGAAGTTAAACACAATGGACCTTGCAGTAAGACTCGCTTGGCTTATGAATTAATGACGATTTCTTTTCACATTTTCTTCTTTCATTTCTCTGTCCTTGCAATTTCGACTATTTAAAATTTCACGGAATCTATTTTTGATTTTCTTCAGCGGAATGTAAGTGTCCACCATACGCGCAATGTCGACGTGACGAAGATAATTTCAAGAAATATAAATGTGTCTGTCCTTCATCAAGTTCAACTGATCAAAGTGAAGTTTGTGGTAGTGATGGAAGAACGTACGTCAACAAACAAGTTTTGGAAAGAGAGTCTTGTGTAACTGATATCAAAATAACTGTATTATATGCTGGAGTTTGCAGTAAGTACCTGGCAATGTAAAAGCAGTTATTTTCAATGAAATAAGTTACAAACGACTTATTTACCACTAACCTAAATATTTAAGTAACCATGTGAATCCTAATATTTCAGTGCCATGTCGTGGTCGAGAATGCTCTCATCATGCAGAATGTGTTGCTCGAGGTGATCAAGGGATATGTCAGTGTCCACAAAGATGTCCAGACAATATTAAACCTCGTATAGTTTGTGGCAGTGATGGAAATACTTATGACAATGAATGCCAACTTAGGAGAGCTTCTTGTCTTCAGCAGAGACCGTTAGAAGTTAAACACAATGGACCTTGTAGTAAGAGTCGCTTGGCGTATGAATTAATGAAGATTGCTTTTCATATATTCTTCTCTCATTCCTTCTTTCATGCCTGTGCCTCTGCGATTTCAACTTTCTGAAAGACTCACGGAATCTATTTTTAATTTTCTTTAGCGGAATGTAAGTGTCCACCATACGCGCAATGTCGACGTGATGAAGATAATTTCAAGAAATATAAATGTGTCTGTCCTTCATCAAGTTCAGCGGATCAAAGTGAAGTTTGTGGTAGTGATGGAAGAACGTACGTCAACAGACAAGTTTTGGAAAGAGAGTCTTGTGTAACTGATATCAAAAAAGATAACTATAATATATGCTGGAGTTTGCAGTAAGTACCTGGCAATGTAAAAACGATTAAATGAACTACAAACTTTCCTCACCATAAACAAACAAGTATTTAAGTAACCTTTGGATACTATTATTTCAGTTCCATGTCGTGGTCGAGAATGCTCTCATCATGCAGAATGTGTTGCTCGAGGTGATCAAGGAATATGCCAGTGTCCACAAAGATGTCCAGACAATATTAAACCTCGTATAGTTTGTGGCAGTGATGGAAATACTTATGACAATGACTGCCAACTTAGGAGAGCTTCTTGTCTTCAGCAGAGACCGTTAGAAGTTAAACACAATGGACCTTGTAGTAAGAGTCGCTTGGCGTATGAATTAATGAAGATTGCTTTTCATATATTCTTCTCTCATTCCTTCTTTCATATCTGTGTCTCCGCGATTTCAACTTTATGAAAGACTCACGGAATCTATTTTTAATTTCCTTCAGCGGAATGTAAGTGTCCACCATACGCGCAATGTCGACGTGACGAAGATAATTTCAAGAAATATAAATGTGTCTGTCCTTCATCAAGTTCAACTGATCAAAGTGAAGTTTGTGGTAGTGATGGAAGAACGTACGTCAACAGACAAGTTTTGGAAAGGAAATCTTGTGTAACTGATATCAAAATAGCTATAATATATGCTGGAGTGTGCAGTAAGTACCTGGCAATGTAAAAACGATTAAATGAACTACAAACTTTCCTCACCATAAACAAACAAGTATTTAAGTAACCATGTGAATCCTAATATTTCAGTTCCATGTCGTGGTCGAGAATGCTCTCATCATGCAGAATGTGTTGCTCGAGGTGATCAAGGGATATGTCAGTGTCCACAAAGATGTCCAGACAATATTAAACCTCGTATAGTTTGTGGCAGTGATGGAAATACTTATGACAATGAATGCCAACTTAGGAGAGCTTCTTGTCTTCAGCAGAGACCGTTAGAAGTTAAACACGATGGACCTTGCAGTAAGAGTCGCTTGGCTTCTGTTTTTATGTCATTTTCTTTTTCCTTTAACGATGGTTGTATCATAAACTAATTTTACTCGTATTTCCAGATGTTTGCCACAACAATACTTGTGCGTATTACTCAAGATGCGTGCCAACGTCCAAGCGATCATATAGCTGTGTTTGTCCTCGTGAATACTACAGTCGGGTCAGCAAGGTCTGTGGTAGCGATGGACGAACATATCGCAACGAAATGACATTACAACAAGAATCATGTCTCAGACAGGTTTCTATCGAAGTGATTCATAAAGGAGTATGTGGTGAGTTGCATGCAAGTACTACAGAACAGGTGGTTGGAGAATAAATGGGGGGGGGGGTATTTTACGATTAGATTGCTACAAGTCCCGTCAATGGTGGAGCAGGTCCCGAGGGAAAAAGCCCAAACTACCCGCATCGCATGATGTTCACTGTTTATTACAGGGCCATGTCGGGGCAGGGAATGCGATTTTAACGCAGTCTGTGTGGCTACGCCTAATGGCAACGCGTTATGCCGCTGTCCAAAGCAATGTTTCACGATTCCAAAGCCAGTATGTGGTAGTGATGGACAAACCTACGAAGATGAATGTGAAATGAAGAGAGCGTCGTGTATCAAGCGGGAACCCATCACCGCTGTGAGGCCAGGAGAATGTCGTACGTGCCTTGCTTTTCATTGCATGCTTACAATTTACCATGAAGGACCTCAACCATATTATAGTCTAATTCCAAGCTCTTTTCCCGACGTTCTAGCAACAGCACCTGAAGAAGACGTGGACATCATCTATGCTCTTGGTTCTATTGCCCGGAATCACGTTCCCTTGTTTGAAATAGAGAAGAACATAACGAGAGCGATTATCCAGCAGCAAAATTCTCCACAAACCAGACACGGTCTGATCGTTTTTGGAAAAGATCCGAAAGAAGTGAGCCCTTTGGAAAATTTCAAGAGTGAACCCGAACTGGTGGAAAAGCTAATGGATTTGAAATGGCCATCCGAAGCGAAGAGTTTAGCGCCTCCGCTTAACAAAGGCACCCAAGTTTTTAAGGAGCAAGGTGGGAAAAAAATGTTTGTTCAGGGACTTGTGTCTTAATCATTGATTTAAAACGAAGAACATCAGAGCTAAGAACTATGAAATACAATATGTCTTAGGTCGACCAGGTTCACGGCGATTTCTGGTCATATTCATAACAGGCCAACTGGACAGGACAAGTGATGATCTGAAAAAGGCCGCGAGAAAAATTCACGATTCTGGCGGGAAGATCGTGGCGTATAAACTAAGTGATTTGCCCAGAGATGAAGAGTTCGTTCGAGTCATACCACAAGATCAGATTCTCAAAGTCGACGCAAAAGATGACCCTTGGAGGCTGGCAATGTTGTTTCATTTTCAAACAAGAAAAGGTTTGAGATAATTTGTGGACAGATTAGGCGGAGAATTTATTGCAAATCAGAGCTGTCTAATTTGATTTTACCGTCACAAATGGATACAATGAATTATTGAGGAAGTATGAAGAAGAAAAGACAAACTTCATTTAGTGTTTATCTTCCCTTTTTCAGCGCCATGTCAGATTCTCAACTGCCAAAATTATGCGATATGCAGATCATCAGCGAGTCAGCAAGCACGTTGTGAATGTCCAACCTGCCCAAAACGTGAAGATCCTGTGTGTGGAAGTGACAGAAAAACCTATTCCAGCGAGTGTGAATTGCGTAGAGTATCGTGTTTAGCAGGAAGACCTTTGGCTGTGAAACATACGGGAAAATGCGGTAAGTAGTCATATCAAATCACAACAGTTCACAGTGAAGACCTCAACAGGCTCATCAGCAAAATACATAAAATGTAATTTTTTAAAACACTTCGTGGTTGATATTCCCTTTAGCGAAAAAGCAGGATGAAAGTACGGTTTTTGTCATGGGTTCAAGCGGTCCTAATGCGGAAAAGGTTTTTACACATCAGAAAGAGATCGTTAAAGAGTTTGTCAACAACCAAACTAACCCAGATGCAAAATTCACTGTCGTTACTTACGGTCCAAGCACGACAAGAACCTGGAAATTGGACGAACCAAATAAGCAGAAACGGAACAAAATTATCAACTCGGTGTCCTGGAACGGTCGGGGGACGAGATTAGATCTTGGACTGAGTGAAGCGTACAACGTGTTGAAAAGGACGAAGCCCAATACTCAAAAGCGAGTGTACATTTTTGTTTCACAAGAAGCAGACGTGGGGAGCGAGCCAGTGAAGAAAATCATTGGTAAACTTTTGGAAGATGGTACAGAGTTGATTACGATTCAAATAGTCGACCGTGATGATCCAGGAAAAGAAAAGAAGATTGTGCCGAGGACAAAATTTGTTGTCAAGATTCATGCTCGTGACGACCCGAAGAAGTTGGCACAATTGTTGATAGTCACATTCTATACTGGTAGGATAATTAAGCCAAACAATCTCTGCACAAAATCCTGTTATTTTAGGTTATCTTACTTTTCAAGAGCTATTTTTTCATTTAACAGCATTTGAGTATTAAAATTTGTCGATGTTAACCATCTAATTAATGCTTGTGTCCCTTTTCTCCTCTCAGATCCTTGTATGAGGCTCAAATGTAGCAAGTATTTTGGTTCCTGTGTGGTGTCGTTACACAGTGTACCTGAATGTAAATGTCTTCATGATTGTGACTATGTGGACGAGCCTGTGTGTGGTAAAGATAAAAACACTTATTTCAGTGAATGTGCTCTTATGAAAGATAGTTGTATACGAGAAGTTCCCAACAGTGTCAGCCATGGCGGACAATGCAGTAAGTTGACTTTCGTCTTTTAAACCACTATAGTTTTCTGGTGTATTCATGCAAAAGGAAAGCGTAAGAGTTAACTTTTCTTTCAGAACACTGTGGGAATCTCAATTGCCCTCCATACAGCAAGTGCATGCTGAGCAGCTCAGGTGAACCGTACTGCGCATGTCGAGAGGTGTCAAAATGCCCTCGTGAATACAAGAGATTCTGCGACAAAGACAAAAAAGCTTATAAAAATTTATGTGTCTTGAAAGCTGAAGCATGTGAGGCCAATAAAACTGTGGAGATCACCGATGCCAGTTATTGTGGTAAGAAATATCTTGCAGGAGCTTAAACTTGCTATAAGATTCGATTACCCATCCACCCCTGGTAATACTTCGATGAAGCCCTAAGTAAATAAGACATATTAGTATGAATGGCCGTAGTCTTGAATCTAGTCTTGAATCTTTCTAGAGGCTCATAGTTCCAGTGTTATTGTTTCTTTCACATTTCTCATTTCTTTTTAGCGCCAAGATTTTTCTCTGGAGATTCATTCTTGAGCCTAAGAACTCCTGTCCAAGGTGACCGGACCGAGTTGGTACTCTACATCCGTCCAATGACGGACGAAGGAGTATTGCTTTATACGGATTCAGAGAAATCAGGAGATTTCTTGGGGCTGGCTTTAAAGGATGGTCATCTTATTTATCGGTTAGTTTACCTCAACTGATATTGCTTGCCAACAAGCATTCAAGCTTAACACAGACCTCGTGCAACCAACCTTTGTATGTACTAATATATTTTCTTGCAGGCATGACGTAGGCTCTGGTCCGGTGGAGTTGAGAAGCGATGAAAAGTTGAACCTGAATCATTGGCATAAGATAAGAGTTTCCCGCCGTGGCAATAGGGCTGTCGTCAGCGTCGATACAACGATAGCGAGAAGTAGACGATCTGTTACTTCAAGTTATATCTTAAACGTAGACAACCGTCTTTATCTGGGGGGAATAAACGTTAGAAAAGAAAGGTAAAGTCTAACAAAGATCATAATCTTCGTGCTAATGAACCATCACTTCAATTACCCTACTTTATTGTTCTAGACTGACCAAGAATCTTGGAGTGTCAGCTAGCTATCAGGGGTGCCTGAAGGACCTGGTGCTGAATAACGAACAGTACGATCTCCTGTTTCCAGGGAAACATATATTACGTCAGCGAAATGTACGAAGCTGCCCCGACAATCCTTGTTTACAGCGGCCTTGTCAAAACGGGGGCAAGTGTCAATTTCTGGGAGAATCGTACCGATGCTTATGTCCGCGAGGATTTGTGGGAAGACGATGTCAAGGCAGAGGTAAAAATGCATCTTTATTATTCGGGCGCCGCTTTATTTAAATTTAAGGATATTCTCCCTTAGCAAGAAATCGATCTTTGTAAGAAATAGGCTCTCTGTAAAATAGTGATTTTTTCTCCAGGACAAACACCTTTTTAGAGATCGAATCTTTCTAAATATGTAAATTCTCTAATTAGATCGGGCAGTCTATATGCGAGGAGAGAATTCTTATCTTGCCGTACCCGCTGTGACAAAAAGATGGTTGTTCTCTCTGTCCATGGAAATCAGACCAAAAGAACGAGATGCGGTTATATTTTATGCCAGCGCTCGACGTTATGGCGAAGACTGCTTGATCTTAGATCTGAACGATGGACGACTAGAGCTGAGGTATATCACTTGCATTATTCGGAGTTAACCATATGAACAGACTCTTCAAGGGTACCCTACAGGTTGGAACCGAGTTTGTCTTCATTGTCCCCAACATTAACTCCCTTTTTGATGTTTGCTCTTTTAGACTGAACGTGGGAACTGGTCTTAATATATTCCGTACAAGTCGAAGATTGTCGTTACACAACTGGCATAAGGTGGCCGTAACGCGAGACAGCAACGGAGTTAGTTTGGTCGTGGATGATGAGATCATTCACATGACTAGTAGACCTGAATCACTCGGTGTACGTTTGAGGGGGAACATGACTTTTGGAGCAGTCACTGATCCGCTCGACAGGATTATCGTACGTGCTAATACTGGTTTCCAGGAATTCACCTTTACTGGATGCTTAAAAAATGTCATCCTCACAGATTACATCCTCGATCTCAATAACCTCAGTCAGGATCTGGTTGACCAGTCAGGAATACAGACCTGTACTTCTTGTGTTGGTAACCCATGCGGTTCCTATGGCAACTGTATCAGCCAGTCAGACCTGACATTCAAGTGTGCATGCTGGGAAAATTTTGTTACTGACCTTTGTGAATTCAGAGGTACACCAAAACACAATTCAAATTTTGTGCCAAAGATTTATTTTTATATATCATATTTAAATCCCCGTTTCCCTGTCATCATGTACGGGATAAAAACAACGGGAACTGCGTGAGAATGTTTCGAGGTATTTTTGTTACATCTTTTTCCATTTCTAGAGAAACCGTTGCACTTCAATTCAAAGGATTCGTACATTTCCTTTCCTCTTTTGAACGGACACGATGATTTCAAATTATCGTTTGAAATAAAACCAGAAATACGGAATGCACTTGTTCTCTACATGAATGGAAAATCCAACATGGACCATTTTGCTATCGCAATCATCAACGGTATATTACAGCTAAGGTTGGTTGTGAAGACGGTTGTGATACCACCATTACACTCTTGACACTGAAAATATACTGGAACACTTTATGTGAAGAACGTTAGATAAATTTTATCCTAATTTATTTGCTCTCTTATGCTCAGATTAAATGCCGGCGGTGGTCAGTTTATAGCACGTTTCGCCCAACCAATTGCTTTGTTTACTTGGCACAAAATTGAAGTTGAAAGAAACGAGAGAACTGTAACCATCACTTTGAATGAAGACTTGAGAGCAGCCATCGTTCTTTCAAAGAAGTTTACTGTTCTTGATTTTCGAGGACAAATGTTCATTGGCTCCCCAAAGACCCCCGTAGGAAGGTAAGTTAATACATAGTATTGAAGTGGGCTGATAGAGCATGTACCAGTAAAGATCAGGGGCCGGTTGTATCAAGCCCGTTTAGCTTAAACGGTGGATAAGTCAAAATTAAATAACACTCTTACAACTCTCTTGAATGAGTCAACTTGAATATTATGGACTGAATTTGTAGTTGTAAACAGTATCTTTGTATTAAGGTCAAAAACATTTTGTTTGCTTCTTGAATAAAACGGCAGGCTTGCTTTCTTTTTGAACTTATCCCCGTTTAAGCTAAAGGGCTTGATACAACCGCCCCAGGTCTACAGGACCACCTAAACAATGTCATCCGAACGCTCATTTCAAGTACATTTACAGTATGACTGAGGATTTTGATAATTTTTATTTTCAACAATTATTTTCAGAATCATAGCTCGGAACAAGTCCGTTGAGAATATCTCCAATTTATTGGTTGTTTCCGAAGATTTTACGTGAACGAGCGAAGATATAATCTGGCGTATCCAATGGGGGACATTCTGGAACAAAGGGAAGTTCAGAATTGTCACGTCAGCTCTACGTAGTAATCTTCAATACGCAGCAGAAATAATTTAAGTCATGTGCTAAGAATAGTTCAGAATGGAAAATAAAAACGAGGTCATTTATTATAGCTCTTTCTTATTTGTAAAATATATACATATATACAAATATCTATAACAGAAAGGACTGTTCTTCAGTTGCCTGATGGTCGTTTCAATACGGAAACTTACAACAACAATATTTTAAGAGATAATTTGTTTATTTGCTCTTGAAAAATATATATATTTTGTATTGAGCACTCTTGAATATTCTGTAGCTACAAAAAATAATTATGATATAATTTTTACCTACATAGTATAGAATATACGAGAGAAGGGAAGCACTTCTTTCCAAATGGAAGCACCGTATACTCCCCTTTCATGTATTAAATAATTAACTTCAATCAACTTACATTAGGTTTGTATTTATAATAGAAGGCAAGTGCTAGGTTTTTCGTACTGAAAACCTCGGTTTTTCATCTTTCATTGTGGATCGGAGGAATTTAGACGATTAACAAGTATCTTATCCTTAAGTGTAGAGGCACCAAGGTAAACGTAATTCACTGATTGTGTCGATGCATGTTTATCGTCTACTGTAGTGGTTTTAAAGTGTTGTGTTTATGAAACTTTATATAGCGTTCGATATTTTTGGTTCTACTTCCTTTTGTTCGAATAAGCGTGGCCTATATTGTATTTATTGTTCGTCTTTTGAATATTTTATATGTCGTTATCTCTGTTTTAAACATTTGGATTCTCGTTCAATAGTGTCAACTAGTCAAAATAAACAGATGACAAAACGTGATCATGGCTAACTGTTGTTTGTTTACTAAAGTTTAGACTTGCATAACCCAGCGGAATTATATATTTACTGCTTATTTCCGCTTCAATTATGTGTAGTTTTATGATTAGCTTCATTTGTCTTACTGATCCGTTTCTTTACGAGTATTTTTTACATCTCAATTATAATTCTCCTGAGGATATTGCTGAATGTCCATTTGATACCTACACCACAGGCTTCCTATTCCGATATTGTGTCTGTATATACCATATTTCGTAAGATTTGTAAGATGTTAACTGAGTCTGTTATAAGTATTTAGAACGTGTTAATTCAGTCTGTTACAAGTACTTTTTTATACTGCGTGACTATTAAATAATTTCATGCCTCAATAATATTATAAACTGATTAAATAGTTTGTTTCCCTAAGTCTGCTCAAAGATTTTTAAAATCAGAATTAATTGCAGAGTAATTTAAGGATTCGTAATCTTATTTTCCCTCAGTCCCCTACCCATTAGAATGATCAAGAGCATTGTAGACTAATCATTTCAACATTAGAATCAGTCTGTTTGTATAGAAGAACAATGGTAGTATACTTTAATTTATATAAAGAGGATGCATCTATGTTCGAGGATGCATATGGCTGTATTACATAGTCATATGATTTGGTTTACATGTATTCATGATTATAACTTACTTCCCTTCACGTCTTACTTTCCTGTATTCCAGAATACTGTAAATCACAGGATGCAATACTGACTGGCAATAATGTTCAGTAACTGACTTATTGTATGTTTTATCTTATAGATTGCACTTCTTTTACACAACACAACAGCTTCTGGTTGTTAAATAACAATATTTATTTTGTGACATCCTGTTGTTAAACTTCACAATCATGTTGCAAGTAGTACAGGAATGGACTTGGTATAGTACATGCTAAAATAGTTGTTTGTTTTGAATTACAGTAGCTGTTGAATTTGAGGAAGCTAATAATAAAATACTTCATATAACCTGTATATATCTATTTATTAAAGTAATGCGGCCTTGAACTCTTAATAATTGTTATCGGATGAATATTGATTGAAACTGATTATCTTTTGTGATCATAGAATAATGAAGAATTTTTTAAATATTTAAGTAGATTACAGGTAAGCTGGAAATCATGAAGAATCAGTTACCAATATGCTTTACATGGTTTATATTTTCATACAGTAAAATAATGATCCTCTTAAAATGATGGAAAGGTATTTTGATTACTGTTATTTTTTAGAGTGATCGTTTGGATGAACAGCGATGCCCACTGTCCCAACCAATGGCTCAGGTATTCATGCAAGAGTCATGTATGCATGCTCCACAAGTACTTGTGAGTACTGAAACCTATGTTCCATATGCTGACCTTTAGAATATTTTTGTCAATTTTGTGTAATCTAGAGCAATGTGGATAGTGGTGATTCTGTCAAGAAATCACTAGAAAATAAGGAGCCAATTGATGAGGTACAATACTGTGCACTGCATTGATAGCATCATCAAAGATGCTGCACAATCTCTCTAGTTGCTCAGCTGTAATGGTGGGAAAATATGGTTCGTTTAACCTGTAAATATGATTCAACTTTTACTTGTTGTAGGTATTGCTTGCTGGCAAGCCATATCCTCTGGTTGTGCTTCCTGTGACAGGGGAATACTGGCAAGAGGGGACAAATCATATGTGTGATTTTGATAAAAGAGGGAAACATATTATCAAAAAAATAGATGAAGCAGATCTGGTTATTGAAGATGACATGGGTTACAGTGTTTATAAAAATTTCTTCAAGAATAAGGTATACTATAGAATGCAACTACTTTTTATAGGCAATTAAACGGTTTGTGATAAATTTTAAATGCTTTTTCAGGAGCATTTCAACTTTACATCTGACAGTCCCCTTGGATCACTTCTCCTTTCGTTGAAGTTTGAAGAAAATTGTCCTGGATGTGATGAAAAAGATGGTGATATTGTGAGAATCATTCTTAGGTTGGTTTCATATTATCATAACTAAGTTGCCTTGTATATCACCTTGAACAAATGCATTGAAATCATAATAATTTCACTCTGCAGATCAGTAGATAGAACAATTCAAGGTGCAATTACAACAAAGAATCTCCCTTCATGTCCTGGGCCGAGAGATATTTTAAAGGTAGGTTTGTGTTTAGTGTCAAAAGATTGTTATCAGTAGATTTTATTGGTTATTCAGTTAGTTTTATATTTACGCATATCAGAATCATAAAGTTCTGTCAGTTTCTAGACAATTTAATTATTTTTAGGAATTTGTT
The DNA here is from genome assembly GCF_004324835.1 of Dendronephthya gigantea. Classification (NCBI taxonomy): domain Eukaryota; kingdom Metazoa; phylum Cnidaria; class Anthozoa; order Malacalcyonacea; family Nephtheidae; genus Dendronephthya; species Dendronephthya gigantea. The sequence continues at coordinate 1,830,202 of NW_021163020.1, forward strand.
CCTGACCTTTTGGAAGACTTCACTGAACTTCAATTTCAGCCTGTCATATATCCAAAGGTTTGTACCATGGGCATAAACGCTAATCTACTTCTACAACAGACACACAAAAAGTGCAAATTATAGCCCGGATACTAAGAAGAAAGTCAAGAAAAACCCCCCTCAGGAATTAATCTTGCATCCTGAAGCACCTTAGTTTAGAACCAAAACCTTTTGCAAAACGTTCTGGCTTCCCTAACGCTCCTTTTTCCTGGACCAAAACCGCACTGAATTCATCGACTATGCAAAGCCTAGCTGTTGTCACTGTTGCATGCAAAATTAAGCCATCTAAAACATGGTATTTGAAGTATTTGAACGTTCGACATTTGCACTTGTTCAAGGCATCATCTCAAATAACTCGTTTCGATGAGCACGGACATGCAGAGAAATTTAAAGTTGGAGTGATCTATCAGAGAGCACAACAGGTTAGGCCATTTGATTGTGTTTAAAAATAAATTTTATAGAATAAAATCTAAACCCTATTCTATCGATATCTTCAGACAAGCGAAAGGCAGTTTTTCTGCAATAAATCCCACAGTAAGGCCATGAATGATTTTTTGCAAATCTTGGGAGAAGAGGTCGAGTTGTTTGGATTCAAAGGGTAAGTGTGATCCCGGATCATATTTGGTAAAGTCGTTTGTAAGCTCTTTTTTGAAGAATTTTTTATCCTTATTTAGGTACAGTGGAGGCTTAGATACAAAGAACCACCAAACTGGCCGGAAATCCGTTTACACCAAATATAAAGGAAGGTACAGTGAACAGTGTTTTCTATACAACAACACTTCGAGGAGCTTATGAACGTATTCACGACTTTTGACCCAATCCACTCATTTTTTGTCAGGTATTTATTAATACATTTCCTGAACGTTAAGAAATCTCCCCGTGCTAAAATTGGCATACACGGAAGCGAGGTTATTAGGTCATGGTAACTTTTTTTCACTGTAATTTTAGAGAGATTATGTTTCACGTGTCGACGTTACTGCCGTATACAAGTGGTGATGCACAACAGGTGACTCTTGCTATTTTTTCCTGCGAGATAAAAATTGGACAAAACAATTCGATCAAAATTATAGCAGTGTGTTTTGTTTTAGCTTCAAAGAAAACGACATATTGGGAACGATATTATCGCAATTATTTTCCAAGTAAGATTTGATTATACATGATGTTTGTTCAATTACAATGAATTTCACATGGAGTTCATGCGAACACAGAAAAAACAATGCGAGTAGACAAAAAAAGTTTTCAGAAAAAACCTAATTGAAAGATTACCATCTTTAAGCCAAAGATATGGATAAAAACAAGACAAGAGTGTGTGATATTTTTATTCATTGCAGAGACTATCCAAATATCTCAAACTTGATTTAATCTTGTTCGGGTTTCAGCATGGTAATCCTTATACTGTATCAAACTGAAAAACTTTTTGATTTTCATCTTGTGATCTTTTTGGTCATTTTCTATAGGATGAAAATACACCATTTAGTCCGTGTTCCATCCGTTCCAGTTTTCTTCATATTTTTATTGTTGTTCAAGTCGAAGAAGCTTACTCGAAGAACACCAGATATAAGGTGAACAAGGGGAACACTATCAGAAGTTGTTGTGTTATTCTTATTGATCTCTCATTCACCATACTGTACATTCAATCATCTTTCACTGTATGTTCTATGTTCTTTTCAGATAACTGTCACCGCAAAAGAGGATGTCCCAGAGTTCGGTCCCAGTCTACCCAATCCTGCTGTCTTTTCTAAAGTACGTCGTTTGGTACCAATACCTTAGTTGTCTGACTATGATTTCTGTACTAGCAATTTGCATTCGTATTTTATAGAATGACCCACATTTACGGGATTTCTTGTTGACGAAACTCTTAAATGCTGAACTTGCTGCCTTCAAAGCTAAACAGTTTTCCACTTTAATGGTAAGAAACATGAACAAAGAACGAAAAGTACATCATTACATCATTACATCATTATATCATTACATCATTACATCATTACCTCATTACATCATTACATCATTATATCATTACATCATTACATCATTACATCATTACATCAGACTTCATGTGCGGTCGTTTTATTCTTTTCCAGGAGAGAACGAGAAAGTTGTTATTTGAAGATCTCGTTACAACTCTTGCAAAGAAAAGTCAAGAAATACTGTCGCAGGGTGGTGATGTAAGTTGGGACTAGATTTAAGTCTAAAGTTAGTTAAAGTTTGCAGGCTTTCAAGAGTGAGGTTTATTGTGTATAAATTATATTTCTGTGAATTGGTAAGCGATCATAGTGTTGTTGCTTGTAGGCTGCAAGTGGCAATCAGTCAAAAGGAAAGATTCTGCACTCGCTCCGAAATGCTTTCAGATCAGAATCATTACGAGGAGAACCATCAAGTTTAGATCGTGAAACAACACAAAGATCAAAATCACTGGAAAATCTTGTCCATGACGACGAACTTGATAAAACGGTAAGAATTGTCGTTGTCGGAGATGACCTGTTGGTCGAGAGGGGCCTGTTCAGATATAACCCGACGAATTATGACTACAACGAGTCTAAAGAGGAAACTAAGACTGTTTCATTTATTATCGTTGCACTGCAATTTATGCGGCTACTTCTGTTTTAATTTCAGACGAAAAAGAAGAGGCCGACAATTCAAATGAAGAGGTATTCTGTGAGCGGAGATCGGACGCGGAGAGCGTTAGTATAGATGAAGTTTTATATCTACTCAACATGAAATGGTATATCATGCCCGGCGTAATCTGCCGAAGTTATCGTGAGATTGTATTCCAACTCGGTGTAGTGTTGTTGAGAACCATCTGCAGTAACTACTGTAACTTCCAATCCATACTTCAACTCAATTTTGAATTACTCCAGTGTATATTATGAACTCGTAGTTAGCCGTTCAGACCTCGGAGGGTAACGTGACTACATAGCTGCGTACTTCATACAACCATGGCTAAGCAAGCATTTCGAAATTTTAAACTCACAAACCAAAACAAACCACGATCTTATGTTGTATCTTTTTAGCATTCGTCCCAAGTCCAAGTCAATGTTTCATGCTCCACCGATGAGCGCTGTTGACACAGCTGAGGCCCGGGATAACATGTTGCAACCTGAAGGCAATGATGGTGACGTCAGCCCAACATTTGGTCGTCGTGATGAATCTCCATCCGGGTCCTTTCAAATCCTGGATATGGATCCACCTAAGCTCACGTCATCTGCAACGGAGCGGAGGCCTGAATCTCCAGAGATTATAGAGCCCAGTACACCAGACAAGGTAGAATACTCATGTGATTGAAACAGTGAGGTATTTTAGTCCGAGCTCACTGGATTTGGACCTATGACGTTGCTGAAAAGCTAAGTTGATACTTACTAGACTACAAATGGCATAAATAAGAGTAAACTCTTCTAAACATGATCTCTAGGCACTTTATTAAGCTGCCATTTCTCTCTACCACCTGGGAACGTGTACATATCTTCCCTCCGTAGATCACTCCCTGGTCACTCTAAGCAGACTGTGCTACCACTTCAATTTTGAACTTTAATTTTTTTTTCATTACGTTTTTTCTTTTGTTACGTTAAGTCTGAAACGGAGGAAGCGACATCACATCATAAGAAATTAAATGGGCTGATTCCATCGCCAAGAAACAGGAAGAAAATGTTTAGTTCACTCGACAGAAAATCCCCGGCTAGAGACAGAAAGGTATTTTCAACGATTAATGAAGACGACACTTACCTGAATAAATTCAAAACAACTCGATCATGTCCACTGTATTTATTGTAACCAATTTTGTTCATACAATGATGTGAAAATTAGACACAGACACCGTAATGTATTTTCGTGAATCGCTTATCTGTTGATCTGGCATTCTGCATTATCTTGCAGGTTGGACGAAGCTCAACTGAACCTCGCGTGTCTTTAGAAAATAAAGTTGGCAGAGGTGTGAATTATAGGCGTTTTTTAAACCACTAAGCTACTTAAAAAGCGTGGGTATAATTGATATTGCTCTCAGAAAGGTTCATTGAAGGTCATTTCTTGTCAGTCCAGTTTGTTTTTTCAGCGTGAAAGTTGAAAAATCTCTGTGGAAAGGGTAAAACTCGTTCAAAGCGATGAATTATTTCTACTTGTTGTTTTACAGTTGGTGACGAGAATTTGATAATGCAATTGAGAGGCGATCTCTATAAATTGAGCAATGAAAAAGCAAGGCTGAAGCGAGAAAACGATGTAAGGCATTTTGTTTTGTTCTATTATTATGTCTTAATTTTACATAACAATGTTTATTTCTCTGATGAACGCGCAGTAACAATACCTTGCATATATTGTGCTTGGAAACACCTCATTAAGAGAGGCACTTTATTGGATGGTTATTTAATAAATATTCAATATATTCTCCAGGCCCTACGAGAAGATATGAAAAGCATAAAAGAAGCAATGCTTAAACAAGCGGAAGATCTTTGTGAGTCGCAATATCAACTCAATTTGCTCCTTGAAAACAGTAAACTTCCAGCAAGTGCTGTGTAACACATTGAAAGACATAAGTGGTCACGATATTCGGTGAACTTTGTGCAACAGATAGCAGGTGATAAACACTTGGTAATCATGTGAAATCAATAATTATGTCCGATTATAAACGTGGTGTTGTATGTTAGTGCGGTATACTGTACTATGAATTTGATCCCGGCTTAACCTTGTAATGTGAGTTAAAACCATACAATGAAGGAGCCTATACATACATATGTGCTCTATCGTGAGACAAATATTAGTGTAAAAACGGTAATGTAAAAGCAGAGTTTATTTTTACATCGTGTATTATATGATGATGTGAAGCTTTGCTTTTGGAAAGAAGTAATTGTATAATTTGAAGTAACAAGTCGACTTATTAATGCTAGCCTGCGAGCAGGCCTCAGTCGGCGCAGAGTGGTTTAATATAGTTTCTGCTAATATGTAACATCTGTTTTCCATACTGCAGCGACCTCATGCATGTCTGAAATTTATTATTAGAAGTAATTTGTCTAAATACAAACAACTGATTCATATGGACGTCATATGTGGGAATCATAATATATTATAACTTGTAAGATTTTTATAATTCCGAAGTCTGTCTGTACAGACGATTGCTATGAATTTGCACGAAAATTGGTATTTCAATTCGTAGATGGGTAACGATCAGGCTATGCTGTGAACTCTATAATCAGACTAAACCTTGGACTAAATAAACCATTGAACGTAAAAATAAAGACTATGTTATCACGCATGCGCTGCAAGTATAAATATTAAAATAATAGATGAAAATGTAGGTGAAGATAGATGATTTTACAAATTTTCAAATGCAATGTATTTTTAATGTTGTGTAATAAAATTATAAATATCGATGTTTGTGTGATATTTTGCGTATATTTTTTAACGCCCACTTTGGAATATTAATTAATTGTTGGTCATAAACTTTAAATTCATTAGCGGAGCATGCGTAGTAAAGCAGGAAGGACAAGGATGTTGGATGCTCGCTAGATTCCTTGCTATTCATACAGGTATTTCTTCAATGTTTTTTAAATCAACTAAATTAATTGTAACCAGAAATAGTCAATTTCTTGAATTAATCTCCGGCCATTGTTTGCATGCACAACAATAAGGAAATGAATTATCCGTGGAAGATAACGCGGTTGGAGAGATCAAAAGTGACCGTTAATTTTCTGAAAAATGCGGTTGCTCACATTGTTGCTGTGTATATTTCATTTCCTTATTTGCCGGCACGTTGACATCGCTCGATTGACCAGATAAAGTAGAATTTTAAAGTTTAACTCGGATATAAAACCTCCAGTAATAGGCCAGCGTAGTCTCAGCGTGTATACCTCAGAATTCAACCGCATGCATGATTTAGAAAACGAATCATAAGTTTATCCACTCCAGTTTTCTAACTTTTTACTTTATCATTTTTTAAACAAAAAAATGGTAGGCGTTGTCGACCTTATTACAAGCTGTCCTGTTTGGCAATGGAAAGGCGGAAATCGTTCAGAGACGATGGTATGTGGTTTTTCAATTTTAACATACTTTGCGGGTTTTTTAAAATGGTTCATTACAAACTGGTAAACCCTATTTACAAAACAGTCTCATGATTTGGGCAAACCCTCACGTAGGAATGTCGTAGATGGTTGAGCCGTTTATATATAATGACCTTATACAGCTGGGGCCGGTTGTATCAAGCCCGTTTAGCTTAAACGGTGGATAAATTCAAAATAGAAAGCAACTCTATCGTTTTATTCAACAAGCAAACTAAATGTTTTTAAGTTTAATACAAAGATACTGTCTACAACTACATATTCAGTGCATAATATTAAAGTTGACTCATTCAACAGAGTTGTAAGAGTGTTATTTAATTTTGACTTATCCAGCGTTTAAGCTAAACGGGCTTGATACAACTGGCCCCTGATGATTATATATTTAACGATAATCAGTTTTTCGTGCAAATTCGTTTAAGAGATAAATATGTCTGCAATTTTTACCCGGACGAATTCTAGTAAAACGTCATATTTAAAAATACAATATTCTCGCGTGATTCAGGTCCATCTAAAATAATCCTTACATTATTTACCAAAGTAGAAAAATATGCAATTTTTGGTAGGAATGTTGACGACAGACGTTAACAAGAGTATTGATGTAATAGATCAGAACTTGAGTGACCTTCCATTAAATGAACATTAAAAACCATTTCATTTTCGATCCTTTAAAGTGTGTTCCGTCATAGCTGATTTTCTGACGCGTCCAATTCTGTTTCTCAACTCACCTTTCTCGAAGTGATGTCAAAAGAGTGACGCATGGAATGCCATTATTACTGGTTCAATGCCAAATTGCCAATGAAAGCATGTTTGACCAATAACAAGATAATTATAACCTGAATTGTCCTCAATATGCATTGCTTTACAAGAAAGATGATGCTCAATTACTGGGAAATAAACGCCCATTTAAAAGGGTTTACTTGCAAGGCCTAACTTATAAGTCCTAAACTATTGTCGCGGAAACGATTAACGTCGTATTGTGGTCTGCTAGAGTACTTAACCTTGCATAGGTTAGGCCCTAATTCACCATTTGTGTAAAAAACACCTCAAAAAAACACAGAATTGTTAACAATGATCGACTCATAGCATTGTTCTTCTGTTTCGTAAGATGAGAGGCCGGTCTTTTCGAGACTGATGCATACATATAAATTACACATTCCCTCGCCTAAAAAAAAACATTTGAATAAAGTTCATTTCACTTTCCTTTCTTTTGTCTTCGCCCAACCCGAAAAGCTACATGCAAATCAGCAAATGGATCTGATAAGTGTATAAATACGGGTCGTGGCGGGTACAAAACAACAATTTTGCCAAAATTAATTTGCATAATTTGTAGTAATTCAAAACGCGCGCTTGCGTGATATATCCGTGCCCAAGAGTGCAACAATAGTTGGCTAAAAGCTTTAAACAAATAATATTATAGCCTCGGAAACGTTGCTTGACTCGCTTCTGAAAAGCCCCACGGCTTAATATCCGCTTCCTATTATTAGCCAAAGTGCTCAGTATGTGACGGTGTATGTCACCACGGTAATGTCACACAGACGGCTGCTTGCCACAAATTACTGGCATAGCTCAGATGCGCAGCTTTGAGAAATACATCATAACTTGACAAGTACTTCAGTATATAACAGTCGAAACCAACTATACCACCGGGCGAAGATAATCCATCCTTTCCAGGACTAGTGGGAGTTTGAAAGAATGTCCGTATCGTATACAAAGGCGATTTGTATGCTGCTCGTCATATGTACATTGAGTGCCAAAAGCGAGGTACACTGTAGCTTATTTATATTTAATATTTTGACAAATGTAAATTTAGATGTAGAAGCTTAATGGCGACGAAATGTGACTGAAGCTATAATTGGAACATCGTGAAATGATATTCGGGTAAAATCGCGTTCACATCGAGAACGTAGAACGCAGAATTTTATGCTTTTGTCGGAGAAATATTGTTGGCGACAAGTATACATAATAAAATATTTTGATTTACGTATTGTTTCAAAAGTGATAACGCGTGGAATGTTAATGTACTCGTCAAGTCGTAATGGCATTGTACATAGCCTACAGGTTTGCGCAGTTTTTAGCAGTTCACATTTTATCGTGTAGAAAATGCGCAGCATATGTATATATTGACGCATTTAATGCTGCGGTGTATAAATGCTTCAAAACGCTCTGTTGGTCTATTTTGACGATTATAAAACTGTGCGCAAATTGAATTCCTTATCTCGTAGTGAGTGACTGATGGTTGAAATGTTTGAATAGGTACTGTAAATCTTGGTAGACCTGTTTCTCAGGCGGCAACGGGCCGATGTTTATTTACACAACACGCTGGCTGGAATCGGTTACGATGCGTAGGTTCCTGCTATAAAGTTTGCACGCAGGCCCGTAGTTTGCACGTATGTACATAGACTGTTGTGTATACATATCGGCCTGTATCAGTCCTTTCTGGAATATCCAATAAGCATCAACTTATTGTCTAGCCAATGTAAAGTCAATTGTCTGGCGACAAAATAATCGTGCCAAAGTCAATATTTCATTATGAGAGACGCGAGATTATTAATTAACCAATACTTGTACATAAATTCTGCTTCTAAAAACATGGAATGAAATTAGACGCAAGCGTCTTTCAAAAACCATGCTAATGCAGATTAATGACAGGCGTAATGTGCGTGCACTTGTAACAGAGTAGCAATAATTCGCAAAGGTAGCCCTAGAGACAATCTATTAAAACGTCAATCACGGCCGACAATAATTGTGTTGCGTGGACATGAAAAACTGCTTTGAAGTATGTTGCAAAGGAAATGATATTTTGCGTGAGGTTTATTGAAGCGCAATATAAGATCCTATCGTGAACTCTTGCACTAAACTTAAGGCTGTTAGCTTTAACGTTATTTGAGTGCTTGGCTAGACATGCATATATACCTGATATATACCCACCGTGAATAAAACAATATATATATAAACAATATTTGTGGGAACTAGTTCTAGAAGTCGACCTTCAGTATAGGGCATGGTCACCAACGCCGAAAGTCTGCCAAGACAATTGTCGGTGATCATTGGAAAAAACTGTAGGCTATATGTCGGTGTTCAATGAGAACCAGGGTTTAGGTTTTAGGAAGTGTAAATCCTGTTTCGAAAATTCATTAAAAGGTAATTTTAGGGTAAGGTGTAATGAGGACAAATTTGGTTCTACGTGAAAACATATATCATCACTTCTTTTTGACTAAACCAATTATTTTAAGTTGAATAATTAACGCGCTACATTTCATAACAATTGTGTTGTCATCGCTTTGAGTACCATGGGCATGCATGAAGACGTCAGAATGGACCAAAAGGAATTTATTCACATCGACTTTGTACCTTCACTTTCATGCCCACAGAGGTTGTTTTTATGTTTATTGTACATGTAGCAGGTGTTTGACAGATGTGGGTTTTGTGTAAGATGTTTACTAAGTGCTCTCTTCTTTGCAGACTTTGCTTGTATAAATATCTTGAGGGAGACGAAATTATTTTCATTTATAACAGATATCTAATCTCCATCAGTAAGATCAATTTCATAGCTGTTTATTTAGCACAGGTTGCCGAACGATGATCCCTAGTTTCGATACATCAGTATTATCATAGGTGGTTAGACGTGCATGGGTATAGGGCATGCATGCATGCAAGAGGGGGGTAGGTATAGGGCCAGGTCGTACAACATGCAAGAGGGGTGTGGGTACTAAAGCTAAATTTCAAGTACTACAGTTGATAGTTCAGTATTTCTAAAAGCTATGTCCTTTTAAAGGTCCAGACGTCGATTAGCAATATTAGCAATATTAACTTATATTAAATGCTTCGCAAGTGCTAAAGTGTTTCGTCTGCTCTCCAGGGGTGATTTCTGTGAAAACACGGGTGGAAACTAACCAAAACCTTGCCGTAACCAAAAGTCTATTAGCATGTATTAGAAATAATTACCATTTATACCACACACATGTCACGGCACGTAATCACTTGTGTAAACAGCTCATATTGTATAAACAGTTTTAGTTCTGTTTTAAGACAAGATTTGCCGCTTCATGATCCTGAAGCTTCTAGATCATCTGTCCGCTTTATAGTTGCGTGTCTCTGCTACGGAAATTAAGCGATCAACTATATGATTATGGATTAGCGAAAGAAGGGCTTATATTGCTGCCCATGTTCATTTGAGAGCGAATATCACTTTGCATGCATTCACAGGCCGATCACTCGTCACATGATGCACTATTTGTGAAATCAATAGGATTTGTGTAAATCTTCTTAAATACGTTACCTCAATTTCGACTTTCGCTGAATAAGTTATTATTGTGGCGAATTCCGGCCATGTATTTTTCATTCGTTTCAAGAAATCATTTCGATCAAAGGTATTTTGAATGACGCAAAATTCATAAAAAAATTGTCCTATTAATGAGACCTATTTGACCCAAGTTCTTTCAATACAACGAGAAGTGGAACGCTGATTAAGTTAGCGGGTGGTGACTGGCTTCATCGTTTTTAATTTGGTGATGGATTTTAATGATCGTGATGAAATTGCAATTGTAACGCAAGTCTGAATGGGCCTGTCAGGAACTAAGTTTACTGTATCGATGAAAAGTTTTAAGATCTCAACCGTTTTAGAAATAAATGAAAATATTCCTACTAACCAGGTTTTGCTAATGTGTTTTACTGGCAAGAATGCTGGAATAAACCAAAGTCTAGGCAAGGTTTTTCTTTCAATAATAGGAAGCTGCATCAGCTGTTTGTCTAATGCTACCTCATTTTTCCATTCGTCACTTCACTGATCAGCTGTGCACTGCATCTAGACCGACCCCTCCTATAGTTTAAATGACTTTTAACATTCTTGGTTACCCATTGTGCTCATCTGAGGCGAAAATAATTCGTTGTATATTTTCCTCGATGGATGATAATAATTATAAAACTCTTTTACTTCCAGGTTGCAGGAAACAGGAATGACGGGGAAATCGTTTCAACAGGGGAGTCCACATATGTTCCAAGACGCAGAGAGAATTTTCCTGGTATGTTGAATAAAAATAGACACAGATTTTTTTGATTACATATTTATGATTGATTACTATGAATTACCACAAAGAGATTGAAACTAGTGTATTTAACGATGATTGGCTATGTTAAACCATAATAAAGTTAAAATTTTTGGTAAATTTAAACGTTTATTAATAACTGAGAGGGCGCCATAACTAAAAATACAGTGAAGACGATAGTTGATAGTATTGAATGAGACATTTGCACTATTTCATAGTTACCTAGTTCGTGTATCAGATACCATTTGTATTCAATTAGTTAATTAGTGGCTCTCAGCTATTTGCTGATTAGCTTGTTTGTTCCTTAGTCAGTACGTGATACTTTTGCTAATAAATGAGCTTTGGCTAGATGGCTGGTTTGTTGATATTTTTGCTCGGCAGTTGGTTAATTCGATAGTGCGTCAGTTCATTTACATCCGTATGAATTACTGCAGTGATGAGCCTGTAACCAGTAACAGATGAAAAAGCATTGACCTAATTAAGAATTTACCTAAACCCCTTTAAATCGCTCGTAGCATTTGATGCAAATTAATTATGATTTGGAAAATGTGAATACATTCATCCTACCTGGTGAGTGATTGCAGTGGCAAAATTCCAATATCTGTGTGGGAACTATGTAAGAAGGCGAAATTTTAGACACAAGATTGAACCTGATTAATCGAAATTTTTGTCGCTTTTCTAAGGGTTGTGACCCATTCCTGGGGTGTAGGACAATGCTTGGCACACCTGACCGGCTTGCGCTCATGTGAAATCAATGCGCCGTTTGCGTCCCTGCCGAAGGAAAGTGACAAAAGCCAAACGCTTTAAAAGAAAAAATCTGAAGCTAATTCTAAATCTAATTGAAATCTGCCGTGAGGACCGTGGGAATACATGATAAACAATGTCTACTAAATTAGAGGAAAACCTCTTATAGCAAAGTTCGATCGTCAAGTTTAATGTGTACTTCTTGTTTATCCTACGTCAGCTGATTATAGAAGAAACATATTTGCACCTGCAGAAGTATACCCTCATCCATATCCTAGAATTGATAGAATTGTTCATTTTAAGCAGGGTTTCCTTTTTTGTTTATTGTTTTAACGCGTGCCAGTTGGATATGCTTTCTAGACCTCCGGGAGGAATGATTTATAATTTTAATTTTATCTTGATAAATTGATAACACGCTTAAAACATATAAAGAAATATATCAATGTGTCTGCATGGTTCACTTCAAACGCTACGACGTACGTATAGTTATATAACTATTAATATATAAAATGGCGCTTGCAATGACCATGTGGCGAACTGTGCGTAATCGGGTAGTCAATGAGAAGAATGCTCGTGAATAGCAACGCCATTTACCTGGGGCTGTCTTGGTTTAACAGCGATTAGCTAAACCAGTATGGGGTTATTCGTGAAATTATCTGGAAGGTCAAATGGGTTAAATAACGCTTGAGACACTTAGCTTAGAGAAGAGCAGCCATTTTTACGCGTTTTTTGTCTGAACCTTTATGATGAAATGATCTGGTTCGTTGCTCCGTCTTTGCCATGAATATAATTGAGTTTTTTAGTCTTCTCACACTGATTTTCAGTCACTGTTAAATTCGATACCCACGTACCGGTTTTTTATTCTTATCTTTTTATTTTCAAGATATTTTATTGAAAGGAATGATTATCATAAAAATAAGGACTCTCTCCTTCATACGAGAGTTATCATATCGTGAAAATAATCTCACCAGACGGCTGACAGCACTTTGTGAGAGAGAGGTGAGACATAATCTGTAATATGCGAAGTATTTAAAAGTTCAGTCTAGTCGTCAATCCAGGTGGGATGGAATTAAGAGAGCACGTCTTTCCGTTAGGATATGTAATACAATCTATAGACAGACATATCTGGTAACAATGCCACCCCCCGTGCAGATGTTTTTTTTTCTCGTTTCATTTTCCTGTCTCTTTCTCAACTATTACTTAGTTTCCTTACCACGTTTATGCTTTCTCTTGACGAGTCAATCTCTTAATTATAACTTCGCTGGTCTTCCGTTTTTTACAAGTTTCTGGTGACTCGATGCTCTGTAGTATTCTCTCACTTACTCATATATGTTCTTTCTATTTTAGATGGCCAAGTTGTTTAGTTCCGTCAAAGGGAAACAAACTGTCAAGGTCGAATCGTTTAGGTATGTGGGCTATAAATTTGGGTTCATAGTTAAGTTTTTCCTGGGTGGTCCTTGCATGAATAACTCGTGTCTAAATTATCCGAAGGCGTGGTCGATGGAGTGCAGTGGTTGTGGTAATGACGTTTGACAGTACAGGAAATGGTAACATGAGCGAAATTACTGAAATAGTTGAGAAAAAAATCAAAGATCCTGGAAGATTCATCAATTACGATGTGGACAGAAGAATGGCTTCCTTCAGACCGCAGGGAGGTATTGACAAATCACTATTCAGATATTTCAGTTAGGTTGTTAGTGACAATATTCAAATGTTCAATATGAGCCGAGTGAAGCCTGGTTTTCACTTACGACATAAGCCAAGAAGCCTTCCACCAGACAAAATAGATTTCAAAATAAAAGTTTCTTTTCTATTTATATTTGATTCGGTCTTATGTTGTGCAAAAGCGAGAAGCAGGCTTTATGGAATAATTATAGTTTCAAATAAATTTAGCACATCAGTGGCCTCGTTGGAGAAGTTTTGTCATGCTTCTTTTGTTGACAGGCCACGATGCAAATTGTTTGCATCACTGATCATTTCCATTGTCCTTTTTCTTAGTCTTTTGTCACCCAAGAGTTCACTACGCTTTTGAAAGCTCGACCGAACGAGATATATTCGATGATTCTGGCTATGATAACAACGGTGTCATTTACGGCAATATTGCAACAACGAGGCATGGAAAATGTGGTAAAGCAGGCAGGTTTAGGAATGGTTATATTTACCTAAGAAAGTTCAAGAAAACAAAAACCTCAGAAACTGATACGATTCTTGTGGCATTTTGGATGCGAATTATCAACCCTCGAAGCACAACGTCTTTATTCAGAGGATATTACAAAGGTAAATCGTATTGAACTAAAAGTCCACTGTAAATTATAGTCTACATGAACCGTATACGTTTGCTTTTAAGGAGCCGTTGTGGAGCTGTTTATGAAAAGAGGCATTTTAACATGGAAGTTCATCACTCGACGAGAAGCGGTTGCGTTCTTAGTACGTCATACGAAATTACTTCGAGCTCGTCAATGGACCCATATTGTTGCTCTATACGACCCCTTTACTCATAAAGCAAAGCTCTATGTCGACTCAGAGTTGAGTAGTGAGGTCGATGTTCGCAAGGGAATGGTCCGTTGGAGGTTTACGTCATCGTTACGGTTCGGTATGACGTCAGCGGAAGGGTATCTGGATGATCTGTATGTTTATGATTGCGTGCTGGGTGAAGAGGTACTCGAGGGTATTCGCAAGGATTGCTGGTGTCAGGAGTTGTGCGCTCCGAGAGGGGAAAGTGAGTATTGGGGGCTGTTTACATGAGCCCAGTTACCCGAGATTCAACGAAGCGTGAGAGGACTTTGAGGTATTGAAATAAGTCTTTATGACACCAAACAAGCACATGCTATTATTGTGGTGATTATACGACTGCCAGGATCATGTTATCTGTTCATTTCAATACCTCAAAATCATCTCACGCTTCGTCGAATCTCGGGTAACCGGGCTCATGTAAATAGCCCGTAACTATTGATGCTTTGGTTGATTTTTCGATTCATCATTCTCCCTTCCCTTAAACACGTTATGAATAACCTGCTCCAAAATCTCCGTCTTGTTGTGAGCAAGATTGAAACTAATCAAACGAAGGAAACTTCATTCATTGACTTAGTATTTCTTACGAAAATTGGTTTTCTTTTAAGATGAATTCCTGATAAGAATGATTTTGCTTTCAACAAATACCTCGAGAGATGCGACTGAACAAATCGCTAACGCAGTGAAGGCGAAGGTAAGACATCAGCGATAATCATTTCTAGATATGGATATCGTGGTACTAAACAGCTTGACTCCAAGCAACAGGTAACGGCGTAGCAAGTATCATTGTTATTTATCATGATTTGATTTGCTTCCTGTCAGATTATTGAGATGTTCAGCGAAATATCTGGAGAACAACGAGTTCAAACAATTGGATATAGGTACTGTTCCATTCATTCGTTATTTCTACACCATTCTACTGTCCTAAGACGAAAATTTCCTGCATATCTTCAGGCCACTGGACGAAGATTCAATCATGGTGGACTATTCCTTACAAAGTATTGGTAACAGTGACACCAGATATTTAGCAGGCGTAATGCAACCTGCAATTACTTCCGGGAATATCGCTGGAGTTCCTCTTGCTTCAAATGATGTCTCGTTTGTTCAGTTATCTGGTAAGAATCTGAGAATTAATATCACTAGTTCTTTTAGATCATGGTCCCAGCTAGATTTAGCTTGAAGACTAAATGAGGAATAAGCTAAACATGGTACTGTTTTAATTTGTCCTTTAGGCAAAGGTGTCTGTCTTTCGAACGAGATGAAATGTGGTGATGGGGGATGTATTGATAAATTATGGAGATGCGATGGAGAAATAAACTGTCCTGATGGAAGTGATGAAATTGATTGTGGTGAGATTGCTTTAACGGTTATCGAAAGGTCTATTTACCTCACAAGAGAGGGAAAATGGAAAAATCCATTTTCACGTTGGTAAGGACAATATATTCTCTATATATTTTATTTCTTTTAGGACAGGTTATTTCATTGGATTGCCATGCCAACGAGTTTACGTGTAACAAGTCACGTGTGCTTGGTATCAGTGATTGCGTTGAAGCACGATATAGATGTGATGGACAACTGGATTGTGATGATGATTCCGATGAACAAGGATGTGGTAAGTGAGGAGTGATATGCACAGAACACCGTAACATAAGCTCTACTCGCATAAAGAAACGTTGTGTTATTAAAGTGGTGATAACTGCGGGAGTTATCTGGCTATAGTAGTGTAAAATCTTTGTATTTTTAGTCTCTCCCAAGTTAATAACAGCTCCACGGTCATTTCTGATTGTCGCTGCGGGGGAGACAGCAATCTGCAGGTGTGTAGCCAGCGGTGTACCACACCCCAAAATCAGCTGGTATCACGAAGGTGCAAAAGTTTCTTCGCTTCAAGAAAAAGTGTCAGTAACTTCGGTCTCAGGCTACGGGAAACTGACCATACATAACGTGAGGCCGGAGGACTCTGGGGATTATATTTGTAAAATCAGTGACAATCGCATAAGGAAGACAATTGCTCCAAGTTGCACCATTAAAGTTCGAGGTAAGTTTGCAAACTGTATTTGAAATACCGATATATCAGTGGTTTGTTCAGTGGGTACCCGAATGCCTTATTTCCTGTGGGGAACATTACCAAAACTTTGTTTCTAAGATCCCGCTTCTTCACTTTTCTTCTTCCTCATTAAAACCTGATATTTTATAGCTTTAGGTAATGTATGTCGTCCCCCGTTCTTTAACTCCATGGCACAGCAAAATGACCAATGCCTCAGATGTTTCTGTCATGGACACACGTCAAACTGTAGAAGCGCGCAACTCTACAGATCGAAGGTAAATAGTATTTAGTGGTATCAAATTGAAGGTCAAGACGGGTGGTGATGCTTTGTAGCTTAGCTGGGTGTCAAAACTATCGAAAAGGATTGGGATGAAATAGAAGATTGTAGATACCTTAAATGGTGATGAATTGGAATGAATCATTTTGTCAAGAGCATTTTACACCAAGAAATCCCGGAACAGAGCAGGAATAACCGTGAATCAACTGTATCTTACTCTAGTAACTCGGCAAGTTTGACCGACAGATAATTCTGTTTTTCAGTTGACTTCTTACTGGGATTGCTACAGCTGCACAAGAGACGATGAACCGACACTTGTTGATGCATATGGCACGTCTGTTAACGTGTATCAAACGTCAAATACTCCTCTTTTATACTG
The DNA here is from genome assembly GCF_004324835.1 of Dendronephthya gigantea. Taxonomy (NCBI): domain Eukaryota; kingdom Metazoa; phylum Cnidaria; class Anthozoa; order Malacalcyonacea; family Nephtheidae; genus Dendronephthya; species Dendronephthya gigantea. Next base: position 1,847,282 of record NW_021163020.1, read on the forward strand.
GAAACTGCCGACAATATACTCCGGAAACAAGGTAACAACACATGGCTTTGCTTAACACGTAACCATTGCCATTGTTTTGTGGACAAATTAAAGTAACATTTCGTGTTTTCAAGTATCTCCTGGTCTTCCTCGGATACTGTCAAAGGTTTAAAGCTTGCAGATATTTATTTGACGTTTTACTACATTTTATTTGCCGCAGCTGACAAGTTATGGAGGAAAGTTCGAGTTTACGTTTGATTCTAACAACATACAAAATGGAGCGAGAAGATCAAGACGAAACCTTGTTCAAACTGCGAGCTCCGACCCTGCTGTTTGGAATTATGTTCGGGAAACACCGAACAAGAAATCATGGCTTGGCAAAAGTGGGGTTCCACGTACCAAAAATGATGTTCCTAGTAGGCCAGCAAGTAGCGACAGCCCGGGATCAGCCTCCCAGGATTTGAATCTCACTGAAGGACATGGCGTTTTCATTGTGGTGAGCAAGCTTTGTCGTATAGCACAGTGTATATATATCTTTATTTGGTACAATTGGGATCGTGCCGAGGGCAACGTTAGAGAGGCATGATGCACCTCCATCGATGAATGTATATTTTCGTGTTAACTAGTAATATAAACTACGGTCAAAATTACAGTAATTCAGCTCATGGATGACCTTTTTGTAATAGGGAAATGATGGCACTCACTTGGCCTCAATCAATCTGGATTACGTGGATGATGATGTTTTTGGCATAAGCGTAACGGAGGTTTGTGCGTTTCGTGAGCCGTTTTTCAACTCATCTGAAGCACTTAAACTATTTCTAACTGTAGTTGTTTCTGTTTAGAAAAATTGGAAGGAAATACAAAGACGTCGAACGGCTAATCGATCAACGTTGCTTCGAGTTCTTTCTGACATTAAATTTATATTCATAAAGGCATCTTCTGCTGGGGATATCGTTTCAAGGTAATTCACTGAAGGAGTATCTGGATAAGTCAAACCATTTCTGTCAGCTAACAGCTTTATTTTTCAACTTTTCATGAAATTGAACTTTTAGCTATTATCGTTTCATGCAGGCTTCTCAGAGCTTCCCTGGACACCGCAGTCGAGGAAGAATCTGGAGGAAATAAAATCACTTTGGTGGAACATTGCGCATGCCCGATTGGGTATGGTGGCTTTTCCTGTGAAGTATGCATACTATTTCATTTCTTTATCCCATCGAACCTCCCTCTAATGTTCCCTTTCCTCGAAACTTGATGAAATTCTTTATCAAATTTCTCAATTTCTCCAATGCAGTTGTGGATCTGAATCAGTGAAACTGTTCATTCATTTGCGATATTATGGCTTTTAATTTTTAGAAATGTTTAACTGGATATTTCCGAGAACAGGGTAGTCAAACGTGCGTGAAATGTTCTTGCAATAATCACTCCAGCACTTGTCATCCTGAGACTGGGAAATGCGAGGTCAGAATGAATTGCATTCTATTATGCTGTGTCCTTTCTCAGTAACCTTGTTTGAACCTTGTTTGAACCTTGTTTGAACCTTGTTTGAATCTTGTTTGAACCTTGTTTGAACCTTGTTTAAGCCTGGTTTAAGCCTGGTTTGTGTTTTGAATCATCACTCTCTAGTGGACATTTAGAAATTTTGATAGTTTTTAGTGCACTTTCTCTGTAGTAACACAATTATTACGGAGAGTCCTCGTCATGTTTGATGGGTTCTATAATATTTATTTTTTAGAATTGTGCACACAGCACTGACGGTTTCAACTGCGAATTGTGTGCTTTGGGTTACTATGGGAACGCCACCAAAGGGACATCACGTGATTGCAAAAAATGCGACTGTCCGTTAACCGTCGAGACAAACCTGTGAGTTTTTATGTCATGATCAGTATTCTCGAGGTCACTTGATTTTCTAACCAAGGTCTAAATGTTCTCCTATCGATATATCGAAACAACTGAATAATGATTCATTATTTCTCAATCAACTTTTTCACGTTCTTCATATTCAGAGAACATGTTTTATTCGATTACAGGTTTAGTGAGTCGTGTTATTTGGACACTGATGGTAAATCTACCTGCACTTCATGCAAGCAAGGATACGCTGGCCGAAATTGTGAAATGTAAGTTACTACGAAACTGATGATGTTTCTGTTTTTGAGGTGGTGTTTTACCTTTGAACTCCTGATATTTAGCTGTGCGCAAGGTTATGAAGGTGACCCAAGAATTTTGGGTAAAACTTGTTACAAAGTCGGTAAGTTAAATGTTCATTCTTTCCATACGTGTTCCATTTACGTATGTGGGGTTTGGACGTTTTGATCAACCAGTTTAAAATTTTATTTTCATTGCAGGCAATTTTTCACAATGTAATGCGGCCGGTAGTGTTTCCCAGAGTACGACTACAGATGGGGAAATCCAGTGCACTTGTAAGGTATGGAGATTGTTTTGGCAATATTTTTAGTACATTTAAGGTGACGTTTGGGCCATACGTGCTATATTATGACAGCCGAATTTATATTTATTGTTATTTAAATTTTTTATCAGAGAAATGTGATTGGTTCAGTTTGCGATAAATGCCAAGAAGGACGATTCAATCTTCAGACTTCAAATCCGTCAGGCTGTGAATCATGTTACTGCAGCAGAAAAAGCAGAAGTTGTACGAATCTAATTGGCTCAAAGTTTACGGCAAGTTAAATAAATTCAAATTAAAAAGAAAAAAATCATAGAATATCATTCGACGCATATAATTTTTCGTATAGATTCAAACATCATTCTTGGAAGATGACTTCAAGATTGATACTGTTCATTCCACACATATTTTTCCTCACTCAGTACGCAAAACAGACGACCAGTTATATTTACAAAGTTTTTTCTCTGGTGTAAAAATCAGAAGGTCTCTGTTTTGGCATCTTCCATTAAAGTTTGCTGGAAGCAAGGTTGGTATTTTCGATATAATTTGAAACTTTTGGTTATACATTGGTGAAAATGTGTAGAATTCGCGATGTACACACGACTTCTTGCAGTTTGAACCTACACAAATCATTTTCGTTGACGTCTTTCATCCGAATGAAAAGAAATGCATGGAAAAGTAATAAAACTATTTTTAGCATGATGAAATATATGTGTATTTCTTATTAGGTTGCTTCCTATGGCGGTTACCTGGAGTACACTGTAACTTACTCATGGAATGGAACAACAAAACCCTTCAACTATTTATATGATGTCATTCTCTTAGTGAGTGTTCAGTAGCCTGTTATAAATTATATCTCAATATTGATTAGTAAATCCAAAAGATATTCGCCTTACTTCGTCCACAAAAGCCGTCGTTAAGAACTAAGTACTGTATACCAATACGTCCATTTGGGATCTAAAAAACAATGTTCAACTAATTCTCCGATCAATTTATCTTCAGGGAAAGGGATTTGGCATTGTCTATGTTGGACGACAGTTAAGGGGTATTGAGTATGAGAATGGTAAAAAGGTTACATATAAAATTCCTCTACTTGAGGTGGGTGAAGCACGTCGGTTTTGGTTAAAAAAATTCTTTATTCTTCACTTTTCCCGCAATTCTGTTTAGAAATTGTGGAGATTTTCCAGCAACAGTCGCGTTTCCAAAGCAGTGTTTGTCGTGTTTTTGGGACGAATTCATAAGCTTTTGATCCTGGCCACGCCATACACTGACATGGTCGAAACTAGGTGAGATTCTTATTCTGTTTCAACCCTTTAACGGTCCAGGAAGGATTGTGCACCTCTTTTAGGATTCCCAAAACAAGAGATTGTTCTCTTTGGAAGACCATTCGATGCGTTTTGCTACAGACGAAACTTTTCTGTAGATCGCTCCGTTATTTATTCCAGTAAATGTCGTATCGTAGGAATCTAGTGTTTGGGAAGTTGACTCTCATGCTTACATGTTTTTCTTTTAGATTGCACGAGGTCAAAATGGACGCCCGTTATGAGAACGCAGGGGGAGTGGAAATACCTGGAATTGAAAGATGTTCTTGTCCCAAAGCATACACAGGCTACTCTTGTGAGGTAAGCAATATAGACCTCAATATGAAGAATAGAGAATATAAATTTGATAGTTTATTCACCTCTTAGAAAGCATACGAAATGTTATGACCTTTTGATAAATGTCAACTCGAAATGCGGGACATGAAACGCGAAATTTAATTGGTCTAGTTAATTATAATGCAAGTTGTTGTCGAACCAATCAAATATCATGTATTAAACATCAGTTGTTTACGTTCAATGTTCATTATGAGGATGATCGTGCGTTTTTCAGAGCTGCGCCGATGGTTACACGTTCAGAGATTCCTCTATTCTTGGTCGTTGCGTGAAGTGCAACTGTCATGGCCATTCATCCAACTGTCATCCGCAAACTGGTGTTTGTCAGGTACGTGATTCACCGTTAAAATTTCTTCTGACCAGACTTTTTTTAATTAATTGTGGATATGTGTACTTGTTTCCAGGACTGTCAACACAACACAACTGGAGAAAATTGTGAGAAATGTCCGGCTGGTTTCTATGGTAACCCCAAAGCTGGGTCACCATGTCATTCCTGCCCATGTCCACGTGTTGATCCGGTGAACAGGTTCGACTGAGTTGCCCTTGTCGTCAGATAATTTGTCTTTTCCACACTTTATCATATGTCATATTTCACTTTATTCAGCCCCGGAACAAAAGCGACGTGTTTTGTGGACAATGAGGGTGATCCAGTATGTAACCAGTGTCCTAAGGGACACGAAGGGAAACTTTGTGATAGGTATTAAAATACATTCTATATTTCCTAACATGGGAGGCTCCTGACAGTTGCATGACACGTTTCACAGAGTACATTTCAAAGACAATTTTACTTTAGACGATGTACCTCTGAATGAGAATAACCTTAGCTTGGAGAGTACTAAAGCTTCGTTGAAATATGTTATATGTACATTTCTTTTTCCATCCCTGTAGGTGTAAAGAAGGATTTACGGGCAATCCGGAAATTCCCGGAGAAGTGTGTAAACCAGGTGCGCAATATTTAACAACCACAACGCCGTATTATGCAGACTTTAAAAATGCGAACAAATATTATTGCATGATTATTTCTGTGTTTCAATTTAGTTTCATCGTGTGGCTGTAACTACGCAGGAACGAAAAGATGCGACGAAAGAACAAGAAGATGTGTTTGTAAGGTATGCGCTTTAATGGTGCTGAATCAGTCTAACTAAATCAGTCATCGTGATAAGCTTTATTATGAACTTAAACGAGTCAGCCAGCCAGACTACATAATAACGTCTATACTTCTTAAAGTACGATGTGTTATCTCCCATACTCCCGTTCTCCAAAGTTATGTGGTGCCACTTTAGTCGGGCCTACGTGTTAGGTGGATTCAAAGTTGGTATGGATCTTGTACATAGTAGCCACACCCAAACCTTCGTGGCGAAATTGTAAATGAAAATAGAAATACTAAAACAATCGTACTCCTTATCAAATGTGTTTATCTCGTAGGAAAACGTTGAAGGCGAGAAATGCAGTCGATGTAAAGCAGGATTTTACAATTTACAAGAAAAGAACGAAGATGGTTGCACTCCATGTTTCTGTATGGGATTCAGTACAACCTGTCGTGTGTTGAATAATAGTTCAGAAATTGTGAGTATTTCTTTATTCATTCATCACAAATATGTCAGTGTAATCCAAAGAATGCTGGCTGTAAAACTTGAACCGTCTGATACATTTTTAGATCAAATTTTTACCGTCTTTAACATTACCCGATGGGTTGGTTGTCACCACTGAAGATTTCTCTCGGAATTCGTCAGACTTGGAAGTGGATTCGCAGAGTAAACGAATACGATTCCTTAATAAGACATGGCTGGAACAATCCAATGTTTATTGGAGAATACCGAAGATATTTCTGGGTAACAAGGTATGGGAATAATTTATCATTGCATGCTGTTGCTATTTTGTGATACATCCATTGTTGGTAGCTTGTCAGAGAGTCTCATGCAGGCTAACGTAAAACAAGCATGATTTCAATGTAAGCGCTTTAAATACAACCACAGTTTTTTTAAGGTTCTATACTATGGTGGAATGTTATCCTTTTTCTATTCGTTCCATTCTTCAGTGAATGGAAACCCGAACTACATGATTATGAAGGTATATCGTGTATTTTTCGAGCTCCACATTTACATGCATGTTCGAAAAAAAAACAACTTTGCCTCATACGTTTTTCTCACAATTCTACTCAGGGTAATGGCCAGACTCTTCGCTATAAACAGTATACTCATTTCTTTCCAAATACGGAAAGAAATTTTGAACTTTTACTTCATGAGGTAAGTGAAAGCTTAGGTTAATAAAGAGATATCTGTATATTTTGAAATATTCATACAGTTGTACGAATTGCCTTTTAAGAGTCGATGGGTGAAACCGGACAGCAGCCGTGTGACTCGTGAGGAATTCATGAGTGTTCTCGTTCATATCGACGCCATTTTAATTCCTGTCAGCTATTCAAGGCAAGCATCTGAATCAAGGTGTGGCTTTTACGAAACCTCCACGATATAGAGACGGCAAAAATGACGTGAGACTTATGACCAACACTTCATGCGTTCTTTTTCAGACTTGGAGACATCATTTTGACGTCAGCAAGTCAAACTAACAAAGCTATGAAACCTGAGATTTGCGTCTGTCCTCGTAACACTGAAGGCTCATCTTGTGAGGTATACATACGTACTTGTCAAAACCGGCTTCACACGGGTAATTTGTAGGTCATTTCCTTCCCTGTGACCGTTTGTATCAAGCCCATTTAGCTTAAACGGTGGTTAAGTTCAAAATAGAAAGCAAGTTTGACTTATCCGCCGTTAAAGCTAAACGGGCTTGATACAACCGGCCCCTGATATTAATTTTGAAAATTGTTCAAGCTTTCATCAAAAATCAATATCGTTTTACTTGCAGTAAAACAATGCATTCCAAGTGAACAAATCTTTTTAGCAACTTGTAAATCTCATTCAAATATCTAAAAATAACATATAGGATGTGTATGATCAAACGTCCTATCCAGGGTTGTATTTTTGTCTAGAGTTGTGTCCCTGGCTACACCAGAAACGGAAGACTGACAGCAGAATGTGCTCCTTGTGAATGTCATTCCCACTCGAGTCGTTGTGATCAAAGAACTGGAACTTGTGAAGTATGTTGTACTTTTAGACATCACAATCATTTTTGAGCCACAAGCAAAAGCAAAATCGACCTGGAGGCAAAAACAATTCTACGTTGGCTCTAGATAAGCAACTGAAACCAAATGTAACTACGTTATTTCACTTTCAGAATTGCAAAGACAACACAGCTGGAAAGCATTGTGAGATATGTGCTCAGGGATTTTACGGCAATGCTAAAAATCGACGCAGAAATGTTTGTAAAGAATGTCCCTGTCCATTACCTGGATCATCAAATCGGTTTGTTGTGCAATCTGTCTTTTCAATCTTTATCAAGAGAATCTTTCTATATACACTTTTTAAAATATCCTCGTTGGATAAACCTCAACGCGTCAAACGTAAACTTATGTTGATCTATACGTTGTGCTCTTTTCGTTAAAAGACTATTTATCTTATCACAGTTTTAGTGAAACATGTTTCCTGGATGAAGATGGTTTACCAACATGTGACGCCTGTCTGGAAGGATACAGCGGAAGAAGATGTGAAAGGTATATTACCTTAGCTTCCCTCATGCGACAGACCAACCTAATGGTGTATGCAAATCAAAGCGCAGTTAACAATACGAAAATTTATTTATTTGTCATTCAATCCAGGTGTTCACTGAATTACACAGGCAATCCGTCAACTCCAGGTGGAAAGTGCTTCAAAGTCCCAGGTATAAGAAGTGATAAATGTGCTATGTTGTTAATCCACCTCGGCAGAGTTATTATATCCATATTTCTTGCATTTAGTTGAATTGATTCCAAAGCTGAAGATTATTCCTGAAAGTCTCACTGTTCAAGAAGGAGACAACGCGGAGTTTGTGTGTAACGTTCAGTCACCTCGTCCCACACAAATAATATGGTCAAAACGGGATGGCGAAGCCTTATCAAAGCGAGCTACCGTCAGTGGAGTCAGTGGAAATGTGCTTAGTTTCAGAACGCTGAACATAAGTGACGGGGGCACTTATGTTTGTACTGCAAGTAATGATATGGCTCTGAGAACGGCAAAATCACTTCTTGTTGTGAAAAGTATGTCATTGTATTTTTGTATTCCGTGTTTACACACAAGTTGCCCATTTTTATGATGCTTACCACAGCAATATTCACGTCTGCAAATCTCACGTCTTTATCCTCACGTCTGCTTTCATAGAGCAACAACTGAGTGCAGTCATCGTGGATGTGTCGCCCAAATCACGTTACATTCCCGTCGGGGGAAGAGCTAAATTTTCTTGCACATCGAAAACATCCTCACGATATTCTATAACTTGGAGCAGAGAGCACGGCTTGTCTTTACCATCAAGCAGCCACGTGAAAGACGGGACGTTGATCATCACTGATGCGAGACTGAATGATGGAGGAACGTATATTTGTACCGGAAAAAATGCTTTGAATGTTGATCGAGCAATTATTTCACTTCATGTTGGAGGTGAGTAATGCTGTTGTAGTCGATAATCAATGCAAATGCAAAGTTGAAGGTTTCCGAACTAGAAGAGACTGATTCCTTTTGATCTTACTATGAACTTTAGGTTTTTCTCTGTTATGCTGACTGCTGTTCAACAGCAAGGCAAATAACTTCAAGTCTTTACAGTTTCTACAGCTTTTTGTATAGCAAAACTTGTCTCGTCTTACTCGGATTTGTTAGGTTTGCTAAGTAGTACCCTTCTTACCTACAGTTGTTGTAAAGCCGCAAGTATCAGTTACTCCAAGAAAAAGGATCGTCGATGTTGCTGACACGGTTAAGTTTCGCTGCTCGGCATCCGCCGGTTTTCCAGCGGCAACCCTTCGTTGGGAGCGCGGGGATGGCCGTCGACTTCCGCGTTTTTCAAAGTTTTTCAGTAGAACCGGGGTTTTTAAGATTTTGGCCGCATCAAGACGGGACGAAGGGGAATATATGTGTACAGCTAGTAACACAGGTGGTGAATCAGTGATGAGAGTCCAACTGCTTGTTAGAGGTAGGGAATCTTTTGTTGTTGGTGATATTCATGATGACACGTGATATACTGATTATGGTTGTCTCCAGGCCCCAACAGCTCTCCCAAGGCAAACATTAGACCGAGGCATGTGACCGTGACTGAGGGGGAAGATGCCATCCTACGTTGTGATGTGTCCGGAGAGGAACCAATGGACATAAGGTGGCAGAAACGCGGAGGAGAATTATCACGGACAGCGATGGTGAGGAGAAACTATCTTGAAATAAAAAAGACGACAGTACGAGACCGTGGGCACTACAGGTGTATCGCAAGAAATAAATATGGCCAGGACTCTGCGCTTGGTAGCCTCTTTGTAAATGAAGGTAAGTGTGAAACAACTAGCTTCAAACAACTAAACGTTTTCGATATCGTTGGGAAAATGGTGCTTTTGAACTTAGATTCACAGATTGAAGTTAGATTGTTTACGTAGAATATAAGAGATTCTCGCATAGACTAGCGTTATGTTTCCTTTTCCTTCTGTTAGGAAGTAACCTGAATTGTCCTTCTGGAGGGAGATTCACTTGTATATTTTATTCATTTGTACTTCCAGATAGATCAATGTTACCGCAGGTTGCCATCAGACCTCCAGGCAACGTTATATCAGTGATGGAAGGCGAAGCTCTTAACCTTCTCTGTGAGGTCGCTGCCGACGATAGAGTGGAGAGTGTGAAGTGGACACGGCAATCAATTGGAGGAGTCCTCAGTCGAAACTTTGAACTGAACTTTGTAAGAATGAAAATTGACGATACTGGTGTATATGAGTGTACTGCGAAGACAGAAAAGGGTGAAGGCAAAGCATCTGTGTCTGTTGTTGTGCAGAGTGAGTTGTTATCTTCTTATTTTCTCCATTGCATCTTTTCACAAATTATTTGTTGTAATGCATTTCAACGTCTTGTCTTTTAGGAAATGACATTCTTCCTTCGGTGCAAGTACGGCCAAGCTACGTGACGATTAGACTTGGTGGAAGTGTGACAATCGAGTGTACGGTGTCATCCACCCTTCCCGTGACTGTCACGTGGAGTAGGGCTGATGGGTCACCCCTCAACAATGATTACTTGATAAAAAACACCGTTATCTCAATACGCGATGTTAAAAAGGAAGATCAAGGAACTTATATTTGTGTTGCAGAGAACACGTTTGGGGCCAGCAAAGCTACGCTAGATATTGTAATATCGGAAGAATAGACATATTGTAAAATACAGATATCTGACATTTCGTATAAGATGACTTTCGTTCGAGAATTGTGCTTCATTTAGAAAACCTACACAAACAGGTGAAATAGGAAGAACATAATTCGAGGTAGTATCCGCCTGGCCTCTGGAAAATGCCCTATTGTATTGAGACTATTAAAGATCTAAGCCCTTATTTTATTTGCACAAAGCCTGACCGGCTGGAACCGGGCAAACGCGATCGCAATGAGGCGTGTTCACGAAGGCTTGGATCAAGTTTGTGACTAGTTATACTTTTGTAAATTAACCTTTGAATAAAATTTTAGAACGGTGTACAACAGTTAATTAAGTTGGTTTGATTGTTTTTCGGATTCAATTTGAAACTCGATTCTGTCAGTGATGCCTATATAGAAAAGGCCGGAAAGGCATAGCCTGCACAACCCGCAACTAAGCAGTCACAATCATATTCATATTATACCGACACACTTTACCAACACTCGGTACAAAGAAGTCGCACAAATATATATCAAAACAATTCCAATCCATATCTTAGTTTGCATTGCTATAAATATTGCTATGATGAGGAAGAAAAATAGTTCAAACTAAAAGGATTTGCAAGCGAAATGTTCCATTCTCCTTGTACGATTTGCACTGATTTCCTGACATTGAATAATCTGGCTGCCTGCCCTTGTATCCTTCGTGAGATAAAGATTGTATTATTTGTATAATGTATCACTATAATCTTTCAAAATTTCACCAATATGAAGTGCTATTTGTTGAAAGTATTGTACTGGATCACAAAATCTTTATTTGTAGTGCTATGTTGTTAGGCTATGGTGATATGATTAAATGTATGTGGCGCCATAATTTGAATATTTGTGACTGCACGAACTTGCCTTTTTCAAGCCAGTTCAATCATTTACAATATTTCCGTTGCAAATATTTAATTCTTTAACTGTTTGAAAATCAGGTGGCCATGTCTATCATGATCATTGGTAGGTATTCCTATTATAAATTATTCAAGATAATTAGAAAAGCTATCCCAGATTTTTCTGGACCAAGCAATTAATACAATTTACCTTTTTCAGTCTAGAGACTTGGCATAAACGCAGTCGCACATGCCCTACATGTCGTAAGCCTTGTCCACAGAATATCAGACTCTTTTTCAGTGATGTTCAGGAGCATACATCTTCTTCAGATGATATAATAACTGTGAAAGTAAGTGTTGGCTGTGTAGTATGTATACATCATGTACACACTACCATAGATGTTTTAATTGTCTCTTGTTAACCCATTAGTTAGCTAACCCACCATGCTGAATCTGGTTTGGGCTTAAGCAGAGGATTTTACTGGTCTCCACATCTAGAGTAATGTTGTTTTCAATCACAATACAGTATTTACCATCACTTCATTATTTTGTGTAGAATGAGCTTAGAAAGCAAGCAGCTTTAAACCTTGAAAAAGGTAATTTTTGCTCCACTCTCTTTGTCTTTATTTTTTTTCATTGGTAATATCTTGTACTATATAACTGTGAAATTAAATAACTGCAATTAATTTAATAAATGTTTGCATTAATGTCCAGCACAAATTTCTTGATCTAAATTCTCTAAATCTAGATGCTCGGATCAAATCTCTCAATAAATCTATCAAAGATACCACTGGTACAATTGAGGACTTAAAGTGTCGAGTACTGAAATACGAGAAAGACATTAGAGATGAGAAATCAATACAAGAAACACTAAAGGTTCTGATTTTTCCAAATGGGTTACAGTATTTCCAATGAAATTTTTATAATTTATAAATGTCAAAATGTTTAACACGGTGCTTAACACATTGTTTTGCAGACATTATATTCCTATTTTTATGTAGAAACAAATTCAGTTCTTTCAAGGGAAAAGTAAACATGTTGAAAAACTAGAGAAAAAGGTTGTGTTATTAAAAACAAATTTGGAGGAATTGGAAAGGTGCTGGATTGCTTGACTCTACATTTCCCATCTTAGCATGTTACAGTCACGAACTAGATTTTATGCCTTTCTAGAGCTCTAGTTTGTTTTGTTTTATTCCCTCAGACTTAGGAAAATGCTGCATGGTACAAGCGAAGAAGCTGAAGATATGTTAAGAAATATTGGAACTAGCTCCAAAACTGCAAGTGAACTGGCAGCACAACTTGTTATTATGAAAAGGTTGTTAAATGATTGCTTGAATTATAATAAAATTGATGTAATATCCACATAGTGATAACACTGCCTTCTTCTGTTAAATTTGGTTTAGAGAAAATGAGAAAATGAGAGAGGCAAAGAAGAAAGCAAGTGCTGAGAAGGTGCAGCTGGAAAGAGATTCTCATTCCTTGAAACATAATGTAAGTTGGAACTTTCATTTCAATAACATATGGTTTGAACAGTGAATGCTTCCTAATTTTCACTCAAATACATAGTCAATTGAAGTGTTTTTATCTCAATCATGCCGGAGCCTTTGTCCATATTGATCATTGTGCGTGTATTTTTAGCTAAGAGCGAAGGAATTGGAATGTAACCAGTTGACTAAAGATAATGAAAATCTACAAGATCAATTAAAAGAAACTGAACAAGAGAAACTTGTGAGTAGGATTAAGACCTATATACGTAAGAAGCAGAACCTCGTCCTGACGTATTGGTGCATTGGCCAATCAGAAGCATGCGTTGTCTACAAATACGTCACAACCACTGACCTATAAATAATAATAAGTGAATCATCATCATCCCCGTTTTTTTCACTACAAGAGTCTGAAAAAGAAAGTTGACAAGATGCAACAGTCATTTGCGACCTCCAGCCCCCGTGGAACATTAATCAACAGGTTGCTTCAAGAAAGGTGAGATTTGCTTTGCAAAGGGTTTGGAAAACTACCGTAAGTAACGTGAATAACCTTCAGTTTATTCCCGTATGAAATCTTGCAGTCCTGCACCTCTGAGCCTTGATGAAACAGTAATACTGTCGTCAGACACAGATATTGATGAAAACGTAGAATTTACAGATGGCGGAACGGAAAGGAAAAGGTATAAAATCTGAGAACAGAGTGTATTTTGTTTTTTAATGTTGTTCAAAAGTTCTGTATTCAACCGCTTCATATTGAGTGCAATAATCTGGATTTCTTTTAGCGCCATGCTGAAGAAACCGAAGGCAGACTTCACATCTCCTGTTCATCCTGGGGCATTGCAAAGGAATCGCAAGCGTTCATACGTCGCGTTAGAAAACCCTGGTCGACTTAGTACCGGGTATAATGGTCTAGGCGGACACTCTACCGTTCTGTTGCCTTCGCAGGCTAAGAAAATTAAGAAAGTCGCTAAACCACAATCTGTGTCAAAATTTGTCCGGACAAAAACGAACCCACCTTTGCCTCGAATGTAAATAAAGCCGCGTACATAAATTCAAGAACCTCGGTATAAATTATAATATATTAACCGTAGCTGTTGCCACTGACTCGGAAAGAATATGTACGATATTTTTGTTTTAAGTCACCGATAACTATTACAAGTTATTTGTAACTATTAAGTAACTATTTCAAGACTTTGAAAAGTGGCAGCAGTATAAACTGTATAAAATGAACGATAGAAAAATGAATTAAAACATTGACTTTAGTGATGTAGTTTTTGGACACATGAGTTTCCCACCCAACGCAAAATCCCCACTGATCTCATCATAATGCACTGGTTCTAACGAAGCAAGGGGAGCCCTGAAAGTCATTGGTGTTTTTAACACAATGGGAATCAAATTTTATTCTATAATTATAGCTCATATGACCGGCCGGCCTTTGAAATTCAAACAAGCCATATTGCTTGTCAGTTGTCACGTATCAATAAAAACGTATTTTAGAACAATAAGATCACTTTATTATGACGAATTTGAATTTCAAATTTTTGCTTTTTGGAGTTGGGACACTCTATTACCGATAATGCACCATACAGCAAAGTTCGTAAAAAGTTGTGTAATGGCGCTATGATCAGCTTCTTTCAAAGATAAACTTTTCATATTGCATAAAATGAAATCGTTTTACTCTGAATGGACAAGGGCTAAGACTGAAACCAGGAAACATTGGGGAATGTGTTGACCTGATTTGGATCGCCGTTCAGGAGTGGCTCGAGATAACATAACTGAAGAAAAGTTAACAAGCTAAGAGGTAAACTAAATCTGAAACGCCATTGAGAATTAGGAGCGGCCGTTGGAGAGGATAAGATAGTAGTTTCACTGTGCCTTTCTTCTCAACAAAACTCAAAAGGATCCCTTTGATAAGGAATTTCATCTACAGTTCCGCGAGCTTGTTCCGTCCGAAACAACGTTCATGATTACTTTGCATGCAAAATTTCAAAACATAAACTTCATCCGTATAACGTGCCTTTGGCTTTAAACAATTTGCAAAGCGAATTAGTATATTACGTTTACGGTTTACAGATATATATTTGCGCATCTGAATACATATTGAACAGAAAAAACAAGATAAATTAATACTTTTATCTAATAACTCAAATAAATTTCTATATAGTTCCTACAAGTATTAATTTTTATTCAAATTACATTATGGTGCAATTATTCTAATAGTTTTGTGTGTTTGCATTTTTAACACACTTGTATATCTGCATGTACAGTTGACATCATTACCATCGTAAACTCAGCGAACTAACCAGGCTATCCCACGTTTACTCTGACCAAGGTTTGTTATCAAACTCTGTACACGGTGGTGTAAGACCATACCAAACAAACCTGTCCTGAAGTTTACACGGGGAGAGCTTGGGCTAGTTAGCGTAGTGTGAATTCATCTTCGTTACCAAGTTTTTCGCTCAGTATGCGTAACAACTTGGAGCCAAGATGAGTGTTGACACGTCAAAATCGAAGTATCACATTGCAAAATTTTGGAAATAGTTCAACCGTGGCTGCTAAATTGAAAAATATTTATTGTCTCTATTTGAATTTATTCACATTTTTCACGCAAAACAATTTCATCTATATATACGCAGTATTAAAATCTTAGAAATTCGTACTAAAACACACATGTACCATAATCTATATATTATATAAAGAGACGTAATCTATAGTTCTGTGGTCAGCGGATGTTGCGTGGTACCAGACTGTCTAGTCAGTTCTTTAACACGCTTGCCATTGCATGGTTGACAGAGTAGATGACCTTCAATGGGGTAGCAGCCATGTCCTTCCTCTTCTGATGAGAGCAATAGGCCGCATTCCTGAAGTAGAATATGATAAAACTCGGGTTTTTTAATGACTTAAATCAGCAAGCCCGGTCATGTATACTAATACAAAGTGAGTGTTGAATATAGTAGATAATGCAGCAGATTATAATCACCTCGCATTTAAAACAGCTAACATGGAAGTCCTTTTCCATGGATACGATACGAACAATCTCGTCTTTACCCTAAACAATTAAGTGCGATTTTTCGTCAAACATTCCTCATAGTAAAGGTCCTCAAGGTCGTTGGCCTTTCACTAACCTCTTCTGGTAGAATAAGGTCGTTGCAAGCACAGCATCTTGGAGAGTATTTTCTGTAAAATTTCAGATGCAGGTTAAAAATCGGTAAATTGTTCTTTCCCAAACCATTTCTAGATTGTCTCTGGATTGTATGTCATGTGAAGTGAATTCATTCAACCAAACTCACTTGTAGTAACAGTTGACGCAATGAATGTTGTCATTTGCGTCTAAAGTAAAGTGGATTCCATCCAGACAGATTTCACACTCAGAACAAATAAAACACTCCGGATGATAAGCAACATTTAGTGCACGAAGAATCTATAAGATATTTGTTTGTTAATTCAGCGAGAAATGCGTTTAAAAAGGGCACTCTTCACATCCCTTCAGAAATCATGCCTCAGGCTACGCTTTTAAAATAGAGCAACTGAAAGAATAGCCTGCGCACAGACGTAAGAACTGATTTTTAAATATAAAAGTGAAACACTAACTCGGTCCGTGATGACGTTCTTGCACACGACACAATTTTCCAAAGTATTCTAAGCGAAAGTAAAGAACAGTTTTCAGATTGGGAAGGGGCACATTGCTGAATAAAAGCTAGTTATTCTAAGTCTATACAAACAGCATCAAATAATCCGTTACCATGTAGTCAGGTTCACAAATAACTTTATCTTCAACTTGGTAAAAAGGCATATTTAATAATTGACATCCTGGAACGATAAATAAGGCAACGTGGTGAAACATACTCCTCAAGGTCTTACTCTCAGCGGCGATAAGTGGAGAGGGAGGGAGGCGGGGGGGGGGTCGCAAACAGCCAGATGGGAGATGCTGCCCTCGCCCCTCCTGGTTACCGACTTACCGCAAGTGTCGCAAACAAAACAGGTTACGTGATACTGATTATCCATAGCTTTGCATCCGGACTTGCTACCACAGATCTTGTCCCCGCATTTGTAACACATACCTAACGTTAAACATAATAGTCGTCGTAAATCATGGTTTCCTACTAGACTAGTTCATGTGTGACTCCTGTTCCAACGTTCAAACGGTCTAATGGGTCGTTTCACACCTAACGTTGCATACTCATTTAACTCCTTCGAGTTGTAAACTGTTTGTAAGTTGACTCGCAAGCATTTGTATCATTGTCGAAAATGCGAGATTCCCGCTTCCGAGAGAAGTTCATTCATGTATAAAGCGTCCGTCCACACGCTTATCGTCATGCAAAATACACCCATAGGCATACTGCAGCTGATCTTTACTAGTTAACTTTGTCTGATTGGATAACTTCACTATGTTGTGCGGCTGTACGGCTGGTTCGTGTGGTTAAAAGAACAGCGATGAATAAAGGAGTGAAATCACCTGAGCTCCTTCATAATGTAAAAAACATGCTAAACGTATCAAATTGCACGTACCAAACAGCCTACGTTATCATTGATGTTATTTGTTTCAAGAACATTTTTTGAAAAATTAAATTTGTTACAACAAGTTGTAACATGTGTTACATCTGATAGCACAGCATACGAACATTTTGAACCTATCACCGCTGTTTTTGTTCACCAACAAACACGAACTAGCCCGCCTTGTACAATCAAAGACAAGGCACTCAGCACACTTAATCTATTTGCATAAATTAGCAAACATATAACAAACCTAAGTCTGTTGTATGAATCGCAATATTTGTTCACTATTGTGCTACAGTGACACGTTTGGTTGGGGTGGTATAAAATATACTATCACAGACATATGTTTTGACAGGGTAATAATAGGGCTATAGATGAGGAATATGGCGGAGATATAACGGGTATTCATTAGTGTATACGGTCTAAATGAGCAATTTACAACATGGCGGGGCAAAATATGTGATCTAGCCACTTCTGCGTATACAATGCCAGTTATGGTAGAGGTATACTAGACACAGCAGAACCTACATGTGTTATGACAGGGCTATTATGATATTATATACTTGTTCGATACATGTTACTTGTTATTTTAATGATTATGCATGAAGATATAGCAACAAAGTTTCCTTACCGAAAAAGTCCGGATCGTCTGTGTTTTCGAGATTTTTCATAAGTAAATCGGTTAGTTTGTCGAGTTCATCTTCGGCCGCGCCCTTTGGCGCGTTACTCGCTGGTTCTGTCTTGTCTTCGAACGCTTCTGGTGGTGGAGCGGGAAAGCTTAGTTCACTGCTTTCTTCTGGCGTGAATCGTTTGGCTTTTGGCTTCGGCATTGTCGGTGGCGGTACCTTTTTTTGATAGCTTTTCGCCGGCACGTTGATCATAACGTGTAGCGTCGTGCGTTGGGTTGTCATGCTAAATGCACCATATATTACTACTCTGCTGTCGTTATGATATTGTCAAAAATTTGAGCGGCGAAACACAAGAGCTGTTGTCAGAAAGGCTGCTCACGGTAGGGTGTCTGTGTGTATTCCTTATTTATTTATTTTCGCGCTGCTGTCTGAATGTAGGCAAGCATGTAAAATATGTACAACGTCATTTGCCGGATGTCGTAAAAATCAACATCTGCCATTTTTGGTAAAACGTGAAGACATGGGTGAGTTCGAAAGAGATTTGATTTAATGTTGCGTATTTTCGATGAAAAATGGTCAAAACCGAAAGTCTTTTTTCGTTTTTACCAAGACCACTTTGCTTTTCTACTATTGTCTTACTATTGAAAAATAAGCAGAACTATCATCGATGAAAAACGGGCCGAAAACACATTCCAGGCATTATAATACGCGTGTTTTTGACACACTTTGTGTCCTTGTAAAAGGCGAATGTGTCCTTGTAAATGGAAATGGGTGTAGTTAAAAATCATGCCTCATGGACAAAAATGTCTAATATAATTTTCATTTGACTATTTAAAATAATTATTGTTTCTATTATAAAGTATATGAAAACGCTTATATTATATTATTAAAAAAGGCTAGAGACTGACGGACCGTGCTTTGCATGGCTATGCTCTTTTTTATATGCTTGCATGCGTTGCAATTTCACGTTGTAATTTCTAAGACCAAGTGATTATTGAACCCAAAGACAATGTGTGTCCTTGTAAAAATTCCGTATTATAATGCCTGACACATTCCATCAGCAACAGAACCAAACCAGAACAAAAAAATGGCAAATACGACCATGGTCATATTCGCCGGAAAATGGCAAATACGACCATGGTCATATTCGCCGGAAAATGGCAAATACGACCATGGTCATATTCTTCTATTGCTATTTTTCTTTTCAATTCTAAAGCAGCTTGTACGCACGAATCATTGATGATATCATTTATGCATAAGTGCGACGATTGTCATATTGTTTTAAGACTAAGTCAACTTTTAGATTAAGTACAAATCCCTAGATTTGTTCATTTGCAAATCGAAATGAGCAAAAAATTTTTGTATGAAAGAGACGCAGATTTTTCAAGTCAATCCAATAATGCTCCCAAACTTTCATTCATCTACATTCTGCGCGTACAATGCGGGCAAAAATTCAGTATCACCAGGAGTATATCTCAGATTGAATTTCATTTTATTTTTAGGTTCTGTATCAAATCTTGTCTTTCGGCTCTTTCCATTATCAAATCGGTTACATTAACTGAAATGAATGATCTCACAGGACGAAAGTTCCTTGGAAATTACTAAAAAACTCATGCGGCAAAGATTTCAAGTTCTCCAAAAGACCAAAACGCAAGGAAATCAGGTACATATACTCTTCAAAATTAAACATCCGCATCATCATTATCTTTTGATATGCTTCAATTTAACACAGAGATTTAGTAAGAGGTATCACTTTGTGGAAACAACATTCGGTCTCGTTTTCTAGAAAGAGATCGTCTGGAATAAATGAGGTTAATAAATATAACCGAGTACTGTTTTAATGTATAAATGACTGACCATCGGACTGACGCTAAAGATTTATTGAACTTAATGCCGTGTACCAGTAAAGCTCGCGAAAAAGACACTACAGGTCTAGGACACTAGTTTATATCATCAAGTATTTCACAATTCACATTCACAGTATTTTACTCAACATTTATTATTTATTTCCAACCAATAAATTACAAGATTTGCATGCAAAAATTTAAGACGTATTCATCTTCACAAAAAGTGAATAAAACGTAAATCAGTTTTTGCACGCGTCTGTACACGCAACTGACAGCTTCTAGTGTGACGTTATTGCTATGATCGTATCCACGTCGGATTATCACGGAAACGTTATATTCCTTCTGAGTACCAGAATCTAGCACGATTGTCGTCGCTGCATGAAATGAAGGCGGTGGCACTTGGGGAGTGCTGAAGACAACCGATAATATTCGTATGACCTAGGAATGAAGTGAATTTTCATATGACAGAACTATAGCATACCACGCTATATCCAAGCACCATCCACATACCATACCACACCACACCACACCACACCACACCACACCACACCACACCACACCACACCATACCATACCATATATATACGCACATCACCTCATACCTGAATTGAGTACTTTAAGTTTTTCTGTGCTTCTTGTGTCCCAACACGTGATTTTAGGGTTGTGTAAGTCAGTGCTGTCTGGCATTAGAACTAAAGAAGGTCAAAAGTTAGGTTGACAAAAGAGAACCACGACAGTATAATAATATCTTGTTTAATATAAGCCATCTTCATACAATGGAATACAATGCATTGTTCACTTACTGTAATCCTCGGTGTGATTGAACGTTGCACCAACAGCATGCTGCAAAGCAACTTTAGCACCGGTGTACATGCTGACTGCCCGACCTAGAGAATATTTTTACAAATGAAAATAAAATCCTTGGCATAATTGTATGCCATTTTTAACCATTCAATGATTTTCCTCACCTGTAGATAGTTCCCAAAGAAATATCAACGAATCTTTGCCACTGGTGAGTAAATACTATGCAAGATAATAAATTTTGTTGACTATGATGTGGAGTATCGTGTGTTTTCAGGTTGGCGGGAAAATGTTTTGAAGATTATCATATAAAAGTCTTGCCTAGTTCACGACTTTGATATGCATAATATTTCGAAACTTCGCATGAATCATCCGAAAGTTATTAAAAGACGATAGCGCTATCAGCAAGTGAAAATCTTGCCACTGAAAATGTAGTTTTTTATTCAAGTTCTTCAACTTAGGTAATATGTTTGCATTGATAATAATAACCTTGGAGTTCTTTGAGAATTTCACGGAGGAAACCTAGACGAAAACACAAGGACAAAAATAAGTTGTAAAACACGCAGAGAAATATAGCATGTCCATGAGAAGAAAACAAGGAGGCTTTTGAGAATCAATTGCTTTACCTCGTTACCGTTGTGAGCGTTTGGGAAAGTTGAGATACATCGATTACTGACCCCATCCCAAACCTTAGAGAAATGAATTGACATGAATCACGATTGAAAGAACACAAATGTTTAAAAGCATAGATAAAGTCGATTAAAACTTACTTTTATCGCACCATCTTTACTTGTTGATGCATAAAGATGACCCGACGGTGAAAAACTGACCTAGAGTTGAGTTGAACCAATGTAGTGTTACCATACCGCCAACTATGGCTCTGAATTTCAAACCTACAGTTGCACTGTATTCTTCTAACCTGCGTTATGGGTCCATTGTGATATTCTCGCGGGTTGCTTGCAACGTAACACTGTAACGTGTTCACTTCATATAACCGTACTTGAAGAAAATGGTGAAAAGACGTTCAGTGCTTGGCTAAAAACAGTGGACAGGTCCATGCTCAAGTAATCTCTACGACCTTGGATAAGACTCCTGCTGTTTTGGATCTTGCAATCAAACATGGGTATGTGGCATTTCGTATTTTTACTGTTTAGGCAGTTTTCTTATCATTCCTTAGATAACTTCACTATATTACACATTCAAAAGCTGTGAGATGTAAACTTACTAGTCGGATGGTCAGTACCGACAAGAATATAATCTCCTGATGGATGGAATGATAAACTTCGAACCGTTTCAACCTCCTTAAAATGATAATTTTACACAGTGTTTTTCATGTTCTGTGGTACAATATTTTCTAAACTCTTTCAATGAAAACTCTTTCAATAAAAACCCTATACCTGTATTGATCTGTATGCTTTCTTTATGGAGGGTTTAGAGATATCAAAGAACTTGATTGAAAAATCTCGACTTCCCGAGATGAGGATGGGTGAAAATGGGTGAAAAGCCATCGCTGTTACTTCCTGAAGTGAAGTTGGAATCAATGTAAGAAGTGCCAGCCCTGCATACTTTCTACTTAAAATTTAAAAGTTAATTTGTAATGTTTTGGGGATATCAATAGGATTTGAACAGCATTAGCACCAAAGCAGAACTTAGTTAATATGAGAAGGAGAGACACTTCTTATTTGAAAAGTTTAAATTGTTCTTCAATTTCAGATATCGATCTTAGAGATCTCAAATGCTCTACATCTGAACTGACACCTACATCTGCATGATCATATAATGTTCTAATCACTGGATGGTTTTCCATCCCCATCATTCCATGGTCTTTTGAACTGGGAGTGGTTGTTTTAACTATCATCCTATCTACGTCCAGCACCTGCAATTGAAATGTGAATGGAAGAATAAAAGGCTGTATTATGTTGGCTCTTTGTTGGAAAAAAGATTGGAATACAAATTTGTGGAAATACAAAGTCATACTTTGATGGAACAATCTGATGATCCCGTAGCAATAAGTTTACCTAAAAATAAGAGTTGTTTTCTGTGTGAATAATTCTACTGCATAATATTTCAAGGAAATTATGCCAACAGGATAGGAAAAAAGAGAGGATCAAGCTGAGAGTTACTGTTTCCTCTCATCGTGCCTGTTGTGATTTGTGATCATATGATGGCAATGATGCAGTCATTCAACCATCTACTTTTACAAGGTATTGTAATGCAACCTACTTACCATCATCCGTAAAGCATGCAGTTCTGCATGGTCCTTTATGAGCTGTCACATAATATGTCTCGTACATTCCAATTTCAGGAGCTTTGGAGCCTTCTAAACATCATCAACATATTTTCCATTAATAATTACTGAAACAGATGCTTATTTCATATTATATATTGGTATTTTACCCTTTGGCATGGACTCCAAGTCAAATCCTCTGATCCCAGAACTGACTGGTGGTGTGAGTCCTGGTAATTTGACGCTTGATTGGTCTACATTTGAATCTAGAAAAGAACCGTTATTTGTTACACCTTCAGAATGGGTATATTTTAAAGCTATCTGGAAGTTAGACTGAATGGTCGGAAATCAATTTAAATTCATTGCAGGTTGTACCTTCAGTGTTCCTGGCTTTAC
The DNA here is from genome assembly GCF_004324835.1 of Dendronephthya gigantea. Classification (NCBI taxonomy): domain Eukaryota; kingdom Metazoa; phylum Cnidaria; class Anthozoa; order Malacalcyonacea; family Nephtheidae; genus Dendronephthya; species Dendronephthya gigantea. The sequence goes on from NW_021163020.1 coordinate 1,870,308, forward strand.
TAACTTGTTGAAAAAGATGTGCATTTGGTGGACAAGGAGCTTTAGGTCTAACATCTTGTGTAAGTTTCATTGCAACATCTTCCAGTCCATCATATCGTAATTGACTTTACAATATAGAAGGTGATAAGAACATGTCAGCGTTCTATGTTCTACTGCAGGTCTTAGGGGCAATGACCATGTTGGATTTGACTTGTGCATGTGTTGAGGCAGTTGAGCTTACTGTCATTTCATGTATATCAATGCATGGGGAGAGGGGAGGACAGGTGTCCCCCAGGTGGGCCAAAGAGGGTTAAATTCATCTCATGGAAGAAGGGCCCCAAGTCTGATTTTTGCTCTAATACCCCAATCTCTCCAAAAGGCCGTATAGACACGCTATATATGCTGATGACGTTGGACATGTGACAAAATATTATTTAAAAGCTCAAACACTGCCACATGTGACAAGATTTTTCCAGTTTACAAAACGTCCGATTCCAATGCTTCCATACCTTATGATAAGCCTATACAATTTCTCTCGTTCTTCCAATATTGCACTCATCTTTTTATGAATCAAAATTATCAATAAAAATAGAAATGGCCAGAAAACATAAAAATAATCAATCCATGGTGTTTACTATACTATCTTCTAATGTGTTTCCATTATTAGGGGTAGAGATTCGTCTGTATCTACATGCATTTTTTGCTAATGTTTCTTAACATAATATTGCTTCTTTAAAAGTTGACATATGTTTTTATGTTTGTATTTAGCGGTGTGGTGAATGGATTGGCTACATCCAAAGCGATATAAACGAGATGAATGAAAGAATTATTTTATCTGATTCGAATATTTCTTTCGACAAAATCTCAAATTCGATTCCATGAGGTGGAAGCGCGGAATCGAAGGTTTCGAATATTTAATTGCAAATATGCAAAGCACTTCCGGTTCTTGTTGTTATTGTCGTTTCCCACACAGTAGAGATGGTTAAAAAAAGTGACTATTGCTCACAAATTATGAGATAAGTTCCCTGTGAAATGGCAACTAGGAGCGATCGTGGTAGAATGGAGGTGCAGGCTCTCTCGCAAACTCGAGGACAAGATGAGATTGAAAAAGGCAAAGTGGGGGAAGGTATAATTTTAGTATAAAATATAAATTATTATTGATATTTTTCGGTGACATGCCAAGTCTTTGAATGTCAGATTTAATGGCATTAGGTGTAATATTGTCCTTATTAAAATCTGTTTAATCAGGTTTGTCGTCCGGGTTATATTAAAAAGTTTGTATCTGATTAGATTAGTTTTCAACAAATGTCGTTATAAAAACCCAGCCAATTATTAGCATTATAACCACTCAATATTGACACTTTCAAATTTGCTCAAAGCACGTCGGAATCTGTCAAAATATTAATAATATGATTTACTTATTAATATCAAGTGCTTTTGAGGGGGTAAAATACATTTACATTCAGTGAAGTGTCAGAGTATTAGTGAGTTAGGGCCAAGTTTTTGAAGAAGGAGTCTTACAATTTCACTATTGATGTCATGCTGTGAGGCATAACTCATATTAATCTTTTAGAAAAACGATTGCTGTTTGCTAGTAGTTAAATATTAAATATTGTTATCCTGATCACAAACATGCCCAAAAGTTATGCTTCAGGGTGTAAATACTTGTACAATGTTGGAAAGTCAATTTTGGGAAATTATTGTTTAAAGTCTTGTTACTGTACACAACAACTACCATTTGACTATTGCCAAAACATTAAACAAATATGGGCAATTTTAATGTATTCTTCAATCTTTTAGTCCTACAACAATTTCAAGTTCACGAAGATACAGCCTATGCCCAAAAGTTGCAGTCAAGTGAATGTAAGTAGATATTTATTTGTATTACTACCATGGCAAGCCAGGCCATACATGTGTATATATGTGTCCAGGCCATACATGTGTATATATGTGTCTAGTTGCTGGAGACTGCATTTTCAATGGAAATATGAATTATCTGCTACCAGTTGGCCTTTGTAAGAATTTGTCTAACAAGTTCATGCCTGTTTTGATTTTCACATACAGATAAGAATCATGTCTCGCGCAATAAGGAGCAAAGGAAATCAGTGCGTGCTGGTGTCAGGACCGCTAAGGAAACATATCTTGAGGAAGTGAGGAGTGCGGGAATACTTTCTGACAACAGTGTTACTGAAATGTAAGTCTTATGCCATCTTTCGAGTACGTCCAGCCTCAAAGTAAAGCATTCTCCATACTTTATCTTGTTGATTAAAGATATTTAATATTTCACCCCCACAGTCTTACAGGCATGTGTATCTGACAGGGTAGAGCAAGTCTGCTCAATAACAGATGCTTTCCTACACAAGCATTAGAGATCTTGCTTTGTCTTTGAAATGTTAATTATTTTCCTGAGAATGTGATCTGTCAGACTGTTTAAACAACTTATTCAAATATTTATTCATTTAACTCCCAGATTTAAAACAATATAATACAAATTCAGGGATCAGAATGAGCCAATAACACAGCATGAGCCAATTACTTTAAATTTCAAAACGCAAATGAAAAATTTTAATATTCTAGGGAACAGAAGGAATGGCTCGCAGAAGAATTGGAAAAAAGAATTGAAGAACAGGTTTGTTGATTAGATGGGGATGGAAAACTAGAGAAGCCTCAGATTTTGTTTGCTGTTGTACAATTTAACAGAATAACAACTATCCTGGTTGCAGAGATAAATAACTGACTGAAATTTCAAATTTTTCCCTAAAATGCACAGGAGAATTTATTGAGGACACGACAGGAGATACAAAAAATACAAGATGAGGTAATCTCCACTTTATCATCTTGCATCTATCTTATCTTGTGGCTTGAATACTTGAATATTCTCCGCACAGGAAATGGCCTTACAAATACAACGTGACGAGGAAAAGAAAATGAGATACCTGGAACACAAGAGACAGCAAAGGATAGCAAGAGATGAAGAGGAACACCGGAGACTGCAGAGGATCATGAAAGAGTTGGAAGAAGCTGAACTAGGTAATTTTTTACGTCGTTATATGTTATACAGGGTGTCTCAAAAAAAACGCAACCACTTAAATATGCAAGTCTATTAATATTGTTCGGGTTTGCACCACAGTTCAGCTAAAATGACTTTTAGCATTTTAAATGAAGGATTAAGAGAAGGATTGAAAATGTTCAATTCCCAGAGGTGCTTATCTATTGTGCTTTAGAGCTGTATTGATGTCTTGCACATTTAAGTTGTTGCGTTTTTTTTGAGACACCCTGTAAAATACATAAGGATATTATATATCCCGTCATTTTCATAGTCATCATTTCTGCTATAACCATTGATGCGTAATCACGTGTTTTAATTAAGATGACCCGGGAGATGACGTCGGATCTGGCGATGAAGTCATCGCATTACCTGAAAATAATGACATCATTGTTTTGGCGGATGGCACGGCGATTGACGCCAGACACAATGAGATACAGACTGAGGAACAGAAACGACAAAATATGGAGAAACGGGATCAGGTTTGTTTAGGATTGGTTGGACATGAGACATGACATCACATAGACTATATCTCTTTAAGACTAAGTTCTATTTGTGTATTTTGACAGGAATTAGCTAAACTTCTTCAGCAGCAAGAAGATGATGTAAGTTTTTAGTTTGGTTAAATTGTGTTCAATCCCAGTTCTTCATTTTCGAGTGAAGAAAGAACCGATGTTCATTCAAATACATTTGTATTTTTGGTAGCAAATTCAGAAAAAGCGAAGCATGCATGAAGATTATCGTAAAGCTATCGAGATGCAAGATAGGGTAAGTTCTCAATGCATTTGATTTGCTGTTTGAATGTGAGTCATTGTACTGAAGGAAACAAATGGTTGTTGTGCAGAAAGCCAGGAGTAAAACTAGAGATGATATTGCGTAAAAGATTGGTACGTGAAATTCGTATTTGTTTTTTCCAGGAGATCGCAAAACATCTTCAACGTAAAGAAAAGGCCAGAGCGGAGAGACGACGAGAAAAACAAATGAGAAGGGAACAGAGTTTTCCTGAGAGAGACGAGGTAATGGTTTTTATGTATCTCATAAGAGAGATAGCACTTTGTTACTGACACCGAGGACTAGCTTTCTAGGGATTTACAGCCCGATAGTTACCGTTAAAAACGTCTCAGGATTCAGGGTCATATCTCTATTAACCAAAATTTCTACTGTTTTATTATTACTCAGGGTACATCAGGTCAGCGAAGCAATCTTCCAACGTACCATGAAGCCGTCGATGATTACAGACGTGAAGATGTCCCCCCGGTAAGCGGTGGCGAAAGAGTTGATACGAGGCGACAGCGTGAACTTGAACGGGGGGAACAACCGAGACGGGCTCGAAGGAGCCCTGAGCAGGCGACCTACGAGGAGGTTTGGCGAGCGAAAAGTGGTGCAAAGACTCGCGCTCTGTCGCCGCAAATGTTGGACTCGAATGACGCAAAGCAGGAGCCTGGTGGTCACTTTAGCAACATTGCCGAGGCCTTGGACCCAACCTTCCAGAGTTTGCCTCGTCACGTGGCCGAGGAGGTGGTCAGTGATGACAGTGATAAGGCCGGTGGGGGGAAGAGTGCCCCGATTGTACCACCGTTGAAACGAAAAACTTCAAAAGATGCGAAAAACAAAAAGTTTTGGGGGAAATGAATGTAGCAAGTATCTTATATGCTAGACTGCAACTTCCTTACGGAAATATTTTTATGCATAACAACTGCTTGATCTTATAGTAGGCTTAATAGCTTTTATATGACATATAATATTGTATATATTGCATTGTGCTTTTAAAAATAATCCCCGCACCGGGCAAAGAAGAATTGCTTGATCATGATGTGGTTTTTTCACATTGATATTGTTTTCGAGACGGCAAGTTTTGTAAATCATGGTGAATATGGTTATATATCCATAACCAGGTTCGCAATTTTAAAATGTTGGTACCAGAGCTCTTGTAAAACGCGCTCAATCTGGTTAATGTGGAGAAATTGATTGGTGAAAAAATAAATCAGTAGATGAAATTTTTTTTCAACCATCAATTTCTTTTTTCATATATCCATTTCTTTTTTTCACCAATCAATTTTTTTTTCATCAATTCGTTTTTTCATCTAACAATTTCTTTTTTTTCATCTCAAAACGTGTCTCAAAGCTCTCAATATTTTTTTAAAAACTTTCATCACTTTGCCATACTTCGCGACAATTTCCGGTTGCTTGCCGTGCCGAGCCTTCGTACGAGCGATGGAATTGTATGGCATTCAAAAGCGGAAAAACGTTCGTTGCACGTTCAGCTGCCGCTGGGGTAAAAATGGCGTCCGCTCGGGGAAAGGTATATGACTACGGAAACGTGGAAATCTCGCTAGAAAACTGCGTTATTCCTGCAGAAAAACTTGAAAAGACACCTTCGGCTTCAGATGGACTTAGCACCGAACTGGAAACGGAGGTACGAATTGTTGGCTGCGAGTATATTCAAACTGGAGGAATACTTTTGAAACTACCTCAGGTAAAGTGTAAAATGTCGGTAGTTTTTCGTTTTTTCGAGGCGAATACGCAGGCATTCGTACAGACTTACAAACCGTACAGTTTTGCCAGATTTGTGTGCTAGAAGTGCTACATTTCTCTCTACGGAGATATTTCTCATCTTTTCGGGGATATTTGAATCGTTTTGTTTTATTTAAAAAATTCCTGCGTAATTCGCTTCCGTTTTTATAAAGAAATTTATAGACGTAGTTCCCTTCAGAGTTTAGCCAAGATTTTTCTTGCTAAATCTTTTCGTGTTGAATATGTAGGTGGCAATGGCGACAGGCCAGGTTCTATTTCAGCGATTTTATTATTCAAAATCTCTCATTCGCCACGATGTTGAGGTAAGAATATCTATTTTACGAATATTTGTAAAAATCTTCATGTAGTGTAGTTAAAATGATGCACTTGAAGTCGAAAGTTTATATTGTATAATATGTTTTTCCTAACTTTCATATTCAAACAATGTCCATATTGATAGTCGAATCTAAGTGCAGAAATCTCAGCTATTGTCTGTTGTAAATTATACAAGATATAAAGAAGTTTGAAGAATTATACAAGATGTACAGCCATAATTATACAAGATTTGTTATTAAAGTGCATTGTTCCCATCCATTTTGTAGTAACCAAGTATATGATATCAGGAAACTACCTGGTACTTGTCTAAACTCTCTTGAGATAATATCCCAGCATATAATCTACTATATATACATATATATGTACATAAAAACATTGCTACATAATGCTTTTATACATACACACCAGTATATATCTTATTTAAAACTACGACACATATGTCATTTCAAACCATTGCCTAGTCCACCATAATCCAGACGATATTCTTCTGCCCGTTTGAACAGGTGTATGCCATGGCATGCCTTTTTCTTGCCGCAAAAATCGAGGAGTCACCTCGAAGAATACGAGATGTCATCAACGTTTTTCACCATATCAAACAAAGAAGAAATATGAAGTAAGTATTGCTCTAATTTTTGTTCCGGTGTGAAATTTGAAGAAAAATGTGATGAAAAACTGAAATTTTAACCAAACTTTGCTGGCTGTATTTTATTCATTCATGTACATATTTATGTACATTTTCATTCCATGGCGGCTTTTAATGATATTAGAAATGATATATATGCATAGTGCATGTTATTCATTGAGTAAGTATTAGCAACACCTCCCAAACGTCAACTCACAATATAGTAACACTATACAATGGTAATATTTTTGTATATTTTGTCTTCTGCTTTGATTTCATCAAACAATCTCCTTTCTACATGTCTGTACTTCACCTTCTTATAATAAAGATAAATCTCCTAAATAGAAAAAAGTCACAGCAAATGTATTTGTGTTTTGTGCATTGTGTTCTTGCCTCAACAATGTTGAAACTATTTTTATAATATAACTTGAAAATGTCAAAGTATGACATTGAATGTTGTGTGGAGAAAAAAAGAAGAAAACAAGAAAGAAATAAGATATAATGAGAAAGGGGCTGAGTTCCCCTTTTATACATTATACAGTTGTGCGTCACACTTGCACCTTGAAACCCAGTCTGACGTCAATCTCTTTCTATTTTAAAATCAAAGACAATATGCCAAACTCCGTCCTGTTGTTCACATTTTGAAAAGACAACTGGGAACTGGGATTGGATAATGGCTGGTTCAAGTGGAATGGTCAGTATAATATATTTATTGTTGGTTCAATTATGTTCCCTCATGGCATCTTGGTTTTTAGTGGTGGTAAGCATGTGTGGTATTGATTGAAAGTGTGGTATCAATTGATTTTGTATTTTGCTGGAGTCAAGCTTTCATACATACCTTGAAATGAAATCTTAACAATTATTTTATCTTATCTTAACAATTTCTGATATTCTGTCTATAAACTTTTGTAGCTTAATTTCCATCTTCACTTTTTATGCCTTAATTCCATAATTGTTCTGATATTGTGACAATAAATTATGCTAAAAATACAATTTACATTATTACATTTCTTAGTTTGCATTAAAAAATGCAAACATTATTTTGATTTTTTGCTTGAAGTGAAAGCAAATTATCAAGAAAGGGTTATATGTGACGAAATAAAAAAGAAATAATCCTATTTCTTGAAATAGTTGCTAATTATTGCTCATGTTGGCTCTGCTTTGTGATCTGTGCTAGCAACTATACGGAGACACCTTTAAGTGTAAATAAATTAATTGTGAAAAAAGGAGAAAGCAAACAGGCAGCTAATAGGTTATCAGAGAGTCTCTGTAAAACAATATTTATGGCCAATGACTGTGGCTGGTATAATGACAACACTTGGTTTGTTTGGAACATGCAATTGGAAGAAAGTGGATACAGGTAACCAAGGGTGTGAAGGTGGGTATTTCTTGGCCAACCCGATAGTGCAACAATGCCCTTCTTGGCTTCTCCTAGAAATGTTTATTGCCTGAATGAAGAGGATCATTTGTATGTACCCTGTGACACTAATGAGGCTTGAGACAAGTTTTATCCTTGAGGTTTGAAATCCTGCCACTAGCATGAATGAATTTGGCTCTCACTTGCAATTTGGGAGTTTTGGGGGAGAGAGTGCTGAGATTCTCTAAAAGGTGTATAGCCTCTTACATCCCCTTTAATTATCCCTGTGTGTCACTTTTTTGTGCCTTCTATCCTTCATTGTATTCACTTCTTCAATTTTGTGTGTTCCAATCAAAGCATGAACTGTTGTCAACATATCTCATGAAGGATTTTGCAACTGTGTTGATTACTTAATTGTTAATATGCGTGATTTATTGTTTGTGAATTATTATGCTGGTATTTTTATATTGCTAACCATATGATTGCCAATTTTTTTGCATTTAGGTTCTAGTTAACTAAAGTTTATTATGATATATTCATTTACTTTATTACCAAGTGTTACTATATTGTGAGATGAAGCCCTACTTCCACTGTCTGAGTCTATTTGGATTTTATTTTGCAGCCAGCCTGTCTCTTAGGTCAGGAGTATTTTACAAAAAGAAAATGCCAAATTATATACTATACAAGTATTATGTTCTTTTCAGTGGCATTAAGTCTTTTCTGTGCTTTCTTTTTCTACGAACAGACCTATAGCTCCGATGGAATACATGGGAAACATATATTTTGCCCTAAAGAATTTAGTTATTAAAGCAGAAAGAAGAATACTTAAGGTGATTTACTGTGCATTATGAACTTAAGACATCCACTGACAGAATGTTTACACAATGCTAGAGACAAATAATAAAGGTACAACTTCTCATGGTTAAAAGCACTGGCTCCCTCCCCCCCACAACCTCAAGATTGGTGGAAATATATTATAGTTTCAAGCTCCTTGCTAATGGGACAGTGAAATACTGACTGCCTTTGGGTTTGGAAACACATTTTTAACAGCGGGTATCAACTCCCTTTCATTAAGAATGATGTCTTTGGAGCATTACTTAAATTGAGTTTAGGTTGTGCACTGAAGAATTATTTTGTTAAAACAACTATTAAATAGATTGGTTAAATAGATCATTAAAGGAAGCTTTCGCTTATGCTGTTGTTTCTACCACTAAACCTCGCTCTGTTGTAAACTGTATTAAAATTAGGTTTGGTAGTGACAATAGCATAATGGAAACCTGCGTGAATGCTATACTTTTTGTGTGTTTGTAGGTTTAAATTGATGCTTAAACTGCTATATTTTCTATATTATAATCCATTTAGGAGCTTGGATTCTGTGTCCATATAAAACATCCTCACAAGGTTGTCATTACTTTTTTGCAAGTTTTGGAATGCGAGAAAAACCAACAATTAGCTCAGAAAGCTTGGTAGGTAGTGCCTCAGCCTCACTGTTTCCTTGTGCACAAGGATGTTATTTTTTACACTTTTGGAGTCGAATTTTTCATGTGCCAAATCAAATGCAAATGAACTTAAACATCAAGACATAAGACTTTAACATCAGATTAGGTTCGGCGTATGAAAAGTTGGACGTCTGAAACAGTTGCGATTTTTGCTGCGATTTTCTTCTTTTGATAGATGTGAACGAGTGAATTAGTTACGCATGTTCAAATAAGAGCTCGTATACATCAGAGCATTCGTAACTAGTCGCTCGTTCGCATATACCAAAAGAAGAAAATCGCAAGTGTAAGTGTTTTTTTCATATTTTTTTTATGTATAGGAACTACATGAATGACGCATTGCGAACAAACGTTTTTGTCCGTTATCAACCTGAGACCATCGCTTGTGCTTGTATATCTCTTTCTGCTCGACAATTACAGGTAACAAATTGTACCATCACGTGCTTGGATATGATAGGAAATTTCCTGTTAATCGTACTCCAGAATATGACAGAGTTAAATACCGTTTTTTCTTTCTAAGATTCCACTTCCATCTCGTCCTCCTTGGTGGGAGCTTTTTGATAGCACTATGGAGGATATTGAGGTTAGTCATCGCTTGATCAGTTTACCAATCAATGTGGATTGAATTTTCTCCATGACAATCGTTTCCGATCGTACTTATCCAGGATGTGTGTGTTACATTGCTGAAGTTGTATCAGCGACCAAAGGTTAGTCCTTTCTCGACGGAAATAAAACTTTACAATTGTGCAATCCTTAGGACTATAACTGACATATTGTCAGTTTAACAATAGTTCCCATAGTCTGGCACCAGTAACCTACAAGCACTGTCTACAACCATTGTCATTGTCACTGCAGTCAGGTTCACTGTATACAGCCCTGGGATCACCTTACAAACATTTCTTCTCCTTTTTTTTCAACAGATCTCTCTGCATACTCTAAATATCGCTGTTGGTAGACTAAAGAAAGCGAAGAAGATCACCGAGTCAGCCACCAGTGCGAATGATAATAAACTCACAAAGAAGACGAGTGGTGATAGTTTCTCTCGTCCTGGTATGAAAGTCATATCCTGTTCCTTCTCGTCTTTAAGTTTTTGGGACTGTTTAATAACTCTACGAAATCTGACTAAATGGTGTTGTATCATACTAGGTTCACCAAGCGCTAATCCATCTCCACTCTGCGAAAGCTCAAAATCTCGTAGCGAAGATGTGAAGAAAAACGGAGTCACGAAATCTGAAAGGTTTGTGTCAATTTTTTCTTCGTTTTCTTTGGATTCAAAGGCGCTGAGGGTTGTACACTAGCCCATGCATGTTTGGCTATTCACTTCTGAAAACTTTTGGGGGTTTTTACACCACGTTTTCCTTCTTGTGTTTGCCTTTTTTGCTTCGTTTACGAACAAAAGCGAGGTCGTTTTTGTCCGAAAAAACCCAGCATGGTTAATTGTTAATTGAACTAAAGTGTGTGAAGTTTGTTGAATCTCTTGATATCCACGTTTTATAGTCAAGAAGCGAGGGCCTCAGGCAAAAAGTCTGGCAAGTCCCTAGAGACGCGAAAAGACAACGGTAAAAGTCAAAAAGCGACGAAACGGGCGCGCAGTCCTGGGAGCGACAAATCACACAGTTCGTCGGGAACTGGCAGCGAGTCTGACGACGGCACTGGCAGCGATTCCGATAGTGGTAATAGCGGTAGTTCGCATGAAGACAGGCGCAAACGAAGGATAGCCCGACGAGAGAATCGCGACAATCGCCGAGAGAATCGTGGTAATCGCCGAGAGGATCGCGACAATCGCCGAGACAGACGCCTTGCTGAACGATTGAGTAGAAGACTGCAAAAATCTAAAAGCGATACGAACGCTAACCGACGGCCGCGCGAAAGAAGCCGATCACCTCATCGACGTAGCCGGAGTAGAAGCCGTGATAGACGGAATGCGAATTTCAGGGATAAACATGTACGCCGAGCAGGTAGCAGGGATTCTAGGGAGAGAAATGGGGACTATAGGGTATCAGATGAGCGGGAACGTAGGGAAGCGAGGTAGCATATTCGCAGCATTCGCGTAATTGCTGTTCTTCGCCCGTTGCACTACCCCCATTTTATCAACTTTGTTATTCAAATTTGTTATTCAGTTTGTTCAAACTGGTGTTTTTCCGTTGCATTCCCATTGGACAGGTCAAACTGGTATCTCCCCGTTGCATTCCTATTCATTGAACAGGTCAAACTGGTATTTTCCTGTTGCATTACTATTGAACACACATCAGACTGGTATTTTCTAGTTGCATTCCTGTAAGCATAATGGACTGCTAAGCTTTGTTTTGCAGGGCACATCATACATTCAAAAAAAGCGCGCTGTGATGAATACGAAATACTCTCAGTAACTGTTATAGTTTATATTGGGTTATATTGTAAATATGCTTAAATTTCACCTAAATTTTGAGTGCCTAGTTGGTATGATGTTCAAAACTAGTTTGTTCTGCTGTCTTTGGTACAATCTTGTTAGCATTTAGAGATGGTATCATCTCACTTAGACTTGTTTGTATATTTGCAAAATATCTTTTGTTTTTTGTTTGGATACTGTAAAATGCAATAGTACATATTCCCATTAACCACCTTGATTTACTATATAAGGTTATTTTCCCACAATTTTCACATATTGATAGTTTAAAAAAGTAATTTATAAATTAAATTGCTTTCTTGTGTCCAGTAAACTCTTTCATTCCTGTTTCCAGTCCAGCAAATCTGGTGGCTGCATCTATCAGTTTTTGTGGCAGGAAGCTAAAATAGAGCATAATATAAGTTATTTATTTATGATGTCATAAGTTAGAAATATGTGTGAAAATTAGGAGTTGTGTAAACTTACGGCTTAAGTGCAAGGATCAATCCAAACCACGGAGGAAGGACAACCTTTATTTCGTTTCTCTCAATGGCCTCAATTATTCTATTTGCAGCATATTCAGGCTGAATAGTTGGTGGAATTGCACTGAATCTAGAAAACATATTCCATTAAATAATAAGACGCAATAGAGAATTAGTGTATATACTATACAACAACGTTCTAACCTTCCTTTAGCACCTTCAAATAATCCAGTGTTGACTTTTGATGGTAAAATTGTTGTGAAATGAACACCGTGTTTTTTCTGAGACAGCACTTCTTGTCTTAAAGATTCCATCATCATAGATACACCTGATTTAGAGGTACAGTAATCCACCAGCTGGCATGCACCAAGGACAGATAATATTGATGAAATAGCTACTATATGTCCAGAATCTCTTTCAAGCATTTCATTCAGGAAGGCTTTAATTGTCTGCAGAATTAAAAATTTGTGTTAGAGGGTGTCTTTGTTAGGCTGATAAAATGGGTGGGGTTGAGTGCTGCTTAAAAAAGTATTGATGACCTATATAGAATTGGTAGTTGGATAATTGTATAAAAATATCTAACCCAAAAGTGAGCCATCAAATTAATATTCATTGTCTTCTCAATTTCCTTGTCAGAGCTTGAGAGCAAATTCTTTCCAACAACAGTGCCAGCATTATTGACCAAGATATCAACATTACCAACATCATCTTTGACTTTTCTTGCAATTTCATACACTTTCTCCTTGTCAGTGACATCACAGACATATGAAAATGCTTGACCATTAAGACTTTTGATTTCATCTGCAACTTTCTGCATATTTTCTTCATTGATGTCCCAGAGAACCACTTTTACTCCTCAAATGGAATTAGGTTATAATTTCAATGGTACTGTTTTATTAATGGGGGTATAACTATAACAACTGGTATAACAATCTCAAAATATAAGTAGAAAAGAAAAATAAAAAAATGGTAGACTGGGTGTCCTTCAAGAATGGGATTTACAGCATCCTAATTTCTAACCTCTCCTCGCAAAACCCAATGCAATCTCCTTGCCAATTCCATGTCCTCCACCCGTAACGACTGCCGTCAAACCTTCAATGCTTTTACATTTTCGAGGAAAAATTAAGTTAAGCAATGCATCAATATAACACCATACTGCGACCAGTAAAAGCTTCGTTACTTCTGGTAAAACAACGATGTTCCCAGTAAGATAGAGCGTCAGAATTATTGGAATAAAGATTGCACATAATGTGCCAATGAAAAACCACGTCGATGCACAACAGAACATTTTAACAGAAATACTTTCAAAATACGTTTACTGTATTTTTGCTCGCTATGTTTGAGGTACACGTGTAATTCAAGACGTAATTTCTTGTAATAGAATATTTACGATTTATATTTGCATCATTTGCATCGATAATGATCACAAAGAGCTTCATCGGAAATCCCCGGTGAGACTGTACAAAATACCAGAAAACTCATTTCCCAGCAAAATTATTTATCAAAGAATTGTTAGAGGGTTTTAGTTCTTCGTGAAAACTAAAATTCATCGGGAAACGCTGACAAGTCGACTTTTAAGTTTTAATGATTTCCAGCATTAGAACCCCAAACACAACCTGGTCGATGTCTTTTTTTTGTTTATGCAAAATTGCAAAGTTTATTGTTGAGAGTTGACACGAAGCTACAGTATAAAGATGGCGTGGCTACCAGGGATTGTTTTGTTTATTTTGACGATTTTATTCTCAAAAACAACATGCAAACCAGTGAACAAAAGCAGTATAACAATAAAGAACAAGAAATTGATACCAAAAGACCATATTCCCGCTGTTAAACTAGAAAGAGATGGGCATATAAACCCGGACTTTCATCACGAAGCATTTCTAGGGCGACTCGTGGAAAATGGCCAACTCAACCTTAAGGACGTGGACGGTTCGAAAAAGCTTATTGAGATTTTTCACAAAGTAGACTTGAATAATAATCATAAGGTAGACAAACAAGAGCTCGCTGAGTGGATACATCTGCGAATCCAGGAGCATTATGAGCATGCTTTGAAAGTAAACAAAGATAATTTCAAAACTGCGGATAAAAATAATGACGGGATCCTGAGTCTGCAGGAGTACATGCAAGGCGTGGTTGATGATGATAAGATGGAGAATGATGCTTTGAAAATTGAAGAGCAAACAGGTTTGGTTTAATAACCTACCAGTATCACTGACCAACCACCATTGACTATTTAACCAACATGTCCATGACCAGCCATCATTGACTATAAACCAACATGCACAAACTAACATGACTGACCACCATGATTAACCATTGACTAACCAACATGACAAGCCAATAAATTGTACTCACCAAACTACAAAGGTAATTAAATTACACAATAAAATCTTTTCAGAGGAAGAATTAAAAGGTCTGATGGAGGAGATTATGCCTGATGACTTGAATAGATGGAACAAAGCAGACAAGAATAGAGACTCAAAACTAAGCCAGGAAGAATTTCTATCATTCCAACATCCAGAACATAATGAACAGTCGATAGAAGCAATGGCGGAGGATCTCATGGGACAGATGGATGATGATAGAGATTTGGTGAGATATCAAGATTTAAGCAAAGGCCTGCCTTTTATTCATTTGTTTACGTCACACTAACTGTGAATGATTTAAAATTAAGTTCAGATATCTGTTCAACTCTTTAAAAATCAATTTTATAGAAGTTAACAATGGATGAGTTTGTCCGTGTTCCACCAGGTGAGGTGGATGACCCAGATGAAAAAGCAGAAGATGAGAGATATTTCAAAGAGTAGGTGGTTCCTTTGGATCTATGCTTGAAAAATATTAAAATAGCATGTTTGATTTATTCTTGCATCTATTTTATATCACTTACTATCAAGGCATAATTGCTAGAATTCTATCTATGGCCTTGGCCTATCTATACATGCATTGGTAGTCTAAGGAATCTGTCTGAGCTTACTAGAAATTGTCTTGCATGTATGTTTTTCATAAAAGGTAATTCATAAAAATTTTAAATCCCCACACTGCCACACAGGAGACGAACTGAATTTTCTGACCAAATGGACGTAGACAAAGATGGGAAAGTTTCAATGGAAGAACTGATCAAGTACCTTGACCCAAGACACAAGCAACATGCAGTCAAAGAGTCTGACTATCTTTTATCTGTAGCCGATTCCGATCATGATGGAGAATTGAGCGAAAAAGAAATGATCACAAACTACAAATTATTCACAGGCAGCAGCATGGCTAGCAATCCCAGCATTCTGCACGAGGAATTCTAGTCAAGTCATTGGTAAATCAGTCTGATATTTATTGGTTTTGTATAGTGAATGGAATGTTAATATAATATTGTTGAATTCTAAATTGTGTTAATGCTCAGAAGGCAATTTTTGTTGTAGTTTTTTTACAAATATATACTGGAATTAAAAATTCTAAAGCAAACTGTAAAAAGTGCAACATTTTATAAAATTTAATGTGGTTAGTGCAAACGGCAACAATCAAAATTCAAAATTAGATTCTTTGCCCCCAGGAATGAAAACCCTAGGGACAGATCTCCTAGAGACAAAGAACGTATAGTCCGACCAATGAGCCCGCGAAATTTGATATAAACAAAAATTAAAAAATATTGAATTTATTCTATTTAATGACCGGATTTTAATCCGATCTTTTTATATTGTTAATAATGCTTTGAAAATATACTTGTCAAACTTACAAACTACTTGGAATCATGAATTTCTCGGATGAATTCAAGCAGAATAACTATCTAAGTCGATTTTCTCCAAATGGCCTATATGTTGTAAGTGTAGTATGATTATAATATTATAATATTAAACTCTTTATGCGGCATATATATTTAATAAATTGAAGAATATAAATAATATTTTTATCATCCCACTAATCTGATATTGATATTTATATCACGTTGTATCGTCTATAAATTTATATCACAACCTAGTTTCAAAAGCACTGAATTATCAAATAAGTCATGAATATTATAAATGAAATCGTTATGTCAATTTTCAGGCCAACTGTGTACAGTACAGGTTAATAGTAAGAGATATAAAAACTCTACAAATTGTTCATCTCTTCACCAATATGGATGCTGTCCAATATATGGAGGTATGTTAGGTGACGATTTGTGATGAAGTACATCAGATTGATCATTGAGATTGTACATTGGTTAAATTGGTTTTAATTATTGAACCAATATTGATGGAAGGTTATATATTGTTTGAGTCACAAACAAGTTCTTTCATGCTATTATAAAATGAAATATGCCATCTTAGTAGGAAAGTTTGCTATTTTATAGTGGTCACCTGATTCTGGTTATATTCTTTGTGGAATGTTTAAAAGAGGTCTGATACAGGTATGACACTTTCTGTTTTGTTGGTATTTAGTAAATCACAATGTAAATAACACTGGAGGTATTAACATGTAGCTTAGTATGCAGGTACACTGTATATCAGTTATGGACCCAATTCTGCATGTATAAGAGGAAGAGTACGCCATCCCCTAGGACTGGTTGTTTGTTGCAGGCGTCTCATCCTTCAAGTTCCAGGATTTTATTGCTTACAGGTGTGGTCACTGGATCAACCTGATTGGAGGTGTAAAATTGACGAGGGATTAGCTGGGCTTGAAGCTGTGAGATGGAGCCCTGATTCAAGACATATTCTCTCAACTGCTGAGTTTCAGGTTTGTACATCCATAAATCATTGTCCATCCAAATCCAAGTCAATCCAAATAATCCAGACTCATCCGCTTTGTGTGTTGTGATCATGTTGATAGCAGTGCAAAGACCTTACAAACAGAATGGCCAACATTTAAATCTCTGTGCAATAATAAATTTCATTTTAGATCAGAATAACTCTGTGGTCTTTGATTGACAAATCTGTTTCATACTTTGAGCATCCTAAACACGCTAACAAAGGTAAGGTTTATAATCATAACACAATTACTTGTTTCTTTATTTCCTGCTATTTTCTGGGCGTAGAAACTTTTAGATTCATCGTCATGTCTTAGTTAACAAAAATACTAAATTCTCTGTGTATTGCTAGGGTTGGATTTTACAAAAGATGGACTCTATATGGCTCTAGCAGAGAGACGAAACTGTAAAGATTTTGTAAGCATATTTGTTTGCGAAGCTTGGAAAATGTTACAGGTTTGTAAATGTAGAGTTTGCCTTTATTATAGTCATTTCAAATCTTTTTCAAAATGCAAACTGTGGTGGGATTTTGAGATTTTAAATTCTCCTTCAGCATTTTGAAGTTGCCACTCAAGATCTCAGTGACATTGCCTGGTCACCTGATGGTAGGGCCCTGTGCGTGTGGGACAATAATATTTATGTAAGTAAAAATCAGGATTGGAGAAAAGATTGAGATACTTGGAAAAGTCTATATATACATGTTTCTTTTTTTGCAAACTGTTTTTAACTTCTTACAGAATAAAGTTTGTTTGTACTCCATGGACGGCAGATGCATGTCAACCTATGATCCACCATGTTTTGGGCTTGGCGTCAAAACTGTCGCATGGTCACCGACTGGTCAATTTTTAGCAATTGGTAGTTATGATGAGAAGGTGAGCTTAAACTTTACCCTAGGGAGGGGGGAAGGGTGGTAATTAGTAGTGGGGAAGGTAGGTAGCTGGTAGGGAAATGTGGGACATTTTGGAAATACACAAAGCAAATATAGGACTATTTTTCTAAGATTTTATATGGTGCTTGTAGATGGGACATATATGCCAGTTGGGTGGTATTTATATCCCTATAATTTTGAGCATTTTAACATGACATGGACATGAATTGACTAATTTTTAATTCATGGCTCTAGTGTCGCGTTTTTAATCATCTCACATGGAGGACAGTTGCCGAACACCTTCATCCACAGCAGATGGAGAAAGGCGATGTGGTGAGTATTAACTGCAGAGAAACTTCTCGATGGCTTAAAATGTTTTCTTAAGAAATCCCTGTTTTCCCACCCAAAGACACCCAAACACCCCCAAACACACCCAAACACCCCCAAACACACCCAAACACACCCAAACACCCCCAAACACACCCAAACACACCCAAACACACCCAAACACACCCAAACACACCCAAACACACCCAAACACACCCAAACACACCCAAACACACCCAAACACACCCAAACACACCCAAAGTTCCTATTAGATTCAGACATATTTCATGTTTCCCAAGAGTGTTTTACAATGAGTATAACAAAGTAGTAACTCAGGCTCAGCGTTAACATCTTGAATATCGAAGTTCCTTTTAATTTTCTACCAAATTCTTTAAAACGTAGGACTTAACTACCTCCTTGGCTTCGCTTTCTAGATCGTTTATAAAGAAGTCGAGAAAAAACCATCTTTTTTAAGAGGAGAAGCTTTCTCTGGCAATTATAAAATCACCAGTAAATGTAATTATTTCTATTTTTTATTATTTCTCTCTTACTGTTAGTAGTTTAAACATTATATGCTTTAATAACTGATTAAGGTGGCTCCCTGGGGTTTTGAGAATTTTTTTAAGTGCAGGTGTGATGATTAGGGAGCAATCTTAAGCTGACTACAATGTCATAATGTCAATGACCTTTAAGGATTGAAATGTTTTGTTTGTCTTTGTTAGATGAAGTAAAAGACCTTCCTATTCAGATTCCGCTGGTCAAACCTGATCCTGAAAAGCCCAATCCGAAGTTGGGCGTTGGTCACGTGTCATTCAGCAGTAATTGTCGTTTTATGGCCACGAGAAATGGTATGTTTGGCATAATTGTTTATCATATAGAATTATAGGTCGTATTAAACGCTTTGTCCATGCATGCTCGACCTTGAAGTGACAATGTAAAAATGCAATTCTCCTAAGTTCTCCAATGTAAAAACAAAATCTCTTAAGGCTCGTTTACACTTGCAATTTTTGATGCGATTTCATGTGCGATCTTTTTTACACAAATGTGAACGAGTGGATTGGTTACCGCGTTTAAATAAAAGCTCTTATTAATCAGAGCATTCATAACTAATTACCCGTTCAAATCTATCAAAAGACGAAAATTGCACGTAGAATCGCAGTAAAAATGGCAAGTGTAAACGGGCCTTTCTAAATTTTGATTTCGTGTTTGTGAAGCCATATACGCGCGCTGTTTTTAAACCTCTTTCGCCATTGACTTAAGAACACACCTCGACAAACACTGCGATCATTACTTACGTCCTTAAATACTTATGCCATTGAAAGCTATTAGGAAATTTTAACGTGCGCATTATTTAATACATCAATGACAAATATACTTCGTTCTCTTCCCATCGAAAGTGTCTCAAAAAGAAAACTGCCTAAATATGCTGAGTGTATGCAGTTGTGCAATATTGCTTGTTCGACTGAGCTATTAGAATACAGCTGGGGTAAATCTTCTGTGAAGATTTTCAGACAGCGCAAGTATTTTAGACATGCAGTTGGTTAAACCATATTTGATGAGAATTTATTCGTGGGAAGACGCTGCCTCGCTGCTTTGTGGTTATTTTTGAATGTATTTGCATCTCAAGTTCTTCACTTAAGCAATTTAACTAAATTTCCATGCCACTTAATTCTTAAACGATTTTAAACGAGCTGGGAGGTAAATTATGTCTGACATATTGTCCACTCGTTTTAAGGCGCGTTCTTTGTCCATTTTCTTAATTTCTTTATTTTCAATAAAAACTACTAATTTAAGAAATACAACGCCGTCACCTCGTGTGCTAAATATCTACAGAGAAAATAAAGCATTTTATAGCTAGAAAGTGTCTTGCGAATCGGGGCTTATGAAAAACTATTATTATTTGAACGTTTTCTCTGCGGTTCCTGCCAAACGGTGGATGAGTTTAGGGACCACGGGACCGGACAAATTTGGAACCGTGCTCGAATGCTCGAATGCTCGAGGAAACCAGACGAATTCTAGCACGGTCCCGAATTCGTACGGTCCCATGTGAACGTAGTCTTGTATCGAAAGTATGGATGAAGTTTATAGATCTAATTAGAAAACAGTCCAGTTAAAAATTTTTAACTTGAGTGAAACGGTTATGTGTCTAACAGGTGTTTTCCCCGTGTACGTCATGCATGCGTTTGTTACTTTTCTCATTAACTTTGTTTTGGTTCTGTGCAACGCTGCAGTTTGTCTCTACAGAGTTGAAATAACTTTTAATCAACTGTTGCTAAATAATAGTTCATTGTCCACACATGCTTTGACTCCCCGACAACTAATTGAAAATTTTGTCCGATTTTGAATCAGATAAATAAGTTGTCACCTTGGGCGAGATAAACGAGTTTTCCTCCACAAATTCGACAGTTAGCATCACCACAAATATTTTAATGTTTCACAAAAAATCAACTAAGGTTTAGACTAAATTGGGCATTTAAATGTTCACGAAATATCGAAGATTTTGTTAAATACTCTTTTCTACTCTGTCTTATCGATAACATGCATCAAAAGTTACCATTTGTATGAGACGATTTTTTCATCCTTAATTGCGATAATTACACAGCGTGCTTTTGAATTTTCTACCTGCAATAACGCCACCTTCATATTATTGCGAATATTCACGACGTGATGTGTCAGTTGAAATAATTGAAGATAGATATAGTAAGTTCAGTTCATTTTAACACCTGCAGGACTGCCTCAGAGTATCGAGTCTTGTTAAAGCGTTTCGTTTGGGTAAACTATTGGGCTATAAAAAGGAAAAAAAACACATGACATACGGCTTTGCATCCACGAGTTATACACTCCTTCTCGAGCGTCCTTCGTGTAAAATAGACAAACAGCTGACCTAAACACTTCTCTGTAATAACGCATTATTTTTATTTGCCACGTCATATCTTTTGTTTGCCTAACTATAATTTGAACGCGTGGCTCAGAATCGTGTCTGCACGTGGAATGCGCTCGCCAGGTGAAACACAAGCATTCAACTCTTTGACACCTAGTTCCAGTCCTTAATGATCTCTTCAATTATCTGCGATCAAAATAATTAACCGTTCGCCTATATATATAAAGTGGATGGCTTAGATGAGTTTCAAATCATACCGTCTGTTCTAAGAGCAAAGCTCCGATAGAAGAATCGAAAGTACGACTTAGAATCATGGCAAGGAGAGAAGTTTTTATGCTTGGTTTGCTGTTTTTCCTTGCGCTCCATTGCATTTGGGCAGCACCCAGCTATGAACGAGATGCCGAAGACTATGAAGATCTGTTGCTTGATGTTTTGAAGAAACGCTTGCTGCGTGAAGGTGACAAGTTGAAACGTCGCTTGGGAGAAACCGAGCTAGGAAAACGAAGATATTGCCGCTCGAATGAGAAATTCGATGGATTCAGGTGTAAAAAACGGAACTAAAACTGATGTGTATATCTGAACTTAGGTTATTAGTATACGTACTATTCGTGAAAAACGTTTCTGTTCGTGATAAATAGCAATCTAAGGTGAAATTAATCATCTTGCATATAATTGATAATGATTGGAGAACATTAGTATTATGATAGAGCTAGGAACATCAGAAACACATGCATGCTGTAAAGACTGTTGTAGATATTGTATCTTCTACATTATATTGATTTTTGTCAATTTAAAGTTCTTTCATCGCAGAACCTTGGCTAAACCCTAGTATGGGAAGTTCCCTTCGCTTAACCACTTACCTCAAGGGCTGACTAATGTGTCTTTGTATGACTGCTTTGGTCTAAACCTTATGGGCTCAAGCTTGATTTAAAAACAAGATTTATTTTGCAAGCCTACTTGGCCCCTCAATTTCACATTTAAACTTAAGCGCAAAACTATAAATCTATAGAGACATGATTTACATTACTTGGACCCTATCGCGAAACTATGCTCTTGTTCCACTTTATTTTCAGTGCGGAAGCCCTAACACACACCATAAGTCATGTGATCACGACTGATGTACACTACATTCAATTGGTTCACAATGCGCATGCGCTTTTGAGATGATAAATAATGAAAAGCATGCCCCTTATGCTATCACTTTAAACGCCAACTTTAATTGCTTCTACTTGTCGGACATTATGTATTCTTTAAAAGACCGACCACCAAGCTTGTTTAAGTGCAAACTGCAAAGTACAGCAGCCGCTTTTTGGATTGCTGCATGCTACTTAATTAACAAAAGCAGCAAATTTGTTAGAAAAATTTTAATTACTCACTCTACTGCTGACAACATGCATGCACGTACATTATTCCCCCTCTCACACAATTCCCCCTCCT
Source organism: Dendronephthya gigantea (assembly GCF_004324835.1). Lineage (NCBI taxonomy): Eukaryota > Metazoa > Cnidaria > Anthozoa > Malacalcyonacea > Nephtheidae > Dendronephthya > Dendronephthya gigantea. Next base: position 1,892,735 of record NW_021163020.1, read on the forward strand.
ACACAATTAATTCCCCCCCCCTTCACTCAGTGATAATAGCGTTTATGCAGTTACAAAATATCTTATAGCATGTAGTTTGTTCTATGCATAGCTATAAAAATACGGGGGGGGGGGAAACTGAATACAGTAATTTGTCAAATGAAAATAACGCAGTGTTTGACAATATGTTTGTCCTATTCAATATAGACTCAGGATACAACAGTATATATCATTAGTTTGTTTTATGAAGATAACGCAAGATATTCAGTAGCTATTTTAATCAGCCCTCTGTGAGGTTGTGTTACTTGTTAAATTAGCTAACAAAGTTTTGTCTCGGCTTTGGTAATTGCCATTGATGTTAATGATTCATCAAGTTTATCTTTGCAATTTGCACGATTCACCGGCGATAAATGTATGCACGAGTTGTAAAAAAACTCATATATATATTAAATGAATACTCACAGAACTCATCATATATAGATACACGTCGAACAGAAAACAAGGCAATAAGTAGCTTCTTTTTCGCTGCGGTAATAAATTAAATGGCTGCGAATAGGCACAAGTATATTATAAAGAAGTATATTGATAAAGTGTATCTCGAATGTCACCCTATTCCATGAGCTGTTTTAGAATAATGGATATTTCTTTTTTTCATGCATGAAGAAACAAATTCACTGAGTTGATCATTTTTCAAATGTGTTGGCTAATTATTTGTCACTTAAGGTGTTTAATTGTTAACTGCATGTGTTCACATAGATGTTTGCTCTCTTTATTCAGTTATGTGTTGCCATTGTGCCACGTTTATTGAAAGGATGATTGCTTAACACAGACCATAATTAACTCGCATACTGCACGATTAGCAACATCGTTGCGAAAACCTGTTAAATTTAGGTAAATTCGTTGGCCTGCATCCAAAATCCATGGACTGCTACAATTTAAGGAAATATCGAAGTAAACAATTTCTAAAAAACAATGCAATTTTGAAGTTCATGGTTTAAATGACCACTATACTCCTGCTGAATTCTGCATGCTAATGTCTGTATTATCTTATTCAATGTAAACTAATTAAACTTTCAGGCCCGTAAGTGGCCTAATAATAGAGCTTCGTAAATAATAATTAATCGAGTTTACACAAGCTAACTAACCGACAACCTGTTATCAATAGGCATCATTCATTTTTAACAACTTATCTCTATATAAACCTTTGCAACCTTTCTCGAAGCACAAAAATTTAAGTTGGATAAGTTTGTCTTGCTAGTAATCATCATAATCCTATTCTAAAATGTTTGAAAAACGTATAACCTTAGCGCTGCTTCTCTTTGTTTCGTGTCGACAAATCCTCTCAGCTCCTCAATCAGGTCTTCATCATGGCGACGAAGAGAGATTAGGACAAGGCCGATTTGGTAAACCTTATGGCGACGTTGAAAGCGTGAGAGGTCTGATGTTTCGACCTCGTTTGGGAGACGAAGAGGTGGGAAGTCGAAAAGAACAAGGTCTTCATCATGGCGACGAAGAGAGAATAAAACAAGGTCGATTTGGTAAACCTTATGGCGACGTTGAAAGCGTGAAAGATCTGATGTTTCGACCTCGTTTAGGAGACGAAGAGGTGAGAAGTCGAAAAGAACAAGGTCTTCATCATGGCGACGAAGAGAGATTAGGACAAGGTCTATTTGGTAAACCTTATGGCGACGTTGAAAGCGTGAGAGGTCTGATGTTTCGACCTCGTTTGGGAGACGAAGAGGTGGGAAGTCGAAAAGAACAAGGTCTTCATCATGGCGACGAAGAGAGGGTAAAACAAGGTCGGTTTGGTAAACCTTATGGCGACGTTAAAAGTGTTGAAGAATTAATTTTTCAGTCTCATAAAGGTGACGAAGAGATGAATGTGGCAAAAATGTCGAGGGAACAAGGGCGATTCCCCCCGCCGCCGTATGGCGATGTTGAAAAGAATGGGAGAGGAGTTTAGCTTTGGAGGCTAAGAGATGGCTATTGAGGAAGGGTTTCATAGGTCTTAAAACAAATTAAATATATGAAAGAAAGAAAATGAGATGTAAACCTGCGTACTTTGTGATAGGAACTGATGTTACTTAAACGTGTTACTGTATTCGTAATGATTGTATTTTGCAATTCATATATTAGTATTAAGGTTATGAATATTTAAGACATAAATTATAATAAATATGATGTGTATTTTAATGTATAACGTAGTGAAATATCAATTAAAAACTATGTGCAAAATAATAATGCCTGACGTTTGTTTCCTTCAAAGAATCTCCTGCTATGGTGCTATGGTGCTATGGTGTTTAGTTCAATTTAATTCATTTGCTTAATATAGGAGTCATTGGTTTCTGTAATGGTGTTCGAAAGAATCTTAGAACCTTTTTAATAGTGTTCTTTTTAATTCGGAGATTTTGCGCTTGTATGATTCGATACAAGCAAACAGAACGTAGTCTGGCGATCCTGTAGGTATAATATCAGATTTAGTCTTTGAATAAAAAATATAAAACTAAACTGAATTGGCTCTATTTCGGCAAATTTACTAAAAAAAACGTAATAACAGGTTTTACCCCTAAATTTGAGAGCAATTAACCTTCCTCACAATGATCAATAATACCGCCATTTTAAAGTACCTTTTTAGTAAAGACCGCAAGCGCAGCAATCCTACATGTCACAGCGAGTACCGTAGGTATTGAAAATTTTGAGGGAATTTTTTTTTCTCAAATGGTTCAGCTGGTTGATTCTACAAAATTACTTTTAACATCTCGCTCTTACTCATCGACTCTGCCGTTTACTTTTTTAATTTGTTTTCAAATTCAACATGTGCATTAATTAGTGCAATTTAGTGAAGCTTGCATAATTAACAGTTAATTAAGGTCCGCGCCGATTTGGCGTATTTAGATTCCAATTATTTTCTAATGAAGAAAATTTGCAATTTCTCTAAGGTAAAATTTGATGTCGGAGTAATTATAGGCGGTACTTCTCATACGATGCCGAAGATTCTGGTGTCCTCTCTGAGTATTTACCAAGAAAATTAGTTTGTAATAAATGATGATCATGTAATTACTCTCTCATGCTTCGAGACAAACCTTTATAAAACGTATTTTTGAACACGTTCAGATCAAATAGATGCAATTTTTTTTTAAATAAGGCCGGATCAAAAATTGTTGTTGCAAAGCTTTCGAGCCACCCTGGTTGGCTGACCGGAGATTAGGGCGTTGACGGGGCTTTGGACCGGGTTAAGAGAACGAAAGCTCTGATAGAAATTTATGTGATCTAATCTAAAGCGAAAATTTATATATAGCTAGTATGCAATCATGTGCATAGGGTGTCTGGGAAAACTAATTACTAAACCGCTTTTATTCGCTAAATTACACTTCATAAACTATTCAGCAAAGGTATTGCAAAAACGGACCCAGCACTTGAATTTGTTGTTATATTAAGACAAAGGGTGCATCTTTAATTAAAAACTGAGAAGTGTATATAAACCTGGCCGGTTCGTTGTATGAACACAGTTCAACGAAGCCATTACACTGAAGTCGACATTGAAGCAGAATAATTCCTGGAGGCAAAAGATGAGCTCCAAAAGTGCGGTTGTATTTGTCGTGGCGCTGTTTTTGACGGCGTATTTTCAACAAACGAAGGGCAAGGCCGTTCCCAAGCGAGGAAGGTCTGAAACCTTGATGAAGTCTCTGAAGCTGGGAGGAGACGAAGTTCGAGGTAGAATAGCTTTTGAGCGAGGCATGTTTCAAGATGGTCCTTACATTATCATGTCCATTAAAAATAATTTATGTCCTCCGGGTGAAGAGCCTGATGGTTTGTCATGTAGGCGAAAAAAATACAACTACATGGGGTGATTCAAGAAGACTAATCCGAACCTTTATTCTATAACTATGCAGTTAACTTGTATTAATTTGCTGAATATTTAGGAGAGTATAAAAGCTGTAACTATGGTATTGTTCACTGAAATGTATGGTAGATGTATATAACGTTACAGTGTTTTGATAGCACGTAATGAATAGATGCTCTTAGGTTATTGCTGAATAAATTTTGCTTTGCTTCAAATGTTTCTTGTGGTTTTATGTGGATTGCTACAGGGCTTAGAATGTACTGATTTTTGCGTAGAAAATGGCGGCTTCTTCCTAGACTATATTTAGCATGCCTTGTCCATTGCACGTACCCGGCGCCACGCATACTTTGTCCATTGCATGTACCAACCACGCACACCTTGTTAATGTTCACTACCTCGGAAAATAGTGAGTTTTAGTTTTCCCTCGAGTTTCAATGTTTCCCTCGACTTTGTCTCGGAAAACATTGAGACTCTTGGGGAAAAAACTCACTATTTCCCTCGGGAGCACATGCACATTAAATGTATAATGTAATCATGTTACGCATGTCAAATCTTGCGTAGTCAAATATTAAGAAAACAAGTCTATTGGTAATGAATTCCTAATCCAAATCATCATAAAATGCGTCACAAACTTCAAAGTTCATTTGCATATGAAATTGATATCCTTCTAAACTATTTATTTGCAGAGCAGAAATTCTGATATTTAAGTTATCTCTTTTTAGATAATATGCCTCATACTCTATGGATTTGGAACGTAGTTACTTTAAAGATTTATGCAGTCTTGATACAAAGTTCTCCAATAAAAGGTTCATATGTTTTCATATAATTATGTATAATTTTTTCATTATTTCGTATGTTTTAAGTTTCGTTTTATTGTCAGTTTCTTGCTGTCGTTCTTCATATTTTTTAATGTTATCACGTTGGTTTTCTTTATTTCATCTTTTCAAGGCTCTGGAAAAGATTCATTCAATACCCAACATCATTAGCTCTCTTTTAGTTTTATTCTCTTTTGCCCTGTATTATATCTACCCTAGGAAGATTCGCCCTGCATTATATCTGCCCTGCATTATATCTACCCTAGGAAGATTTGCCCTGTATTATATCTACCCTAGAAAAACACTCGCTTTAAACCATCCAGGCCATGTCTTCATAATATCACACCTGACCAAACATTGATCTATATCTCCTTAGCAATGACGTGGGATCCAAAACAAGAAAGAATAGCATTGTCTACTGGTAATAATAAACTGTATTTCTGGTCGGTAGCCGGCTGTGTGACTGTCGAAGTTCCAACTGAAAGCGAAGGTTGGTGGCATTTTTACTTTGCAGTTTTACTTCTTTCAATTTTGCAGAATCATTTACTGTAAAACGAGCTAAGAAAAGCATCCTTCTATAGACTGTACACTATTATAAGGAATCAATTCATTTATGTAAAATGAACCTACTTTATATCGTCAAGAACAATATTGAATCTCTCCAAAAGCTGAACGGAAATGCTCACAGGGTATCTCCCACAGCTCTTAGACTGATCTCGCTACACTAAGCTGTACTACTAAAGAGCCATGTTATATGCTCATTCGCAATATGACGTGTGCAGCTAAGGAACATGATCTGCCTGTACTAAACATAATCAAAAAGTATAACATGCAGCAGAGTGTGGATATCTTTCACACAACATGCGGATCCACAGATGTCAAATGACTATGTTTGACGGTCCAGTAAACATACTTCATACTTACAATATTTAATCTATTTCTAGGCACTTTTCAAGTTAATTCTTTGCACTGGCATCCTGATGGCGACAGCATACTACTCCTATCTAAGGACAGAATGTGTCTTTGTTTCCTAACGCCTTCTGAACCCTAATCCATCGATCCAGATAAGTCACATGCAAATATATTTCTCTAGACTATAATTTGTAGTCGAGTATTGTTAGCCCAATTCTCCTCCTACATGACCTATGTATAATACTGTACAGTGCAGCAACTGCACTTATCGACATTACAACGGAATTATAGTATTTCACATTTGTCAGGGGGAGAATGTCTGACATTTGTAGCTTTGCTGTGTTTCAATGCACTGTGTGTCAGTCTTGTATGTATCATATAAGACAGCTTATGTACAGAGTCACACGGAATTTGAACTCTACATGTTTATATTATATTGTCAATAGTAACTCAAATATATAGCTATAGATATAGCTATAGTCTATGGTGATATTAATAAGACTTCCATTCTGACTTCAAACGAGGCGCGAAAACAAGCTAGGTCATGGTCTCTAAAGTCTACGTTGAAAATCGAGTACTCAGAATGCTAGAATTCTAAATTAGAACTCTAACTAGAGAGAAACTTTGGATACATGTCTTGCCCATGAATCCAGATTCAAACCTTTGTTGTGTGCGTGGTTTGCGTGCACGATGCCGTGCTGTTTTCGAAAGCGTGTGGATTGCTCGTGAACACGCGTGACGTGAATTTGATCATCTCGTTTCGAAGTCGTCGGTTTTTCCAGCAGTAAACGAACGGGTTCAACGCAGCCGTCGCGAACATCACGAGGTACACCCAAGGAATCACGAAACGCGTATGCCACACGGTACGTTCGTGCACGCTAAGGAACACGAGAACGCAAATTAACGGCAAGTAGCACGCGAGTGACACGAGGATGATCGTAATGACGGTCTTATTCATACGACGGTCAGCGGCCTGTTTACTTGCCGTATGCGCAGTGATGTTCTATAACGAAAATTGAAATTATTGAGAAAAAATGAAGCGATAAGGGCGGACGTTTGTCCTGCATGCAATCGAGAATCGATTGTTTCATGAAAAAGTATTTAATCATTAGAGGTTTTTTAGCTCTAGATGGTTAACTGTGGTTTAACTCAAGTTGAGCGTACGGCATCTGTGGCAAAATGCACATGAGTACAGCAGCTATATTTGCAAAAAGAAGCACAGCAAAAAAATCCGATAAAAATGTAAAAATGGCAGGCAAACCTTAGCGTTCTGCATCGTTCCCTTTCTCATCTTTGCGCGAATCAAAGCGTACATCACCGCCGTGCCGGTTAAACAGGACATAACAAGCAAACACATTGCGATGAAATATATCCGATGTTGAGATGTTAGGAACAGCGTCAGCAAAAACACCGCGCACCATATCTGAGTAACGATCGCTGCAATTTTCAGGCACTTTCGTACAAGCGGTTTGCGATGTAGGATCGGCTTGAAAACTGATAGATAACGCTCGATTGTGATCAGGAGACAAGTATGTAGGAACGATGAAAGAGTACAAAAATTTATTCCCATTATCGTGAACAAGTAGGGATAGCAAAAATCCAATTTTGCGATCTCCATGACTTTCCATATGAAGAACGCTGGTTGGATTAATGCAGATTTGATCACTTCGGTTGTCGATAGCGAAGCAAGTAAAAGGTTACCGCTTGTTTTTCCCGAGGCAGAGGAGAGTTTGGTATAAACTTGGATCACCAAAGCGTTGCTACAGGTGGATATGACGGCCATAAAAAGATTTATAAAACAACATATTGTGTCCGAGATTACAGATCCCATAGTGTTCCCTGTGATGTGAACTTCAACGTTATGACATAATGCAATGATTGATTCGGAAGCGGTTGTGTTATTGCTTGTACTCATCGTATCTTCTTCCTAAATTTCGGTTTACTGGCAGATGTGAATGGAATCTTTCATCTTGAACCGGATTTACAGATGTTGTACATGTGGCTCAGTATACTTTCAGCATCAACGGTCTAAAAATGAACGTTTCTCTTCCAAAATGATAATTTCTCGCTCTGTTATCGATATAGAAACTTGTTGATGCACTAGATCAAATCTTATCTCCCTCAGCGGGTCCGTTTGAAAAGCAAAAGCTCCCCAAGAGCGCTCGAGAATATATCTTTCACCGGGAAATTGAACGCTAATCCGGAATTAAAAGTTAAGAGAATCTCCGTGTAAAAGCAAAGGCCTTGCTCTTCTCACTACCAACGTGAGATGCATATAAAACAGTTCCGTTCCTAAGAATAAGTTAAATATAGAACATTATTATATTTTTGAAATATATAAACGCCCGCAGCTAGAAGCAGTTTAATTCAAGCTGTGCACCATGTCTTTTTTTTCACAAATCACTCTTAAATAATACGCCATTTGTTTTTTAACTTGTTAACACACCAAAAAAATAGAATCTCTCACCCTGTACCGTAAATTCAACCAGGAAGCAATTCACAAAATAGTTGAATATATTGAACTGTAAGTAGCTATACATTCAGGAACGTATTTCGTCTGCAGCCGATTTAGTTTGTCAAAAAGGCACTGCAAAGGACTGCTAGAGGTTCATCGTAGCAGCTATAAAGACAAAAATGAAAAACATCTAAAATTTTACTTCTAGTCTGTTTTTATACCGCCTATATATTAGGCTTGTTGACAATAACAATTTCATAACAGCTTGAAAGACAATATGTATTTGCAAAGCTTGTTTTTCCCGTGCAGCTGGACTTACCTACTAACTGAATTTCATATGAAAGTCGAAAGGGGGCAGGCGGTATAGCGCATTCGTTAAAGATGAATCCAGATACCGTCCTGATATGATAATTTATTTCATGCTGTTTCTGATGATATAGCACCATTTGGTATTGTCGGTGCTCATTGCAAAGCATTTTCGCAATGATTTAAAATATGCAGCTGAAGAACGATGTTATTTTTGTATATCATTTCAGTTCATTAAAATTGTTTTGATGTGTCCGTTTCTCCTTTCTTCAGCGAGCCGCTCTTCCGTTATGGCGAGTTTGTTTTCGCACGTCGGACAAGCCAATTTCTCCACGAAGACTTGAACACGAAGCCCGCGTCTCGCGGGACTCTGGAGGTCATTAAATTCAAAATTTGTCTTCTTTGATCTGACTAATTCCTTTTGGAAGAAAGGATGATAGATGAAAAACGAACGAGAAAGATATTTTAAAACAATGATATAGCCATTTTCTGATATAGAACGGTGAGGTAGAACGGTAGCTTCCGCTGTTTCGAAGAGCTCAACTTGATGAGTCAAATGAACTTTCCTTTAACTGATTATTTTTATCAGGTTGAATTTGATTAAAAACATTTCAGACTGAATATAAAATTTCAGTCCCGCAGACGTATAAGAGATCGAAAACGAAAACCTGGACCTGAACGATTAAATGTTTTCTCACGAAGTTCTTTCATTATTCATACACCTGCAATAAACAGGAAAAGCATGCATAAGTACTTTGTAGAAGTAATCAAGGTTGGACCCATATATGATGTCAACGTTTTCGATTGGTCAGTTCTTCCTTCTGTAGCGTGGAAACAAAGTTGGTCGGCTGGACTTGTACGGTAAATTGCTAAAAATACCGCGCCAATTTGAAAATGCAAGTAAAGCATCCAGTATCCGGTTACATTACACAATCCTTGCGATATTGAATGTCCGACTCACCTCTCAAATAAACATATTTAGGGAAACGAAACTTCAAACAACAACAACGTCGAAACCGTTTGTAGTTTTTATCGTTCTGGTTGGTTGCAATGTTATAATGCCGTTCCAGCTATAATATATTCATCCATTGTTGACGTGGGGGCAAAGAATGGTTCATTCACATATGACAAGGAAGTACAGCGTCATTTGGTTGGATTCTTTCCCGAGTTTCACTTGTTGAAAGCTTCTTTTATCATCGAATACTATTTAAACGATGGCTAAAGTTGCCTCCAGTATTTCAGGTAAGTTGGAACTTTACTTTACCATACCATACATTCGCATATTCGGGGATTGACAACTCGACTTCATGAGTTCACCATCGTATGAACTATGCACTATACATAACAACCCAACACTCAACTTTTCGCCAGCAGTCACATTTTCAATTTATGTGGACGATTTTACTGCGAGAATATAAGCAGAGTATCATGATGCTTTTGTACAAGGGTTAATAAATTTACAGTGAACAACATGCACTAAATCATTAGAACGAAGGCTACTTTATATGATGTACAATCTGTAGACACGGCCAACAACGATTCATTGAACGTCAACGATCATTTATATATCCAAATGTTTCTAGTTCTAATTTGTTGTACAAAGCGATTTCAGTACTAGATAATACACGGGAACTCCAGGGATTAAAATACACGGAAACCCAAGATATTATACAGCCTTGTATATCTTTGGTAATGCATGTGTATTGTACAAGTATGTAAAGCGTTTCTTAGAAGTACTTCCCCACGAGAGATACGTGTTTCGCCGTAGGACATTAGCAGCGAAGTTTTCTGAAGAGTGCATGCCCACGTATTACTGTACAAGCATTTTTAAGTAAAGCAATTCACAAATTTCACTTTCTTGCTCAAATTTACCCCTCAGTGCAGCCAATACAAGACTCAACCAGGCATAAATATAACACAAGTGTCGATTATCTCGCTTTTGTTTCACCGGCTAAATTCAGTCAATGCAAAGTTATGAATCGATTAACGGTTAATATTGTTCCCTTATCATGCCTAAGTCGTATCTTATGTGATATTTCATGTGTAGTTAGGGCAACAGTGTTTCTGTATTCATGTGAAGACAGTTGCTTTATAAAGAATCGATTACACTTGTCTTTGTTATTATATCATATTAATACAAGGTGTCATGTGATGAGTGATTTATATGGCAGGTGTCCACATTTTACAAGTAAATGCTAATTTGTCATAAACCATTAAAAATTTGATCTCTATCATACAATTTTACCTGTACGATTTGGTGAACATTTTCATGATACATGGCATGCACAACTTAATTAAGGTTCACTTATATGCGCGATTCTTTCAATGTCTCCTAGGAAACAAGCGTGATAATGATTTCATGATAAGTGCATCAAGTTTAGGTAGCCTTGTCTCTTTAGTTGTCACAAAGATTTTTTATGTTTAAAGGTGTAAACGGAACAAAATTGCCGCCATGTTGTGGTCATCGACGGTCGTCCAGTCTCCCTATTCCACCAGCGTTTCTTCAAACGACGTTAAGCAATGGAAATGTGGATCAACGGAATGACCAAGATGGTATGCACAATAGAAAATAATAGAGTATACACATACACAGATATTCCCTGAAAGGATATTTCATCCTCTCCTCGCCTCGCCTGGCTTTACAGAATTGAAGAAAATGATAGGGGAAGGTTGTAGATTCAAAGGAACCATGCACTGGTCATAGTTAGTGGAAATATTCACACGAGTATCTCTTATCTTCATGCCACTTCGACTTGAATTCCAGCCATCATAAGATGATGATGATCTTAGAGGGTTTTCACTATGTTGTTTTAGCAAATGATTCTGTTGATTTGAGTGGATTGGTGGAAACATTTAAACAGGTACGCGGACCTTTTCTACAACAGCGTGAACTTTTCAACTAGGAGACACATGCGGAAGACCATGCAAAATCGTTTTTCATTCATTTGGCAGATATCGGAGAGTCTTTTTCGCCCAGCCAAAATATTACTGGACTTTCTCGATAAAAAGAATGGAAATATGCTGCGTACGAGCAAGGTAAAGACAACAAATCGTCAGCACATCTAGAAAGCACTTTGTTTCAATGTTGAGGATAATCTTTCACGAACATTCTTATAGCATAAACAGTAAGCCATGCACTCAACAGTGCTTGGAAACAACAATAACCAGTACATGATGCTTGATTTACATGTCTGATCGTGTCATCAGAAAACACTATTTACGTGTCTTATTTTCACCATATTGAACAGAGCCTTGATTTCTCATATCGTGTTAACTCTGGGTTATGCATTTTTAAAGCCGAGTGCATTTTCCCTCTAGTCTTTGACCATACTTGTCATTTTTTTTCAATCAATATGACCAGGATTCGAGCTCTGACGATGACATGGACTCAGAGGACCGAATAGAAACTGCTTTAAAGCAGCTCAATACCATTCAGGTCTGTATATAGCTCATTGGCACATCCGAAATGAGGATGAAGAAACGTCATTTTAATGAATGTTTTAGACATGCATTTCCTTAGAATTTTAAAGCGTTGTTGTTGAACTGTTTTATTTTACTCCCAGGGTAATTTAAAGCATGTTCTTCCTCATATGGAAGCTATAATGAATGATTATAAAACAACGAAGGAACGAACTCAATCGCGAGATGAGATGTTGAAAACTTTAGACAAAGCGTTGCGTCGGAGCGAGGGACGCAGTCGAGCATTGAGGGACGAGTTACAAGACATGCGCGACGAAAATAAATGCCTACGGGAAAAAGCGCAGCAAAATGAAAGCATTTTAAGGTAGAAACGTTTGTCTATTTGTAATAAATAGCTCTAGGTACATCATTTCTTTCATATAAACTATGTCATGCATATGCCAGGTTCCCAGGGCTTACAGGGTCTTTTCGTTTGTTGAATCCAGGTTTCTAAATACTGACAAAGCTGACGGAAACATTGGCCAAAGAATAATACATGACAATGCGGGTTCGTCCAGTAAAGGACTGGACCAAGTCAATGGTCAGTTGGATTCCGGAGGGACTGTGTACGAGACCGATGGACGAGATAAGGACATTGCTGCTAAACTAGAGCATTATCAAAAAGTACTTTGTGACTATGAGACTCAACTTCAGGAAGTTGTGGTATTAAATAAGGAACTCGTGTTGAAAATTAACGAACGAGAGTCTGAAGTGATGAGGTTGAACTGCGAACTCTTGAAACACCAGGAAACTTTGGCTGTTTACGAACAGGGATTTAAAAATCTCACATCGGATAACAATCAGCTCGACATCGAGATTAGGGACGAACGAAAAAAGGCTGCTGAGCTCAGTGAGAAACTGGACGACGCCGAAGGGTACATTAGTTGCATCACAGACAAAGTTGCTTCCTATGAAGTTGAATTAAAATATTTAAGACAGGAACTGAGAAAATGTAATAAAAAAGCGACTTAGTTGGAGTTGTACAGTAAATAGGATGAATGTTTTAGATAATGACCTCATTAATAACTTTTGATGGGAAAAAATAAAATTATTTTTTAGCATTTTTTTGTTCGTACAATCTAGCTTTTCCCATGCAAGGCAAACCTTTGCCGTTCTCTCAATTTTTATCATTTATCATCTTATAATAGATGAAGATTTTGCGCAAAGTACGCAGCCCTAACAACTGTCTATTCATGAACAACCATCCATGTTCTGAATGACAAAAAAGTAATGTTAAATTCATTCTTCTTGATTTTGAGCTCATCCAACGATGAAGCAAAACAGCCGGCGTAGATTCAATCCTAATCTTATACTACAAAATCATAATCGCTGTCTCTTCGTTTCATCTCAAATCTGTCGAAATACTTCTTCCAGAAATGCATCAACACCATCTAAAAAACAAATTAGAAATGCATCAACACTATCTAAAGCACTATCTAGACAACAATATCCTTTTCTATAACTTGTGTGAAGTTCCACAATAGTCAATATACACAGTCAGTTAAATATTCACATATAATATACATTTTCTTAAAGCATTCAGATCTTTTAACAGAAGTAATTCAGAAAGCAATAACTCACCTTGTCTTTTCCTCTTTGATGTTGCTTCTTCTTTGCTATCGTTTTTCTCTTCATCTTCGTATTCTGGGAAACGAAACAAGTACCAATGCACGTTATAGCAATCGGGAGGAAACTCTTTGATTAAAGTATAATCTTTTATCTTCACGGTATATAAATGAAGATGGTGCTTTCGTTTCATCATACCTTTGACATCGAGGCTATCAGCGAAGACCGGCATTTCCCCGAGTCGACTTTTGTCCTGAACTATTTTTCTCAGTTCTTCATCTTTCTTCTTTCCTTTCTTTGTAAACAACAGCGCAAACTCTACTAAAACCTTGTGAACTGTGTCTGGATTGTCTCGTATTTCTGCCTCCCTGATCGAAATAGAAATCATTCGAGTCATTCAAAATATCCTTTGATGGACAAAAGGGCCTGTTACATCGTTAGATCGTTATGGTAAAAATTACCTCAAGCTAAGAACTTCTGCCTTCTTAAATTGTGAATCTTCAGCAAACATTTCTGTAAACTACAATAGGACAACAGATATAAGGTGGAGGAGAAATTTTGTTTGTTTCCAGTTACAATCCTAATCTTACCGGTTACAAATTTAGTTTACCAGTTACAATCCTAATCTCTCCAGTTACAATCCTAATCTTACCAGTTACAATCCTAATCTTACCGATGATTCAATATTTCCCGCTAATATCAGTGTTTTAGGATTTGTCTTCTTCTGTAGACCATCATCCCAATTTTGTTTCAATTTTATAAAACCAACGTACTTCTTGGCTGTTGAAGAGAGGAACAAAAAGTTAACGCTACGAGCTCTGGATCAAAAACTATCGCAAGATCCTGTGTTCTTTACTTACTTTCTGGTGACTTCGAAAGAGTCCTTAATACGACATTTGATGGGACAAATTCCCTGGAAGTTGTTTGTGGATGTAGATAAACATTTCTGTCCACTTTTGTACGTTTCTTTGCTTGCGAAGGATTTCCTGACCTCCCAGCTTTGTTTAATTTCTGGTGGTTTGCAGTTGGTGTAGTAATTTCCGATCGCTTACTACTTGTTGCTGCAAGATCTGGTCTGATGAATTAATAAAACTGATATTAGCCGACTAACGAATTGCTTCTGCTACGGGATTGGGGACAAGAAACTGGAAAGCACACGTGATTTCTCGAGAGCTTTGAATGAAGTTTACCTTTTGTTTGATTTTGTATTAATTTGTTTTGCAGGCGTTGAGGTTTCTTGTGTTTTCGGTATCTCTGATCTTAGATAGACTGTGATATCTTGACGAACTGGTTTTTCTTCTTGATCTAACAAAGAGATTGAAATTGAAATTCAATTCGATATAATCTTTTTTCCAACAAAATCAGTCTCTCTCTAAGAAAAGCCACAAACCTGACGGTGGTATAGGAATGACTCGATCAATGTGTGACCGCGTCTCTCGTTCATCTGAACTCTCTCCTGAAGGGTCATTTAATTTCGTATCATCAGACGTGTCTAAATAAAAAAATTGAGAGGCATCAGTAGCTGTTAGGAGTGGTGTTCGGGTGCGAAGATTTTCTTTTAAGGAGGGAAAAAGAATAAAAACATGGCAATGATTTCTGTCAAATACAAAGACGTCCACCCCACCTGATGTATAAACAGAATTCCTCCAGAATCCTCCGCATTTCTTCCCCTCATCTCCAAGGCAAGCACTGTTACACTCGCGATCATCTGCCTCTCCGTATTTACCATATGCGTCCCCACAATGACACAGATATCCATACTGAACCCCAGCATACACGTGACCCCTCTCCTTACAAGCTGATTGACAAGAGTCTGGAGTGAGACTGTTGACTGTGAACAATTTCGTTAAGTCGCGATTGGGATGCTGGTCGACGAAACAGCCAATGTAACCTGAGCATGGAAAAGATTGAAAAGAAAATATGGAAAAGCGCCTCCATTTAAGTTTGAACCCTCTTTTGAAAAGACAATTTCTACCACAGAACTTGGTTCGTCTATCTTACAATTTCATTGGCTTACCATCTCTCTTGATTGCCCTTGTATTAATCATAATCACCCGGCCATTTTCTTCATGTGTATCTTTTAAAGCAGGGCTACTGATCTGTGAAATTTCCCGAACTTCATAATCCGTTTCAACAGAGCGTACGGGTCTCACAAGCGAGACACGTGGCTTCCTTCGTGACTTTTCCGTTCTTTCGTACTGCATGACGTCATCCATGTCATCTGCCAAATACTCGCTATGCTTTGTGGTATTGTTTGGTAGTGTCGTATTAACATTGCTTGGTGAAAAATGATGGATAAGCTCCCATGACCCTCCAACAATGTAATGAGAATTTATATTAGAGTTGATACTATCAGTTGAACTTTTTTTAATGAGGTCTTCGTCATGTAAGTCTTGTTCCTGCTCGTTTCCATCGTTAGATTTCACATTCAACTCTTTGTAATTGTCATGAGCTTTTCTCTTTTGATATTTCCTCTCCTCCTTATGTGGGGAGGTTTGCTTAATTTTGTGCTCGTGTTCTTCTCCATATTCATCATATGCATCAGATTTGTCTCGAGTTTCTATAGATTCTGGATTTCTTTTGGTCTTTGCCCCCGTAATCCATGGTGGGTATTTTGGGTAAGATAATGTTGATTTAGCCAATGGCATCAACCTGCAAACAGAGGCGGAAATAAAATATTTGAGGTTAATATACTTTAAGGAACATAATGATGATCACAAGTACTCACCTTTCATCAAAATCAGCAACTTCTCCAATATCCCTAGATGTCCTCGATGACCTCATGTTCATTGTTTCTACTCCTGACGTCACGGACTTCCGTTCCTCGTCATCCTCATCACTGTCGCGAATGGAGAACCTCTTTAACCTTCTGTATTCCGCATCGTTCTCGATGTCCTGTTCTGGCCCTGACCTAAACCTAAGTGAAAAAAATCCGAGATATAATACCTTGGCCAAAATTCTTAGTTGTTAGAGCAATTCATAGTAGGCTCAATCATTTTAGGGTCCTTCTGGGAAAGGGGGGGGGAAGGTTCGAGTTAAATTGCTCAGGCTCTAGATGAATGCTAGAGTCATGAAAGTGAGTATCGTACAATATAAACAAGTTAATTGTGCCGATGACAAAAGCCAGCCGCTACCCTCTCTAAATGATTCCTTCCCAGATCTCAATCTCAGACGTCATATTACCTTTCTTTCAAGCGACTCATGTCCTCCTTCGAAGAGAGGTCCAACATAAATTTTTGCATCTCGCCAGATCTTTCATCGTCGTCCAGTTGTCGTTTTTCCCGTATCAACTCAGTCGAGCGCGCTTTTGCTTTTTTATCCAAAGGTTTTCCTGAAATGCACAAGACATCTATTTGAAGACACACGCAACACAGCAGTAGTGATTCACAAGTGCAAATAATTATCTTTCTTTCAAATAAATAGCTCTATAGTACTGTTTACGGGAACCAAACTCTATATTTCGCTCAAAATGATGCTAACTTAATTAGCGGGTTTATAAGTTATAACCACTATACATACCACTATAACTCTTTTATAGAACATATAACTCTTACCAAATGCTGGATGATATAACAATATAAAAACTCCAA
Organism: Dendronephthya gigantea; assembly: GCF_004324835.1. Lineage (NCBI taxonomy): Eukaryota > Metazoa > Cnidaria > Anthozoa > Malacalcyonacea > Nephtheidae > Dendronephthya > Dendronephthya gigantea. The sequence continues at coordinate 1,909,661 of NW_021163020.1, forward strand.
CAAGTGTCCACACCCTCATTGCACCAGTTTTTACCAATCCACTGGTAGCTCTGAATGAAAAAGCGCAGTAGATTTCAAAGATCGTAGGATTTTGGAGAATAAGCACGGTTGTCTGTGCTGATGAAGGTTTAATATGATAATACCCCAGTATTTTGCTGGAATGATTTCTGGTACATGCTTGATAAAATACCCTAGGCGTGATAAACTATATTCTTAAAACTAATGACAATGCACTTGGTGGTTAACGTGGTGTTGTATAAAACCAATTTTATGACTATAAAAATAAAATCTGGTTAACCAAGTTGAGATATGGTTGCTTGAAAACACATAGAGTCGCTAATTTATGAGTTAACATTGGTTCTTATTCTTACATGATCGTCTTACATCATGCCATAAGTAATCGGATAAATAATACGGAGCGAATTATAAAGTGTCTAATCATTTATACTTTACGGGGAAAATTGAAATGCCATGCACTTGCGAACAAAATATTAATAGCCAGAAAAATAACACAAGATCAGATGAGCTCAGCCGCAGAATGATTGCTTAGTGCAAAAACTTCAAATACTATTTAATACATATAGAATTTGCTATGTGTTGTAAAGTACGATATTGTTTTTGTTACCAATTAACGCTTCGTTGATCTTCACTAAACCTTTTACATTTTACATAACAATATGGGCACAGCAAGTGAACAAATTGTACAGCTGATTTCAAAAATTCAAAAAATTTCAATACAATATAAGCAACTGTAAGAAATAGGTAAAATCAGTCCAATTGAGCAATTCTTTCAGTCGGCTGCCTAATGCAACCTGTCAGCAAGTCTTTGTTTTGTTTGAAAAAGCTTTTTTAGTTTAAACTTGAAATAACTAAAATTATATTCATATATATTTACCTCCAAGCAACATAACGTCAAACTCCTGCGATATACAAACGCAAATTTCCAACGATTTTTCTATCATTTGCTGCCAATGTTTTTATTGTCAGCTTGGTCCTTTTAAGAATTTCTTGTTTACATAAACATGGCTATTGAAATAAAGGGGTAAACTTTGTGCCACGTGTTGAAAGTTTAAAAAGTAGACTATAATGGTAGCTTGATTAGTCTCAATATACAAGCACCTGTTGAATTACGACTTGTGACATATTATTGTAAAGACAAAGGGTTTAGATAATGAACGTTAGCAAACGATGAAAAAATGTTTCAACACCTGTGTGGATGTGAGATCTGAGAAGAATACTGATATCATAGCATCATTATTCAACACAGCCTGTTTAGGCCTTTTTATGTTTCGTACACAGCAAAAAACAGTTCTTCCCGGTTGAGAACAGGACTGAGCAAGTATATGCTGCACCCCACGACCCACATACAGGGACCGCAGAGCGTTTTTCGTATTGCTGGGGCTCGGAACCGCGCGCCTGCTAGGAGAGTCCGGGAAAATATTGAAATATAGGTCTCTGAAATCGCCGCAAATGCCTCTCAATTTAAGGAATAATGGAAAATAATAGATAGTATGTAAAGTTTCCAGCATGTTTGGCGCTCATAACAAACATTAAACAATATAACCATGCTTTGGTTATAATGTCAATTTTTTTGAAATGGATAACCACGCTGTTTTAATGATCAAATGCTTGTCCAATGTAAAGTTTCCAGCATGTTTGGCGCTCATATACAAACATTAAACAATATAACCATGCTTTGGTTATGATGTCAAATATTTTGACATGGATAACCACGCTGTTTTAATGGTCAAATGCTTGTCCAATGTAAAGTTTCCAGCATGTTTGGCGCTCATATACAAACATTAAACAATATATAACCATGCTTTGGTTATGATGTCAAATATATTTTGAAATGGATAACCACGCTGTTTTTAATGGTCAAATGCTTGTCCTATGTAAAGTTTCCAACATGTTTGGCGCTCATATACAAACATTAACAATATATGCTTTGGTTATGATGTCAAATATTTTGAAATGGATAACCACGCTGTTTTAATGGTCAAATGCTTGTCCTATGTAAAGTTTCCAGCATGTTTGGCGCTCATATACAAACATTAAACAATATAACCATGCTTTGGTTATGATGTCAAATATTTTGAAATGGATAACCACGCTGTTTTAATGGTCAAATGCTTGCCCTATGTAAAGTTTCCAGCATTTTGGCGCTTGTATTGCTTGTAAATTTGAGCAAGGTAAAAAATATTCGAAATTAAAGACTAATTACGGAAAAATTATTGGTGGGGCTAAAGCCCAGCGAGCCACCCTGCTCCGCGGTCCCTGACATACATGGTTGTTTAATATGGTGACAATCAGCCAACTTCATATTAACAGTGCCTACAATGATTTTGTAGCACTTTAACAAAAGTAATCTTTCTTATTCGAAAACAAAGGTACGTGCTAAATAAATGCTGCGCTAAGAAAAAGCAATAACGGAACGACTGAGCAAAAACAACTTGTTTTTTAAATCTCTAAGTCTAAGTACAGAAAATGAGTTACAGAACGTCAAAAAACCGCGTCTATTATGAAAGATATGACTTCCATTTATCTTCACCATTAATACCAATATTAATAATTAAGGATATCGCCTTCAAATATTTTAATTCACCATTTCACCAGTTTTTGCAAAAATGATACCTCTAATCATTTTTGCAAAAATTGACAAATTTTTCAATATTCCCGGTAATCTAAAGTGCTAATGGTCTAGCAGTGAAGACAATTGTCTCCGCAATTAAGTGTGAAGCACATAGACCCGGTTGGTTGCGAACATTAAGATAAATAAACCTTATTACTAAGGTTTACTCATCCCAATGGTCACAATATGTTACTGATGTAGAAAATGAAAACAATACTTTGGGTGCTATCAAAAACATTGTGAATGTTTTTGTACCAGGATATTTACAACAATATCTATCTCTACCATTTCCCAGTGAAAGGTTTAGTGTAACATCCTTGAAGGTAATAAATAAGCAATCCCCATAGTAACACAGTATTTCCTTAAAAGGCTACGCCACCTCTGTCACGGGAAAAACCAAGTTTGCTTTGGTTATGAACAAGCGCTGTTATTCCCAGTATCATGTTGATAATAATAGGCTCTTCATCGGTTACAAGGGATCGACTGATGTCGGAAGTTGCAGCGGCGACTAATGACTTTTGCAATGCAGAGAAATCAGCAAATTCTGGTGATGCTTCGTTGTATTTTACCGAGGTATGAGCAGTCAGGGTTAAATGTGGAATATCTTTTGACCATGGATTCCAGAAGTCAAATGTCCCTGGTACTCTTTCAGAATTCCAGTGTATACGTAGACCAACCTCGTTTGCTTTCCTGGCTGACTCCTGATAGCTAGGATGTGTAAGGTCAAAATGTGAACTTAACCTCATAAACAATGACATACAAACTAAAAACATTACACACTATAAAAGTGCATACACACAGTTTTACTAAAACACCATTGTCAGTTGATAACATAACAAAACATTCAGGACTTACAAGCCAAACGTGCTGGATGAATAGGAGAGACTCCCAGTTTGTATTCTGATACAGTTGACCAGAGGTATCTTACGATGATCTTCAATCTTAGTTGTGATGAAGTTAAACCTGACAACAATAAGCTGTTTCTGCGTGAGGAGAACAAGCCTCTCTTTCTCATTGTCCCAGTGATCTATCCTAAGAACAGTAACACATCATAGATTTGTTTAGATGAAAACTTAAAAGAACCAATATCAAAGGGTTCAAATGATTACATGCTTCTTTACTCAAAATGCAACATCATTGAGAGGTCAAATGTTTATGACTTCAAACACTTGTGAACATACTCTGTTGCTAGCCAAGCACCAATGTAACTACCATCAACATCTGAGAAATACAATTCATTCTTAGACATTTCCACTGCCTTGTCAAAGTAACCTTCCTAGAAGATAAAATGGTAATTAGAGGTGATATATCAAAGATGCTAACATTCAAAATTAAACCACTTCTTTTATTGTTGGTATTGCAGATTAACTCTACAAATGCCATCACTTGGGGTATATTTAAGACTCTTGTCAGTATAAAATAGTGTTGCCTTTCAATCCAAGTTAATCATAAATGTAATCTGGAACAGCCTCCCACACAACCACAAAATATTAATTGCCATGTTCCTAGAGCTTTGCTTGCCAGGCCAATGTATATTTTGGACTACATAACATCTGAGATATTTTCTGTCTAAGTTTCTGTCTAACATAAGGTTAAATAGGGAGATAGTGCACATATATGATAATAAAATGACCTGAGTTGATAATCAACTTATAAACAATGATCACTGCACCCAATCAATTATTTATTACATCATAAAGCATTTATCATATGTCTTTCTGAATATTACTAATTCAAAGCTTCCTAGATAAAATATACACGTATTTTCGTTTTCATGCTAAAATTGCATGCAAAATGCACTTTTGGTACACTTAGATATTACCATATAACCTGCAAAAATACATTCTATAAAATATTTCATATTTAATTCAATGAAATTAGCATTATTACTATCAAATAGACTTTGCTTCAACTTCGAACAAAATATGTTACACTGCAACATTGCAATTTCACAAAATACAAACTTCACTTACTTTTAATGCGAAATATTTTTCCGTTTCCAATTGATTGCACTTTTTCTTTAACTCTGCCAGCCTCTCAGGACTTAAATTCCTATCTCCACTAGAAGTCTGACGAGAGTTTGTATCACGAATTTGAACCTCAAAATCCTCGGCATTTATCGAACCAACCCCAGGTTCACCTGGGGAAGAGTCAAAAACTAATTTCCCTTTTTGCAGATCTGTACTTTCTGCCATCATTCTAAAACAATTGTCTTCGAATTTGCTGTATTAAGATCAGATCATACCACAATGGTTTATACGATACGATAGTATCAAGTTTCACCCAATGCTTTCACCTTCGAAACTATATTTTATACAGTTTGTTGCGGGCTGTGCAGGTTATGCCTTCCGTAATAATCCGTATTCCTTCGTAATATTCAAATACAATTATTCTTCATAACTCAAATTATGTGTCTCTAAAAAAACTGCAAATTAAAAAATAGGAAAAAGAACTTCAAAAAATTTCAGGTTTTTAAACATTTCTTACATTTTTTTCGACACGGAAGGAATTTGTCTTCCGCTATTGTGTAAAACAACCCCAGAAGGGGTACCCCTTACCTCAAAATTACCATACTCAAAAAGTCGTCATAATTGACCAAAATGGTAATGGGTAAGCCTTAAAAATTGACCTAAATAGTAAAGGGTAAGCCTTACCATTTTGGTCAAAATTGACGACTTTTTCAATCTTCCAAAAAGCAACCAAATATGTTCTAAAACCAACGACATTAATCTTAAAAAGCCATTTTTTGCATGTTACACAGTTTTAGAAAATTTTGAAAATGGTCAATTTTGGTAAAATGGTAAGGGTAAGGCTTACCCCTTACCATTTTTGTCAATTTTGACGACTTTTTGAACTGTTCAAAAACTGTCTTAAAATGTTAAAAATGGCTGCCTAAGACTAATATCTTTCATTTTAGAGCATATTTGGTTGGTTTTTGGAACATTGAATTTGGAATTTGGAAGTTGAAAAATGGTCAAAATTGACCAAAATGGTAAGGCTTACCCCTTGCCATTTTGGTCAATTTTGACGACTTTTTGAACTTTTCAAAAACTGTCTTAAAATGCTAAAAATGGCTCCCTAAGACTAATATCTTTCATTTTAGATCATATTTGGTTGGTTTTTGGAACATTGAAAAAGTCGTCAAAAATGGTAAGGCATACCCCTTAATATTTTGGTCAATTTTGACGACTTTTTGAACTGTTCAAAAACTGTCTTAAAATGCTAATAATGGCTTCCTAAGACTAATATCTTTCATTTTAGATCATATTTGGTTGGTTTTTGGAACATTGAAAAAGTCGTCAAAAATGGTAAGGCTTACCCCTTACCATTTTGGTCAATTTTGACGACTTTTTGAACTATTCAAAAACTGTCTTAAAATGCTAAAAATGGCTTCCTAAGACTAATATCTTTCATTTTAGATCATATTTGGTTGGTTTTTGGAACATTGAAAAAGTCGTCAAATGGTAAGGCGGCTTACCCCTTAATATTTTGGTCAATTTTGACGACATTTTGAACTGTTCAAAAACTGTCTTAAATTGCTAAAAATTGCTTCCTAAGACTAATATCTTTCATTTTAGATCATATTTGGTTGGTTTTTGGAACATTGAAAAAGTCGTCAAATGGTAAGGCTTACCCCTTAAATATTTTGGTCAATTTTGACGACATTTTGAACTGTTCAAAAACTGTCTTAAATTGCTAAAAATTGCTTCCTAAGACTAATATCGTTCATTTTAGAACATATTTGGTTCGTTTTTGGAACATTGAAAAAGTCGTCAAAAATGGTTAGTCTTACCCCCTTACCATTTTGGTCAATTTTGACCACTTTTTAAACTGTTCAAAGATTGTCTTAAAATGCTAAAAACTGCTTCCTAAGACTTATATCTTTCATTTTAGATCATATTTTGTTTGTTTTTGGAACATTGAAAAAGTCGTCAAAAATGGTAAGTCTTACCCGTTACCATTTTGGTCAATTTTGACAACTTTTTCAACTGTTCAAAAACTCTTTTAAAATGCTAAAAATGGCTTCGTAAGACTAATAACTTTCACTTTTGAGCATATATGGTTGGTTTTTGGAACATTGAAAAAGTCGTCAAAAATGGTAAGTCTTACCCCCTTACCATTTTGGTGAATTTTGACCACTTTTTGAACTGTTCAAAAACTGTCTTAAAATGCTAAAAATTGCTTCCTAAGACTTATATCTTTCATTTTAGATCATATTTGGTTGTTTTGGAACATTGAAAAAGTCGTCAAAATTGACCAAAATGGTAAGGCTTACCCCTTACCATTTTGGTCAATTTTGACAACTTTTTCAACTGTTCAAAAACTGTCTTAAAATGCGAAAAATTGCTTCCTAAGACTTGTATCTTTTATTTTAGATCATATTTAGTTGGTTTTTGGAACATTGAAAAAGTTGTCAAAATTGACCAAAATGGTAAGGATTACCCCTCACCATTTTGGTCAATTTTGACCACTTTTAAACTGTTCAAAAACTGTCTTAAAATGCTAAAAATTGCTTCCTAAGACTTATATCTTTCATTTTAGATCATATTTGGTTGGTTTTTGGAACATTGAAAAAGTCGTCAAAATTGACCAAAATGGTAAGGCTTACCCCTTACCATTTTGGTCAATTTTGACAACTTTTTCAACTGTTCAAAACTGTCTTAAAATGCGAAAATTGCTTCCTAAGACTTGTATCTTTTATTTTAGATCATATTTAGTGGTTTTTTGGAACATTGAAAAAGTTGTCAAAATTGACCAAAATGGTAAGGATTACCCCTCACCATTTTGGTCAATTTTGACCACTTTTTAAACTGTTCAAAAACTGTCTTAAAATGCTAAAAATTGCTTCCTAAGACTTATATCTTTCATTTTAGATCATATTTTGGTTGGTTTTTGGAACATTGAAAAAGTCGTCAAAATTGACCAAAATGTAAGGCTTACCTTACCATTTTGGTCAATTTTGACAACTTTTTCAACTGTTCAAAAACTGTCTTAAAATGCGAAAAATTGCTTCCTAAGACTTGTATCTTTTATTTTAGATCATATTTAGTTGGTTTTTGGAACATTGAAAAAGTTGTCAAAATTGACCAAAATGGTAAGGATTACCCCTCACCATTTTGGTCAATTTTGACCACTTTTTAAACTGTTCAAAAACTGTCTTAAATGCTAAAAATTGCTTCCTAAGACTTATATCTTTCATTTAGATCATATTTGGTTGGTTTTTGGAACATTGAAAAAGTCGTCAAAATTGACCAAAATGGTAAGGCTACCTTAACCATTTTGGTCAATTTTGACAACTTTTTCAACTGTTCAAAAACTGTCTTAAAATGCGAAAAATTGCTTCCTAAGACTTGTATCTTTTATTTTAGATCATATTTAGTTGGTTTTTGGAACATGAAAAAGTTGTCAAAATTGACCAAAATGGTAAGGATTACCCCTCACCATTTTGGTCAATTTTGACCACTTTTTAAACTGTTCAAAAACTGTCTTAAAATGCTAAAAATTGCTTCCTAAGACTTATATCTTTCATTTTAGATCATATTTGGTTGGTTTTTGGAACATTGAAAAAGTCGTCAAAATTGACCAAAATGGTAAGGCTTACCCCTTACCATTTTGGTCAATTTTGACAACTTTTTCAACTGTTCAAAAACTGTCTTAAAATGCGAAAAATTGCTTCCTAAGACTTATATCTTTCATTATAGATCATATTTGGTTGGTTTTTGGAACATTGAAAAGGTCGTCAAAATTGACCAAAATGGTAAGGGGTGGTTGCAAGGCCAACGCCATCCAGAATATGGAGTCCTAATCATTTTGTTCTATTATTGCTAGCCAAGGAACTGCCAACGATGTCATTTATTGTTATCAGTTAACTGGACTTTGTGAGAGTTTTCTTGCAAAATGTTTGCCAAGGTAATTATTATAACAGATCATAAAGGCCTTTTAATGTTTCTCATGGTATACTGATCTGTGTTGTTTTCTGTGATTAAGTGATGTTTTTCTTCATGTTGTTTATTACTGAAGCTAAAGAATTGAGATACAACAATCTTTGACTGACTTTAGGTGTAAGACGTTCGCCCAGCTATTGTAGACCGCATGGAATCGATTCAATTCCTTTAAAAATTTGTGAATCAAGATGAATATGAACTTAGTGAATCTGTAATTGCTGCTATATGTTTTGGCTAAAATATAAAAAAAACTGTTGTATGTCTCCAAAACAAAGGAGCTTATATTTATGATACCAAAAAGTACAGGATTGTTTGACATCAGAAATACAAAGAATTCGGCACACAGCGACACAATTCAAAAGACAACTTTTTTCCAGGCTTTTAGCAATTCGTTTATAGTAACATCGCTCACGATGATGTTCGGAGTTGATCGGCATGTTGTCGTACATTATCATACCACGTGATCTGTTATGATCACATGGTAATTATCGCCGATAAAACTAATCTCAACGTTAAAAAAAAATTTCTTTAGATTGGTGGCGATCGAAGGTGGACAGCAAGATCGAAGCTCACCAAGATTGAAGATTGTTCGAGGAAGAAGGAGTTCGCCGTTGACTAAAAGGTGGGTTCCGGCGATTATATGCGTAATCTGCGGTTGCTTTGTCCGACCCCAGTAGGGGGACCGTTTGCCTAGAGCGTTTTGGTCCCCCGCACGCTGCTAGTTGACTAGTTCCCACTTGTAGGCCTTTACACTAATCTACGGGAAGGCCGTAGGCCTTCCCTAAGGAGTACAGTGTAGCTGAGCCGAACCCTTTTTTTCGTTGTATATAGGTTTATCTGAACAGCTAGTTGTCAAGATGAAGGTGAAGACTCGCCCGGCAAATTCAAAATGGCGATGCCAAAGAAAACCATCCACGTGGACCGTTCGCGGACCTTTCTGAGCAAGATTGTTGTGCTGTCTGGTCAAAGTTAAGTATTTTACTTTGATGTTTGTGTGCCTTCTGCTAATTGTTGGCCAGAAATAACAAAAAGCCATATACAATATGAAATATTCTGCGTACAAGGTTATCTAAAGTTTCGACCTTAATTCTGCCTGCAATGATGATAATTTTTTGCTGAAAATTTATGTCATGAGCAATTTCCGCACCCATAGACTGAAGCAGAACTGAACATTTTGTCATTAACGTTTATCTCAACAGCCAGTTATCAAGACGAACGTCAAGAGAACAGTTGAAATAGAAAATAGAAATCAGTTCAAGACTCGCCCGGCCGCCGAATTCAAAAAGGCGATCCCATCCACGTGGACCGTTCGCGGACCTTTCTGAGCAAGATTGTTGTGCTGTCTGGTCAAAGTTAAGTATTTTACTTTACTGTTTATGTGCCTTCTGCTAAAACTAGACAATAATTAAGATAGTTGAAAATGCAATTTTATATTAATAATGTCTTCTTATATTCAAGATTTTCCTTGGTCAAGAGTGCAACATGAACTGTGGATATGAACTTTACTGTCAGATGAACATTGGAAGTGACAAGATTTCTGCACCGAGGTAATTCGATTGTTCCTTCAAAAGTTATATCAGCCTTGCAGCTGAAATTCTTGTAGTGAACTTGTAATACATATCAACTGCCCGGGTATATATTTTGTTATTTAGTATAAGGGGGAATTTGCTGCAACTAGGATCTTTTTTTGGAAAATCGTCAGGCAGTCACAAATTTTGTTAAGATTACTAAGTTAACATTGCTTCTATGCTCACTATGTGTCACCAGTAATAAATTCCTGTGGTGGTCTTTAAATAAATATAGCAACCATAGTTATATGTGGAGGGATGAGGTATAACCATAGAATACCTGACCAAAAACTATACAATAATTGAGATAGTTGAAAATGGAATTTTATATTAATCATGTCTTCTTATTTATATATCTATATTCAAGATTTTCCTTGGTCATGAGTGCAACATGAGCGGTGGATATGAACTTTACTGTCAGATGAACATTGAAAATGACAAGATTTCTGCGCAAAGGTAATTCGATTGTTCCTTCAAAATTTATATTAGCCTTGCAGCTGGAATTCTTGTAGTGACTTTGTAATACATATCAACTGCCCGGATATATATTTTGTTATTTATTATTATAAGGGGGAATTTGCTGCAACTAGGATCTTTTTCATGAAAATCGTCAGGCAGTCACAATTTTGTTAAGATTATAAAGTGAGCTTTGCTTCTATACTCACTATGTGTCACCAGTAATAAATTCCTGTGCTGGTCTTTGAATAATTATAGCAACCATAGTTATATATAGAGGGATGAAGTAACCATAGAATACCTGACGAAAAACTAGACAATAATTAAGATAGTTGAAAATGGAATTTTGTCTTAATAATAACTTCTTTATATATTCAAGATTTTCCTTGATCAAGAGTGCAACCAGCCACATTAGCTGCTGTGGATATGGACTTTACTGTCAGAGGAAAATTGGAAGTGAACAAGATTTTTGCAGAGGTAATTTGATTGTTCCTTCAAAATTTATATTAGCCTTGCAGCTGAAATTCTTGTAGTGACCTTGTAATATATGTCAACCGCCCAGATATATATTTTGTTATTTAGTATAAGGGGGAATTTGCTGCAACTAGGATCTTCATGAAAATCGTCAGGCAGTCACAATTTTGTTAAGATTGCTAAGTGAACTTTGCTTCTATGCTCCCTATGTGGTCACCAATGATAAATTCCTGTGGTGGGCTTTGAATAAATATAGCATATTTATATAGAGGGATGAAGTAACCATAGAATGCTTGACCAAAAACTAGACAATAATTAAGATAGTTGAAAATGCAATTTTATATTAATCATGTGTTCTTGTAATATTCAAGATTTTCCCTGGTCAAGAGTGCAACATGAGTCGTGGATATGAACTTTACTGTCAGATGTACATTGATTGGAAAGTGAACAAGATATCTGCACTGAGGTAATTTGATTTTGTCATGGATGGTCAGCATTTGATTTTAAAAAGCTACTACATTGTTGAGATGACAACAATCAAATTGAAATTTGCTTCTATGGTCGCCATGTGTGAAACCAATGATGAAACTTAATGCTATAACAGCTGAACAAGTCTGGCTGATTACTATAATTCCTGTGGTGGTCTTACAATAAATATCCATGAAAAAGACCAGCAATTACTATTTTAAACTTGGGAGAAATTTTTCTGATTTCCATGTGATTTTTGTAGTACTCAGAAGGGTGGTACCCAGTTTTTCTGTGTTCAAATTAAATAGTGACATATTTCTGGGTTGAATATATGCATGTGACACATTCTTTTTATTGAAAATAGCTAAAATATAATTGGCATAAAACAAAATGCATTCACGAATGTATTGTCTATCCATGAAAGATGGCTAAAGTAAGATAATGAGTAATATCTTTTAATAATGATGTCAGGTTGAAAATACAACTTTTTGCCTAAAAGGATTGATGAAATGCTTTTTCTCTTTAGAATGAATGAAGTTGAAGAAAGTTGAAAGGCACCCCTGAAGAACCTGAATTATTTTAGCCCTATCCTAGATTCATTAATTAATATATTTTAGTGTGTGATAACATGTGTGAAATGTGTTCAATTATGTGACAATTTTCAAAACTTGGATTTATAAAGAGAAATTATTCTTTGTAAAGTTTAAGAAGTAAACCTTTTTTGTCTGGTGGTGTTAGTGTTTTGATTTTGCATGTTTTTCCGTGTGCTTTCACAATTCAAAAGATTTTGGCAGTTGCTTCTAAATGTTTTTTGAAAAGTTTAAGAAGAAACTTGATTTTTGCCTTGTGGTGGCTTCTAAATGTTTTTTGAAAAGTTTAAGAAGAAACTTGATTTTTGCCTTGTGGTGTTTGTTTTGTTTCGATTTTGCATGTTTTTCCTTGTGCTTTCGCAATTGAAAAGATTTTGGCAGTTGCTTTGGCTTTTTCTTATACTTCTTTTCTCTTTAATTTCTTCTTAGTATTAGTTTTTGGTCTAAATATATTTCCTCTTATTATTTTTTTGATGAAATTCTTTTTTTTACTTTAGTGTTGAAGAAAGTTGAAAGGCACCCAGATTCATTAATTTATATATTTTAGTGTGAAATGTGATGAATTATGTGACAATTTTCAAAACTTGGATTTATAAAGATAACTTTTTTCTTTGTAAAGTTTAAGAAGTAAACCTTTTTCATCTGATGGTGTTAGTTTTTTTATTTTGCAAGTTCTTCTGTGTGACTTGACAATTCTAAATTAAACCTCTTAATATTTTTTAGTATTTTTTCTAAGTTAAAAAAAACCCCTGTTATTATTATCTTCTATTCATCTAGTTTTTTCTTCTTTTTTTTTCTCTCTAGTTTTCTTTTCTAGTATTTACTTCTATTTCTCTAGTTTTTTTTCTACTTAGTTTTTTTTCTCTAGTTTTTTTTACTCTAGTTTTTTTTATACTCTAGTTTTTACTTCTATTTCTCTAGTTTTTTTTCTACTTAGTTTTTTTTCTCTTGTTTTTTTTTCTCTAGTTTTTTTACTCTAGTTTTTACTTCTATTTCTCTAGTTTTTTTTCTACTTAGTTTTTTTTCTCTTCTACTTAGTTTTTTTTCTCTAGTTTTTTTTTTCTCTCTAGTTTTTTCTACTCTAGTTTTTACTTCTATTTCTCTAGTTTTTTTTTTATTTTTCTACTTAGTTTTTTTTCACTAGTTTTTTTTTCTCTCTAGTTTTTTCTACTCTAGTTTTTACTTCTATTTCTCTAGTTTTTTTTTTATTTTTCTACTTAGTTTTTTTTCACTAGTTTTTTTTTCTCTCTAGTTTTTTTACTCTAGTTTTTACTTCTATTTCTCTAGTTTTTTTTCTACTTAGTTTTTTTTCTCTTCTACTTAGTTTTTTTTCTCTAGTTTTCTTTTTCTCTCTAGTTTTTCTACTCTAGTTTTTACTTCTATTTCTCTAGTTTTTTTTTTATTTTTCTACTTAGTTTTTTTCTCTAGTTTTTTTTACTCTCTAGTTTTTTTTACTCCAGTTTTTACTTCTGTTTCTCTTTCTTCTTTTTTGTCTAGTTTTTTTTTTGTCTAGTTTTTTTCTGTCTAGTTTTTTTTCTCTAGTTTTTACTTCTATTTCTCTAGTTTTTTTTTCTATTTTTCTAGTTAGTTTTTTTGTCTAGTTTTTTTCTCTCTAGTTTTTACTTTTATTTCTCTAGTTCTTTCTATTTTTCTTGTTGTTTTTTTTCTAGTTTTTTTCTATTTTTCTAGTTAGTTTTTTTGTCTAGTTAGTTTTTTTGTCTAGTTTTTTTTCTCTAGTTTTTTTTCTAGTTTTTCTTCTATTTTTCTAGTTTTTTTTTCGATTTTTCTAGTTTTCTAGTTAGTTTTTATGTCTATTTTTTTTGTCTAGTTTTTTTTCCTCTAGTTTTTTTTCTAGTTTTTTCTATCTATTTCTCTAGTTTTTTTTCTATTTTTCTTAAATTTTAGAAAGAAAAAAGTCAAGCCGACTTGGGCTACCTGTGTCTGTCTTGGGCTACCTGTGTCTGGCTTGACACAGGTAGCCCAAGACATAATACTTCTTGATAAAAAAAATATCTAAGAGAATTTCAAAAAAGTGAAAAAATGTAAATTTTTTCAGTCTCGTGAAAATCACCCTGTCAAATTTTCGTGAAAAAAATTGGTAAGGTAAGTAAACATGAGTTTTTTAAAAGCGGGAAATTTTTAAATCTTGAAGCCTTTTTAGGAGACACATGATTTTTAAACTTTTTTTACTTGTGCTTTTTTTCAATTTTCAGGTACTTTTGAACGCGAGAAATTTCTTTTAGTTTTTTTATTTCAATTTTTTTTCAATTTACGGTCTTTTTCTTGAAGGCCAAGGAGTCTTTAAATGCTTTTATAGCTTCCAAATCAAACCGAAATTTTTCACGCTAATTTTTGTGCATTGCCCGGAGTTGATACCTTTGTCCCCGGATTGAGAAACGACCGTCTTAACCACTAGACCACCGCATCATATGTCGAAATCTATTGTTCTTTATTTGACCTAATCCTTTTCGATGAAGTATAAATTAAAGAATAACTTCGGGAAGAAAATCGAACCTTTCCCATGCAGGATTCGAACCTAAGCTTACAACCTCGAAGGCCTAAGCTTACAACCTCGAAGGCCGAAGCCTTAACCACTGCGCCACAGCATAATTTATAAAATGCTCTTGTTCTTTATTTGACTTAATCCTATTCGCAGAATTTAAAATTAAGTGACACTTTAGGCGAGAAAAATTGCACTTCTCCCTTCGAGGATTCGAACCTACGCTCACAACCTAGTAGGGCGGTAGCCTTAACCACTTGGCCACCGCATCTTGTGCTGATACTGACAATAAAATAATACACTTTAAAACTTGAAGGCAAAATTGACGACTTTTTCAACGTTCCAAAAACCAACCAAATATGATCTAAAATAAAAGATATTAGTCTTAAGAAGCCATTTTTAGCATTTTGAGACAGTTTTTGAACAGTTCAAAAAGTCGTCAAAATTGACCAAAATATTAAGGGGTAAGCCTTACCATTTTGACGACTTTTTCAATGTTCAAAAAACCAACCAAATATGATCTAAAATGAAAGATATTAGTCTTAAGAAGCCATTTTTAGCATTTTGAGATAGTTTTTGAACAGTTCAAAAAGTCGTCAAAATTGACCAAAATATTAAGGGGTAAGCCTTACCATTTTGACGACTTTTTCAATGTTCAAAAAACCAACCAAATATGATCTAAAATGAAAGATATTAGTCTTAAGAAGCCATTTTTAGCATTTTGAGATAGTTTTTCAACAGTTCAAAAAGTGGTCAAAATTGACCAAAATGGTAAGGGGTAAGACTTACCATTTTTGACGACTTTTTCAATATTCCAACAACAAACCAAATATGATTTAAAATGAAAGATATTAGTCTTAGAAAGCCATTTTTAGCATTTTAAGACAGTTTTTGAACAGTTCAAAAAGTGGTCAAAATTGACCAAAGGGGTAAGCCTTAAGTACCATTTTGGCCAATTTTGACCACTTTTTGATTCTTCTAAAAACCAACCAAATATGCTCTAAAAATAAAAGTTATTAGTCTTAGGAAGCCATTTTTAGCATTTTAAGACAGTTTTTGAACAGTTCAAAAAGTGGTCAAAATTGACCAAAATGGTAAGCCTTACCATTTTTGACGACTTTTTCAATGTTCCAAAAACAAACCAAATATGATCTAAATTGAAGGATATAAGTCTTAGGAAGCAGTTTTTAGCATTTTAAGACAGTTTTTGAACAGTTGAAAAAGTGGTCAAAATTGACCAAAATGGTAAGGGGTAAGCCTTACCATTTTGGTCAATTTTGACGACTTTTTCAATGTTGCAAAAACGAACCAAATATGATCTAAAATGAAAGATATAAGTCTTAGGAAGCAATTTTTAGCATTTTAAGACAGTTTTTGAACAGTTTAAAAAGTGGTCAAAATTGACCAAAGGGGTAAGCCTTAAAAAATCGTCAGTTAGAGAGTTTATTGGAATTACAGACAATATCTTTTTGAAGACCATGCATATGTTAAATCTTTTTACACAAACAATTGAAACAAACTATACTTGAAATGAATTTATTGCACAGACAACATCCACTCCAAATGTTGACAAGCTCTCTCAGCTGCTTTGCATTTTGCAATCTCGAGAGTATTACCAGTACCATGTGTAACTATGGGAGGCATTTCTTCACCTTCCCTTTCTGCCATAAACAATAATTTTACAAAAACTTGATAACAACCTTTCTTACTTTTGCTAGGCAGCCGAATATACTCAATTGTAAAACCCTCTTTCTTGCTAATGCTTTGTAATTTGTCCTGGGAAAGATTATCGTATTTCAAATCCCTAGTTTCAGTTGAGAAATCCAGTTTTAACGGGGACAATGATTGTTCTGAGTCACTTGAGCTGGATTCAAGATCTGACTCATTTAAAGTTTCTGGGGTTGTTGTACTGTTGCCATATGGTGATGTTTGAACCATAGGGGTCTAGATAGAAAATCAATGGACATATGTTATAGTAAATTTGGATGTTTACATGTCTTGACAGTTAATTGCAATTAGCGTATGCCCAACAACAATGCATAATGCATTGGTCTAGCCACAGAGGCTGAGACGTACCTATGGTGCCAATACCTAACCTCGCCAAAGTATAAACCTCCTGTAAATATGATTGGAAGTGCGTTACTTACTCTTGCATCAACCATGTCATAATCATCTCCATCAACTTGCAAAATATTCAACATTTTCTCTGCTGCTTGCTTCTTTGCAGCCTTTTTACTAGATCCAAAGCCACTGCATTTAAGATCAGACATCATCTATAAGATATACTAACGATATGAGCATGGCATGAATATTCTCCAAAATAGGATAAATATTAATGCACACAATTGGCCAACCATCACTGACCAAGCACATTGCTCCTTTCAACTTATACTTTACATTATACAAATTTATTTACTTTAACATAATGCTCAGAGTGTCTGGTATGTCTTATTCCATGAATTTGATTAATGCATGTTTTTGCTTCAATCGGTATCTCATGGTCAATCATAAGATAACTAACTTTGAAGCCCCAAAACTCCCTAAGGGCGCTTTCCTTTATACGGTAAAAATGATCAGACAGGTCCTGTTGTATTTCAGTACAGACAGATAACTGGTATTTTGGAGTGTTTTAAGAAATCTGCATTCAGATTTAATGTTATTTACATCTGATTAGCAGTGAAAATGCAGTTTCATCGCTGTATTTTTAACAAAATACTCAATTTCAATTCTCTGTTTCAATTTAAAATATGACCGGTCTGACCATTTTGGCCGCTTAATTATGGAAAGTGCAATAAGTTTCACCCTGTCGACACAGCCTGTGTTAGAGCCTACTTAGCTTCTTGTTTTACTACTGAAATAAGTTGGTTCAAAACATTTTTAACTTCACTACCCTAACAAGACAAGTAAAGGTTTTAGAATGTGCCTCTCCTGTCGGTTCCCCATATTCATATGTGGGTAATTCCCATTTTTTCTTCGCTGCCAAATTCTGAAGTTCCCCAACAACATTTCTTTCGCACAGAGATACTGAAGAACCAATGCCTGATGACTGTAATTGAAAATTAATGTATACATATTACCAAAACACTGCCACCTATCCTAGGTTTGTAAAATGTTCTGACCAACAGGGGCCTATATATAGCCTTGTATTAGGATTCTCATTTGCACTGGTATTATTGTATAATATGATAAGCTCTTAACATATATAAGAATCCAATTTAGGTTACAGTGGAGAATATTAAAATATTTCCGTAACTTGAAATGACAGCATTGCTTAAAAAGGCGCGCAAGTTGCCTATTAATAAAACCATCTTGCCTAAATTAAACTGGGTAAATTAAACTCACAATTCCTCCCTACTCTCACAACTCACCAGTGAGGTTAACGGTGAATAACTTTGTACTATTGGGCTCTCCTTTCACAGCGTAGCTTTTACTTTCATTTTCAATTAACTTTATCAGTTCTTTTGCCGAATTTTGCTTTGCCTCTTTCTTGCTACCACCAACGCCGACCGCTTTAACATCACCAAGTTTGGCGTTAAATTTAAACGGAGAGTTTGACCATTTTAAATCTTTCGTTTCTTCAAATTCGGCAACTGCCCCTAATTTTGTGGCAAGCTCCATTGCGAGACTGACGGGTGTTTTTGCACCTGTCTCTAGCTCTTTCAAGTAAGTGTATGCTTTTCGTCTGTCTATAGTTTTGTACGCCATCGATTTGCAACGCTTTCAGACGAGATTTCTGTGTGAAGATACCAAAGTTTACATTTTTACACTCCTTGCAAAATAAAGAAATAGACTCACAAAATCAACCCATCATATTGAATAGTTGGAGTACTTCATGTAAATCCGCTTAAAATATTCCAGATAATTTGGTAACAAACAATAAATATTTTAAAAACAAACTAAAAAAAATTCATTTGGTTCTTTTGGAAAATTTCTTTTTCTGTTTGCCCTTCTTCTGCTTTTCTGTTGATTTAGGGTTTGCATCCTCGCTTGTTTCATTGATATTTTCCTTACTTGCAACTTCTATACAGACAAATTATTCCACAAACATTATGACATTATAAAAACAACAGTGGTGGCAAAATACTTAAAATGTTTACCTGATAATGATTTCGGAATACTGTTGGAAAATTTCTTCAGCTTTGCAACAAAGAAACCATCCATATTATGAACATGGGGATAGAAGCGCCGTGTTGACTTCATTGTGTTGTGAAAGTGATGACCACGAAATCTACAAATAAGAACATGAATGATATATTTACCTCAAAATGGTTCAAAATTAAGTAGAATTACATTCTTTCAGGAAAACATCACATTTGAACATTACATTTCAATATTTCAGGAAAATCAGTAACGAGGGAGGGGATATTGTAATTCTCGTCAATTTACCGAAATTTTATAATTAGGTTCAAAGTACCTTAAAATGGTTGAAAACTAAGTAAAATGACATTCTTTCATGAAAACAATATACTTGAATACATAAAATCAATTTTTCTAAATTTAAATATTCTAGAATAACGCAAAGAATTACACTAATTGAAAATTGAAATGCAAATAATCAACTTACTTGGTTAGTCCTTCATTGCCTATATCCAAACCAGTTTCAACTAATTTCACATGTCTTTTATTCAATGCATATTCCACAACACACTCGTTTTCTTCGACCTAAAACAATGTTAATAATGATTATCGTCTTAGCATGCTGACACACAGAGAAGCACAAGACTGAGAAGACATGCAAAAGAAAATGTTTATGAAAAATGACCATACCAATATTGAACATGTAGAGTATGTAATATATCCACCAGAGGAAGATTGAGCATCAACAGAGTCTATAGCTGCCAGGAGTAACTCTTTCTGAATATGAGAACACCGTTGTATATCTTTCTCGTCCTAAGAAAAATGTATATCTGAGTTTTAGAAATCCTATAAAGATAATGAATTAGTAGTAAATAACTGATCCTGTCAGTCAACATAATTTTATCACATTAATCAGAAGATGCATCTAGAATACTATATATTAACTGATTATTAATGAAACCAGATAGGGTCCAGATACAGAATATTATGGACCACAGCCAGGATATGGGTTTTACAGACCGCTCATCAACTAGTCAGAATAGAGGATTTTGAAAACCCATATGAAAATATATAATACTACAGTATATACCTTGTTAGTTTTAACAGATTTATCTTTCGATATTACACCAGTACCACTGCATGGAGCATCCAGCAATACTCGATCAAAACCTCCCATCACCTTTGGGAATGATCGACCATCGTAATTACAAATCACAGTGTTGTTTACTCCTGAAAATTGACAAAGGTTAAGTAGTATGCAGAAATTTGAATGAGTAGATCTTTATTTATTTTAGTCATCAAATCAACCAGAAAGAGGCAATATTGCCAGAATGGAAAATCTCACCAAGTCTGTGAATATTCCCAACTAGAGCTTTTAATCTATCTGCGTTTTGGTCATTTGCCACAATAACCCCTGAGTTCTTCATCAAAGCACCTGTAAATGCAACAATATTAGATTTATACCGTTCATCACATAATGCAAATATATTTTCTCTACAGAATATATTTTTCCTTTTTCTAACCCATATACGTTGTCTTTCCACCAGGGGCCGCACACATGTCAAGTATCCGTTCATTCTCTTGAGGTGCAAGTGCCATCACTGGCATCAGGGAAGAGGCTCCTTGCAGCATGTAATGACCACCCAGGTATTCTGGGGTTGCTCCTATGATAATTGAGTAAAAATTAAAGTATGGTAGAGTTATGTTTATCAATATTGCATACATAGGTTGATTTTTTTATTAAAATTAAAAGTTATCAATTGGTATCCTCCAAACTTACCAATAGGAACAGAGGAATCATAAACAACCAAACCAACTTTAGACCATTTCCCAACAGGATCTAGATTCATTCCCCGATTGATTAATGTCTAGTATGTGAAATGAATGAATAAATCTTCTTGCTTTTTGCTAACTTTACTATACACATACCCTTCTTATGCACAGGAGAAAACTGTGGTTGAAAGAGCAAAACTGAGCTATACCTGTGCTAAGTCCCTCCTGCGACATTTCAATGTATTTGTTCGAATTGTTACTGGACGTTGGACTTCGTTTGCTTCAAGGAACTCTAACAGCTTTCATGAGGACATAGCAAAAAATATTTATCATTGTGAATGGTAGAATCAGATGTAGCAAAAACTTTACAATCCCCCTGAAATGGTAACAGGCAGAAAATTGACATTCAAATACCTCAGAAAGTGGGAATAAGTCCATTAGCTTATTGATCATAAATTCACTGTAACTGTAGTAATTCATCAGATCATTTCTGAGTAAATCCAGGTATTCTTTGCGACTTCTACAAGTTAAAATGCAAAAATACTACAGACTTGGTTGCTATAGTTTACACATAGGAAAATTTTAAAAGTTAAAACATAGGCAAAAATTATAAGCTGGTCAGGTTGAATATTATATACTGTATCATATTAAAAAAACATACTTTCCAGGCTCTCTATATTTGTTGAAGTTATTCAATGCACTGATGTTCTCACAAATCCTTTGATGAATCAAAGTCAAGTCTGGTGGTTCTAACAGTATACATATGTCAAGGCTAAATAAAAATATGAGAGCCATATATTGCAGCCCAATATGGAACCACAGTGGTTTTAGGTAAAAGCAGAGTGGTATAAAAAGGATATGTTCTTTCTCTATTTCTTGTCCACTGGGCAACGTGAAAACATCCTTTTCAGCAATGTTTGTTTGAAGCTCTTCTTCAGCCAACACTCTATAAAAGTGAATTATGATATATAAATTGTTTATGTACATAAGGAAAGACTAAAATAGGATAGTGACTACTTGACGCACCTGTCCTCGCTGATTTTTTTATCCAGCTTTTTTGACTTTTTTTCAATAGCTAGCAACTGTGAAAAATTGAAGCTTGTTATCTATTGGTACCATGCAATCGACAACTGATTCAGATGAAGACGGTTATAAATCAATCATAAAAACCTTGTTATTATTTTCATTCTTGTCATCATCATGTTCTTCATCATCTGATGATGACATATCGCTGTTTAATTCCAACCTGTAGTCATCAGTTGGCTGCATAAAATATTAGAAAAACATGGCTATCATATGATCCCTTAAGATCAACTTAGTTAAGATCTTTTAGGTCACGGTCATATTTTTTTGAAGAATTTTAAAAAGATCTTGAATATTTTGATCTAAGAGCTAAGATCTTTTCTAATATGTCTGATAGCATATATAACATTGATTTACCATGTCTTCGAGAGATTGTTCTGTCTTCAAAAAGTCATCATCTATCATACCAATTCCATCATCTTCTGTGAAATAGATTAAAAACAATTTACTATCTTTCTTTCTCAAAATACTATAAAGACGAAACTCTTCAAATAGACTTAACCAAATTCAAATGAAAAGATGTAATTTACCACTGCTGTCTTCAAACAAATTGATTTTCTTCTCAATTTTCCCCCTCTTTTTACCATCTTGCTTCCTAATGGAAAATGAACAAGATAGATCACTTTCAAACGTATTATTTAATTACATAAAAAATTATCTAAAGTTCCCACTTTACTTCTTTTTAGTTGAAACTTTCTTCTTTTTATCTTGACTGGCATTATCTGGAATATTCAAAAATAGACAACATATTCAAGACAACAAATATTATTGTCGATTAATCGATAAATATATAAAATAATAATAGTACTAAACATCGCCAAATACCTTTCATAAACAGTTCTGGAGGGGGCTGAATTCTAGCTTTTTTGCCAGGACCTCGTTTGCCAAGTTCACGCAGTTCTCTCTTTCTTCCCATCTTACTTGATTTGATTTAAAAGTACTCCAATTTTGTTAAATTACGAAAAAATATATTTTTAAAAATCAACCACGTTTTTACTTATTACACATGTTGTGAAATTGTTACTATTAAGAAAAATTCCGTCGCACTTTCCCCCCCTGTGATACAACTATTTTAGTTTATCATCCGGGGGGATCATTTCTATTTCAGCTCACAGCCCGCGATCTTCTATAGCGTTAATAGACAAGATCACCGGATCACTTCATGTTACTGATGTTACTGATCATTATATCTATGTTAGTGATTTAAAAATAAAACAAACCACGGTTAATAAAATCCTGATAGAATAAAGAATAAACAAAACAATTCCGTAACTCTTAACTTTTCATTTTCATAACTACAATAACAATTTTACTAAAAAAATATTTTAGTGTTAGAAGATCGTTCTCGGTTTGTTTTTAAACTCTTTATCGAACTGGAACTTAAATTAATTTATGTAAGAGAATAAATATGTCCTCTGTTACAAATCATTAAATATACAAATTCATTTTTACGACAGGAAAAATTTTCACTTTAGAATCATTTCGACAGGAATACTAGAAACGGAAGACAAATCTCATCTAGAATAGCGAACTCGCCTTGATATACCAGAAATCGAGAGAGGGAGATTTGGAAATTTATAAGAATACATCAATTCAATGAATTCATCCGTTTCTAGTATAAACTGCACAAAAAATTGCATTCACGCAATTACATTTTAGGCGATGGAGATAGTTCCATGTTTTCCTAGGTTTTCATTTCTTGTTCTTACGAGATTGGGTTTACGTGTGCGCGAATCATCAGCCTGAAATCATGAAAGATTCGTCTGATTCGATGACCACGAATAAGATGAAACTGCTCACAATTTATTTCTGTTGACTGTGCTTCAGCGCACGTGTACCACCTACCTATCACGTAACGCTCGTCGTAGATTTCACTATGACAGTGTGCTTCACTTCTTCAAAAAGACTTTTGGCATAATTGATCTTTTGAACAAGCTAAGATAGAAATAAATAAATCACACTTCACTGAACAAGAAAGACCTTCCTTTCTTGCCTATTCATCTTCTCTATTCACTGTATGACGAGAAATCCAGTTTGTGGTACCAGCGATGCAATGGATGGCATAGGAAATTGAAGCTTACCTTCTGGGCGGACGCCGCTTCGCAGCGAACTCTAACTGGCGGCTCAGAATATTTTCTTGACAATTCAACATAATCGACGTCTGCAAAGCATAACAAAAGTAATGAAACAAGATCCTTGTACAGTTCTTAATTTCACTGACAGTGTGTTTGTATTTACCATTTTTTAAATGATGACAATCAAGGACGTCTTCAAATCTCAGAGAGACAAGGATTGATTCAGGGGATGGAATGCCGCTCGTCTTTACAAAGTACACTTTCTCGTTCGTTAGAAGAACTTTGACTCTGCCATCAATGTCGGTACGCACTGATTCAGAGGTAATAAACCTGCAAAGAACACAATAAAACACATGCGTCAGCCACGAAACTGTGTTTCTCATGTGAGTTTCGGCTCACGGAGTGATGTTATATGTAAGTGCTTGTAAAGAAAAATACTTAGAAAGAAGTTTTAGATCATCTCTCGTTCCAGTTGTGACAAGAACACGGTTCAGTGACATTGGAGAATGTTATAACTGTGACAACGCAATCCAGAATATGATACGAGTCCAGATTCAAAGTAACACAGAATCAGCACTGGATCACTCCTCACTTACTTTTCGTCCATATTATTAGCATTTAATTTCAAAACAATGGACTGTCCTTCAGAATTTGTCTTTGAGAATCTCGGGATTGCTCCACCGGGGCCAAAGCAGTTTCTGATCGAGCGAACACGTTTTGGTTGGTAAAGACGCGAACTTCGTGTGGCCGAGCCACGAACTGCGGCTGAGACGCCTGAGGCGAGGTCGAGGACCCCAGCTGTAGGCTTGGCAAATGTTCCTAGAATTCCCTTGCCAATACCTTGGAGGAATCCCTGAGGAAGGAAATTTTCAAAATTGTCAGGATAAGTTGTTAGCTTGCATGAAGTAACATAACACGAAGTACTTACAGGGACTCCTTTTTCGCTGGCTCCCTCAATCGGCTGAGTGACTATACTTGTGAGGCCACCAACTAGTCCCATTCCTAATCCTTTGATGCCGGCCACCAAGTGATCTCCACTGCTTTGATGCTGACGTTCGGCTTTCATTGCCTCACGACTTTCCAACGATTTCGAATCTGAACTGGCTGACCATAATCCGTCCGATAGTGATCCAGTAAGCTGAGAATAGAGAGGCGAGAATCAGTCGTAATCGATAAAATGGGATAAAATCTCATTATCATACTAATTATCTAACATCTAAATGACTGAGATTCACTACAAAATTAACTGCTAACCAACATTCTACACATTACATCACTAAACTGAGCCAACTAAATTCTAATACACATCCACCTTCCCAGACCCACCTCCCTAGACCCACCTCCCTAGACCCACCTCCCTAGACCCACTTCCCCAGACCCACCTCCCTAGACTCGCCTCCCAGACCCACTTCCCCAGACCCACCTCCGTAAACTCACCTCCCTAGAGCCACTTCCCCAGATCCACCTCCCCAGACCCACCTCCGTAAAGTCCCATCTTCACTTCCCCCAATTTAAACAGCAATATCAAACTTTCAACCACTCCAAACATAAACGGTAGACCCTTACCTTCGCAGCAGAATCAGACAAACCATGGGCAACATTAAGAAACAGCCCGCCAACATTACCACGCCTCACCAGTCCTTCTAGGCCGCTTGATACGTCATTAAATAACCCCATTGGATTTCCAAGAAAGTCAACTGAAGCTAAAATGAACGGGGCCTGGCCTCGCAATTCCTAGAAATTGATAACACATATCAAAAATTGTTGGTATTAGAAGGTGTGTCTTTGATGGTTAAACCTTACCTCAGAATAATGTTTCGACAGCGCATCTAAGAGCGCAGTTCTTGTATCAAATGCATGTGTACGTGAAAAGGATTCTACAAATGAGAGAAATGTTCATCATGGTTTGGAGGAGATTTGATTCCTGTAAACAGATTTCCGAGCATAAATGTCGCACCAATTCTTTTCATTTGCATCAGGGAAAATTTGGCAGTTTCTAGTTATCTTCTGAAGTAACACTTGACTTTATTAAAACCAATAAAGACAGATTATGCTGTATAAGTTGCTAAAGATCAGGTTTCCTCATGTCGTTACACTCGGGATGAAAACTCACACACTCACCAAGATCGACAACAGCGCCCTGCAAGCGAACTAGTATCAGTCCCATGGATGACTTGATCTGTTTAAGATCCTCTGGTAGCCGTGTTACCGTGGCAACTGACACACGAAGTTGAACGGCGTTGAACAGAAATTTCTCAAAATAATAACGCTTCAGACTTGACGGGGATACGGAGGAAGAAGTTCTAAGAAAAGATGAATGTCAATTTCACAGTAACAGAATCAATCATGATATAAATTAACCGTCAACGCTTACCTGTGCGTTTCAATGCCTAAATTTTCTGAATCCTGATTAACAGTAACGTCATCATCGTTATACACCCAGCCAAAGAATTGGAGAAGTTTGAACAGAAGTTTTTCATCAACTTGAAGAGTCAGTTTTCTCAACGATACATTAAGATTCTGGAAAAAGTAGTACTTAGTACAGGCATGGATAATAAAATCACTTTCTTTTAACTATTTTTTAACTATCCATGGTACAGGTCAAGGTTTTTGGAACTAGTATTAATTGGAATAGACAATTCCTGAATTTGCTTCAGTGCACACAAAAAGGGAAGGTTTTCATTGCCCGAGAACAAATTCGTGAAGTGTCTATTGGGACGAAATTTATTTTATACCTTGAAAATTTCACAATTTTGAAGTTTCGTGGGCTCGTTAGCAGCCGAGATACTGATAGCGGGCTCAGAGACCGTACAATCGTCTTTTGAAGAGGGAGTCACAAACACCATCACTGGGTATTGAGTGAGATATAGTTGGTCGTCAACCTGGTCCAGAAAAAGAAAAAAACACGAATTTAAACCACTGTAGATTATAGGGTCGCTTTCCAGTTCTAAACTGTAGAACTGAAAAGCGACCCTATACTACAACTTAGTTGGTTCTGAATGAGCTATTGTCCTATTCACCTCACATGATCAACACCATACCTGAATGTTACCAATGCTAAGCTCAAGACGTCTGGTAAAGGCCGTTGTTATATAGTCCATCTACAAAAGACAGGACGTAAATGAAAGAATATTCCGCGATAATAATGCACCCCCTGCAAGTTTTTCATATATTCCCGGTGATATCCACTAATAAACCCTATATATTCTATGGTAGCGCTTACCTCAATAGGACTAAAAGTAGCAAACACAAGTTCTTCGGGAACCCCATTTATCAAGGATATCCCTATTCCTCCAGCAAGTCTCATCTGAATTTCAGTGCGTTTGTTGGTTTGAGCATTTGCACCTCCTGACGTCACCGTCGTCTGCCTCAGGCCTCCACGCCGTTCAACGACCATCCAGTCTTTGGCAAGATAGTCTTCTTCCGTCTGTTAAAATAAAAAAAGCACTATAAGTTTTAAATTGCTGTGCAGTTAGTCTACTCCAGTGTGGTGAGCACAGAAACAGAAGGTTCCAGCGATTAAGCATAGCACAACATACTTGCTGCCTGACGTCAGAAATTCGGATAGCTCTGGTTGGTCCATCGGCGAGCACTTTAACCAATAGCATCCCAGAACCTGGTCGCAACTTTTCAATGCTGATTTGTTGTTCTTTAGGAACTTTTCCTGCTGATGATGATTTGACTGAACAGCAAAGTAATGCATCGGAACCTAGTGATAATTAAAACAAACTAACTTTATTTATACTGAATATTTCTGTCAAAGGATTCATCCATTGTAGTTAGATCAGGATTTTCATCAATTCTGGATTTCTGAATGGGAGATGACATCAAGTATTGGATAATGTATAGCAACAAACAGCTGACCTTGATATAAGCCCAAACCAGGTTTAGAACTAACAAAATAGTCTTTAATTTGATTCTTCATTCTGCCATCCTAAGAATCGAGATCAATAATTATCAATTCCCTGACTAGTATGGAACAACTGCCAATCACATAATCCACAATTAAGTAACACGACTCGATAATTCAAACTATTGATTATTCTTGACTATATTTTCTAAATTAATTTATTCAAAACAATCGGTAAAACAGATTATACCTCAGTAAAAGACCAGGTTTGGTAGTCTTTTCTTTGTGAGCTCAGCTTACTAAGAATCAGCGGTATCGATTTACGATTTCTTGCAAATGACAAAGGATCCAAATGACCGACATCTAGCACGAAACCAGCGCTTGACGACGACGGTTTCCGAGGATCAAACGGAGGCGATGATCCTTCGTTGAATAGAATTCCAGATGATGTCATTCTCCACAGTTGCGTGCGCTTGTATGGCTCCTTGGACGAGAGAAATAATCAACAAGGGCCTTGAGGCTGGATTGGGAAGGACAGACGGGAGATATCAGAAATCACACACATACCTTTTTGCTTAGGATCACGGCTGTTCCTTGAGGGACATCCAGGACTAATTCCTCAGAGTATATATTTGAGGGATCGACTGGTTTCATACTAAACGATCTGGATACAACACCTTCGGATCTGGAATGAAAAGATGGTTGATTTACACAATCCAGATTGCATTCGGGTCTCTAATAGTACCGTGACTACTGAATAACATTGAGTAGATGAAAATGTTGAATTCTCACCTTGTGAGCGTGTGTGTGAATGCAATATAAATAGCGTTGTAGTAATAGAGCTTGTCTTTCTCCCCAAGTTTATCAAGATTGAAATGAATAAAAGATCCATCGTTGACGATACCGCAGGTCAATTCACGTGGTAACGTTGGCTCATCCCAGGCATAAGGCACTAGGAAAAGAAAATGAAATGGGATTAGAAATGGAGTGGAGGGGATATAAATAGACATATGAAGGTAGGAGGGGATAATAATTGCAGGAGATGAGAAGAAGGGGACATGCGAAGGTGGAGCGATGAGGAGACTTATAATATCGAGATTTTTTCCCTAAAAAATTGATCGCAGTAAAAGCGAAAGAACAGAACCTGATTGTTTGGGTTGAAGAAGGCATCTTTGATGTTCCTCAGTACGGCTTTGGTAGAACAAAATTGGGACTTCAGACATGTTATCAATACGATATGGAGGTGGAAGTTGATTAGCATCGGTGAAAACGATATGAAACACTGCTCCTTTTAACATCACTTCAGCCCTGATGAACAGCAGACCGCCATTCGAACACCTAAAATGGACGATGAGATGAGTGCACAGAGCACCAGATGATGTCACTTCTTAGAAGTGGAGTGGGAACGTAAATCATGCTAATTACCTCATGCTCACGTGAGAGGAGTTATCGCGATCAATCTTGAAACCACCAGACCAACGGCAATCAGGAATATCATTCAATCTAAAATAGAATGAGATTTCAATTTATAAACAAAATTGACAACCAAGGGAGATGCGTCTTTTTTTCACGAGTTCTTTATCAAAGCTAGAATTGGACAAACTACCAAGACATTCGTAAATGATTCCTTTTACATCCTTTAATCGGGCTGAAGAACATTTTGTCACAAGAATCGTTTTAAACGAGTAACATAAGAGCAAGCGTTATATTTTACCTAATACACAATAGTTGATCTAAGTCTGTTCTTTCCCAATGCCAGACAACTTGAGCACCAGGCGGTGATGTCAATGTTCCATCAGGATTTCTTGTTTCCTAAACAGAACATCGATTAGGATGTCCGCAAAGAAACCTCGTACAAACGAGAGCTAAGAGCAGCTTGCGAGCTTGCTGCTAGTGTCTTCAGGCGATCAAAACGCTTCAGGGATAAAATACTCCCCATATGAGCATGCACGAGTGTTCTGCATTACCTGTTCTCTTACAAAATGCCTCTGCTGGAATGCCAGGGTGTGAGCGCTACGATTTTCAAACTGGTAACGAGGAGCAAACGTGACAATCCGCGTGTCCCGGAAACGACCTTGACCAAACCTTACATCAATACCGACATCATAGACCCTATAACAAGAGAGAGAAAGGATGAGTTGTGTGTAAGACAGGGATAATGAAGAAAGAATGAAAGAAGCTAATTGACGAGAAATGGGATAAGTAGGGAAGACAATGGATTTTTAAATAAGGAGAAGGCAATGGATATTGGGATAAGAAGGAACGACAGTGGATATTTGGATAAGGAGGAACGACAATGGATATTGGGATAAGGAGGAACGGAATGACAATGGAAATTACAAGACTGTGCACAAATTCTTTATTCGCTTTCGTTTTTAGATGATTTATTATTAAACTTTATAATAGGTGAAATTAATTACGTTTAATAAATAAGAAAACTTTAGTTTATTGCAATGTAGTTTCAGTTTAGGTTTAAATTTACCATGATTTAGCAGTAGTTAAACTAATGCCTGGATCAGTTTCGAGTTCTGAACTTTCATCACTGGCTATGTGAAAAGTGCAGCCTCCCCCAACGATATAACAAACTTTACGGCTGACAGTTTTTGAACGATCTACCTTCCCTTGGGGTTTCTTTAACCGTTTGCTCGGCTTTTTATCTTGCGTGCTGAAACGCAATTAGTGTTTTATCGTCGATGTTTTAAGCTTGTTATTAATTGTTGTGAGTTATGGTTAGTGTATTTTTAGTTTGTTTGGTTTATTCTGTAGTTTAGATCTAACATTAAGTTGGATTTGGTTACTGTATTAATCATTCGGACTAGATATTAAGTTTAATACATTTAAGGATTAGTTCAGATTATGTGGATTAGATATAGATTAGTTATTATATTTTTTAAGTAATATCTCATGGAGAACTTAGGATATTATTCCTTTTTAGACATATATAGACGAATCTTTCATCATGTTATTTTTTAAAATATCACAGGCAAACTCTAGTTCAGCCTGACTAGACGGTCCTAGCTTGAACAAGGGCCCGACACTCAAGCTAACTTCTAGTTAAAACAAACAAGCTTACATATCAGGGCGTCTGTCAGGTTGCTTCGAGTGAACTCGCGTGAATTCTCGTGGATACTCCAGGGAAAATGACGTGCACCTACAGCAGATAAAAAATATCACCGAGAAAAACAGCAATGAAACTCGGAGAGTCATCTTTCGTGCAATTGCAAAATACCGTTCTTACCAAACTGGTCTTCCAACATCTTTGTGTTGCCCCTTGCCAATTCTCATTTGACATCTGAAAGGTAAGAAATACTTCCTTAAGAACTAGTTAATTAAACAGAAAGTGGAAGTAATTTTAATAACCATCTACAGACAAAACAACCAAAAAACCCAAGTAAAGATGTAACGTCATTGGGTGTAAACGGCACTGATAGAGCCATCCAAAATCGTTTTACCTGAATGAGCCATCTTTATCATTGAACGAAAACAACAATGGCGTCAAACTTCGCGCCATTTCATGTTCATCAAACTGTCCGGCCATTTCTGCTGAACAACCTTCTT
This sequence comes from Dendronephthya gigantea, assembly GCF_004324835.1. Lineage (NCBI taxonomy): Eukaryota > Metazoa > Cnidaria > Anthozoa > Malacalcyonacea > Nephtheidae > Dendronephthya > Dendronephthya gigantea. The sequence continues at coordinate 1,940,710 of NW_021163020.1, forward strand.
GTTTGAATATGAGTGGCATACCTGTGTCATTCACGAGCCAGAATGACGCGAATATGGAGATCTGAAAATATATTCGCAGGTTTATTGCCAATTCGAGCACGAGCGAACGACGAGTGAACAACGAGCGAACAAACCCGCATACAAGCTGTTAGATCTGATGTTTACTATCATACCTTTAGCGACAGTCCAGGTCGTAGTTCAATTTTAGCGTTCAGTCTTAGAACTCTATTCTTGGTATCCTTGATCTCAATATGTCGAATACACGATTCTGCGCCCACGCTAAGCTCTGGGATGGTCAGCACCTCGCAGTGCGGGAAATTTTCCATTGAGAACGTGAAACTAAGCGATGATGCTCGGTTAACCTGTGCCGAAATACAGAAAAAATCATGTCACTGCGTGCTCAATTAGATAATATAAGCTGTTTTTACAGACCTGCATTACAAACAGAATGAAGCTAGACTAAACTGACCATTATATATAACTGGATCTAAAGGCAAAACCATACATTGAGGTGAAAGACGAAAATCTTCTTTACCTTATACACAGGCGATAATAATCCAGGCTTAATGTTTCCACCTATTGAATGTCCACGAATACAATAAGACAGATCCACAGGAAGCAGATTGACAAGAACTATGGGAGGTAGGATCGTGATGGTGTGTGCAGGTTGAGTGACCTCATATTTTCCCAAAGGATGCTCGGCGGTAGAGTTTTCAACGGGAAAACCATCTCGCTGAACAGAGACGCAATATCTGAAAATATGAAGGGAAAAGATGAAAATTAGGTTTTAATTTTGCGATGAATTATAGTCGTGTAACTTATAAAGATGTAATCTAGATGTAGCTTATAAAAGTCCAGTCTCAAATGTTTCCCTTGCAGTGTCGTAGACGGCCATAAACAAATAAACAACCTCCAGCATTCACTGGAACTGCACTTTTAACAGTTCACAAAATCTTGGTAAATCCTAACCTGTAGTTATCCCCTGTTCTTCCACTGGTGGCTGGACATTCAATAAAGTATCCAAGATCTTCAAAATTTTCTCTTACATCTCTCCAGTGCAGATGAGTCGTGGAGAACCTCGTGTTTTTACCGTGAGGTCGAACGAAGAGGGGAGATTGCACGTAAGGTAATGGAACGGCGAAGTCAGACTGAGGAGTTAATGATGGTAATATCGCCTCACCTTGAGAGAAAACAAGAATATTAATGATATCGTGTGAATTAAAATCATCAAAACAATATCGTGTGAATTAAAACACTCTACTACCTCTTGGTAACTCTAATTTCACATCGATTGTTAAGTCTGTCTTATTCTTCAGTACCAAGGCTGATTTGACAGTTACAACTTTCTGGGCTCCATTTTCCAACTTAATATCGAAGACCACTCTTGTTGGATTGAAACGAATTACCTTCGAGATATACAAAAAGAAATATGAGAACAAACAATTATAAACTATCTCACGAGAGCGAATATGAAGCACATACCATCATGAGTGTTAGACGAGAGAGCTTCGTATAAAATCTCCCCTATACTTTGACTATGTGAAAAAAGATTTCCACATATTCGGTACCGACCTTGTTAATGCCTTTTGCTGGCATTGCTTGCCTAAAGAACGCGCCAACTTTATCCACTGAGACTGGGGAGACTTGTTCCCAACCCTCAAGCTGCACAACCAGTTGATGAACTTTCAACTCGTGTGTTTCCTACAAGAGGGAACAAATACACTTGACTGTTCAGACGTAATCAAGACAACAACATTTCCCGCAAATGCTAAACGTACTTTGTGCCTCTGCTTCTCACGCGATTGTTTGAACTCAAACGGAACTTCATCACCCGGCTGCAGTTCCCGCCATTCAGAAAGCTTCTTCGACGAATCACTGATGTTCGAGTTATGAACACGTCCAGAGAAAACCAGACCAGTTGTTGTCATGACAACCTTGGAAGGCGATGACGTGACCGTTGCAAAATGCAAGGAGCAGCCTTATGGAAAGAAAGCTGATATGTTAAGATCGTTTGTCTCAAGTAGTTTATTGATTTTCCGAATGGTTTCCAGGGAACACAGAACAGCCCGGACTCAATCACTTTACCTGTTTGATTTTGTAGTAAGAATGGAACAAACGGTGCCCGTTTTCTGAAATGTCCCAAGGTGGGCACATCTGAAGAGTTCGACTCAGACTGCGCGTCATCTTGCTGAGGGCCTGCGTCACGCTTGTTGGACGAGGGGTCCAGGAAGGCTGGGCCGTAGTAGTCATCGGACCAATTCTTTAAAGTGGTTTGAATCATTGAAATCAGAGAACTCGTGATATTCAAATCGAGACGGTCCGCAGCTACGAAAGAGAATTGGGAAAAATTGACCTCTTCTGGTATTTCTTAGCTTTGTCATAACTTTCTAACTCGACAAAATTCCCAACAAAATCCATAGGCAAAATAATATATTTCAATGCACTAACCATCAACTTTCACGAGTAAATTTTCGGGAGAATTCACTGTTCGTCGTTGCTTTTGCCAATGCACTTGACATCTGTAAAAATCATAATATGACATGTGTCTTTTTGCAATAATATCACGTTGATGTCATGTAGGTGGATCAGTGCAATCACGTGTAACTTACTTCCATGGTTCGACTAGAGGTTCCCATCCGGAGACACTGCGGTTATAGTATTCAGCGGTTAACGTACATTGCGCTGAACTGTCGCTAACACCATGAAGCTCATACCAGAAGTATAGATCTGAAAACATAAAACGAAAGGTTTTTTCATCCTCGACTCTATGGGCGCTTTCCTTTATACGGTAAAAACGGTCAGACCAGTCATGTTATATTTCGGTCCAGACAGATTACTGGTATTTTAGAGTGTTTCAAGAACTCTGCATTCAAGTATATCGTTATTTACATCTCCCAGCAAGGAAATTGCAGTTTCACCGCCATATTCTTTACGAAATACTCTATTATGACCGGTCTGACCATTTTGGCCGCTAATGGAAAGCATCCTATGACTTTAAACACAAATCATTGTCCTTACGTTGAAGAAGAAGTTCGGTAAGCGGTACATCATTATCACCACAATCATCAATAAGACACACACAAACAGAGTTTGCACGAATCTATAATATGAAAAACATATCACGTCTGTGGATGGTGGATTTGATTGTGATGATTGCTAAGCTATTTTGGAATGAAGAGGGAGGTAAGAAAAGAGCGATTGTTATGAAAATAAACCAGATTACACAGGATATTGTTATTTTCGCGCCACTAAGCGAGATTTTTATTTCGATATTTTTAGTTAATTCACCTGAAATCCAGACAGCTTACTCTTGTTTTCAGCCCCAGCAGGCTTTACAGGTGCTGTAGATGGCGTGGCGTTAAGAAGCAGCCAGGAAGCCGCTGTCTCAACATCACCGCGGCACTCATTCAACGCCCGGATGCAATCACTTTCATCAAAACCAAGTTCTTGTAAACGTTTAAGTGATGGACCTGAAGGCAAGGGAAATAAAGGAAAACATCTTTACTTTAAAAACATGTTATGCCAGTAAAAATTTGAAAATTTAAAGAGTTGGAAAAAGGTACTGGAATAGTGAACTTTTTGTTCAACTCCTACCATAAAGATACGAATAATCAGCCTTCACTTCCTCAACTTTCGGCTCGGATCCCGTTCTTTCTTTGTCAATAGCATTTGACAGTTGCTTGGACAGTGATTCAGCGATCCTCTGGTACAGCTTATAGTCATTATAGGAAATCCTCATATTGAGAGAATTTAATGTGACCTCAAGACTTGGCAAGGACTCGAGTGTGGCGTCGAGAAGACCCTGGGTCTTTCGTTTATGGTGTCTCTCTGCCGCGTTGAGCTCAATGAGGCCTGCCATAGGATCGATGATCGACAAAGCAGATTCTTCCTCGCATGACAAGTTACATGAGAAGATCTCGAGGCTCTGAACACTACACGAGAGGGGCTTTTGAGATTTGTAGTGAGGTCGCCAAGCTAAAACGGCTGTCATCTGGGAAAAGACAGATATTCAGTGAAGTGTTTGCATTATGACTTCATTTAGTTGTAACATAAAACGGAAATATCTCAAATAAGCACAATGAAGAAAGATGTACTTACTCTCAATATTATAGCATCAGTGTCCTCAATATCAACGTTTTGAAGCGCAACAAATTCCGACCCAGAAACATTTACTTTCATTTCAAATGATTTCTTCACAAAAATAGAAAAAACATATGAAAGAAATGAGAGAAACGAAGACTAGATTTTAAGATGCTGTGTCAGTTTGCTGTCAGGTAAAACTCACTTAAAGCACTCCTCATACATCAAAGAAAGTGCTAACCTGGTTTTTGTTGTCATTTTTCTGATCTGTTTGGACATTATTACCGTCCTCTGACTTTCGATCGCCTGTGGAGGATTGTGATTTAGTGTCCACAGCAGGCTGACTTTTATCTAAAACAACGTGAAAAAATTGTGAAACTTAACTTTTACCATTAAAACTAGTAAAAAGTTAGTAAAACTAAACCATTCCCAGGGTAAACTTTTCATTTTTCGTCTAGAACTCACCTTGGCTTGGCTTGTCCCAATTGTTCATGATGAAGTTGTAGATATCCAAAATGGCGTCGAGAAGGAGTGTAATTCGACTATTATTAAATATAAAGGTCATAGTCGTTCTTGTTGGGCTGTCACGATAATGGACTTCAAACATGAGAGAATTTTTTGGGCTTCCGGTTTGATTGACGGCGAGTTGCTTTCCTGGTCGAAGGACCTCTTTAAAGTAGCGTTCGTCTGAACCTAAAATAAGAAATCCAAAATATAAAGTAGAAGTAGAAGAATACCTTCACATATCCTTCATCTGAACCTAAAAATTTCCAAATATACCCTCATATAACCCTCTTGCATGCCTTCCTCTCATTATTCTTCCCTCGTGACTGACAGGCACTACAAACCTTCATGTCTGGTGTCATACAGTAAAACATCTTGTGAGACCAAGTCCATTGTCTTTGACCAATCAGAGAAGCCCTCGAAGACAAATTTGGACTTGATGAAGTCTATTTTAGCCAATGAATAACAAGCTGGTTCAATGAATGTCTTTTGGTTGTGAAGTGACGTTGAAGGAAGAAGCTCGACTTTTACATTAACAAGATCAATGATCATCTTAATGGTGGTCCATAGGTTGGTGTCGGACGACTGAAAATGAAACAGGAGATTTCGTTCATTCGTGATAGTTCTATCAATTTTCAATGATTCACAACTGGATTGATGAGAATACCAACCGTTTGGTCGTCCAAATGATCAGCCACAAACGATGATGGTCGTTCGAATGCTTCCAAAGGTTCTCCAAGATTTTGGTTTAGGAAACCAAGAATTAGGCCGTATTGAGAGTAATCGAGGTTGACATGCATTGATGAAAGAGCTCCCCAGATGCTCATGTCTGGAACTGAAGATGGGTCATTTACAAAGATTAATTACTTTGATAGACTTCAGATATCCTAGTTGCATACTTATGAATACTTTAAACTTACCAGCCCTACTTCGTGCCCAGTCTAAATTTCGTTCAATCATCAAGTCCAGCTTACAAGTCTCTTTAAAGAGCTTGTTTCCCTGTACAACAAACATCAAAATATTTGGTAAAACGTGCTTCCCAACTTGCTGTAGTCGTATTTTAAAAACATACATGCATAACTCTTACCTGTCTTTTGTACAAGAACACATCTCCCTGCTGTGAAATTGACACGGCTGAGAATAGGTCAATGTCTACCAACTCAACTTCCATATGATCTAACATACACGGTGGCCCCACTTCTTCAGAACCGCAGCTTTTGTCTAAAGAGGTTATGTTGAAGACATAATTTCAGAAATTCATATTGCCTGGACTGCGAAACAAACAATCAAATCTCACCGGGTAATATTTCCAATTCGTCATCTTCCGCCTCCGAACTAAGCCCCCGGAGTATCGTACCCTCGTCATCAGCGAATAGAAATTGATTTCTCAGGGTCATGTGACCAAGGCTTGCGACGAGGAGATCCTCGGACGTGGAGGATTTGGGGAAGATCATCAACGGAGAACCAGCAATTATATCCAGAGAGATTCTCGTAGCTCGAGTGGACATTTCAGCAACCTTGGAGAAAGTAGATAATGTTCAGGTTGAAGCGGTTACTGTACCTTCACCAAAGTGTCATCATAACCCGAAACTCAGTACCATATTCGCCCTACCTCGTTTCCTGCGGCCACGGTTCTCATCCGTCTCAAAGATTCCTGTATTTGCGAGAAATGATTGACGAATGCCATGAGCTCAGATTGAAATCGCTTCGTGTGAACATACTGGACAGCGGACATGCGGAGTTTAATATTCATATCGTACTCGTGACGTAATTCCGGGTCGGGATCACCATATCTAAACATGAAGCCAAAACAATATGGTTGCAAGAATGAAGATAGATCCTGAAGTCTGCATGGAAATCATGGAAATTTTTTTATGTAACGTAGGAAGTGCCATTAATCACACGATAGACGGTCAAAACAGTCATGCGGAATATTCTAAATTCAAATTCAAATTGAAATAAGAATGAACGGGACCATTTACCACCTAATGAAAGGCGCTCTAAAATAATACCTGAAAAAATCAAAATCCAAAGCCTCTTCCCCACATGTTGTAAATCTACAAACGAAAGAAAAAGGAACAATGACAAAAGCTGCAATGCTCTTCTGTTTAGGTAGAGAACAGAAAATCATTGTTCATGAACTCCCTCCCCTTGTAATCCACGATGCCTCTACTTACTTTTCTCTATACATCTTTCCATGAGGAGACATGTCAACCAAATTGATCTTCATCAGTTTTCCTTTAACGTTCATGTCGTTCTCTCTCATGTTAACTAGCGACGAGAGACCAGCGATCTTGATCTTTGCAAGAGGATATTTAACCTTGTTCAAAGTCAACGACAACGAGGAAACGCGAACTTTGTACTGAGAATTGATGTGTTCTTGAATTGAGTTTTCCTCTCCGTCAGGCAATGAAGATTCGGCTAAGAAGTGAGAGAAAAGACAGTCAAAAAAGAATTGTTTTTGAACCAGTTCAATTAATTGCCACGAACAACAAGATAAAGACAGTACTTTCTATTTGTCTTTCGATATTCATTGCATCTTGTTTTTGGGCTGTGTTGATCTCGTCTGGAGCTCGACCAATGCCAAAGAACTCCAGAAAAACAACCCATGTCTGAAGGTTTACAGTTGTATCCAACGAATTGAAATCCACCTCAACAAATCTGTCGGTCTAAAATGAAATGAAATGACAGTGGTTTGAAGATACGACTCATTCTTTACTCAATGTAGGGCATTTTGCAATATATTCCACCTTGTTATATTTTGTGATGTATTCCTCTGAGGTCCTATCCACCATAAGAGCTTTAATCTTCACGAGAGTATCATCCCCAGTCTCCTTATACGTATCTCTCTTCCCAAGGAACTCTTCGACAGAATCATTAACGCTCTCGTCCCGGTCCTCCGTGTCTTCACACATCTCTTCGGCTCGTAACGCGAACATTCGACGATGTTGGAACATCGGCCTCAGGGGGGAGGAGGCACGCATGCCATTACCCCGGGGGTTGCTGCCCAATTCCATCGGCAGTGAGGTGGAATGAGCATCTTTTGCGAAAAATCCCGAAATATCCGGACAGGATTTTGACAGTGCTTCGTTGCGTTTCAAATTACCTTTAGATGTTTTTGACAAAGAACTCGAAGACACCATCATATTACGGTACAAGGAATCTGGGTTTTGCAATAAATCTTCGACGGCCAAGCCACCCAAAGATACGTCGTAATATGTCGCTGATTTCACGGTGTTTTTGTACAGCAGTTCGAAATCTTGGAAAAAAACATTGACGATTCCCTGTTCGCCGTCCTTCAAATCGCCTCTTAACTCTATATTGAAACGAGGCACATCGAAGCTCGCCCGAATGGGAGTTCGGGCTCCTTCGGGCGTTATTGAAAGGTTTTCGGATGGTCCGCTGTCATTTGATTGGTCAACGTTCATCGGAACTGGTTCTACCTGATTCGCATTCTCCAAATCGAAAGATGACGATCTAATGACAAGAATTTAAAATCACGTTCAATTGCAAACTAGGAGCAAATTGACCTGGTCTCATGCATAACAACACAAAATGGTCGCACATTAGATGGATGTATTGGGCTACCTTTTCAGCCAAGATATTAAAAACCATATACATTATTAATACACACTTACACTGGAGATATGATTGGTGATGTCACAGCACTAGAAGCTGTCGAAGTCCCCCTCGATCCACTCATATTCCTCTCAGTCTTCCCAGATAACGTATCATTGGTTGACAACAGTTGTTTATAAGCTCTGTTTGATAGCACCAACTGAAGGGGTTTTGTGACACGACCCGATACGAGAATGGTCGGCTTCGAGCTCTCCCCGAAGTCAGTCTCTGAGATTTCACCTTCGGCTTCATCCCCAGGCCCACTACGACAGCATCGGTCGACCACGAGCCGTAAAGCCGTATTGTGTAAAATATGTTCGCTGACGGCAACACCCGTGCCATTCTCCGAGCACCTTGCGCCACCTTTTGCCAACCCCAGAGAATACAAACTCATATCAGTAATGTCAATATACACGCGGTCTATATCGTCAAAATCGGTGGAACTGTCCGAAGTTTGGTCAAAATTGTTTTCCGTGGCGCTGTCGTTAAAACTAAAATTAATATTGCTATCAGAATTTGTTCGCCTGCAATTCTCTTGAAAACTATGATCGTAAGAAGTTAAATGGGTATTGTATATCACTATCCGACCTAAATGAGCCACCAAGCGCTCCTGGCTACTTGAAGTACGCGGCAATATAACCACCGGTGTCTCTATAGTCACGTGAGCATACACACGGCGTTTACTCTCGGGGGCGGATGCAATTGGTCCCAGGTTCCGTTCAACCGCGCCGTCCCACGAGTCTACACTCGGCCGCCGACTTGACGACCTGGGTTCGAGGCCTAACCCTGAAGAACCTTGAGTGAACGAGGATGAAAAATAATCTATTCCGTCAGCCAATGATTTTTGCTTGGTTACCAAGCCCATAGCCATGGAGGTTGCCGCTGATCGTAATGATTGTGCAACCGCATTTGCATGGCTACTAAAATCATCAAAGCATCGCGTTAGTTCAGAAATAAACCTGTGTGTATGTGTATAATGTGCCGACGCCATATGAACTGATAGACGTATATGCTTCGATAAGCTTTCATCAGCCGGGGGGTGTGAGCCAATGTCTGTCGGCTTAGGTTTGACTAAGGTGAATGTAAAAGCCTTCTTGGCCTCCCCTCCTGAATCAAAGTCTTGAAATACACCGGAATTTGATCTTGGACTCCCTGTCATTAAAACCCCAACACTCAGCACCTCTCTGTGGCAAATATCCTCCGGTGTCACGTCAAGTACATGTAGGCCTCCCAGAGATCCCTCGATGATCTGTTTATCCCCGAATGTCACCTGCGTCCAAAGATCAATTATGTTAACGTCGGCAACTTTTCGGGCAAAGCTTTGATTTTCTAGCGTGAGCCCACGTATAAACTGTACGTTGAGCTGATGAAAGGTGGCCGTTATCTCCATGGAAACTGGTGATTCGTCATCCTGCTAAAAACGAAAACAGCGTTGGTCTCATTCTCACAGTCCCTAACTAATGCGTGGGTTTACAATATTGGAAAATTGACATAGTTATAGAGAATTTTTGTAATTCACTCGATCCCAACCTTCTCCTGGAGATCCTTGGCTACTTCATTTTCAGTGATAGTCTGAAGGTTGGCCGTGGAAGATTGAGTACCACCAGATGGAAATAGAGTGTTGATGAAATTCATCAGTTCAACAATTGTCTCTTGGTTGGCTAGAAAAATTGAGAAGAACATTGAGAAATGATCTACATATGGGGTGTAGGCGAAAAGAAAATTTAACTTACCAATAAATTTGACACTGTTAAACTGTATTGAAGCAATCCTCATGGGCTGTTCGCTTCTTAAACTTGGACTATTTGTATTTATTTGATTGTAATCCACCGTAACAACTGAGTCAAACTCAGGCTGATCAACATTCTCCGAGCTATCGAGTATGAACACCTTATTGGCAACAGGATGAACTAGAATGAATGATATGAATGATAGATATTGTATAAAAATGCAAGTAAATACAACAAATAGACATTGTCGTAAACGACTCTTACCTGGTGTGACACATTTATTTCTACTAGAGTCGTGAGAGGACAATAACATCTGAAACTCTGGACCGTAGGTCTGCACGCGATCCACAAGAAAGATATCGTAAACCATTAGCGACAACGACATATCATAAGGTCTCTTCGTGTAACTGGACTTAACACCATCGACTTTTAACTCTGCAATGACTCGACCTGCAACGTGGATTTGAACATTTGTAAGACCGTGTGTGTGTGACCAGAGAATCTCGCATTTGAGTGTCGTTTTCAGTAAAATAGTTTGATAAAAGTTTACATACCTCTGCCAGACAAAAAAACGCAGAGTTCGTTAATGCAGAATTGTCCAAGAACCTGACACGATTCTTCTGATAACTGACCAAGCTTTTGGCGACAATCCAGAGAACTGTCCGATGACTGATGACTAAACAACGTGAAAACGTTTACATGCTTTAATCTTATGCTGATGTGTAGAGGATTAGATAATAAGACTGCTCAAACTGCTGAAAGAAGATCTAGTAGATCATTACCTTAGTGAGGGTGTAGCACTATCATAGGTGTCTTGATTTGTAAGTTTGTAATAGTCAACTTCAGTGAGGTCGAGCAAGGATTTTGATGCTTTAGAAACAGAAACGAGAGAATTTTAGGGATAACGTTTAGATTAAAAGACAATTTACGATCTTTAAACTTACTTTCATTCAATGATAAGTTAGGAAACGATTCCACGGACTCGTCCGAAGATTGTTGTTGTGTGATGGAGTTGTTACTACCCCAGAGGTTTGCCATACATTTCCACATGGTTTGGACCTAAATGAGATTAAAATTAGGTCGTGTCTTGTAGTTAGCTATCTACATTATGTATCTAGCTGGAGTTAATACCAGACTACTGCCCACCTTTATCTCGCTAAAATACAAATTTAGTTTTGGTAAATCGCCTGACACGGTTACACTTGGCCACTTAGGGTCTGCGGTGAATATTAACCTCCTAAAACAATGAAAAACAGAATTTAAATTCTATAGCTATTCACAACAAGATCACGCTCTAACAACAGTTTAGATCTAACTGATACCTCAGCACTAAATACTATATACTATATCACATCCCTGTATAGAAACCGCAAAGCAATCTAATAAGTACACCTCTTGTTTCCTCCAAAACAACAGAACAAACCTTTCCAGTTGAAGTGAAATTGTGAACTTATCCACAATGCTAAACTCCTCAAGGCTTCCAGCTATACCACTGCTTTGCTTTTTTCGATACTCGTCAATCTTTGCGACTAAGACCTGCAGATCTGCTAGTTCCAAGGTGTATCTATCGTAAACTTTATCGGCCAGTGACTCCGCAGTAAAACTTTCTTTCAGCTCGCTCAGAGACGCCACGGCTGGAAGGCCGTCCATCTCGTCTTCGCTTGGCGGTGTTGACGGAGGAGTGACAAACGAATCGTCTAAAGATTTCATTTGAAAAACATTTCAACTTTATAAAAATTACACTTGAATGGCCTAATCCGTAAGTATGTATATCTTTAGTTTCACTCACCATCGTCTTCCCCCTCAATTTCCATGTTAACTTTGTTCTGTGTGTCTTGGGATGTTTTCGCTGAGCCAGATTTTGTGACGAATGAAAGGTTTCCAAGATCGACAAGAATCATCGAAGCATTCTTTTCTTGAAACGACTCGGGAAGAATGATTTGTGGGGCAGCAATAAACATCTCGATGTTCCATCTTTTGTCTTGCGTCTATAATGAAATTAGATGAAATAGTATTGGGGACAATACTACTTTCTTTCTAACTCTCCTGACGAAGGCCCTCCGGTCGAAACGTCGAGAGGTTTTTTGTCTATTTTAGACAGTAGTTAACCACATTTGATGCTAAGTTATTGGAGACAGTAGTTTAGGAATAAGATCTTTAAATAGCTTATATTCATTTTCATAACTATACAACGATGTGTACGAGCTTCAATGATTTTTAGTTCCTTTGTCAATGATTTTTTAGTTCAAAGATCTGTATATGGATGAGTGTATAATATAGCATGGATCCAGGCCCCTAATCACAACGCACCTTGACTTGCCCCAGTAACAAATCATCCATGGCATGATAGAGCCCAGTCTTGGTCTGTGTCTTTAACTCCTCGTATCTCGCCCAAGCTGCATCCAATATCTGTTGCTCAATGGCGTGAAGGTCGGCCTTCTTCGTTGATATCGTTTGTCTTCTGAAGAAATCTGAGATCCTCTCGATTGTGGCCGGATTATAAACAATCTGCAGTGGCTGTGTTCTTATTTTTAAGCCATAACCAATTTTACTACTTTTTGGCATTTTTTCAAATTCTAGTTGAAATACGGACTCGTTGGGAGAATCCTCGGAGATTTGCTTTGGTTGTCCTGACACCAAGTAATGAAAAATATTCCCTTCACTCATCTTGTCTTTGACCAGTATAGACCGTAGGCTCATGTTACTGCGCCAAGTGCTGCTCCTGGGGCAAACTCGAGACATCCATCTCACGTCAGCATACACGATTTCGACCAATGGCTGTAGTTCGCCATGGTTAATGCGATTCTTAGTTGTCAAGAGCTTGAACTGTCCGCTGTCAAGGTGGAAGTTCAAATTGGCGAAGACGGTGTCGCGTTTGAAAATTGAATCATCCGTATTGCCCTCTTGTATTTCCTCCAGAAATTGCTCTTCTTCTGCAAATATAAAATACATACGCATAAATCATTTACTGATAGTGTATCCAACTAACAATTGGTGTATCCATCTGGCAAATTCGTGCATCCGTATATCAATTCGTGTGCATATCCATCTATCAATTCGTGTATCCATCGCAATTATGTAGTGTATCTAACTAACAACTGGTGTACCCATCTAGCAAATTCCTACATCCATCTATCAATTAGTGTATCCATCTATCAATTCGTGTATCCATCGCAATTAGTGTATCCATCTATCAATTCGTGTATCCATCTATCAATTCGTGTATCCATCGCAATTAGTGTATTCATCTAACAATTGGCGCCATTGTTCATTATTCAACGTATCTTTCTATCACCGCGTTACCTTCAGTCTGAGGTCCTTCACTTGCAACATTTGGAGGCAGTGAGGTGTCCACAGTAGTACTTTCCTCAGAGGCACCATACCATCCCCACCAACCGGACAACCAACCAGCGCTTGCATCATTTTGTGTTGAGTTTTGTTGACTTTGCGAATGTTTGATCTCTGCAGCCTAAAATAAACACAACTGGCTGTAGCAAATGGCTGGTATTTTAACATTCTTTGTTCAAACATACGAAACGTTTTTTTGAAGAAAAATCACAACAAATAAACGAGGACCAACCCTTCTCAATGCCTCTTCCTTTCTGACGATAGCGACAGCAATAGAACGCAGCACCTTTAATTCTTCAAAGCTTAATTCATCCTCGATTTCTTTTTGAATGACCTGCGTGAAGGGAATTGATTTTAATTTTGGAAATAGCACAAAATGAAAGCTTTGAAATGACAGACTAGCAAAGAAACAAACAAATAGGCAACAAACCAACCGTTGCATTTACGTCTTCAGTGGCCTCCGTCAAATGTTTGGTATAAACGTTAACGTATTTTACAATAGTTTGAGCTCTTGTTATGGTGAAAGACCACGTCTGACGTTTGTTTCTTTCTTCGATGAAGTTTAAGACACACTTTCCAGCAAACTGCCACCAAGCTTTTGCACTGTAGAAGGAAATAACTAACTTAATTCGAAATACGGGCTTTTAGGGGAGAAGAAAATTTGGGAAACTGCTAATTATTATTATAACCTGCCATAAAGGTTCAAACCACTACTGACAAACAGGGCCGCTGAGAGGGGGGGCAGGGGGTATTTTGCACCGGGCCCAAACCTGAAGGCCGCCCCGACTTGAGAAAGACTCAAAATTAAAACACCCTAAAAAATGCCACTTTCTAAACGCCATTTTCCGACGGACTCGACCATGGTCGAATTCGCCATTTTCCAGCCAATTCGACCATAGTCGAATTCGTCATTTTCCGGCCAATTCGACCATGGTCGAATTCGTCATTTTCCGGTTAATACGACCATGGTCGAATTCGTCATTTTCCGGTTAATTCGACCATGGTCGAATTCACCATTTTCCGGCCGATTCGCCCATCGTCGAATTCGCCATTTTCCGGCCGTTTTTCGGCGAATTCGACCATGGTCGAATTAGTCGCTTTCCGGCGAACTCGACCATGGTCGAATTAGTCGTTTTCCGGCGAAATACGACCATGGTCGAATTAGTCGTTTTCCGGCGAACTCGACCATGGTCGAATTAGTCGTTTTCCGGCGAATTCGACCATGGTCGAATTAGTCGTTTTCCGGCGAACTCGACCATGGTTGAATTAGTCGTTTTCCGGCAAACTCGACCATGGTCGAGTTAGTCGTTTTCCGGCGAACTCGTCCATGGTCGAGTTAGTCGTTTTCCGGCGAATTCGACCATGGTCGAGTTAGTCGTTTTCCGGCGAACTCGACCATGGTCGAGTTAGTCGTTTTCCGGCGAACTCGACCATGGTCGAATTAGTCGTTTTCCGGCGAACTCGACCATGGTCGAATTAGTCGTTTTCCGGCGAACTCGACCATGGTTGAATTAGTCGTTTTCCGGCAAACTCGACCATGGTCGAGTTAGTCGTTTTCCGGCGAACTCGACCATGGTCGAGTTAGTCGTTTTCCGGCGAATTCGACCATGGTCGAGTTAGTCGTTTTCCGGCGAACTCGACCATGGTCGAATTAGTCGTTTTCTCGTTAACTGGATCATGGTCGAATTCGCCATTTTCCGGCTAATTCGACCATGGTTGAATTCGCCATTTTCCGGCCAATTCAACCATGGTCGCATTCGGCATTTTCCGGCCAATTCGACCATGGTCGTATTCGGCATTTTCCGGACAATTTGACCATGGTCGAATTCGCCATTTTCCGGCGGACTCGACTAAGGGCCCCAGAAAAACATTTTGCGCTGGGCCCCACAATATATTTCAGCGGCCCTGCTGACAAATAATAGTTGCAGAATTTCGCTATCTACTTAGCAGTTGTAATATTTTTACTTGTGTTTCTTCGGTAAAAGTGGTCTCCATTTTCGATACTTTTGACTGCGAAAATGTCTCTGGAATTCTTCCATGAGTTTGGACAGGTTCTGATACTGTACATCAGCCAGAGAGATTGCAATTTTTTCGAGATGTATGTCGATGATAAATCTTGGTTCTTCCTTGTCTCTCAATGGAACAGCTGAACAGTTGCGTTGGAGTTTTACTTGAGAGCTTAACGGGTGCAGAATGTACTCATGTTGCTAAATAATATATAATACAGTAATTATGATAAATGATGATAAATGATAAAATATGATACCTAAATGAACACAGAATGCTGAATCTTTGACTCACAGAAAAACCAGCCATTCCTTGTTGCCTTCCGATTATACGACATAAGGCATCCTGATGAAATGAAATTAACAAAATGCGTTTGTTTAATAAAACACTGTTACACTGGTTTGAAACAAATAGTGTTGGGTCTAGGTTCATTCTTACATTTAAATCTTTTGAAGGTAAATCTCCAACTAAACTTGTGTCTGAGTCCCAATACAAGGCAAACTTCTGAATTTCAATAAGTTTGAACTTTGTCTGACTTTCGGACACTAAAAACTCTGGTTCCTGGCAAGACAAAATTAGTTTAGGTAACATGTAATGATAAGCTATTATTCAATTTGATCATTTACTACTAGATTGTTCCTTGTGAAGTAAACTCTGAACTATGGATAGAACAGCTGTGTCTAAGTTACCCAATTCTGATTTGCTGATTCCATGGCAAGCTTCTCAATTGTAATTCCGACTGCAAAGGGATTTTCTGGGTTAAGAATGTTGTCTTCATACCGAACATGAACATCGTTGACAACCAACTAAATAAATTAGTTTAATAAAGGTAATGTATTTTGATCACAGCTACTGTACCTTTCCAGTACTGAATGAAATTAATATGTTAACTGATATATAATACCTGAAGATTTTCCATAATTGTTGTAGATAGAGAAGAATAGATTGAAGTCCACCAGGACTCAGTTGCACTTTCCTTTGACCTCCCAAACTAAAGTAGTTTAAAACAGATTTCTAATATTGCTTAGCCCTAGTGCAAGCTTTTAACATTGAATACTGCATTTACAGCAAGAGTTCCTTAAGCTATAACTATAGCAAGAAGAATTTTACCTGCCACTGCATCTCCAGACCATCAAGTTGTTTCTGTTTTCGTTCAGATTCTTTTTTCTTTTCCTGTTCTTCATCATACTAGAAAATCAAACAACATGTTCAACCATCCAATGCATAAATCCCATGTAAATCCATTTGACTTAACTTATTAGCACAGATAGCTTCATGGAACATTTTGAATGATCTTACTGGATTATTGGACTAAACACTAGGTGTAAGATTTATATACCTGATATTCGCATAGAGGTCCAGCTATAAGATATAGTTTATCAATATGAATGATCCATGGCTCTGACTTGGGATGACGAAAAGGGATGGAAAGCTTGAGACGTCCAATAAATCCTGACTTCACTTCTAATGGGAGCTCAAGGCCTTGTAGAGCTGTCTTTCGTAGGGGCAAATTTTCAAGCTCCACTGTTCCTAAATATTTAAATGGACATCAGTGACTGGGTTGAAAATATATCATTTAATTAAATAAATTAAACAGTTTTTGCAACGTCACATGACATTTAAATGACACTGTTTATATTGGATTATATATAAATGATCATATGAAAATAATAAATAATAATATAGTATACATCCAAAGTTAAATGGAGATAACTTTTATTTAAGATCGCCATAATTTATATCTATTTCAGGAAACAAGAGCACTCTGTACGCATTCAAGTCGTCGAAATCGGCAAACACCAGAATATTTATAAATTATTAAAGCAAAATGTAATTTGATCATGGTCAACCCTAACGACATGGATCGCTTTAGTACTTGACACGATTTACAACGCTTAGGAAATCCAAGCAAAAAACTCTTACCATAACCAATGGATAGCTGATCTGTATTGAGGTTCTCAACATACTCCCCAACATAAGTCCGTAAAACCCAGGCAGCGAGACTTTCTAACATTTTAAAACGAAAGTCTGAAGGTTTTAATATGATGTTGTACTACGACAGGTCGGACAAGAATCACATTGCCAGGTTTGCGAGCTGTAAATTTGTATTTCCAAAAACATTTCACACACCGATTTCCGTTAGATTTGTAGCCACATAGCATCGCTTTAATTTTACAACTTTCCAGAAAAATCTATTAAAAGACGTGGGATATATCGTCAAAAAACTGTTGCATAACAATCCAGTCAGAGCAAGAAATTTCGGCCATTTTTCTGATCGACGCCAGCGATATGTTGGTGGTTGGTCAGCAGCGAATATTTTTAAATACCCCCAATATTCACAATTCCCCCAAAACAAAAAAAACCTCCCGAAAAATTAATGTAAAATGATTCATTTAATTTAAAATAAAATTATTACATTGAATACTATCTAAAAAGCTTTGCTTTCGAACGTGATTAAAAAGATTATATCAATAAATATTTCAGTGCATTTACAGTTAATCATATAATTTAATAATTGGTTAATTTACGGGTAAGGGCTGCTTTCCACTGTTGCGTTTGTATGTACGTTACGTACACGCACGTAAAAGTTTAAAACAATTTGAATGATACTTATAAGATCTACGATTGAATACATGCATAGGTTTAGATTAAAATAATCGGTGATGGAAAAAAAGTGCAAATTTTTTGCGTGCTACCTCAAATAGACTAAATTAATTGAAGAAATTCTGATATTCGATCATAATAACCGATGTAAAAGCTCTTTGATTTCTTCTCTGGCTCCGAGATGCAAATTTCTGACTTCCTTAAAAAAATCACGAACATCTTCGATATCGTTCTCTTCGATATCAAATCTCTCAAACTTTTCTTTTATTTCTCGTAGTCTGACATCTTCGATCGAAATTTCGGAATCCTCTTCCATTGGAGCTACGAAATGATTGTCGAACATTTGAATGTGTTAATTATAACACGAAATTTCGACTTATAACATGAAATTTCTACTTGCTAAATGGTACAGGAAACTGCTTTGCGTCTAAAATTTGAAGCACATTCGATAGACTATAAACAGATTTGACTCGCGGGAGAAATTTTTCGGAATATGTGAAAAAAAGAGATGTGATACCTTCACCTTCCTCATCTTCAATGTTCCCATCTAAAAATTGCTGTTTTATATACTGAAGTCCCGCCAAAGCTCCAGTGAAGTGCCTAAGTTCCTCACGAGATGCTTTCAGTCTTCCGGTGAATTCATTTACGGATAACTTGACAGCAAAGGATAATCGCGCGCCGGTGAAATTCCTGCTGGGAGGACGAGCTGAGTGTGGGATTATCCCTGTGGAGTTAAAAAAGAGGCTCAAGGAGGATTCTTAATGGAAGAAAAAAGAACGAAAACAAGCCCACCTTGGAAAATCACAACCCGGCCATACTTTGGCAGTACTTCGGTAATAATTTCAGTCTTATCATCATTCGTCTCATAAAACACGGTTTCTCCATAATCATTCGCACTCCAATCAGGATTTAAATACAACAAAAACGTCCACTCGTTCTCTTGTCGTGTACAGTCGTGATGAATCTGTGTTGTGTCCGCATTACGAATCAAGTTGCAGGATACATCGTAAGGAAACCACTCTGCGTGTCCGCCAGAGACAAATTCAGCAATCTAAGATGAGATAACATTACAATATTAATCCCGTAATCAGGCTAGTCTTAATCCAAGCGCATAACGCGCGAAAAAGACTAAAAATTAACAAAAGCTCGACTTTCAAGACTCGCTTGTCACAGTAGGAGATATACTTACTTCTCTTGTAATCCCCCACATCCTGCTTTGTACATATTCATCCACATTAAACGCTGCTATCCACTGAACATTATCGCTTTCTTCATCGTAACTGTCATCGTAATAATACACGCCATAGTTCAGTATAACACTACGGAGTTGATCCAAGACGTCTCTCTTAAACAAACCATCAAACACAAAAATTTTCTTGCCCTCTTCCGACTTAGCCTCTGAAACTAGCATTTTTCTAGCGTTTATTGGTTCTTTATGTTCATCTAAGATGCAAAATTGAAACTTCAGATATCTTTAGGACTTAATTATAGCCAGAACTTTATATGACATGTTGGTTATACGGAGGACATTAGGTCATGTCATCAGTTTTTACCAAATTCATTCAGACCAAATACCTGTCCTCAGTATAAATCTCTTAACCATGATTACAGATTACTTAATCCAGTACAAACCTTTTTGGGGGTTAATAAATAATCCTTTGTTTCGTATAGTTTCATACAGTTGATGGTTGTCCAACCATTTTTCATGAGTATTCATGAATTTTGTTTGATTCTTTGTGAAGCGAATGTGGAAGAAGAGTTGGCCAAGTTTGAAAGCAACACTTGGAGGTCGAGGAAGATATGGAATTGAGCTCTGCCATACAACAATGCGACCGTAATGTGGTACCACCCCAGCCAAGATTTCTTGATCGTCATCGTATCTAAAAGAGTTAATTTTTTCAATTTATGAATCTCTTCAGTATCATATTCTATACTGTAGTTACGAGTATTTGGCTGATAATGGACAGAAAAATAGATAAAAGAGAAGGGAGTAAGGAGAATGTGGGAGTACCATGCGTAAATGAAAGGAGAGGATGTGAGAGGGTAGAAGGGAAGAAAGGATGGAAAGAGAAGAAAGGTAATGAGAATAAGAAGGGAGGATTGAAAGGAAATGGCAAGAGTGAATGGGGGGAGGAAGGAAGGAATAGGGAGGAAGAATGAGAAGAAGAGAAGGAATTATGAGGGAGAATGGAGAAAAATGTGAGATTAGTAATTAGTTGAAAGGAAACATAAACAGACTTACAAGTACAAGTCTCCATAATCATTCTTCCTCCAGTTTGCATTTAGATAAATCATCATGGATACCTCATCATCCTCAGGGGCTGCATCAACATGTACCTTAGGAGAGTCCCCACAGCGCATTATGTGACCAATAACTTTATATGGAACATATGTACCATCTCCACCCTCATCCATATCTGCAACAACTTTCTGCAACTGTTTGGCCACTATGCTCTCTGAAAATTCAACAGCATTGATCTCATTCAACCAGGGAATGTTATTAGGATTGGTGCGTTTCTGGCCATCATGAACATTAGCCTCAGGAATACCATAGGACCAGGCACCAAGCTGGAAAGTGGCAAGCCCTCTTAGTAATTGAAGATGACCAGCAGTTAGGAGATGATGATATACACCAACTTTGTATCCGCTTTTTGTGATGTATTTCTTGACATGTTTGGCTGCAACATCAAGGTCATCCACCAGAGAATACTTCATTTAGAAACAAAGAAAGCAGAAAATGAATTAGCCTTTTGGAGAGCTGTTTACACATTGATAATTGCTCATGACCTATACATCCATAAATCTCACAACAGAAACGAAACAATAATTAGTCTGACGTTATCATGCACAGTAGTTGACAGTACAATATATTATTCAACCTGTACCAACTACCAAGATATCAAAGCTGGCCTTAAAAATTTCAGGCGTTTGTTGATCAACCATTTTCTGTGGAATAAGACACGGAATAACTAGTCTATATAATGTGCGCCCTACATAATCAT
Source organism: Dendronephthya gigantea (assembly GCF_004324835.1). Taxonomy (NCBI): domain Eukaryota; kingdom Metazoa; phylum Cnidaria; class Anthozoa; order Malacalcyonacea; family Nephtheidae; genus Dendronephthya; species Dendronephthya gigantea. Next base: position 1,961,603 of record NW_021163020.1, read on the forward strand.
GATCTTCTATTTTAAAAAATACTCACGTTTTTCGTTTTTTGACTGTCGTCTACAAAGCTGAATTCAAATTTCTGTTGATCGGGCAAGAAGTCTTTTTCTTGGGACGCGATCGCAACGTAGAATGCAAAAAAAGTAAGTGTACAAAAAATGCAGACATCACAAGCCATGTTCCTTCAGGTATTTACTGCTATAATTAATTGGCAACAATCAAAAACTATTTACATACTTCCTTCTTCCTTTATAATTTATAAAATATGTCTCAAGTGTCAACAAAAGAGGGACATAAGTAGGTCAAAGGTGATATGTGGAGACTATAATGAGTATTCGTGGATATAATTTTCAACTTATGGGTGGACCGCCAACTCAATGCCACCACTGCATTGCTGTAAGATTGTCAAGATTAGGTTTATCGTTTTCGTCAAGAGCTGAGCTCTTATAGAGCTCATTTAATTGGCTAGTCATAATTGGCGGATAACGACAAAAAGTATATAGCATTGTTGGCCTCTATTCTTATAATCAGTCAACAAGCAGACGGAATTTTGTACAAAAATATGTACATTTTCCAGCTGAATTCAATGGTGTTTCTATATGTTTCATCGCCCACCAATTTCTTAGCTTGTGGAATGAATGATCTTTGTAATGGTCAAGACTTGAAAACCAAGTCAGTTTTATTTTTCTAGCTCAAAGCATCGCTAATTCCTTTGCAAATCCTTTTCGAAGTTCATCGACCTGTCTAGATATAGGAAGTGGACACAATTTGCGTTGTTTTTCACTTTCATTTATTATATATTCTCATTCATATATGTATATATATAGCTATATATATTCTCTTTAATATATATATTCATTGTGCAAATTGTGGTGCAATTAAGATTAACTTTAAAGTTCAATTTTTTTAAAAAATTTGTATATCTAGTAATACTGTACATGGATATAGGCATGAATAATTATATGCTGTGCGTATAGTATCTTCGTGGGAAATGTTTTTATAGACATGTTAGCTTATAAAAACAGACAAAAAGGTCTGATTAAAACTGAACACCTTCGTCTATGTAACCGTAAAATGTACAATTTAAAAACTTGGAAACTTGAGTTATGAGGTGAGTCAACAGAACTTACCAGGAGAGATTCAAGGGATGGTAAAAAAAACAAAGTGTCAGAGTACACCTCTTTATAAACATAAGCTAAGTTAGAACAACGATTTATTTAAGAACCTACGCACTTCTTGTCCAAAATTGCACTATAAACAAGAAACTGGTCTTAAATATTATGACTCCAATGGAAAATCTGACCGATCGTAACTCTATTTCTTGTAAATAGCGCTGCTATTCCAAATGGATGTTTGCGTGTGCTCAAAATCATGAAACCAAATAAATTTGCAAAGATTGCAAAGGTAACAAACAGCAGGCATTCATGCATTTTTCAATGAAACGAGCTTTCCATATCATCGTGTCAGAATGGTGTTGCCTGAAATCTCTCGTCGTTTTCCCCAGGAAATATTATTCACGTCTTGATATAAGACAAAGCCACGAATTTGGGTATAAAGTTTGTTACGATAGCAGCATTACTGGGCGACTATGTGTGGAATTTCCTGACTTTTTTTCATGTCTCTGTTTCCAGGCTCTATTAACAACCAATATCTGCGCCACAGTTTCGATATGAATCCTGAACAAAAGCCTCGAAATCCTGAAAGAAAATCAAATTCACTTTCAGTGATTCATCACACAAGTTCACTGGAATCGTATGAACGGGGAATGTGGAAACATTTGCGCAAACGTACAGCCTCAAATAAAATTATATAAATTCGTGATTCATGATACAACTTACAAGTTTGCTGCACATTTTCAACGGGATCGTACAAATAGAAAGAATTTGCGCAAACTTACCTCAATTTGCGAGAGAGCCAGTGAAAGTGTTTCTTGACTTGCGCGGGACTTTGCTTTGGGTCTTTTTACACCGTCCGTGCTATCGTATGTTTTAGTTCTCAAAAGCGGACTGCTCCTTGTCTTCGGAACGCCCGACGCTGACGAAAATGACTTTGCCTTTGTTCTTAAATCGCCGGAGGGCGTCGAAACCGTATGTGTTAAAGGCAGTTTAAGTTTATCCAGGTTCACCGTCATTTTCCGATAGCTATCGTTCAAAGACGAGTCGGACACTTGTCTGCGATGCAGAGTTTTGTTTTCATGTAAATTCACCTTGGACGTTTGTGGACTCAAGTCTGCGTTTATTCTTAATTCGCGTAGCTCTTGACGCTTTTGTTCATTAAGGTCATCGCCTATCCTACGTTGTTCCTCGTGGTTGCTCGCTATATCCTGTTTTATCCCATCAAGTTCTGCATTGATATCCGCAAGTTGCTTCAACACCTCTTCGTTGTCGCCTTTTGAAAACGACGCCGACATTTCTTTCGCATCGGACTTTGACTGCCGTTTTTTTAGCGTCGTTTTGCCAGCTTCTTGAATTTTACCCAACTTCTTCTGCAGCATATCATGACGTAAGATTAGCGAATTTCGTCTTTTCTTGAGCAAAGTCTCCCGACGAAGCATTTTAAGTCGTTCATCTTCCAGGATACTGTCGTATTTGCTGGAGATTTCACGGTATTTTTCTTTCGCAGCTTTTTCGTCCAATTCCGGACTCGTAGCGACATTTCCCGAGTCCGAGCCGAAACTACCCGAAGATTTCATAATGTCAGAGTTCGATTGCGAGCGCGAGTGGCGCGTTTTCCGAAGTACGACTAGCATTGAGTGTTGCCATCTCATTCGGACTCTTTCAGATTTCGTTTGTTTCTTAGTCAGCAATTCCTGTTCCAGGCGTTTCTCATGTAGTAACTTGAGTACTTCATCTAGGCCCGTTATTTTGCCTTTCTTCTTTGGCGATGCAGGAACGCTTACAGATGTCCGCGGGCTGGTGGTGGTGCTCTCCGGAGGGCTTGAGACGATATCATGAACGTTGTCTTTGTTTTCAAATATTTCGTTCTCAAGACATTCTCGACAGTCTTCTCGTTACCAGCAACTGGTTCTTCATATTTGGTTGCGCTGAATGACTCGCCACTACTTGAAAAAACAAGCACATACCATTAACAAATTACACAAATGCCAGTGTTGATCAATTGCTTGGCCTATACTGAGTTAGATCCCGTATTGACCAACAATCATTAAATGAGAAGAATACAGAAAATGAGATTTTACTTCAGTATTCTTCTGAAAATCCATCTGTCTGTGCAGGACAAGTTTTTAGAAGGATACCGGTGTAAAACGAAAATCTTATGCTCTGTGGCGCCGAGTTTACCCGTCTTTACGTAGCGGATATATCCCTACTGCCCACTATGTATCAACAACGGCAAAACTACAACATCGACAATAATTCTGCTGCTTTCGGGGATATGAAACATCATCTGAACCATATGCAGCATATAATCGGCTCAAAAGAAAACCAAACATATTTCTGTCTGATTGTTGACACTCTACATCGCACAGTCTAATCAACGGAATACCATGCAACCGATTAACGCTGTCTGACAGGCTCAACAACACAATGCTAATTCATGTTTCATTGAACTATTTAAGCTGTGAATGCGCGAAAGTCCATTTGTCTACTTCTCCTCTTTTGGTCTAAATCACTGAATGAGGCCACCCGTGCAAGACTTAATTAGCTGAAATCATGTATTAAAATGGTATCTTAATGTAAATAATTGTAGATTACTGGAAACAAGATTTCCTTACCATCGTCAAAAAAATTAGATTACAATGATCTTATGCAAGGGCCGATACTGAGTTTACTTCACTTTGAAATCACTTCAATCCTAACCCATTTCTCAATGAAATAAGGCGGGATTTCCAACTGAGAAAAATATACATACGTTGAATCTAATTCAATCATGCGATTGGATCGATGCATGGCTAGGGTTTTAGACTTTGAGCAACGATACTTAGGAAACTAACTTTATTTTTATCGCAGGCTTTCCCGCAAATGTATATAGTAGTAAAATAATAAACGAAGATGACTATCGAAGCGAGGCAGACGAGATGAAAACATTTGGCGTAATTCAAAGCCGTCTCATAATCATCTAAAAATGTGGAGTCAAGTTCTCCCATGTGTTAACCATATGAAACATCTGGTGAAGCGTCTTTTACGAAAACTGTATACCACAGCTCAGTTTAAACGTGTTTATCAGAAGTAAAGTAAGGCTCACAAGGCAATCAGTAAGGTTATCGACCATTTAAACATGTACTCACCTGTTACTACCTTTTCCTCCCTCTGAACCAGCGGCAATTTTCAGTACCCTCATCCACGCATACATGACATAAGTTGATTCGCCTGCAAACTCGTAATGCTTGTCCGCATTTCGGTTGAACACGTCGAACGTAAAATTCTTTGATTTGCAACTGGTGCGCCTTATTTCGCAACCATGTATCTCCACGGAGAACCTCGCCACGCTATCCTCTGGGGAATTGAAGCAATATATCACAGCTAAGTCCAGAACACACCAGTACTTGACCCAAAGACCACTGCTCGCTTTGTAGTACAGGAACGACGATTTACCATTTTTGATGACACAATTGTCGGTTTCATGGGCACCGACGCTCGATTGACTCGTTCTTTTCAACTTCGGGGTGATCTGCAAGAAGACATCGGTCATCGACCTACGTATTTTGGGTCTTTCAGCCAGCTCGTTAGCCTGTTGAAAGCAAAAAGAAAAGAGTTTCGAGGTTATAAAATATCTCGCACAAGCTGTGACAGGCAGAAGGCGAGGAATCAGTGTAATAAGGGTACGTTTGAAAAACTGGATCATGTTGCCGATTTATTCGAGTAATTCAATGAACTGTGGACTCGAATCCTGGATAATGGGGTCCATCTCCAACTAGCATAACAATACAAACAGAACGCTTAGGAATATTTTTAAAGATTTTGTGAAATGGATCTAATGGTTTTACACGTCTTCCAATCCAGGCGTTTGCATTTTAGGCCTGAAGAGAAAACTATGGCTCTTGGGTAAATAGGTAGAACTGAACGCCATAACTGATCTTATGTGAATGGTTCCAGTCGGCATAACTACGAGTTCACAACCACATGAATCCAGTTTTCGAGTGTTCCATTTGCGTATTGATTGTCTTAATAAAGCTGTTGTTTACAGTTGCAAAATTTGGTCACAACTCGAGACATTTATGTACATTACACAGTCGGTTTGGGTAAATATCGGAAACCGGCTTGAAAAGACATGTTTACATTGCCTTCATTATGCGACAACTAGGCAACCAGAAAACACATCCATTACTTAATACAAACGGTCTAAACGCCTGTATGTGAAAGATCATGTGAAATTTCACGCATATTTATGAATTCCTTTGCAACGCAGAGTGGGTTAAACAGCTTTGTGCCCGATTTTTTTCAGTCTGTTTCTATTTATTCCTCAATTTGAGAGAAGCGCAGTTTCAAAAATATGATAATTGCACTAATCTTCTTAACTCATTTGCCTTGTAACTGACTTAGATTTGAAATGAGTAAATCCTAACGGCATTTCGTATTTGCCAAGCAACCACACCGGGAAATATTTGAAGCTCGATAATAGAAAATGTGTGACTATACTCTATAATAATTGTGCATATTTCAAGACGATGTAATTAAACGAATCGCTACAGTTTCCTTACTACGAAAATTTCTTCAATAATTTTTATGCTACGGATTTCCCTTTTTTCAGTGATAAAAAAACGATCTACTTGCATGACCTTAATAAATCCTTGCTATCTGTTATCAGAAATGCAAGCGTAAAGGAAAATTTGTCATCGAAAAAACGACGCGTTAAATAGGAGGAATGATTTTGTTGAACTATCGTTTTCAAAATAAACGTAATCTAACCTTTGAGTCCGTCCCCTCGCCACAACAATCGCTATCACTAGTCTAGAAGACAGAAAGCATTTTTTTATGAAGTGATCTAATATCATTCACATGTTATCACAAACATACGTTATTGGTTCTTTGGCACATACAAACACAAATTCTTACGTTAAAAGCAAAAACATATCAACTTCAAGTTGATTAGTCGCAAGATATTGAACAAAATAATCAATAAGGAATGTCTCGACTGTCGGATAAAGTGGCGATCAAAATATACGAAACAGCTGGACAATTTACAAAATATGTTGTTTAAAACTTACAACAGGCGTTTCACCGACCGGCGATGATCTAGGAATATCAAGGTAGTTTCTCTTGACAGAAGCCCGTTCTGGTATTTCTTCTGTGGGGTTTGATCTTTCTTCTACTGGTCTTTTCTTCCACGAATTAAAACATTCCTTCCACTTCAAGAAATCTGGAAAAAACCCAACGACTTTAGAATCAGATATTAGTGCTTCACTAACCGCATTAGCGGTCGACTAGTCGTCCACATAAAATGAAAAAAAATTTAAATTTATAGCTCAAATGTTTGAATTATGATCGGGCAGAATATCAAGGCTATGTGCGAAACGAAAATTTAAATATCCTACTTTTAGGCATTTTGAAAAATTTTACGTTCTGTCGCGACCACGCCCTTCGTTGTATCGGAAACACGTCATACACCCCTCTCTCTAACTTCGGCACAGTTACATACCCCTGCTGAACCCACTTTCACAATCAAAACCACAACCAGACACTTACCTCGTTCAGTATCAACAGCAAAATATATCGGATGTCGACCTGGCTTTTTAAGTACAAATGAATACGCCCGCTGGCCGTTAGCACTGTCCTGTTGTACATCACACAGGGCCACGTGATCCCGCTGTAATGCTGTTTCTCTGGTTTCGTTGTTGTAAATACTCAAAACGCCGAAGCTAACTTCCATCTGTAAGAAAATGGTCACCCATGCAATTACAGCTGGACAGTGTCAGGTGGACAAAAGCTGACAGCTCATATAATGATTATTAATTCCCATTTTATCACCCTAAATTTAACACAGCAGTGACTCCAACCGCTAATCGTATCCCGTAATCCTTAGTAAAGCATATCATATTACCTAAACCTAAATCCCATCTCTTAATTTGGGCCTAAGTGTGACGACCTCAGCCTCTTTCAGGTATGGTCATAAGGGGAAACGTGGATGCCATATTCTCCATACTGATGAGTCAATACTCAAAAAAACTCTCTTACCCAACAGTGTTCCCACGTGTCCTGCTTCACCAGATAATAAACATAACCTCTCTCCGGTAAACCACGTGATCTAATCTTGGTGGATATACTGCTAGTCGTACTTTGCTCGTCTGAAGAATCTTTGTCCGTCGTTTCACAGTAATTGCTGTTTCTCTTCTCCTGTAAGAACATCACAAACTATTACTAACTGGTGATGATGGTGACAATACGCAATACGCCTGATGGAAACGAAGCTTTGCTCATGGATTTAAATCACATAATAGTGCATCTTAATGTAGAACACAAAACTACTCTAAAATAAAATGAAAGAAAACTCACAGGAGGCGTATCTTCTGCAGCGGAACTATCGCCAACTGTATCGCTGCCAAATAAACTGACTGTCAGTGAAGAGGAACGACTGACATCACCTGTTAGAAATGAAAGGTATCAATTCATTAGCCACAAACTGTTCTCGCAAATTACTCCGCAATATCTCCTCCAGGGTTGAAAACCAGGGTATAGGAAGAATTGGAATGCAACTGTACGAACCAAATCATGACATCGTGGTTTATTGCTGTTAGATATTACCTTCAGATGAATGAGATTTTGATGTCGCTCTCTGAAGGACACTCAACCATCTCCATAACTCACTTCCATCTTCGGCTGCAAGCAAGATCTCGTCTCCCTTGCGTCGTACTAGTTTAAAGCTGTGCGACCGGCCCGGCTCCAGGCAAGTTGATACAGCAACACACTTTCGCAGATTACACCTGAAATCTTCTTGTGAATATTGTGAATCGCGATAAACGTAAAATATCTCAGCGCTAACGGCGCACCAACGCAGTTTCCAATGAAGACCTTTCTTGCGGAATAAACAACCGTGAATATCGGACAGTTCTGGGTCTAAGGCAGCGATTCCACTACCACGGCGACCTACATTAAAAAGAAAGATATCGGATGCCAAAACGGTTTTTTGCGGGGTACGATCGTACAGGAAGGGTTGTTTCTTTCAGTCAATTGTAGAATGTTTATTAGGAAACCTTTTGTTTAATTAGTGATCGGATTCTAGTTTCGGCTCTGCGAAAAAGCATCTACAAGGGTCTCTGTTTCCTAGGGTATATGCGCTCGTGTTAGTTAGCCAAGTCCAACAACGGTGTGGTACCTCTGTGTATACATGCCCCTTATATATCGCACCTTTTCGTTTCCAGCCACTAATGATAGCGTTCTTCATTAGCGATGCCTTCATAGACACTACTCTGGTCAATGAAATACTGGGCTTAAGTTGTCGAGGTTCCATCTTTGGCGAGGATGTCTGGCGAGGTGACTCTTGGCCAGGATGGATAAGAAGATCAGGAACTGATTGAGCATTGATGGAGCCACGGGGTGACTGGGAGACCTCGATGACGTCAGAGGCAGGCTGCTTGTTTAAACCCTCTGGCATTGACTTCGTGTAGCAGAAATCCTCTGAAATGTAATTATAGCAATAGACATCACTCAGGTTTTACGTGAATGGCGTTTTCAAGCGATTCAAAAAGGTTTCGTCAGTTTCATTACTTTGATCGCTCGTTTTCACGCCCTACGAAAATATTTGCAATCTATTGAACTAGTTTCAACCTTTGTCATAAATTGTTAGTGTTTGCATCCGTTTTGGCGTAAAATACAAATGAGAAAGGTTGAAATCGTTACCGTAAGCACGTAAAGTAGTATAATAACATAGGAGTATTCATAGTTGGATGTTATAGTAGACCAAACTATACCTTCACTGGTAACCAACTGTTCGGCACTTTCAACTGGTGTTTCCACACTGCCTCTGTCTTCTTTTGGCACAACACCACTGCTCGTCAATATCTCAGGGAGACTCTGAAACCACAAGAACAAATAAATCAGTATAAAAGCATTCTTCCTTGAGCCTAGCGCATTCAAACTCGTGTGATGAAATGATTTTGAACAGAATAAACGTTTATCTATCCCTCAACACTTGAAAGCTCCAATTTTGCAAGGTGTTAATTAATAAATACAAGCCCAAGAGTTGTCAACACCTGACCTTAAGACATTTCAGTACACCACTGTAAACTATCACAACAATGCAAAGATATTGGTAGTGATTGAGTTCCTAAACCCTTTCACAAATTTAGCCTACCGCTTTATCTGTTGCGCCATCAGACCTACAGAGATTGCTGACAAGATCGTATCGATTGAAACCACCTCGAAATTTTTAATTCTCAACCTTCAGGAATCTAGTCAACCGCTCTAGATTCAAGCTAAGTTGATAAGTAGACCAGTAAACAAAATAAGTTTGTTGTGTACGGTGTTGCCGAGTACGAGTCTTGATAGGTTTTGAAGGTTGCATAATAAATTAAACCCACCGTGTATAGCGGATTTTGAATATGAACTGAAAGAATCCTTTCAATTTATTGAAATAAACAAAGATTGAATAATGGAAACAACGAGTTTGCTCGCCTTTACGTTGAAACTGGAGATTAAGTGATAAAAAATCGTAACGTGTGCGGACAAAGGCCTAATTATAATCCTTACCGAATCAAACAAAACTGCTCGTTTAAACAGACTACACGATCTATAATTGCACATTTCTCCTGCCAAAAAAACGTCGTTATATTCGACCAGTGTGTCAGCCATCTCTCCAAAGAAACCTGGACGATGCTCAAATCAGACTGCCAACGAACTGGACGCCTTTTTACGCTTCCTTGTTTCCAATCACCGTCAAAACGTTTGTAACGTATTTTTCACGGTGAAACGAACCGAATTATAATATTTTAGCCTTCAGCCATGGGATTAAGTCAGATGTCATAAGTGCCACTTAGCCACAATTCCTGTTTACACAAGATTTAAGGAAAAACGCGTTTGCATATGAATGAGAAATTCTTGAGTGAATACCAGGAATTGTTAGCGTGGCAGTTGTCTCCTTTCGGATACCAAATGCATCGAAATGATTAAGTCGATATTTCTGGAAGAATGACATATATTGTTACCCAGCGGCAAATTGAACAACATTGAACGTGTGAAGATTTGCTTTAAGAGAAAAAGTTGCGCTGAATTTAAAAGGAAATAGCCATCGACAAAAGGAAGCTTGTGTACAATAGAACCGCTGCATATCTTAGGCACACCCTGCTGATATGTTAGAGAGATCTGCACTTGATCCCAAGTACAACTGAGTATGCAAACTCGCCATTTTCTTGTGAGACTGTGCTATTACAAAGCTTAATATTTTACTTCCTGTATGCGACAAAAAAGCCCTGTTGTATTCGCTTTGCCTTTAGTAGTTATCAATTATGGGGCTCTCGACAAAAGTCTTCATCAAAGGGAGAAGATAACAGATGTTTAGGGAAATTAGAAAACGATTGTATTTCCACGCAAGGATTGAGGGAGGGTGCATGATACAATATAACTAATGTCATGATTACGTACGGAAGGAATATTTGTCAAACACAGCTTGTCAACAGAGCGTATTATTCAAAAAGAGGTATTCACTTTGCGTCAAAGCTACCAGAAATGAAACTACTGGACCACGCGTTGATAAACAATATACGTCAGAAATATTCGTCTGTTTGTGGCACGCATAATAGGAAATAATGATACTTCTCAATTAATGGATCCAAAAATGACATGAAAAAAGGATCACCAAATATAAAATGGATGACCTCAATGCAAAACTGTATTCCATATCGCTGGAATAACTCTATAACGCACATTACATCTCTTTCATCTTTTCCGCGCGTGTGTGATGCACAGATCGCAATATTATTACGAAGATTAAAACAGGCCGGCGTAGAACATGGAAGTGAAATGTAGTTTGGGTTTTGAAGGATGTTGGATCATGTCCAAAGTGGTCATATTATGAATGATAATTAATATAAGAGAAGGACCTGGGAATTAGACTCTCTTGTCGACGTGCGTGAAGATACATCAGTGAAATTATGGTCAAGTTTTTTCACACAGGATATAAGTTGTGCAATAAAGTGAGCATGCATATGTAATAAGGTTTCAGAATGCTGAATGCAGGTTCTTACTTAACTGCATACTAGAAGAAGAAAGGCTTGAAGCAGGTTCTATAGAAGTCCTAAATATTACTCAGTATTTCATAATCAAATTAAGCCTACCTGACTCGCCAACCCTTTGACGGTCTCTTTGTCTTCCCTCTGGTCGATGACAATACCATCGGAACCAGTAATCGGCTTCCGAAATCGCTCGAGCATCGTCAGATTCGCGATCGGAAACGTTCCGGCGCTCCACGTCTTCCTTCGATTGAGTTTGCACTCGGCTTTTTTCGCCGCGAGAGAAGACTTGAGTTTCTTAAGAACGTCCAGTTCTTTAAAACTATACGAGCTGCGTTTCGGGAGAATGCACGGACTGCGACTGCGTTCTATGAATTCTAAGGCTTCCAGGAGTTCACTCCGTCGAAATTCGTCTTTTCCTGAGAAATTTCGATCGTCCAATGACCATTTCACCTTATTGTTGTTCTGATGGTTCATTGAGACCTGCGTGTGATTAAAAATGTACTCAATGGCTTACGGAACTATTATTACTATGCGAGCTATCACTAGTAGCTACCTTTGATATGGACCATTCGCAATTCACCATTGTAAAGCTTGGTATTTTTTGCGGTTTTTCCATAATTACCACCCCAGACTATCTTCAATTGATTCAATCAACTAATTACAATTATAATTGAATCAATTGAACTACTATCATCTAAATTAATTAGTGAAAGGAACTGTCGCTGATATTCTAAACGGTTCTAAATGGTCTGCGTCGTATATAGAAAGAGCGAACCAGTTTGGACAGGCTTGATGGCGCACATCCTGACTTCAAAATCTCTCCCTACCTCGCGTAATATTTCGTCCTGGAGGCGAACACCAGCTCCACTAAATGCGATCATCCAGGAGGCGATAGTCTCCACTTTGGGCGACGCGAACAGATGACTACTCGATGCTTTTGTCCCCGAGAGTCTAATCGCAAACATTTTGCCAATGCGTCCTCGAATGGCTGAATATCCACCATCGGAAAAGTTTACCTCAAAAAGTAGATTCTGATTTTGTTTTTTGTAACATTTTAAAACGCTCCCATCCAGAACAATCCATCTCTGTCTTAGACCATCAATTTCTTTACAATACAGGTTGCCTTGGTTTATATTCGAGTTCGTTACTTTTGAATATTTTTGGCCGGTGAGGTCACTATTTGAAAGTTCCACAAAACTCTCCCCGCCCGTACTGACTCGTCGTTCATCGTCGGTGCCCGTCAGGTTTCGATTTTCGTCGTCCGTGCCTAAATTAACCTGTGCAAAAAATAGGTCTGAATTTAGTGTTCTGCGCAAAAGGTTATCCAGTATACTTTAAGATCAATGACCAACCTGTCCCGAGTCTTCGCTATCCGTGGTCGCTCTTGTCTTTTTGCTCGACTTCGGAATGAGTCGGCTTTCGTCGTCGGTATGCACCGCCAACCTGTTATCATCCATCTTGTTTCGACGTTCCTGTTTCCGTTGATTTTGTTTGAAATGAAACTAAAAGTGGAAAACTGAACCATGAATAAAAGGGAAACCCAGAAAGATCGCATTATATTTAAAATCACTTTAAGCAACGCCTAGTAAAACATTTTTCATTGAAAAAAGAAAGTAGATAATGAGATGAATTTACGAGGGCTTGGCAGCTCTATTGGCACGTATTGAACTGGTGTCTAAGATATTTGTTATTGATAAGATTAGTTGCGTGCTTTTCTGGAGCCCCCGGTGACTTAAACGCGGAAATATACCGGAATAGTCCGCAAGTTTGTTGTGTAACAGCCAGAAAAAGCCTAAAACAAACAAATTGCACACGAAATGTGAACGTTTTCGCTGTTTTTTGGAAAGGCCATCTTCATTGACCTTGGAAGGGAGACGGTTGCCAGAAGGTCGAGTCCGAAATATGTCGAACTGGGCCAAAAAGATTTTTAAATTTTTTTTAATATGAATAGAACTCTTATATTGGCGAAGACATGGTTAAGTCTATGTAATTCAGGTTCAGTGATTCACAGGATATGTCAAACAGTGAAACTAATATCATTTTTCGCTCATCCACCGATGAAGCGAAGCAGCTTTCAAGCAATCATGTCTGGAACGTCGAAAATTTACTGAATGCGTGGCCGTCTCTCGTTCAGTTTGCGTCGATTGTCAACCTGACGAAATCATCACCAAACATTGTTGCGTAGTTCGCTGATAAAGCTTGCCTCGAAATATGTCATGGTAATATTATCTACTGTTGTTTAATGATTCCGTTAGAAACATAGAATAAAATTCCTTACTTCCTCGAGATTTGCTGACGTACAATTTTCACTTTAGAATGACACTACACGAAATAAGTTATCCAAGGTTGCATGTATATACCGCTCCATGTATTTCAACCACTTTTAAACTTGTGCTATCCTCATATGATAGATATAGACCCAGTCGAATAGATGAACATCTCGATCGATATATGAGTATGAAATAATACGAACAGCCACCAGCCGCCGTTATCTTATGTGACACAAGGAAGCATTTGTATCAAAATAAAATTGCGTTCGCCCTGTGATTGAGCATAAAAAAAGGACGCTACAATTTAACCCAGTGTTTTAACAATACAATAAAGTGTTTATTGTGTTTAATTGTACATTACATGGCGCCGTGGAGAGCCCCCACGGTGAATGGTATGATAACCACGTTGGTTTATTTTATGCAACTGCCACTGGTTCGTGTCTGAACTGGCTGGAAACTACCATAATAATCGCACCAGGAAGCCTGTAGGAATGGACGTAGCCGTAGGAGAGCAGTCACAGGCTGTGGAGTCGACTTGAATTCCCGTACAAATTATTAAGTATCAAACGAGGTATGAATTTTTTGGTAATTTTAATCATGAACCATGAATGTGTTTATTAAACCTTCTACATATCACGTGAAAGCAAGCACCAGTTAACCCCCGCACCCCTCCCACCAAAACAAGGGCGCACCCTCCTACCCCAGTGAACTGAATTTGAATAAGACTGGAACGCTTGCTCTGCGAAAAATTTGAAGCCAAGATGGCGGAATATGAAGCCTTTCTTGTAGGTATGATCCACGCCTCCACGCGGAAATTTGGTAGGTAAAATGGCGGCAATGATTTTACCTTTAAAATTTTCGCGCCAGAGGCCTGGATCATGCCTACAAGAAAGGTTTCATGTTTCGCCATCACACCTTGGCTTCTCTCATTAACTCAGAGAGCTAGCGTTCCAGTCTTATTTCAGTTCACTGTCCTACACCAACAAACCTCCCCTGTATCATATCCTCCCCCCCTGCATGACTCAGTCGACATGTTTGACCAAATGCGTCATACGATATTTTTCATGCCTTATACACGCAAATACCACCTACGGGCAAAAGATGAGAACTTGGTATACATTATTTGTTTAATCCTGTCGTAATGTCGGGATTGAATATCGAAACAAAATATACAACTAATGCGTGTTGAAAGATTTTCGAGTATTTTTGCAATTTCGCGTGAGAACCGAGTTAAATTTGAACTAAAACAATTCAATTAAACTACTCAAGTCGTGGCTTAAGCCTGGTTTCCATATGACGCCGACCTGTCGCCGACTCATTGTCTGTAATCATCCAAGGAGAAAATTATTTCAGAAAGACAAAAGATTTCATTCATCAGTAATCACCGACAATAATACTTTGCCGACGTCGGCGTCATATGGAAACCAGGCTTTATGGACGAGCCGAGCGTGTATTCAATTTCTGTCGTATTCCGGCTCTTTTAATCACCACCACAGAGGTGAATAAGTTTGAAAACAAAGGAAGAGTGAAATATATATGATCAATTTCGACACGAAAAACCCGCAGTTCATATCATGGCGAACATCAGCAGGAATTGAGAATCTTAACTTCTTGAGGGCATATTGCATCAGTGGGCGGAATATTGCCTCAGTGGGCGGGATATTTCACCGTATTTTGTTTCCTTATATTCATATATTTCAACTGCATTCGTACGATATTCCGTGCGCGTTGAATAATAGCTTGTTTATGCCAAGTCAAACAGTATATTTAATACTAGGAAATTATTACACCGCCTGTCTCTGACTTAGCGTTAATTACATTGCAAACATTGCACATTTCCGCTCGGCTTCAGCCTTCAGGTCATCCAAGAGAAATGGACTCCTTCCTACCGTCATGGATACCGTTTACCGAAGGTACACATAAGAAATTCTACTGGGAAAGTAAACGAACGATATATTGAGTTCGCTTTCCAGATCGTTTTCCATTAGATTTGTTTGTTTGCAGCTGGGTGGAATGTCGAAGTTGACCGTACCCCCCTAACGAGGAACCAGTTTAGCCACGACCATATGAAAATAAATGAAATCAATACTGTCTTCATAGTTTATCTAATCTGCGTTGTCAGTGAACAGATGCCATATGAGAATAGTGACACATGATCCCAACTAGATCATCCGTTTCAACAACTTAAGGACCTTAAGCGACAAGGAAATCATCATACGGAGTTGGACAATAACCGGAAACGTATTTGCAAACGATTAAAGAAGGTCTTTCCCGGGATAGTAAAATTTCTGAGAAAAAAAACTGAAAAGCTTTTAAGATATTTTTGCTAAATAAAACCTTAATCTTAATTTTCTTCTCCACCTTATTAAAATAGTTTAATTTCGATTTTTTTATATATGACCTTCGCCTTTCTCACGAAAACATAAACCGTGATTTATCACAGACATTGAAGAGGGCCAATACAGCTCAAGATAATAACACGAGAGGTCATAGCTACGATTTTGTTATTCCTTAACAACATACCGACTTGTAGAAGTGGAATGGTCTCGAATATGAACAGTTTTATAGAATTCACTTTGAGTAATTCCGACCCTTCACCTCTCACTAAAAATACCCATACTCCCAAATCGAATTGTATAAAAGTGATTTACGTTGCTAATAGCTTTGTTTTTTGTAAGGATTGCATATCATCGATTGCTCAACAAGTTGCAAGATAGGGCATCTTATGAACACCAGCCCTTGAGCGTCAATCAGCAAAATATCTTCATTCAAACTGAAATCATGAACGCACAGAACTTTAATGTTTTCATGGTTCTATAATTTAACACTGACTCACACAATTGGGATATGCATAACCACAAAAAAGGCCGTCGGAGTTTTTTTTCTTTTAATCGCCCAGTTCTAATTTCATTCTTTTTTTTACATTATGCCCGTGCTTGTTGGTGCTCATGTGTCGTGGGAATCTGGCATAATCGCGTCTCAAATCCATGCATACATGTTGCGAATGCGGACTATTTGGGCTAATGCCAGATTAACGATGAATGACTATATGACAACTTGTACGCACCGCGTTCGTCGTAGGTTGGCTTCAGTTTAGAAGAACGAGTGCACTTTATGCTAATTACCCATCATCTTTACGCGCGTTGCTTTAAATAAAACACTAGTGTTGCTTGGAGTAAATTGGCGATAAAAATTCCAAGTAAAGTTTGAGTCTTCTGTTTCTTTTCAAACCTTCTGACATGAAGGAATAATTGATAGGTCGACAAAATCTTCGAAAGGTATTATAGACGTACATCACAATTAAATTAACACTAGCGGTTAAACCATACAGCATTTGTGTTCTATCGGGTGTACAGAGACATGACTTCTGTTAAGTAAACTTATAAAAAGTTAAAAACTCACGCGTCTCAGGAAATCTTAGAAGGCCTTAATTTTTTTTTACATTCAAAAGTAGCAATCATTTTAGGAATATTTCTAAAGTAGCAAATAAACACAGGAAACTCATCCCTTTCTTAATCGTCTTTAGAAAAAACCCGTGATGAAAAAGTTTGTAAATCGATCGTTTTATTGAGATTGACATATTGCCACCTTGTTCGAAAATTATGCTCGGAATTTGGTATCACTGCGTGGCATATAGTGATAGCAGTGTTGTTTTGCTGTCTTGGTATTTCGATCTAACTCGTTCAAATATATCAAAGAACACAACCATCAATTGACTTTGAATGCATTTCTGTCCGGGAGGGCGACGTATTAGGAGCTATAAAGAGCTTTGGAATATTGAATTCATATAGCAAGATTCTCAACAGCATGATAAGATATTTTTACTTTACACCAAATTGTATAATATCACATTCCTTTAATGAACAAGTGATAGGACAAAAACCGACGTTGGCCCGAAACAAAGGGCTGGTTAATTGACAACTAGTACAAATAACAGCATTTACCGCACGTTCTTTAAAACATAAAGGGCACTGTTTGATGAATTTGAAAAAAATCAAGGTACAATACGGACACTCGTGCAAGCGGGGTCACAAAATCAGCGATGCGTGCGTACCAGACATGATTGCAATCGGACTTCACGGTAAATCTTTGAACAAACTTGTAACCAGTTGTTACGTAAGCTTTTTTTCAGTTTTTCGTCTTTCAACTAATGATCATGAGGGATCGCCAATTTAGTTATTCGACGTTGGCCACCAGGAGAGACGTATGATTAAAAAATTTGCGGAATTTTAAGGGCTGTTGAGGAAAGACAATGTTCTCAGTGAATGTTTTAAGCTGTTTGAATTAAATAGACCTGTAGGGGACATAGTTTTAAAATACAATATTCCAAACAAGTTGTGTATGTCATATGAGATTTCCTTTTCTTTTTTAAAATGAAAGACGAGCTTGAGAAGCGGAACCGAACGGCCATACTATTACGCCAGGAAGGGCATTGGCAAAATAAACACATTTTTAAGAGCATTATATGCATTAAGACAAAAACAAATCTACGTTTCTTCCCCCCGTTTTGAATATACGGCGCACTTAAAAAGTTTGGCATGAGCCCCTTGACCAAATGACCTCTGTACTATTTCTTTGTATGAAAATGTCTGCGACAAAATTGGAATACATCAGTGAATTCCAGCTCCCGAATTCGAAGAGCTGTATAATGTTATAATGACCCATCAACTATCCATATGCGAAGCTAAAAGGTTTTTAAAACATACCTGTCTAATGTTTATTAACCTCTTTTCGCGAATGCGTCCAAACCTGCCAGATTTATCGCTTGCTTCATATTTCAAATCGAAGGACTCGGCGAGTTGGTCGACGTTCTTTCGCACGATTTGCGGAGATTCCGTGTAAGAACATTGTAAAATTGCAACATAGCTTTGCCTTAACGATTCCAATTCCTCTGAAATATGTTCTTTCACCAGTAATTTATCCAAAAATACATAAATGCCCGGTAAAATTTGATCAGCAACTATAAAACGACATGAAACCGTTCACTTGTTTGCATAATATTTTCAAGTCATTACAAAATAGGAACGAATATTGTGCATGAACTAATTTAGCCAATGCGGTTATTCCCAAGGCCCAGTGCAAGCAAACATTGTATAGATATTGTTGTGGGCACAATCATATACGGACAACAGACGTATACATTGCTATAGAAATTACCATTTCAATACAGAATTGGGGATACGCTGTATGGACAAATTTGCCAAATTAAAGGTAGGCGACCTGTAGAGTTCGGACAAAACATACCTACGCATACCTACAAAGAAAAAAACGTCATAGCATACCTTGTGCCCTTTCGGCTTCGCTCAAAGATTCTAACATTTCTTGTGCCATATTTACTTTGGTACCAAATCCACATATATCAACCTTCAAGCATCATCGATCCAAATTAAGCTGTTACTCATAGGATTGCTAAACACTTGTTATTCACATTTGTGCGTAACTGCGGAAAAAACAAATATTCCTATGCAGACGTTCGTAATATATTCCGTTCCTACGACAAAATAACTGAAAATTTTCGATGAAATTTTCCACCCAATTCTTTACCAGACATCAGCGTTATACAAGTTGTAAATGGCAATAAACTGTTTGGATTTTCATATATCTCGACAGCTGGGGTAATTCAATACTAACGCGCGCGTCAGTATATTTCCGGTTCTTTCCTTCGACGGAGATCTGATTGGTCTTGTTTTACGTTTAAGAAAATATTAGCATATTGCGCACATGTATGCGCAATTGCGCGCATGTATGCGCAATAATTTAGTGAAATCAACACCGGAAAAGTCCATTTTTGTTGCCTCTATGTCGCAACGAATACATGAGAGCAATTTTCAGCTGTTTGAAATCTTTTGCGTGATTAGACAGAAATTTGAGAGCACCATCCTCTTGACTGGGCAAAGATTTATCTGTATATCAGAAAATCTCGGGGCGCGCCTTTCGTTTGGCGGTCCAATGTGCACCCCGGGTCTTTTTAGTCAATATATACGCCTTGAAACTCGAAGATGATTATGCCCTTAGCATTTGTTGACAACATATGACCCTAGCAAGGAGTGACAGTAATTTAATTACGATACAGCCCACGACGTTCCGACCAGCCCACGTTGCGCATACTTTATTGATCATCAATATGGGTGTTTGTAGCCCAGCCGAAGTGTCGAAAACAGTATCGTTTAAGCATTTTCATTTTGCCTTTAACAAAACTCTGTTTCATTCATCTTTAGAAGTGGAATAAAACAAATTAAAAATTAACGCACAACTCAGTTTACTTCGTTTGTAGGAAATTGCAGAGTAAATGACTCACCATGTTTTGTCTGCCCGCGACCACGGCAAGTTAAAAACGGAAAACGTCTTATCTAAATTAAAATATCTATTTGTCTGATCGTCTCGGCTGTGTGAGGAATGAGTACTTCATGAATTAACCTGCGTTGGCAAATAAAGTCAAATGCTTCTCTACTGGAAATTCTTCTGGAGGAGAAAGACGAAACAGACATACGAATAAACAGAAGTCAGGACACCCGCTCACGTCCAGTTTCTATAAGAAAAAAGAACAGTGTTGAACAAATACAACTGAATGATTTTTCTAGCTATGTAAAGATTTAAAACCAGGACCACGAAAACCAATGTCGATGCCATAAAATTAAACATGAAAAAGGTTGAAAGCAAGCTAAGTGTCCCTTCGTGAATCGTGATAGATTCATATTGGTGTGGTCTTCATAGAGTAACAATCGCGTGTCTCTTCTACACGAGCAAATTTTCTTTGGCAAATTTGTCCAGGAAATGCGAAACCCCGATGAGATCATGTGTGTTGGTATTCTGGACAGAGACAATGGCCCAAAAGTTTTTTGCGGTTTCATGATCAGGGTGCAAACGCAAAGTTGGATTAGCGTTAAGCTGGTTCTCTTACACCCTAAATCACCGTATTTCGTAAGTCGTCCGGCTTTCATTGTCGAATCACTTCTAAAAACGACCTGCCACGAGATACGAGAACGGTATGAGAATTACCGCAAAATACAAAATACGAAAACCAGCCTTCTTCTAGTCATTGTTTTCAAATGAGCATTGCAGCTAGTGTCCTTTCTAGTTTTGCCATGCCACCTTTTCTAATTATTCAATTCATAACCTTTTGACTTCTTACCGAAGGAGGACTTGCTGCGGATACGGAAGTTTCTGGTATTTTCCAGTTAGTTCGGACATCACACTTCAAATTTTTGATATCACGAGGAAACGGGGTAACCACCCCTGACACTCCCATGGCCGTCCCGTGCGCTGGCTGACTCGTACGATTCCGTAGGAGAGGCTGGCATTTTAAATGGCCGTATTGTATTCTCTCTTCAGTGAAAGTAAGGTCATGAGACTATTATGAACTACGTTTTAACTACCCATGATGCAATCAGATGACACAAAATGCAGTTAACTATAGAAAATCCTTGATTGCTATTCAAACATGCATGTATTACCATGCGTCAGATTTAACTATCCATGATACGTTTTAAATAAATTTACTTCTCGTCTTAATTCGCTCTCGGAAAAGTCCCGTAAACTCTTACTGAACTACGTCTTAACTTTACCCCTTCTTACCCGTCAACGTAAATTGTGTTACGAAAATACATGCAGTTAACCGCAAAATCTTGCAATTGGATGACTTTCGTACAAACTACAGTTGTACTTTTAACTTATATCCTTATATTCGATTTCACTATTCAATTACCTTACGTTTTGATCGATCTTCCAACTTCAATTCATCTTTGACATGCAGTCCTTGATTTTAGGGGATGGTCATCTGATATCAAGCTTTCTGAGATCTTAGAAATGGCTTTGACGGCAGTAGTTTATTGGTTTAAGATACGTGATAACGGTTCCAGGAATGTCTGTTCAGACAAACCTGAGAATGAGCGCACTACAAACGATGACCCCCATCAACATATATTTATGACATGAATATTTATAAAACACGGAGTGTATTCAACGAGCAATAATTTCCCATGTTTAGTTTATACTAAACATCGCTATTACTTTATACTAAACATCGCTATTAGTCAGTTTATACTAAACATGAATTACAATAATATTGAGACTTGGGCCAGCCAAGTCTATTTTTCAAACTGCTACCTAAATTATGTAAATCTGGACGCAATGCGACACGCACATTTTATTGCGGCTCAGAGCTTCACATAATTACGTTACGAGTAAGAAAAACGAAATTACGGAATATTCTATCTACATTGTTAAAATCATTTCTTATTATTCATGATACCGTTTAAAAAGGTTTTTGTTTTCGACGAGCATTCCAATGTAAACATTCGCCAAGGCTCGTAAACCAATCAGTGATTTGATCCTCGCGTGTGAGACATGGCACAGGATACACTGATGTTGTTACTCGAATACTAAAAACAGATACTACGATGAGACGGATACTTCATGTTGGTTCACTTTTCACTTCCCCTAAGTCCATCTTGAATCAACTTCGCACACAGGGTCTTTTCTCCGTGCTCAGACTCTGGAAGAGACCCTGGGTGCGAGGTTGAATTAGATCCACTTCACTCTTACCACTTAATTTGAAAGCATCCAGTCCAATTCATCTTATCCACTCCATCTCATCCCATCCACCCCTTTACCTCAATTCTTCAATCCACTCAACACTTCACCTCCTTTACCTTCATCTGACTCATCTTCATCTGAACTTGACACGTCTAACAACCTCTTACCATTTACCAATGCCTCTTACTAACAACAGTTCACCTCATCTTGTTCCACCTGCGCACCTCATTTTACCCCACTTACCCCTAACTCAATTTCTCATCCTAGAGATGAGCTTGAATTAATGGCAGAAATCCCATGCCCAGAAACCAGAAATCACGGATATAATCCGAACTTTAATCCTAAATCTGACCATAACAATCGCCCAACTACTAACCCTGAAGGTTAAGATTAAGGATTAAATATTTGGATTCTGAGCATGGAATCATTAACGAATTGATAATCCGATACGTTAAAACTTTTCAAAACTTACCCATCTCCTCTTCGAAGCTCCTGCCTATCACGACCATCGAAAGATGCGAAGGCACCTGAACGGCTTTCTTGGGATAAAATAATCTGAAAGGGTAAACATTCATTTACGTATTGAGGGATATTTCTGAATGACCTGGCAGACGTGAGATAAGAATTGACGAACTTGCAGTAAAGTTATCTTAGTGTGACAAGTGACAACAGCTTAAATCTTCTTATTATACATAACAGCCTCGCCTGAAAGGCAGTGATACTTGATATCGTTGTTCCTATAAGTGCTAACTTTGCTGATAATACCCCTGCCTTGATAGCCGCATGAGACCACCAATACCTCATTAGGCATGGCCCAAGATCTTATCTGCTTTGTCTGTTATTGCGAGATAAATGGCAGTGCGCTACCTTAATTTCCACGCCAGCGGGGACAATGACAGGTCGTGAGGCAAGCGAGTGAGGACACACAGGGGTAAGTAGGATACCCGGGACGCTGGGGTGTACCATAGAACCACCAGCGGCTGCAGCGTACGCCGTACTTCCGGTTGGAGTAGAAACTATAAGACCTGGGAACGAAAGCGAGGCATTAAAAATGGATGATAAACTACATATATCATACATGGTACCATCTTGGTTGTAGTCATCTAATCTAGCATGATCGGGAGTGTTTATTGTGTTCAAAAAACTTACCATCTCCTTGCACAGAGGTGATCAAGCGATCATTGCAGTACACGTCCAGATTTGACAATGATTGAGCACTGCCGCGGTCGATGACTAATTCGTTTAGCACCTGAATAAGAAAGTCCATCAAACACCGACACCAGAAATTTAGAGCTTGTAGTCATGATTAAACCAGAATCCTAGGCACAGCGAGGCCCGTCCACGATACTGTTTTAAACTGTTGCACGAAGAACTCAGAAGTTCCAAGGAACTACTTAATATCATATGAACCCTAAGATAACTTTGCTAAATATAATTGGAGTCTGGTCCTTGTGGACTTGTGGTGAAGTTTCTTGTTAGTGCAGAAATGAAAACACCGCGTGATAGATAAGCAAATTATAACATACTGTGTAAGACGTTATGTTGTTGTCGTCTTCGTTGTGGTTCTTATCGTCCGTTCCTCGTTTGAACATCAGTTGACACTCCAATCTTTTGCGTAGAATAAGTTTTCCACTTCCTGTTGTTCCGGGATTAAAAATGTCCACGATATCAAACGTCAGTAGGCAGGAAAGAATGGAAAAAGAAAAGGAAGAAAGGGGTGGAATAGAGAAAGGAACGAAGGAGGAAATATAGCGAGTTAGAAAAAGGATAGGAAAAAAAGAAAGGATAGACTGGGACGCGAATCGGAGGAAATGAGAGAATAAAAGGATCATGGAGTGAAAATGGGAGAAAAAAAGAGAATAAAGAACATAGAAAAGGGATTACTTGCAGATGCATTGAGAAACGATATCAGAGATTACAACCACGATAAGCAAAATATCGAAGGCAAAATGATAGAACAGGAAGACGCTACAACAAGATGAATATTTACCGTTGACTACAGATGTCAAATCCTGTTTGTAGTTAGGAAACTTGAAACAAGTCAAGAACCCGAGTGATCCAATATGATACGCCACCACTGGTGGGCAATTACGCTGAAATAAAAGTGGACGAGCGTATTTTATAGCAGATGTTTCATTATGGACGAAATGATGCACGAATTACTCAAGTATCCACGGACCTGGAATAACGAGGCAGCATACAGCAATGTACCATCCCCTCCTAGACATATTATAAAATCGATACTGCTTTCTAATCCTTCATCTGAAACAAAAAAATGTAGCATATAAAATCAATAGAGAGAAAATCAACTGTAATTGTTGGATTGGATTGGACGCCTTATCAGTTGTAAACTATTATTTAGAGATAACATTGTGGTACAATCACATACGTTGACGCCAAGTAAAAATATTGCTTCGAATGTCTTGAACACGTTTGTCATTTGCAATGCTTGGTTCGGACAAAGACGCCTGCTCGGCGTAAAGCATCAAATTCATCTCCTTGAAGTCACAAAGAAATGTAGCTGTTAGGTAACTCTCTACGAAGAACTTGTGGAACGTGGATTACGGTGCTAAAACATTGCTGAATGTCAATAGTTGAGATTCAAATGTTCTTAATAAGCTGTACCGTAACTAGCCAGTAAGCCAATTCCTTGAATGAATTATTCACATCGTCATCTTCGCCAGGTTTTCTGATGATTAAAACTTGTTTTGGCTGACTCTTCCAGCCAAGAATCATACTTGATGGATCACATGTGGAACTTGAACGATAGAAAGAGTGGGATTAATTTACTTGATTTCAGACATATACTCTTATTTAATATTTCTTCGGTTTTTTCCGTCTTCCTCTCTTTCTCTGTTTTTCTTTCTACATTTTTCTTTCACTATTCCTTTGTTCCCCTCTCTTTCTTCCTCTCTTTTTTCCCGCTTCTCTTTCTTCGTTTCGGTTCTCCCTGTCTCATTCCCTCTCCCTCCGACTTCTTTACTACCACTCCCCTGCTTTCATATGTCAGATTTAGTGAAAACGAATACGAAACTCTATCGACGGCATGGTTTTCCTAGCATAATGGCAATTTCATACATAGGGTATGGCGATGCATAAACACGTCCTATTGATCAAATTGTACGGCCGGTTAATCGTGGTATATGCTGGTCATTTCGTAAATGCCGTACCACTTTCAGAAGAATGCAAAATAGTTTTATACTATTTTCAGCCATCGAGAAATTTACTCTTAACGGTATACAACGTCATGAAATAGCGATGCCAATATTGCATAAAAAAATCCACCAAATCGCATTGACTTAAAGCCGGATTCAGCGAGTGTAACGTATTATTGCAGAGCAGTATTTCTTAATAAATTTCAGGGCATGTACTTCAATAATCTATCTTAATTTCTATAGATCCTTTTAAAACAAATTGCGGCAAAATAAGTCTACATTGACATGATCTAGATTGCCTTAAATGCTGTCTCTATATCTATCATATCTGGACAGACTATAAGACTCGTAGAAAACGAATGGACTGGCGCTGGCTGGATTCATCCGGGTATTTTCAAATCCTTGCTTCTGACAAACCAACGGAATGCGCAGGAGATACTTTCAACTTACTTGATACTATTATCAGCTACAGAATGATCATCAACGAGTTTTGCTTTTGGTCCAAACTTTGTCACAGGTCTTGGTCCATGGCATGATCGCCGTCTACTGATCACCCTACAAAAAAACCCACGGCATCTTATAACATTGGTTTGACTGGCGAGCTATATATCTGGATATCGCTGGTATTGCATGAAGACAGGTTTAATCAATATTGCGTATATAAAACCTCTTACATAAACGACCTCATGCATGGACGTCATAATTTCCTCCAGATATTTCCTTGCCTTACTAAAAAGAGTCGTGATGCCGGCGGTTTATAGACTGACAAAGACAATTAACGCCAAAGTTTTTATTTGTCTACACCAAATATTTATGTTTTCTGCGAAATTTTAGCTATACATTAATTTGTACTTTGAACGGGTACAGTGACATCATATAAAAGGCCGATATATTTGACATGGGGTGATGAGTTGTCATATAGCTATACAAGTTCTCCTACTCCTATAGAATATAGGTCTCTACGACAAGCTGTCAAAACTAGAATCATGTAAATCATAAATCATTGGACAACGGCATGGGTTAATCTATTGATTTCGTGAACTGTATACGTGAGGGAAGGGAAGCGTTCGTGGCCGACGGTTCTAACACAATAATATGAAGACGGTTTTCAAAGGTTTTCCGAACACAAACTTTTATCAACAAATCCCGCAGGAAGTTAAAAAACGAATGCGTGCACGGGCGTGAAATATTAAAATAGATCGTCGTATTAAAAGGAACCAGGAAATAGGTGAAAAACAGGATGTTATGGTCAATGTCAATGCCATAGCAACTAAAACTGAAAGAATTCAATCGAGTAGGTGAAAAATGAAAACCGGTACAGTAATCTCGATCTAATATCAGAGACAAATAACTGTGACTCATGGTTATAAACATCAAATCTTCTATGGCCATCCATCATACGACAAATTTCATTTCAAACTAATCAATCCAGCTCACAAAGAACCAATTGTCCCGAAGCCCGACGCACGCTAGCGAAAGTTACATGCACGCAAACTGGTCACTCGTAGCAAATTAGCTGCAACAAAAATTCTCATGTGCGGTGTTTTTGTCATTCGTGACACATTGGCCTGATATCAAACTTGGTTGATAATTTCTGCCACTAGTGAAAACAAATTCCTAGTGTGCGGTCAACGAACGATAAGTTGTTCCGAAAGCAAATTAAACAAGCAGGCGTGTCACGACACCAAAAATCTGTGGCCTTGCCTCCAGAAAAACTAACTTGTCGTTCCCTGCTGCACACTAAGAAATTTTGTTACTCGTGGCAAAAATTATCAAATCTGGCTGTTTAATATCAGGCAAATATGTAACAAATGACAAAAATACTGCAATTCTTCCCCCGCACACGAAATTTTTTTTTGTAGGTATGAAAATTCACACTCGGGCCCTCAATATGAAGTACACGCTTTCATTTGTGTAAATCTAAAATAGCCACATTATATAAGAAAGCTTTGCTAATTAATATTACCACCGGATATCGTAACTTTATTTTTTACTCTGCCATACAAAACGTCTTTAATATACAGTAGATGATAAATCGGCTTTCGACAATTATACACTGAGAGTTTTGCTGTAAAACTATCACACAGTATTCTAGGAATGAAATTAGATTGTATATCAAAAGAGATAACAATCTGAAATGCATATAAATTTTAAATGCCGGAATGAAGAAAATCTCCACAGCTTTCCTCGAGCATTATTTTCATTTCGTGTGTGAAGATTAGTATAGTTTGAATAAAACGACAGTTATTATAAGTTGAGTTAACAGAAATACCTTTCAAACGAATAATTTTGCCATGGCAATATGACGTGTTTAACAAATTAAACCACCAAATCAAGCGCCCAATAAAGAGTTAAATAGGCTTCATCGACTTTTAAGAGGGTGTTGAGTACGCCAAGATGTAAACACGGCGTCTGGAACCCCGCAAAGAATTACATAACTGCAAAATTCTGACTAGATTTCACATATTTGTTATATAAGATCGATCAGTCGACGGAACATTAAGAGTACAACTTTTACAACAATAAAATACAACAATCATATTATAAATAGAGCATAATATCATATATAATAATACTGAAGAATAGTACTTACGACTCAGACTGAAATCCCGTACTGAAAGTTTCGATATTTGACTTATTTAATAAATATGACCTTTTGCTCTGCGTTTAATGTGATAGAAGTTCGGAGGCCCTGAATTTTATACGCCTTTTCAGACTTTTCATGTAGAATACCAGCAAACGTTTTATTCATGCAGCACACGGAGGTACAGAAGCTTATAGCGTAGGCGAACAAAGGCAGAAATGAATGCAACCAGCTAAAAATATAATGGTCTTTCAATGCCACTCTTTTGTGGTCATTTAAATATTAAATCCAAGACAATACAAACGAATTTATAATCAGGATTTATAATCACGTCGATCGTCAATTCAATTTCGAGTTACAACGAAGAAACGTGCAAATATGGAATCGATACGAGTATTCAAAGAAAAATAATTAAACTCGCTCGGCACTCGGTGTATAAAGATTTTGAGCTCGCAGTACAGCAGACAGTACACAAACAGGGTTTTAATTTATGATGATTATACACAAGTGTGATAATACAAAGTAGCTTATCGAATGATTTACATGATATATTTTCAAGATACATTTGCAATCGATCAAATTCGCGGCGTTTTACTTGTGAAATTAAAGGCGGAGCAGCCATATTTTCTCAATGCCGATCGATTCCAATCAATACAACGAATCAGACGGGCAAGACCACAAAAATATGACCAGTCCCAAGACAGATCACTGGTTGTATTTCAGGATACTGACACGCTGTGGTCAGTGCGGTTATTTATTGCTCTAAGATCTTATCGACATTAGAGAGACTGGGAGTACATATTAAATTGCAACATTTCCAATGTAAGAAAAGAACACGAATGTGTTGCAATTAATATTTAGAACTATCAAATGTGGCAAAATCAGGCTTCTTTTTACAAAGGCATTTGAATTGGGCAGATATATACTTATATTGAACAGTCAAGGACTCAAGATTAAACAGAATTGTTTACTGAATAGCTCAAATATGTGCCCACTGATACATACCATTTGCTCTCCTTGGAAGTTGTAATGTTTTCATCTGCGTGGCCGTTGACCAGTGTTTTTCTTTGCTCAGTGGATTCCATATTCAATGTTGCTCAAAATGTTATTTCAACAGGAAGTTATGACGAGATACAGCAAAATAAACTTATTTACACTCAGGACTTTAGACATTGTGAAGCCTTTCCGATGCGAGCCGGTGCTCAAACAAGAGAGCGGTTAAGATATTTTGATAACGCGATACTTGATATCACCAACATCGTGAAACTCATAACCTCAAGTCCTCAACCAATATTTTACCATTAAATTATTTAAATATCCACACAACATTTGTCATCCAACTTCGTATTGACCAAAAATCTAATTTCTAAGTTCCACAGTTCTAACATTAGGAAAGCATGGATGGAGAACCGAGAAAAACAATCTCGACTTGCTCACCTTTCTGTCTTTCTCATCCATCCCTAACGTTTATAGAAGAAAATTATATCAACTAGATTATATCAACTTCAAATAACTTTGATGATAAAGATCCTGCATGATCAAAGTTGTCTTACAGCAATTTTGGTTAGGTTAGCAGAACTTTAGATAAAGGTAGTTCACCTGACCCCTTCGTTGGATGTGTAGACATTTGCATAAGCCCCAATATAACCAGGGAGCAGCGTGGCAGCGTCGTCAAACAACTTAGCATCAAATGTGTTATAACAACTGCCTAAAATAGACAAAACACTTCTCGAATCTCGACGTTTCGACCTGAGGGCCTTCGTTAGGTGCTAACTCTCCTGACGAATGCCCTCAGGTCGAAAAGTGTTTTGTCTATTTTAGGCGGTTGTTATACCACATTTGATGCTTTTGCATAAGCCTATAAATATTCTTGGCCAAAAATTGCTGTCTGGTGCTCACTTTTTTCTTCTTATTTTCCTACTACAGATGAGGCACATAACTAACAGATTTGGTCCTAGTAAAAAGCACGTTTCTTGCCAATCATTAGAAACACAATGAGAATAATGGGCATCAGGTTTAGTAACTCATGTTAAAGTTTGTAAAATCAGAAAGACAGGGTCACAGGCCTTATCATCTGGGAAAGCTTAAAGAATCTCACAAAAGGAATGTAATTAACTTAAATTAAAAGTGTTTCTGTATTGCTGTAAGCTAAACATGAGGACTATCCAATCTTTTTAGTACAATAAAGAATTGTACCATTCAATATATCTATATAATTATTTCACAATTATTCATGTGGTATAAAAGAAGGTCCATAGCCATCATCAGTCTTTTTTACACATTCAAATGTTGAGGGCTCAGAATTACTTTAATTATATAATGTTCTGTTAAGTTATCATCTGATGTCATTAGATATCCTCACTGGTCACCTCTGTACCCTCTTCTTCCTTAATATTGTAAAAAATGAAATATTTTTCATAAATTTAGATTTTGATGCTTTCATAACTGAGGAAAAGTAAAAAGCATGCAAAGGGTTGAATAGAATTGAATATTCAAGATATAGCAAATAATATTAACATACTTGTGAAAACAAGTGACTTAAGAGTTTACCAATTTGCCGTCATCTTTGCCTTGGTATTTCCTCTTGCCATGTGTGAAGGGTAAATATTTATATTTGATCATGTGCTAAATCAAGTACAATCAAATAATTACATCAGAGGGAATACAAATTGTGTTAATTTAGCCTGCGTGCAGAAGTATATTTACAGATAGAACATGTCTATGTGTCTAAGTGGAAATTTCATGTTCTGGGTTGTATGGTCAGTTGTTTATCCATTTACCTTTATCTGTCGTTTCATGGTTAACACAAACAGAATGATAAAGTACATCACCAAGATGGGCCAGAAAACAGGAATGTTGAATGCATCGAAAAATGTACATATCAAAGCAATTACAATGGCCCGTGTACAACCATACCTGTGGAAAATTAAAAAATTAATTTAGTCAGATGTGTATATCTTCTAATGGTAAACCGATAAATCTCAACATAAACTATGCTTGCAAATAGTGCCTTTGCATGTTAACGAATCTTAATTCTTACCAAAATTTAAACTCAGGTAGCCTTCGTATAAATGGTTTAAATTCCTCATCAGCCTTTGTTGGTAATGTTGGCCCATCTTCATCCTCGTCTGGAAAGTTAAAGAAATGTAGTTTACATCATTTTGGTTGTTACAAATAAACCAACAGTTTTAAATATAAATTACCATAGTCTTGATCTAATGCAGGGTCTATTCGTGGCGTCAGGAAAGCAATGAATAAGTTGAGCAAGTAAATGCCCAATGCATATGAAACTATATACCAGCCCTAAATGGGAATCACAAAAAAGGTTACTTTGTAAAAAAGGTATATAATATCTCATAATCATACTAGTGACAAAAATTCAATGTGGTATTATTTACAAACACATGAAAAAAATATGTTCCCAACATACCTGTAAATACAAAAATCTTACACAGAAAACAATAAAAAGTATTAAGGTGACTATCCAACGTATCGGCATGTATGGCGTCACATCATCTAGAAACTTTTGATGTCTCTGAAATGTCAAGTTTAAGAAAATATATTGTTTTATCCCTAATTACAATTACCAAAAACAAGACTAGTACAAGAGGACCGCAAGAATATTTAAACTTTTATCATATATTACCTGTTTTAGAAATGTAAAAAATCTTGTTATAAATGAAGGCTTTTCAGGACCAATTTCAGCATTTGAATCTGCCATGTTAACTAGAAGTTTATTGGAGGAAATGCATTCAAAAATATGTCTATATTGAGGAATAACTATAGCTAGTAAGCTAGAATACTCTGCCACAAAAGTTCTAAACATGTTTCAGTAAATAAACACACAACTCAGATCTAAACTGTATCAAAATCCACATATATATAAGTACAATTAATATGAATGCTTGAATATTAAATATTGAAAAGAAAATTTCCTAAGAAAAAACTCACCCACAATTAAATAGTTATTGTAAGGTATGAATTAGTTATATGAATTGACAGTTGACCTTGTAGGGAATTCTGTAGTTGTGCCTATATTGAGATGTACTCAATGAGAAAGTTGCCTTTTGATGTCAATGAAAAAATATATAATTATGACATCATCAAACATAGATTTCCCAGAACACTGTCAATGCACACTGATAAAAAATATTTGTACAAAATGATACACTACATACGACTTGCAAAAAAAAACAAACCTAATATTTTAAAACTTAACTGAACTGCCACGTAAGAATAGCGAATAATTGCACCCGGGAGGGTCAATCATAGATAGTACACAACAGCATATTTACGGTTAGACATGTAGCCGACTAGCAGTGGTTCAATTTTCAACGACATTTTTGGCACAAATAACGAGCCATTGAAGAGATCCGCTTCACTTACTTATAGCCTCACCTTTCTAGTATTCGTTCCAACAAACGCACCAAAGTATTTTCAAACGAATGAAAGCATTTGAGGGGAAAAAATGAAACACATTAATTGGTTTTCTCCACCAATTTAAAAATCTCGACACGTTGCAATAAACACGAGCCTGTGATGTGCCCGCACAGCGGCGATTACATAAAAAACTGACCTCGAAAGAAGATACTGGATGGGAATCTCTGGATGGGTGTTACAATGAGACTCTTCAAAACGCATCTTGGGCCAGGAAAATGAGGTTTTAAAGACTTATATCTAGCTTGTAGAGACCCTAATAATAGAAGACGGGTACAGAAATATTCTTCCTTATTTTCAAAAGATTAGAAAAGTGATTATATTCTTGTAAGTTTGCATGGTGACATCAAGTAAGTAAATTAGCTTGTGGGTATTGCACTGATGAAGGCCCTGGTGTACCTACATGCTAATTTACTTATGAGAAAAGTGATTAGAAAGATTTGAAAGGTTTATTATTTTATCACTTGGAAGGTCATGGTCGTCTAGCGCCAACAGACCTAGCGTGTCGCTAGCGCCACAGCCTTGTGACGGCTGATCACTCCCGCAGTGAATCAAAACTGGTGGTCTTTTGTTCAAGACGTGTAATATAATATCCAAAATGCTTATATTATCAACAAATTGTAAACCTTTTACACGGTTGAACAATCACTATTCTTCGATTATTTATCTCACATGAAACACCGTAAAATACAGTTCCATGTTGATAAAAATTGCGCGGACTGTATTTGACGTCCTTACCCAAGTATGTTCCGCAGAGAACGGCGAAATTATCGGAGATTTCTGTTGTTTTTTTCCATGCTTGGAATCATTCACTTTCGCGGCCTACTGAAACAAACTGGCGAAGGTAGTAGGGGGAAAATCATAATATTATTTATTGTTTATTTTACTTGTTAAAGTTTGTCTTGAGCATCTTGTGTTCGTATACCTTACAGAGACAGACTTACAACTGCGATTCGAAAGAGAAAAGTTGTTGGTAAGTCAAGTATATATAATATTTATATTTATAATACTTATTATATACTTTGTATGTATTTTTTTAAGAAGAATATCTTAGATAGGCAGAATCTACGGTCTCATTTGGGAGTTTCCTCCTGTTATTGCACTTCCATGAGACCCACTCAAGTAAATCATTAACTACCTATAAAATGTTGTATAACAATTAACAACTGCCTAAAATACCCCGTAAAACCCACCCGATGTTTCGACCAAATGGCTTTCCTAGTTAGTACTAGTTGCAGTCTGAGAACTAATTAAGTTCACTAAAATATCTCGAACACTCCACTCTCAAAATAGGACAAAGACAAACGACAAAGCCTTCGACGACAGCGGTTGAAAACTAGCTGTCTCAACCGCAGTCGACAGGAAATCATACCGCCAGGCTCGGATGTAAACGGCTTGCCACGCCATATATTCAGTCACGTGATAGTCGACGATGAAAACCGTTTTCTGTATTGCGAAATCCCGAAGGTGGCATCATCCAATTGGAAACGAGTATTGATGACCCTAAGTGGACACACGAGATCCCCTTGGAACGTCAAAACCCGTGACATCCACAACAAGTCACGTAGTTACTTCCGATACTTAAACGAGTACAGCGCTTCGGAAATTGTCGTAAGGCTAAAGACGTACTACAAGTTCTTATTCGTACGTGACCCTTTCGAAAGACTTGCTTCAGCATACCGAAATAAATTTGTGGAGAGTTACAATATGACTTTTTTCGAAAGGACGTACGGCCGATATATTATTCGAAAGTTTCGAACAAATCTTTCGCGAAGTAGCAAGATTAGCTTTAAAGAATTTATAAATTATATTTTGGATGGCAAATCAGAAGTTATGAACACACACTGGCAACTGTACGATGAGTTGTGTAGACCCTGTTTAGTTTCGTATGACTTCATTGGCCATTTAGAAGACATAAGAAAAGATTCTACCGTACTTTTAAAAATTTTAGGTCTCGAGGATCGTGTGGCGTTCCCACTTAACTTTTCCTCCAACTACACAGTGCCTAGTTCTACTCTTATGCAAAAATATTTTACAGAACTGCCCAGGTTGTACAAACAAAGACTTTATAATAAGTATAGGCATGATTTTGAAATGTTTAGCTACTCAAAATCAATAAATATTTGATTTCATGTTAACCATAGAATTACTTTAGTGTATTATAAATTCGAGCTGAAATTCTTGCTGCAATATTACACTAATTTTTCTCCCAAAAAGCTGAATACTTCAATACATGTGATGAATCACGTATATCTCTAAAGAAAACTTTGGGAATGAAACAACTATCTCACAAGAAAACCCCGTCCTTTTTCAATGCAACACAGCAAAATATCTTAAGATAAGTTTAACTGTATTTATTACATGAATTTGTGCCACAAATTCATTTATGAATCTACCAATCACGCTGTATTTAAACCTTGTTTTCGTTTGCAAGCATTTAGGTTAATAATGATTAAAGATGTTCATTCAGAAAGCGAATATTGTTCACCTATTAAAGTTTGTTTTGAAATGCCTCACACAAGTTTAGTTGTATATTTATCCTCATCTAACATACTGAAATATATTACTTTGTTAGCAAAAGCAAAATCACTGTTCCGAAGCATTATATAACTTAAGTATTTTCCCACCACAAATATGCAGAGGTTGCATTTTATAAGCGTGACTCAGGCTCCGTCATCTTTACCTGTTTTTCTTTTCTTTTCTTACGTTCTTCCGCGTGATTTTCTTCGCGTGGTGCAGGTGCAGGTGCAGGTGCAGGTGCGCGATTTGCCTCGCGCCCCGCGTGGTTTCTGTCGCGACCCTCGCGCTCGCGATGGTGACTTCTGTGGCCTAATGCGGGCGTCGCTCGACTTCGTTGCTCGTGATGTCGTCGAGAAGAGTCGTTGAACCCTAACCGAGAAAATACGATTTGCATATTAAAAAGGGCACTGGGTACGCCAACACCACGGAAAGGGTTATAGGAATACTCTCGCAAGGGGAGAAGCAAGGGCTTTAACTTTGGGAGGGCGAACATAATTAAGGGGGCGTCAGGCACCACCTCTGTCCGAGTAAATAAAGATTGTGTAACACAAAGTTCGTCAAATAGGGCGACCTTACCCCCCCCCCTCCTCCTTGCCTACACCAGTGATTCTCGCAAGACATGGTGTTAAGAGGAGTTTATCTCGTTAAGTGTGTCATTAATTAATCAATTAAGTGTGTCCCAAATTAAATACAAATTACAAAGTTTAACTAATTACTAGATAATTACGCGCAAACTACGGTACCTGATATTTCGTTGTGGCGACCAAAATTTCTGGTCTTTTCTTTAAACTCTCTGTCAAATGTTGACGCATCCTCTAAAGGTGAAAGGAGGAATTACGTTATATACGCAATGAAATTCATGGAATGCCCGGGAGAGATTCTTGGAATATCCGAAGTGATTCGCGGCGAGAATCCAGCATGAGGAGAATCTTGGGATACCTGAAGAACTTTATCAACGGTCTGAATTTCGAAGAAAATTTAGTTTGGTCAAATACAGTCAAATATATATATCATTTTGACATTATTTTCCAATCATTTCTTGACCTCTATATTGCTGACACCAAAACGGAAGTGGAGAAACATTGTTAATTACCTTCATCCATTCCATAGAAATCCTGTTTCTGTTCCTCCGTTTCTGTTTTTGTATTTCTTGATTTCTCAATCACATGTCCTCTCTCTCCTGCAAAAAAATTGAAACAAGAGGTTGGTGACGAAATGGGAATTTAAGTGAAAGACTACTTTAAAGTCAGACTGCTAACCTATATGATGCCCAATTGCCATCTTATGGAGGCCAGCCTCAGAGTCTCTCATAGACTTCTGTGTTTCCTTGACGCCACCTGGCCCTCGCTTGGTCGAACTTGCTGCCTCAAAATACTTGGGTGGATTTCTGCCATCATTGCTGTATGACATCACTTTACTTGAAGAGTAAGAATAACCATCTGGATTGGAGGATTGCATATTTTCCTAAATCAAAAAAGGAAAGTTTTAAATAGGGCAGAATTTTGCAGGAGAAAAGTAATGATACTCTGTGTACAAGCAACCATTGCTATTTCAACGGGCTTATAATGAAAAATTTCCCCAATATACAAGTAACTTCTTACAAAGTTTCTGTGCATTTGTGACATCATGGAGTTCATGTTACTGAACATCGACTCAAAAGGGTCTCTCGGTCGATCTCTAGGAACCACTCTTCCCTCTCTGTTATTATGTCTTTCATGCCGATGCTGAGGGCCTTCCAACATGCCAAACGGACCAGCAAATGGTGAGCCAAAACCAAAGCCTCCGAAACTTCCAAAGCCACCCATCATCCTGTCCATCTCACGAATGTGAGCCTGATGAGCACTGGTGATAAAAATAGGTGCGAATAATAAAATTGATGTTCCAGAACATGTATTTATATATTGTATTCACAAGGAAACAGTACAGTGAATGTAATATCAAAATATAACTGAATTAGTTGTCAAATCAACTTCATAAATGATTAAAATGACATCATGGATACTATTACAGTCGATTAGGGCTGTTTTGTATTATTTAATGTCTAAAGAGATTTGAAAGGTATCTGGTTTCAATCTTGAAGAAAAAGTAATAACATGTTATTGCTTATGAAATTAACAGTGACCATTAAATTTCGTCACCTTTAAGTGCAATAAATGTTCATATCACTCTATTCATTACTACAGCATATCAGAGAAACGATTCCACTTCACTATATGTTCCTACATCAAATACTTTCTATTTCCACTTGCTATATTTCAACGTGATTTAAAAGAAATCTATTTGAAGTTACCTGAAAAAAGGATCATCATCAAAAGCACCAAAGCCACGGAACATCTTTTGATTAAATGATTACACGGAGCAAAGTACAATAACGTTTTTAAAAGGTTTTTAAAAGGAAAACTTTGCTCCGTACCACAACACAATATACGTTCGTTTATGCAGTGACGTCATAATATATGTTTATTGTTCCCAGTTCTCTTACAAAAGCTGAGTCATTCCGGTAGAAGGTTCTGGTAAAATCAATGAGCGAATCTCGAAGAATGAATCTATATATATATACATATATATCAATATATTAATATATGTATCAATCGCAGTGAGTGGCTAAATTATCTCTCAAAACCCAAACAACTCTCAAACAATAAGAGAAGACAAGACCCAAAGAACTCTCCATTGTTTAGGAGAAAAAAATGGTGAAAACAAACAAAACAAGATGCACTTTTAGATGTTCAGTTTTACAAACAGTTTTATCATTACAGTTCTGAGGACATCACACACACTACAGCACTTAAAATAAGACACAAATTAAAATCGGGTCCAAAATTGTCTTTGCCCAATTAGAGAGACGATAGATTTCGTCCAATGTTAAAATTCACAGAATTCTTTTACGTCTATTAAATCATTTCCCAGTAAATCTGACGTACCGTGGTCTAGAAACCTCAACACCCCATTGGTGTAATTTGCATAAAGTGCACAGCCTTGACAATCATGCGGATCTACTTGTTAGACTACCAAACAAAACGGAATAAGACTATTTCATATTGTGACGTGATAACGAAGCATGCAAGTCCTTCGCAGAACAATGTATGGATACTGGCAACAAAACCAATAAAAACGACACGTGTTTCAAGTCATCTGTTAAATCATTTCCACTCGTTTTTTTGCTGCTTTCTTAGGCATAAAAAGTCAGTACATTTACCACGACTACAGCTCTTTGAATAAGACTGATCTGTGGCGGAGTGATATTTGTGAAATCGATAATAAAATTTCCATAGTGTGATAATTGTTGGTGATCATCTGCGCATTTCTCGTTCCACCAGTAAAAAATCTAAAACGTTGTTCAACATTGCGATTGTGGAAGGCCTCTTTTACACGGTTGTCAATGAATTTGTCCTAATAGAAGCGGCGAGATCTTTATTATGGATTTAGACGGTTGCAACGACGACCATCAAATGTCCAGAGTCCGTAGCACTGTCGAGAAGATTCGGAGCGACTCTTGAAAGATGCGAATGAGTAAACTCGCAAGGAGGAAACACATGAAGAACAAAACTTGCCTAAAAAGATAACTTAATTAGTGGAGCCTTCCACGGTTAACCAAAGATCATTTCACACCCGACAGACACTATAGGATTTCAGTCAAATTCAAAGCATTTACCTGCTGGCTTCCAGGTTGAGAAATGTTGATAATCCCCGCTGCCTGTTTCTGCTGAAGATATGCGATGAAACCAGTTTTCAAAGCTCTCGTTTGCGCGTGAACGTCAAGCGGATCTCTACCGCATGGCAAAGCCAACAACAAGCAGTGCTCGTTATCAAACTAGAAACAGAATGGGGATTAAATACGTTGTCAAGAAGTTGTGTAACACTCGAGTCATAGACTTATATTGTGGTTACCTGCATGCGCTTTGTGACTCCTTCCAACTGCGAGATTTCCATTCTCATGCGTTGAGCAATTCTCAGTATCGGGGGGAGCGTGACCCCGTTTGGTCCGGTAGCTCCAGTAGCCTTGGGCAACGAATATTCGGCCAATTTCGAATTCCCAGATACATAATGCATTTGAATAGCTGCCGAGTCATTTTTCAATCCCAAAAGTCCTTGCCACATCACCGGATGCCGGCGTAAAAGTTCCATTAAAGTGTCGTCACTATTTGGTACCACGCCACTTCCGCTTTGAGCGGCCGGAGGAGAAGTAGTAGGCGAAGGATGGCCGGAAGTTGGTTTGGGAGGTTTTCCGTTTCCACTGGAAGTTGCACTTGGATTTGCTTCTGTTGAGTGTTGTTGGAACGTGTTCCGTGAAGGGACCGAAGGCTCGACAGTCGGCGACGAGGTCGGTACGAACGCATTCCGAGGAGCAGCCGAATTTTGGAAGGCGGAATCACTAGATCCATTTTGGTTATACGGAGGGGGTGGAGGTGGGGGCGGTGGTGCTTCTGTTGACGGGCGCTGTTTCTTCGTCTTAACTTCCTCATACCGGTTATCATTATCATGGTGACCAGAACCTTTTACGCCACGCGTGTGGTCCACACGATCATCACGCGTGTAGTCCACGCGATGCATATCGTCCATGCGTGTGTACACCACGTCGCGTTCAGGCGAGTGCACTCGTTTACGTGCTGTTAAATGTTCTTCAGGAGTCGGTGATCTTGGTCGTTCCACGACAACCGATTTCATAACCACATCTGACTTTCTAGCCCTTCTCGCGCGTTCGGGACTAACACGCGAGTTATCCACCCGAGATTCCTGGGCATCGTGATCGTACTTCTTCTCATTCGTGTCAAAGTCTATTGGCTCCGGGGGGTTACTCTTCGAGGGTTCTTCCCCGGGAGGCATATTCTCCGGTGTTTTTTTATTCTTTCGTTTCTTTTTGGCTTCCTTCTTTAGCTTCTTGCTTGCTTTATCAGCACTTCGTTCCTCCTTCCGAATGAGAGTATCTTCCTCGGGTGGTAAGGGCACTTCCTCCGGTGGGACTTTTTCTTCCTCGGCAGACGTCCCGTCCTTTGATTTCACTTTACGCTTGGCGACTACACTTTTTATTTTACCCTCATCGTAAGTCTTGTCGTATCCTGTCGGATAGAATTCGGGATTTTCGTCCTCATTTCGCGCATCAATCGGCTTCTTGCGTAAAGATTTATCTCGGTTACGTTCCTTTTTCTCGGCGGGGGGAGGTGGTTCGGCATTCTCAATTTCTTCCTCGCTATCATATCTAAAAACAGACGAATAGCTTTTAATATATTTTTGTCAACAAAGATAAGGGACATATAAAAGTTCACTACCAATCATTATAAAATGACTCAAAAAAGTACGAGTTGACTATGGGAGACTTTCCTACCAGGTGGGTGATTTGTAGTACTTTTTTTGCACCATTATTATATCCTACCTTATCCTAACAGGAGGTCGTTTATCATCAACTCTCCTCTCCTGTACACGATCCTTCACCATGTCCCTTCTTTTATCTCCTTCTTTATATCTGCGAGTATGACCGTCTTCCCTCGGATCCATATCGGGCGATCCACGTTCTCTGCCGCCATCACCCGGCCAGACATCGGGATGCTCAGGACGACCGTAATACCTCTCGTTATCGCTGTCCATATCCGCAGGGTGACCCCGATGATGTCGCCGA
The DNA here is from genome assembly GCF_004324835.1 of Dendronephthya gigantea. Lineage (NCBI taxonomy): Eukaryota > Metazoa > Cnidaria > Anthozoa > Malacalcyonacea > Nephtheidae > Dendronephthya > Dendronephthya gigantea. The sequence goes on from NW_021163020.1 coordinate 2,001,832, forward strand.
CGAGGGGGAGGGGGTTCGGGCCGTCGATCAGGTTCACGATCGCGAGCGCGTTCTCGCGAGTATTCACGCAGTTCTTGACCAAAATCGTCACTGTCGTAACCACCGCTCCCTCCTCGGAAATACTCGTCATAAGGTCGTGGACCTCGATCGACGAAAGGCGGTCGATCGTATCCGTGATCATAAGGATGGTACTTCGGTCCTGGGCGCATACCATGACGAGGTCGCATAGGTTCGTCGTACATCTTCCCCCTGGGTCGCATAGGAGGCGGAGGGGAGGGCTCATAGCGCCGACCTTCACTTTGACCCGTGCTGACCAGATAATCATAGAAGAATATTTGACTTTCACGACTTGCATAGTCAATCTATAGAGAGAGGTTTTACACACGTTTAGACTTGATACAGTATGTGGTAGAAATATTTAGTTTTCCGACTGTTTCCGGATATAGTATGTTTCTGATTCGTCAACCGCAAGCATTGACCAATCACAAGCAAGCTTTGTCTTTAACCTACGTAATAACGCAGTCATAACTAACGTATACATACCCGAACTCGTTTTCCGAAAAGATTCCTTTCCTTTAAATCATTGTGCGCGGACGTTGAACCAGCAATATGCTCAAAAGATACCATACAATAGCCTCGTTTCCGATCCAGTCCCAGACCCTTGATACGACCATAGCGCGTGAAGTGGCGATCTAGCATGTCTTCGGTTACGTTTGGCGCCAGACCGCCAACCCATACAGTGCTTGTTGGCATCCCCTTACCAAAACCAATCTATATTGTGACAAAAATTACTGACTGTTTTAGTCTACCATTGCTACCTATCAATTTCGATGTAATATCCGGTATGACGGTACTACATATACATTCAGTGTTTACCTTCAATCTATTGCGTCCAGCGAGAGTTCGATTCATCTGTTTCTTAGCCTCGACAGCGTGCGTAATATCCAGATACTGAATGAACGCATACGCAGCATTAGTACCTTGTTTTTTGATATCAATATCCTAAAAAATAAAAAGGAATCTAAGTTCTCTAAATGGAGTGGGTTTCAGGACAAATAAAGCTACTACAAACGAGCCAGGAATAGAATAATTTACCACAATTTCCCCATATCGTTCAAACATTCGTTTTAACTCGGTTGAATTCGTATTCCTCTCGATATTTCCCACAAATATTGTTCTGGTTGCGTTGAATTGGTAGACGTCGTCAGCGGAGTTGAATCCAGGCCCCCCATTGTCTCCTCGGCGTTTGTAGCGGTGGAACGATCTCTCCTCTTGTTCGTCACCTGGATTACAACAAGACAAAGATAGACTCAATCTCACATGATAATTTCACTTTTTTTGGTCATAAGGCTACAACCGATATTATGAAACAGCGAGTTACTACTTCCTAGTCACAATACGGTGTCTTGAATCCGTTTGTAAAAAAATACATTACCTTCATACAAAGATATGTCCATCTCAAAGCCAAGAAACATTTTCCTCTGACAAGATTCCATTGCCTTTACCAGGTCGTCAGGTCTAGGAATACGTAAAATAAACAGCATTTGGTTACATAGCTCAGTCCAGCCTCACAAGCCAGGCTTTTCTAAGTCCATTGTAGCACAAGGCACAAACGGAAAATCGAAATAGCACGTTATATATTTCAAGTCATTGATAAGCATTACCGTCTGAAATACACAATGGCATATCTGTTACTGTCCCGTCCAAAAACCTTAATCTGACCAACGTCTCCATGTTTTTTGAACTCGTGATATAGTCCACCTCTTATGGTCGTGTCTGTAATAAGACATTCTGTTAGCTTTTTGGGACAAGAAAACACAGGTCTCAATACGTTTTTAGGCGAACATGACTCTTACCATTTGATCTCGCAGATAAATTTCGTATCTGCAAAGCTATTGGTTTCTTTACATTTCGTGGCGTCTCTGATGTCGTCGATTCACTCTCACTGTCGCTGTCACTATCACCACTACCGCTGGAATCACTGCCACTGTCTGAGCCCGCACTACCGCTCTGGACACTCTCGCTTTCCTTGCGTTTCGGTGGATTGCGTGCGACACGGCGGAATGACTCTGGGTTTTCATCTACATCAAGAAAATTTGAAGTAACGTTGTAAGTCATGGGAATATAACCCCCTCCCTGTGTTCAATGCAATATCACTACTGGAGGGCAGTTTTGTTGTTCTTGACGCGGGGAGGGAGTGAACCAGTGAATATGAGGCCAGCCTGTGACACCAATATAAAGAGTGTGAACTGGACAAACCAATCATTCTTGACGAGCTTCTTTCATCAGGATCTCCTCTATCATAATCCCTCCTTGGTGGACCATCTTTATACCCATAAGACCCTGAATACCCGTCACCCTGTCTACCGCCGTACCCCTCATCACCAGGCCTAAATGGAAACATCGCAATTTTCAATTTCTATCATATTGGTTGTGTTTAAAAGTAATAAGAGCGTTACAGTAAAGAGAGCAGGCATTTGCCACCCTGTAATCCACGCTATAAACAAAAAACTTGTAATTGCAGACATTTAAATCAATACAGAATGTTGTCTTCTCTCTCACGTGATACTTCTAAGTCTCAAAACATTGACAGCTTTTTAATTCGACACACTAGGTATTCAAACTACCTAGCAGAGCGAATTGAAACGAAAAAATATTCGTAAAGACTTTAAAAGTAACACTTGAGAATGTTATTTAATGAATCAGTACACAAACGGTATATTTCTCAGAACAGTTTACGTCTTAGGTATATTTCTCGGAACAGTTTACGTCTTAGGTATATTTCTCGGAACAGTTTATGTCTTAGGAGGTAATTTTAGACATACTCACCGAATGTTATTCTTACAACTGATCTACTACACAATTCCACGAAGGAAATAACTGATATTATCCAGTTCGGGGCACTTATTACAAAGCACATTTTTTTAGAAACAACACCAAACAACCGGTTAATAAAATATTTCCTTTTTGATATTAGTATGAATTAGTATCTACCACCATGCCCTGAGTACCATTGTGGATAACTGAAAATAAGATATACAATGAAGTCCATAAAATAATACATTTGTAGACGAGAACACGCTCTCTTGCATATATTTTTACAATTTTTCTTAACCATTTCCTTTTATGCAGCTTTGCCATAAAATAAGAAATCAGATACTCTTGCACAGGTTGGAAGCCTAATCTTTGTGGGTCATAAAAACACTAATCCATTACTGACAGCCGAACCATAGCCATTGCCGAAAAAACACCATGTTGCAATCATTAACCAGAAACCGAATAACCATGAAGCCATGTTGCAATTGAATACAATTATACGACCTCTGGAATAACCATAAAGAACCAATCATATTGGGATGACCATACCAGGTGCCTCATTAGCTTCACGAAACATGGACTATAACCTTTTAATGCCATTTACCATTAGAAACCATTTGCCATTCCATACCATAATATCAAACTATATACCCCTCCATACCATCAGTTAATACTCCTCTATGCCATTGTTTTTTCAGCAAAGAACTTGTGCCATAATAAATATGGATATAGTAGCAAAGGAATCCTTCTTTTACCCAGCATAATTCCCCTTGATAGGCTGCGAACCCACATGACAACTGCCAAAAATTTAAAACCTTTGAAAGTACTTTGAAACCTTTTGTTTAATGCCAGATTAAAATTGAATGTGATGTACTGACATCTTGATTTGTTATTAATAAAATTTTGATGTAAATCAATGTTTTGCAATGGACAGTACATTACCATTAGCACCATATTTATTTGCCGGCAGATAAACTTTTCTTGAAGGTATTTTGCTATTTTCACTTCTCAAAAATGTAAAATTTACAGAAAAAAATAAGTATTTTGTTGTATTTGGCAGTTGTCAAAGGTCTGCACATAAATTTTCCACAATTTTTGCCAGATATCTGATTTCCACATAGACCATTCCTGAGGTAATACCCTTTTCCATAAACTTGAACATTGTATGGCACATATCATAGAGGAACCATACATCCTGTGGTAACTGTTAACATAGGCAGGCTACTACCATATATAAGCACCAAAACGCCTGGACAATTGGTTGAAAAACACCAGGCTTCCACTTGTTATACACCCCTGATACCATTGTCAGACGTATACTATGCTTGTGTAGGAAACCTGAACTTTCTTTTTTTATTGGGAATTATATTAGTAATGAAATGTACAAACAAATCACTACTAGCAAATTGAGGAATTAGGTGAAAATCTGTACAGGTATCTCATTGCTTTTATCAAATGTAATGACAAGTGCATTTGCATGGAGCAACCAAACCGACTCTAGGCTAGGAGGAATCTCAATAAGGAAAGAATGAACAAAAAACATTCCTAAGCCAACATATGTACTCACCCTCGTCCACCCCTGTCATAACGCCTACCCAAGTCATCATGTGATCTTGTTAAAGTGGAACTGGCTGGTTCATTATAATCGGTCCTAAGTTCTCTATCACCCAAGCGATTTGGTGTCTCATGAGCCTTAATGGCACATCGAATGTCGACAAAATCCACAAATGCTGCCTGTCCACCATCAGCTGAACGCTTTGACAAGATTTTTACTGAATCAATTCGACCAAACCTGAAAGGTTTTTATCAAATCAGTTCTTTGAAGGCATGCAGAAGGATATGCAAAGATGTATTGTATCAATAAACATCATATTTTATTATTCATTTGATCTTTTGATTCCCATTGAAAGAAAAATGTATTTTGGGTCATCGAAACACACACAATGTTATTCTACATAACTTTCTAATGCAATAAATCGGTTTAAAGACATAAAAAGGTGTTTCTTAGCATATCAACCGGCAGCACTATTTCACAACCTCAATATTATTATTCCACTTGTCACATTTTGCTATTTGAAAATGTCTTTTGAAAACAAAGAGGGATCAAATTTTTCAAGTGTTTAAAATATAGGGGACACTAAATAGATATAAAATTCTCAATAAGAAAGTATTTAAAAGAATTTTTTAAAAGCAAGTCTCCAAACAGCATATAAAATATTGTATATCAGATATCCTAAAGCATGTCAAATAATTTCCTTGAAGTAGCAGATGGTTTGCAGCTAAACCGAAAATATTCTTTTTTAAGTCAAATCAAGGTGGATAGCTCCACCATTATCGAATTATTTATACAAGAATTTGTTAATAGGCATATTAAGGCAATGCTACTATGGGAAGAAACCAGCACAAAAATCCTTAATAAAAATACTACTTCAACATGAAATAGACGAGATATTAAAAAATACAAACAGAAGTTAGCAGATATTTTATTAATATCATAAAGGCACATAAACTAGTTTATGTGATCTGCAAGCTATATAAATTTTTGAAGTACAAACCGTCTATCCATTACTGAAAAATGCTAAGCTTGAAAAGTATTGCAATACAACTCAATATGAAGAGTTCACAACACAGTATTTAGCATATAGAATTTTAGCAATATAGCGATGGAGTATTTAGCATATGAATACTCAGACATCATTAACAAACAGCTGGCTTTTTAAACAAAGATTGTTCTTATACCTCGATTCACAGTTATACATTAGTCTATAGGCTTCTCAATCAAACTAGTGCAAAATTTTGAGAATACTCATACAATCTATCAACTTCTATAACATAATCCTAAAAATAAAGGGCCACTGGCAAAATTCTTAAATGAGCCATCACTAAACACAGCTGCATCAACTTAAAAATGCTGCTTCAGTAATTGACAGTTTGATTGTCTTTGAATATTATACCAGGTGATTGGATGGCATTGAAAAGGGCAGGGACTAGTTGTCAAATAACAAATTTCACACTGCAATATATATAATTCATTAAAGCTTGTGAAATTTTCTTAATAAACCCTAAGGAAGTTCATCACACTTTGAAAATTCAGTTGGGAAACCTGCCCAGGATCTGGTTCTTAAAGCCAGTTACCAAAACTCAGAATTAATGCCAAAATTCCAAGTAAATTTTTCACCACCTTTTTTTGCCAACTTAAATATATACCTTTCGATTTACATTTTTTATTAGAAGGAATTTTAATTTCATAAGTTTAAAACAAGTCCACTTATACAAGAACCTAATTCAAAGCTGCTTTTGAAAATTATTGATTCGGCTTTGAAGAGCTAGTCCAAGGATATATAGTATATTCATTGAATTTGTATGTTTTAGACTTTACCAGAAAATTGTTAAGTAAAAAATATTCATTTGGAATGAAAGTATGCTTTATAGTTTTGACTTTTGAATAGGCCTAGGTATGCATGAATTCCAAAAAAACCCAATTTTCCCCAATTAATATTCCCCAATTATAGGTTTCAACTGAAACAAGATTTACTGGAAATAAATGCACCCAATAATGCAGTTTGTAGCACAAGAAGTCAGTGAAGTCACCAATTTCCAGTTTTATCTCCAAAGGTTTTTTGATATAAGATTCTTCAACAGTTGACACTCGATACACGCTTTACATGGGATTGGATTAACCGCATGTAAAACTCCTAACTTGTTGTACATAAAGCGGATCAACCACCGTTTTACAGCCATGCATTTGATATTATCGCATAAATGAAAGCGAGACACCAGTCGGAACACGTTTTCTGCTAGTAAACAAAATCAACACAGCGAACTGCAACTTTTTCTTCTACTTTTCAGTTCTCCTACGAATTGTTTGCAGCTCAATGAACCGATCTTGCCAAAACTATTTGAATATACTGCTATAACTAATCACGATTCACCCATGGTAAAAAGCTACTCGTGCTGTAACCGCTTAACCTGCAAAACTTTGAACAACAAATCATTATATACCTCTGAAAGTATTCGATAACGTCACGTTCTGTCGTCGAATCGGGAAGGTTTCCAACCCATAAATGCCTTGTTTCACGTACGGGTGGCATCCTTAGTAAAGTTTAAGAGTTATCCTTTTACGATCTTTATTTTTCGGCGTACTTTTTGCATGAAAAACGTTGTTTTTCTGAGGAAAAGTTTGTGGTATTTTAGAGTATCTCTGAGATCCTGCATGTGCATGCCCGGTGTGTATTCTGGGCTACGTGCACCCCATGATGCATTGCATTGCGAGCTAAAACTGATCTCAACTGTTGCAAAACGGAAACTAGAGTGACTTGACGGAAAACGGAAAGAAGACGCACAACTTTGGCCGTACACACTAAAAAGGATACGTTTTGATGTTCGCCGAAAGTTTATAAAATAGAAATGACTAAATTGTAATGAAAACAATTCAGGATAGCCTGGATAGGAAGAAAGAAGACAGTGGGAAAGTAAAGGCTCCAAGCACAAATTCCGGGTATACTTTCCCCGGTCACAGTATTTGGACGTGGATAAAAGGGATCTGGGCACTGGTTAGTCGCTTTATATTTTGTAGTTAGCCAGTACATGTTAAGAGCAAGGCGAAGGAAGTGAGGGAAAGTTTGTCCACCATCTAGGCGCCGTATTTGCGCTTTAAATGTACCATCAAAAACACCAATGAGTAATCCAGATAACACCGCTGCCGAGCAAGCTCCTGAGAAAAACGATCGGGAAGGTAGGAGCGAGAAGACGCGGTTTGAAAGCCGTTGATTATGCCACCAGCAAATTCACATGCCACCATTTTGTGTCTTCGTGGCCAATCACTTAATTTCATATGTTCCGTCAACAAACCATTGATACACTTTCAATTTTAGATATGCTTTGTTTAAACAAATCTTTATTCTTTAACGTTCAAAATCTGTCGTGATCTAACTGTTTTTCCGTGCTCATTTGTAGTTTTGAACGAAGACGACTCCAAGCTAGGTGATAAAGTCACGGGGAAAGTGAAATGGTTTAATGTTAGGAACGGCTATGGTTTTATAAACAGGTATTTTTGTTGTCGTCTTCAAATATTGATAAAAAAATATTACTTTCCTGCGGAAAGTAAACGTCGATTGTCCACGTGCGTACGTGTCTTTTAGAAATTAGATTGACAAAACACAACCGAAATTTTATGGCCCCCGGTTATGAAATATATTTTAAAATCGTTCTTTAACATTCGCTAATTAGATTTCCTTATCTTTTAGAGACGACAACAACGAAGACGTGTTCGTTCATCAGGTAAAAAAAGTGCAAAAATACGGCGATCGTAAACAGAAAATAATAAATATTCGGTTGAAAAGTTTTTGTGTCGCGTGTGCAAAACGCGCCATGTTACTGCATTTTTCAAATGGCGTTTTTGATTTCGTGTTGTTTGCGCGATCAAATCCAAAACTGTTTCGAAATACGTGTCTTTACCCGTTCAGGCATGTGCTTTGGTTTTTCTTCACGTTTTACAAGGGGGATGCCAGCGTAAAAATATAATATCTCACGGCTCACGGAAGTGGTTATCGATTTCGTATCCAAGAATTTGGGGGCTTGTTGACCTTGGCCATTAACTTAATTGATCACCGAGAAAATACGCCTCTAAAGGCCTTCAAAATTAGTGTTAAAATTAAATAGTTATTTCCTTCTTTTCACGGATGTTTCTCCTGCTGTACCTTGACTGCTCTAACTAAAGAAATTGACTTCTTTTAAAGTTGTTCTTTCTCATATGTTGCAAGATTTGTCACCAGTAGCCAATAAAAACATTGTTTACAAACTTGCTTGTTTCTTCTTTCATTATTCCTAATTGATTGTCAAAAAGTTTAGTTGCCTAGCAGTATTTTGAAATCTCTGTAAATCTCCAATGCAATTATTTTACGGCAGTAAAAAATTTACACTGTCAGGTTGTATTCATTTTTAGACTGCTATCATAAAGAATAACCCCAAGAAATATTTGCGAAGTGTTGGGGATAATGAGATTGTAGAGTTTGATGTTGTTGAAGGTCAAAAGGTTTGTCGGACATGATACAAGACTTTTGCTGGCTTTCTAGATTATTTGGTGTGTGTATCACTGGGTGTCTCACCTCACAAGCCATAACAAGTGGATTGTTTTGCCTTTTAGGGAAAGGAGGCCAAAAATGTGACAGGCCCCAATGGCACTGCTGTGCAGGGAAGCAAATATGCCCGTAAGTTCTGTAAGAAAAGCAGGAAAGGGGTGATCCTGAGCTGAGCTGCACTCAACACATTCTTAATACTTTTCAGCTGATAGAAGATCTAGATACAATCGGCGCAGAAACTATAACAGACCTTGGCAAAGGCGGCCCCGACCTGCAAACACTGATGGTGAAGGTGGGAATGAGGGAGATCAGGAAGAAAGGGATGATGGCAACCCACCTCCCAGAGACCGCCGAAGATACAACAGACGTCGCTACAATCCTCGTAGAAGACAAGAAAACCAAACAGATGATAGTGCCCCTGATAGATCAGGCAATGAAAATCAACCTGACTCTGAGCAAAAAGAGGACCACCAAGACAGGCGACCACCACCCCGGCGAAACAGACGTAGACCTCGGTAAGTCAGCCCTTAATTGATGGTAGGTTAATAAAAGGAGGTTGGTGATATATCAAAAGTGTTGTTTACATTGATAGTCGTCCACCAGCCGATGGTCATCAAAGTGATGGTCAACAGGTAAGTGATGCACCGCATAGCGATGCCCCACCTGGTGACACTCACCAGGGTGACCAGCAAGAGGGTGAAGGCCAGCAAAGAGGTGGACCCCCGCAGAACGGTCCTCGGAACTATCGACCTCGGCAGAAACGCAGACCATACTACCGTCAAAGGCAGCCGCCACAGGACAGGGATGATGGCCATGACCGCAGCAGCCCACAGGATGGTGACAGAAATGGAGTGGACCATGAAGAACCAAATGACCATGACAACGAGGAACACAAAGTGAGTGCAATCATCTTGTTCTCAGAATCCTGAAATGCGGGAGACGTATCTCGCGTGAATTAGTCTGGCTTGTGAAAGCTGGACTGGAGTGATCATCGTCAAATGAATGAGTGTATTGTTTTCACAGGATGGCCAGCGTCCTCCCCCTCGCCGCAGACGACAGCAGCCAAGAAGAAGGTATCGTCCACGTAGACAAGATGATGGTGGAGACCGTGGTAAAGAACTAGAGGTAAGAATATAGGTGGGTGAATCCTCTGGGGGTGTCAAGCCTGGCGACGATTGGGGACACGTTGAAAATCACTTTTTCTAACTGTTTTTTTTTCACTCACAGGAATCTGCCCCTCCACGGGAGAACGGACCGCTGGAGGAACGTGCCTCCCCCGAGAATGCAAGTTGAACACCGCGACGTACCGCCCGCGCACATATATGGCTCCGTATTTCTTTGTATTTTGACACGTTCGCGCCTTTATTAAAAACACCTTAATTTATATCTATAGAGTTCTTTTCTCCGACCGCACTTTGTTGTGATAGCGAGATATTTTGATATTCGCGGCAGGTTGAGTGCTCTCGGGTCGGGAAAAGCCCCGTTGTATGTATGTATCTTTGTTGCAAACGTAGTATATGCTAAATAATTCACCTGTAATAATATGAGAAGCCTGTGGCGGTACGGAATAAAGATTTGTTAAAAAAGTGTTTGCTTGTTGATAGTCTTGCTTTTGGGAAGGGGGCACATGAACTTTTTTAGTAGCAGTGCACTGTCATTGCATGCATGCTTTATCAAATCTTCTGAGGCCAGTTGTACGATAGCGCGCTATCTATCTACTGGATGGTGGGGTGTTTTCAATCGCCCGAAAATTGCCCATGGTTTCGTTTCAGTTTCGTGTCATTGCATGTATAAACGATTATACACCAGGGGCCAGTTATTCGAAAGGTGCATAAAGTTACTGCATTTGGATATAGTCTTGGCGTTCGAAATAAACACTATTTTTTACTGAAAGTTGGACTCCATTTCTGTATGCACAATTGCTTGTTAGACGGTTAAAAATCGCTAGCCGGTGGTTGGGTAACGCTATCCAGCATTGTACAGCCTGCCCCTTGATGTCTTTCGACCACCACAAATCCTGGGATTACCCACATATGTATAAATGACGTATTCGTGACCCGCCTATATATGGTGAGGAATGAAGGTGCAACTAGTTCAGCCAGATTTTCTTTCCAGAATTAAAGTATATTCCAAGCAGCAAACTCTAGAATCTATCATTATTTGTATTAAAGCCCCAATTTCTCAATGCGACTTTTTAGCCCATTCAATCTAAGCCACAAAATCTGGTATGTTTTAACGACGCGTTTTTTGCACCTGCGCATCTTACAAAGGCCATAAATTTTAAAATCATCAATGAGGACAGTTTTTGCATGTATTAACTGTATACAGAATCAAGCATATATATAATATATATTGAAATAGCGTCGCTAAATCCGAAATAAAGCCCAGGTCAAAAAAGTAGCCGATAAAATACGTTAAACACTTACGAAATGACATCGACTAACATCGTTGAAGCATCATCGCTGGATCTTCTCAATCATATGTCATTATCTGAAGTCGTTGCGAGGAAGAAAGATCTAGAAAATGAGAAGAAAAGTGTAAATGATCGCCAAAGCTTTTTGGAAAAGCAGAGAGATGCGATGTTGAGAATTAATAAAACGTTCAGAAACTGGTTGACACATTTGCAAAAGGTAAGGTAGCTCCTTGCTTATCTATTTTTTTAGGTTCTATTTAAAACAGTGAGACATTAATCTCAAGCTTTGTGTGTCCACACACAGATAAGTGGTAAGCGCCAGGCGCAAATATGAGGTGATTAATTTTAGACAAAATTATAGCAAGAAACCTCTGTAGTGCACTTGCCATCACCATCGAAAGTAAAGCCTATGATGGACAACTTGTCCAGGACAAGTTACAATTATTAAACCTGCTGCAAACGAAAGCAACTCGTTACGAGTTGCCCTCCTCGCAACGGCCACCTCACGGCAATCCTGACATCTCGAGTATGCCGGATGGCTTTTGTGAGAATTCACATCGCCAGGCAAGTTTTCACGAGCTCTCGAAAGCGGAAGGTCTTATAGGGCTGAGTTGACTAAATATTAGGGTCGTCAGCTGAGCCAAAAGTTCCCGTGTGTGCCTGCATGCTTTAACGGAGAGAAAGACTGAAAGAGTGAGGCATGTTGAGTGTTTGGGCTCGAAAATCTTTGAAGTTTGGGTGCAGAGTCACATATAATTCCGGCGAAATATCTTTCTCATATGCATGATCATTCAGCCAGAATTTGAACACGAGAATTTAAGGCGTGCGCAAAGACATATACATGCATGTACACAAAATATCTGCTGTGATATGAATCACTATAAAAAATTAAATTTGAAAGGATCCGAAACGTTTTCTTTCAGAAGGTGGACCGCAATAACCAGCAAGTTCCATACTTGTGGTGCATTAAAGATCTTTGCAAGATGATCCTCTCAACGCTGGGAGACAGAGATGGAGATTTCTACATCCAAGTGAAGCACGTTTATGCTGAAGATGTCCCAGGAGTTTCCCTCGTTTGCGAGAGGTTGGAAGAACTTAGAAAGCTCGTGACTAAGATAGACCATGATGAAGTGACGTACAAGCCTGGGTTTGTTGAGGATATGCATCATGTTTTGGGAACGATATTGGGGTTAACTGGGACAGTTCTGGATGTATATTTTTGAAGATTGATGTCAAATGTTTATGTTTAATACATTTTTTGTGAACTACCATGAGCCTATTTTGTTCACGTTAACTTGTGCATGCATTCTTTTGCCACGAGAACGAGATTGTGGATAGATATAGTACAGTAGTAAAGGGAATTCTAGATCTTTGTCATAGATAACAAGTATAAGAAGACATTTCATTCCTAACTGTTACTACAACGGGACACCAAAAATCCAACCTGTGAAAGTCATTCACCATGCATGCATCACTTTTTGGATAAGGATTACAACCCCAAGAAACCTTAGCCAAAGGAAGGCCAGTATTTCTTGATTTATATGCATGCAAAGGTTTGAAAAGACACCTAAACACTCACTGTGGTCGTTAAAATATTAAACTCATTTACCGAGGTATTTAAATATCATCCGAGAAATAATTAGGAACGCCGTGAAAAACTACAGCACTGCTTTGTGAAGTGTCTCAGCCCATACAGCATTTCGAATTAAAAAAGAGCTATATTTCATTTCATTTCAAAAAATTTCGTTTCAAGAGTTCTAAAGCGCGAATGACAAAGACGAGATTTAGCAGCGAATTTTTTTTGCTATAATTTTTTTGCTTTAATTTTCCGGGCTCATTTTTTATTCATGTTTCCTCAATAAATATTAGCGTTTGCAAAGCGATATAGCTTTCTGAAATGAATAGTTATTTAATAATGAGCACCAGCTGTTTTCGCCCCGCACAAGACAAAACTTCGCAAATCTCATTAAGGAGAAAAGACGCGTCAAGGAACTGATGTGAAAAAAACCGTTTAGAAATCTTTCATCCGAAGAAACTGTGCACTAGATCCTGTGCATTATTTTCGCTTATAACTATCGATTGTTTTATTATAATATTAGTTGTTTCAAGATATATTCTGTTCTATTGATTACGGTAAGTCAGTAAACCTTTTACAAGCGATTCCATGCAGCATGCAAGCTTGGGATGATGTGTTGTTGTGTTCATTCATGTGATTGGAACAGCTAGGAATTTATGTGGCGAAATATTAGACGCATGCAAGATGAAAAATAGGATAACAAATTGGTACCTGAGGTCTTTTTCAAGGGATTCCATTCACGTTCATTCAAAACGGGCGATCTTCCTTCAGCTTGCTCAAGAGATCTAAAAGAAGCGTTTGAGGAATGTCTCCTTGCATCCTGCACATACATCTGTGAATGGTAGTGTATAGTAGTGAGCATACATTGTTGTACAACTAAACGTTAACTCGGGGGGAAAGGGCGTTTTTTTTTGGTGCAATCTTCGACCTTGGTAATAAAAAAACTTAGGGAAGGTCAAATATACCATATACTGCATGGGCAGTATATTTCACCTTCGTAAATAAAAAAAATTAGTGTGAGTCGAATATACTGGTATATGGTATATTCGACATTGGTGATTGGTAATAAAAAGGTTGACGGGATTGATCCTGCCACTAAAATTATACCTTTCTCATGGAACAGGACAGAATAAAAGATCCAAAACATCGAACAATGAATGGTGACTCAGCTACATCGGAAACAGTACAAAACCCTCCAAAATCCCTACAGCAAATCGCTTCTGAGAAGGAGAACATCCTCGTTAAACTTCAGCAACTTGATTCCCTCACCGACGACAGATACAAGCAGAAAGAACTCTGCGAATATTTCAAAATCACCTTCGAAAACTGGGAAAGCGAGTTCGTAAAAATTCCAAGGCACGGTCAGGGGGTGCCCAACGTTCGTAAGCTCAAAGAGTTATCCACAAATGTGAAAATTGCCATGGGTCCCAAAGGAGAGTTCTCGCGTACTCTCGAGGAGGCTTCGAGCGAAAAGATACCAGGTTTTCAGAAATGCATCACGAGAGTTGAAAAGTTTAAAGCATTGCTGGAGGACAAGGCGCCATCTCCTGTAACTTTGGAAAATATCCGGGAGACAACGGGGGAAATCATTGGCAACCTTGAAGCACTTTTACGAATTTTGTACAACGAAAACTGAACTGTCAAAGAAAGTTTATAGTTTTACGTTTGTCCGAAATAATTTAATACAACTTTGCAAGTCGCTTTTCGCGTGTTTTTGATTGCTAGGAAATGGTCCAACTGGTATTGCTATGCATGGGGATGGTAAATATAGAGAGGGGTTGCGACTTGGCCACTGCTTTCTTTCCGTTCGCTCTTCTTCTTTCTTTCCCTTCCTAGTCTTCCCACTCTCGTTCTCCCTCCCCTTTTCTCTCTCCTTCTCTTTCTTATCCCCCCCTGTCTCTACCTCATTCCTCTCCCCCCTGTCCTCCCCTCACTCCAGAAATCACCGCTTTAGATCAAAGGTAAAACGAATAAACCGATTCAATAATAGAATATATTTATTCATAGATTTTGGAAAAAAATTCCGATTTCCATACGATATATTTATATAAATATAGTAAGAAAGTGATTTACAAACACTGATCATATCTGTTTACCGTTCATTGATGGCCAAATCACCACCCGATACGACTAGCCGTACTTTAAATATTATCGTCGGATTTTGCCCCATTACAAGAGAAGACCTTGGCGTAAAGTAAACAAAATATGGTATCAGCGCTTTATTCGTCAGAATAACAAACATGTGCAACTAATTGTGATCGTGCTGGCTGAACGTGAGGAACGAATCTGAGACTAGCGACCAAATAGAAATCCATCACATTTCGGCCTCATCATTCTCTATCCAACCAGGCAGTTGAAATTTCGTATTTTACCGGTATGTTTAACTGTGGGAACTGTACGCTTCACATAAATTCGGAACCCGGTGTCAAACGTTGTATACCACATGTGCTGAGTACATTAAAGACAATGGATAACGAGATGGGACGCCTTATTTTCTCTTGTCTTTAATGATTTCGACACATGTGAAATACGGCGAATGAAAAGGGTCGTGAAAAGTTGTTAAGTTGTTCTACTTGAAAAACGGATTTCCATTCTGCAACTAGTCTCATTCCCTTTTACATTTTGAAATGATCAAAAATTCCTCAAAACGATGAATGATCAATGAGAGTTCATCTACTTCAGTATCTTCCACATCTTCTTCTCCCCGCCTCCGTTTGAAGTGGCAAATGCAACATTTCTTACCAACTTACTGTCTGCTGTTCTCGTATCATTCTGACCCTTGTTCAAAGTTTTAGTAACAGCAGGACTTTTCACTGCAACTTCTGCGCTTTCATCTTCGTTTTCTTCCGAAGAATCGTTAACAACTGCTTCAGTGAAAGACACAGTTTTTCCTTCAGTTCTTGTACCGTCGCTATCATTTGCTAAACTGTTCATTTTCGTGAAGCTTTCCTGAAGATTACAGCTAGTCATTTCAGAAGGTTTAGGGTTTAAGTTGGCATCTGTCTCAGGTTGATGATCAAGTGCATTTTTAGGCTTCGGGATGAAGTTACAGTTACCTGACCCACTCGGCGAAGATGATTTGTCAATGGGACTATTTACACCACTCTCGGACTTTCCGCTCGTCGAAAGTTGTAACATTCGACAAAGTTTCGTTACAGCCATGATAACGTGGACAGATTTCTTCCATCTTCTTCGAGCCAGAAAAGTACGATGCCGTTTCGTGTTTATTTTCCCGCCTCGTTCGCTCTCTCTCATCCACGGATGTTGGATGGCGTCGGTCGAGCTCAGTCGATCATCCGGATTAAGAGTTAGAAGTTTCTCGATGAAATCTCGGGCATTTGACGAAATCTCTTCGAACGAATCCTCATCAAATTCCCAATCCACGTTGGATATATTACACAACGTTTCATGATCATTCTCTCCGCCAAACGGCATTAAACCGCTGAGCAAAACGTAGGTGAGAACGCCGGTGCTCCACATGTCCGTCTCAGGTTTGATTTCGTTGAAGGAAAGCGCTTCTGGGGCGATAAAATCAGGTGTTCCCAACGCACATCGCGTGATTTCACCAGGTTTAAGCTCTCTTGCCAAACCAAAGTCGATCAATTTGATACGATTTGAGACATTATCAACACATAAAATATTCTCTGGTTTGATATCCAGATGAACAATATTCCTGCTGTGCATGTGTTGCAGGCCTTGGATTAACTGACGTAGATACTCGACGGCCTCCTGTTCCTCCAAATATTCCTTTTCAACAATTCTTTCAAAGAGTTCACCGCCAGCTATGTAGTCCATGACCAAAGCGAAACTTCCCGCGCTTTCGTAGGACTCGTAGAGGGTGACGAGATGCTCGTGTTCCAGTCGTCTCATCATCGACACCTCCCGTTCAATATCTTTCAACAGTTTGGGATCTTTATACAGGATCACCTTGATTGCAAACACCGTCTTATCTTTTTTTTTCTCGCACTTTTTCACCGTTCCAAATGCTCCTACAAAAAAATCAAATTAAACCATCCACTTTATGAAAAATCTTGGGACAATAGCAAGCCACACAACGTATACAACCAGACTGACGTCTTATGATCATTGATCAACCAAAAATATAAAGACTTCAAAAAGATGAAATATCACAGGAAGGTAAGGCGATAAACCACAATGCTAATAATAAAAATGTCGACGACAATGATAGAAAACCCGGCTCAGTGTTTTAATCCCCAGTAAGTATTCCAATTAACAGAGGCGATAGTGCCATTAATTAGCAATGTTTTTTTAAGTTCAACCAAATTAGCAACACAGTAAATACTGCCGGTTCTTTTGAGTCACTGTCGAACACCATGCATGGGTCTAAGTTTTAAACAACCCTGAATATATTTTTTGGTATTTTGGAACCGAAACACCTCCAATCTTTTATGATTCTCATTGAGACTGCTACATGCTGTGATGAAATAGCATAGGAAAGATTTATACCACTCTTGTTGCGCCAGATAACATTAATTGAATTATATTGTTGCATCAGAGTCTTAGAAATGCTTAGTCAGGAGACATCTTGTGGATGTGTCGTGTGTGCGGCTCTGATAAGGAACATCGCAGTGGTAATAATGTGGAGCCAGATCGAAGGTGCACAAACAGCTAAGATTTCAAAACTTGATCTATTTGTAAAGTATAGTATTGAAATTACGGCTGAATCGCTGATTCTCTTCGATTCGGTAAAGTTTAAACGACTAATAAATGCCTTTAACAAAAACAGATTAATGCAAATTTCAAATGCTTTACAACTCTGCCATTGAAACTTTCCACTATACGTCTGTCTACAAAATGCGATACTGGAAATCCGGGGTAAGTTTCTATCAAGGGTCTACTGGTCAAAACCGTTTTGCCGTTAACCTTTTGAACGTTCCCGCGTTTTTAGAGGTTAAATGTCGGTTACTTCATAAATTACGCCACTCTCTACAATATAACCACAGTTTACGACATACTAAATGTAAAACGAACCATTGTAAATAAGGTTTAAGAAAGATGATTATACAAACCTCTGCCTATTTCTTCCCGAATTTCATAGCAATCCTGTAACTTTTCTTTGGTTATCGTGTTGACAAGATCTTTTTCAGCCTTTTGGGAGGCCCAATTGAACACGGCGAGACTTTTCCCAAATTTATTCATCTTGCTGTTCGGCCAAAATTGCTGCAACGCGAAATACGCCGGTGTGCTGTTTGACCCTTGTTGTCAGAAACAAATTGAACTTATCAGTTTATCAAACGAGACTAGACGCGCTCGGTCGTGAAATATACAGCTCTGCGACTGAAGGAAAATCTGCTCGAAACCAATTTGAATGAAATCCAACTGCCAGTCGATAACACAGAGCGCGTGTTGTGGTCAATATCTCAAAATAACGCGATGTTCAGAGTGTGGCAAAAGATTTATTGCTTCTCATATAGTTCACGTAAAAGATGTTGCCGTAATCTGCTCGTCTACGGCTTATACCAACATGTTATAATTAACACAGCATGCGCGCATTCACGCCGGGTTTGTTTATAACGGAATCTGTGCGCAAAATTTCTTCATTGGGTAAGAAACAGCGTCTAACATGCACTTAGCACACACAGCATTATGGCTGAGATTATCAAAAATAAATCAGATATAGTTCCCTACCGCGGAAAAACCTCATCCCAAGCGACAGTCATTAGAGATACGGCTATGTCGCCAGCGGCAACGTCGCAACGCTATTCTTTGTCTTTGATGTTCAATGTTGTAATTTGATACATCCAGTTCGCTACCCTTTGGACCGAGATGGTGAGATCACAGGCCACAAAAGATCTAATGCTGTCTTTTCTGGATTGTTCCGGGACGATTTGAAATGAGTAAAAAGATCAGCGAGGATTTTCACGCTCACTTTGTTAAACACAAGACAGAATGCTTCATGTCGCAAAACAGAAGAGGATATATCAATCGCTTCCGGATAAATGCTTAATAATTCTCGAAATAATTAATCAATGTTCTTGACTGTTCGCCTTTGTGCTGAGAGCGATGATTTTATTACTAATATTTGTCGATTGTCCTATTTGAATTTGTCCAAATGTTTATCTCTTTGTATTATCTCTACGCTTTGTATCCCTTTTTGCTGTACGAGCAAACGCAGACAAGAAACAAACAACTACTAGCACCGTCTACCAGTCCACCATCAAAACTCAGTTGATTCAAAACTGAAAAGGATGTCTCTTTGAATGAATGAACGAAAGGAAGGATTCGGCTGGGGAGGGTCGGAGACGTCAACGGAGAGGATCAACGTGAAAAATGACGTGATGAGCTTGATGGGCTATCCCAGGCTATTTTCAGATCGTTTTTGACGTCTTTCTAATAATCACGATGAGTGACAATAACCAAGAAAAGCAACTTTGTTTAAAAGCAAGGTTTTTACATATAAAGCATTCACCTTGCGTGTATAATTGTCAAATACATATGATAATATGTAAGAAGCAATTCTCAAGGCGCGTGTACATTAAACACACAGGGTGTCGCACACACGGCGGGGAATCACCCAAACAGTATGTTGGATGAACATGGCACAATGTGGATAACTACACTGGGAATAATTATATAATCATATAGTTCATATAAGAACAACTTTTGAAGTTGCTAATGAATGCTACTGAAGATATAATAACTAGAATATGTTTCATTTGAATATCTTCATATTTTAGGTCTATAATATGATGTTTAGTGTTCACTGTCTCCATACCATTTAACAACAATGCCAATAGTGATCTCCACTTGAGTAGACCAGAGATTGTTCCAAAGTTCAACCTAGGTAACAATAGTTATATACATTACATGGAATTGAGGCATGCCTACACATGATACACACTTCATTACATGCGCCAGACTGCGGGTCGTACATGGCGGATCCAGGTAAACATATCTCAAATGACCTTATTTCTGCTTTCAATATTTACATTAATATTTTGCAAAGGGCCCACTGTGATTGGCATTAAGCTGTTGGGGTTTCCTAGCTTCCTTATTTTTATGCATTATTCGCCTTAATGCAATTAATGTATGATGTTTGAAGCGAACTAGCGAAGCACAATAAATAAATAAAAAAATAAACAATAACAAAGACATTGTAAATCCCAATTTAAGATGGAACCCTCTAGTTCCTCTTACTCTATCCTTACAAACCTATCATTGTTAAAATGTCAAATCGGAGTTTTAGAGAAAATCTAATATTAGAAAAAACATGCCTGTTGTGCTAGGGTTCTTCTTGGACATGAAGTAAATGAAGTACTTGTTTAGATCACCCAATAACTTCTTGCATTCCTCTTGATAGTGACCATGAAGAAAGTATGTAAGCACAGGGGATACCAACAGGGGTACCAATGTGATCCCAAATAACACAGCGATCCCCACTTCACCTGGATGCCCACCTGAAGGTATCACAGATACCAGCATTGCAATCTAAATAAGAGATTGATTTTCATTAATATTAATGAAAAACACATTTTATTGGAAAATAGGATCTCAAAGATATATTGGTAGCCTTGGGCAATTCATTTGTGATCAACCAAACCCCCCAATAAACTGCTGTGGAAAACAAGTGCAACTTGAAACTAATAACTTGAATTGCTTTAATACTTACAATATATGGGCACCAGCAAATTGAAAATAGACTTGTAAGAACTAACATAAAGATCTGTGTTTCTTTATGTCGAATGAATGGCACCTTTAACCGTCTTCTGCTTCTATAGAGTTTCCACACTTGCTGTACGTCAAAGATGATAAAAGCAATTGTTGTCACTTGTAGGATAAGACTGAAACACACTGTGACCAGAGGTGCCCGCTTGTGTTCCCATTTCATCATACATATACTGGTGTATTTTAGTTGGTAGTATGTACCCAATGTTGTCAAGGGTAAAACAGCAATGAAAATAGCATATAATGTACTGCAAACAAAAATAGCTAGAGGAACTCTGCTTTCAACTCTACAATAAAATCTATATTCAAAAGGCTTAAGAAAGTTGTAAGCTTTGTCGATTAGTTGGACAAGAATTCCAAATGCAGCAAAATTGAAACTAAATGCATGCACAAAAGTGATAAAACCACACAATCTATCAGAAAAACTGTTACTTGCTAATAGTATTGCCGCGGTTAGAAACAGGCTCAAACCGACCAAAGAAAAAGCGATGTTCGTACAAATTTGATTCCAGAGCGAGTGTATATGACGTCCCAACTCGGCTTTCTCTCGAGTACCTTTAGTCAGCCACAACACGTAACTTGAAAATAGGTTTGTAAGAAAGATATATAGCCCCAAAACAAGCCATATTGCAGCTAAATATCTCGGTTGAGATGAATTGTCTTCATCCATGTTCGATGTAAAATTGTCTTGATCAGTTTATTTTAATTTATACCTTTTTTTGACGAATAAGTTATTACAGCCATATGCAAGTTGGCAAACAAACTACCCACGACAGGTCCGGAGATGACGTCAAAGTTGGTTAAATATTATCAGTCTATTACACCTATTAGCATGGCTCTTATAACCTTATCAGAAGCTAAGGCTTCTTTGTATTTTGCCAGCTCCACGTATTTCCTGAGCTGCCCAAATAAAGCTGACTTTGAAACAAAGGAAACAAAAAAAATGCATACAGTAAACTAAAGTACATACTGCATACTGTTATTTCTAAGATCTGGGCACAACTAAACTAAAGATATATTCTTCCTCTGTGTTCTGGGTACCCAGTTGCTACATTTTAAACAAGCATGCGTACATGGCAATTTTTATTCCATCTCTAGATAAAATTTTAGTTTATTTATATTTATTTACAGGAGGATTTAAGTTTATTTATATATATTTACACATTTATAGACGAGTATTCTGTTTCTTACGCTATAACAAATAAAGCTCTCCTTTGTTCCAGCAGTGTTACCACAATTTCCTCGTGTAAAAACATTTTTTCAGTGAAACCTTTCTCATTTTAAAATATATATACAGCATCACGTCTTCTTAGGCCATTCCTTTTTCTCAAATTCCATCGTTCAATGATTCAAACTCAGTCAAATTTCTCTCTTTCTTTGAACATATAACAAGACGATAACGTCGTTTGTAGACTTTAGCTGTTTTCCATGGACAACAAAGCATTCTTTTCATTTGTTTTCTTTTTTAACCCAGGTAACCTTTTGTGCGTAGCTCAGGTTTGATATTTCGTTCCTTAATTGCTTCCTTCAAAGGACGAATCATTTTGTCCAGCAAAATTCATTTATCTTTGATACATTTTAACTCCTCTTCTTCGAACATGTTTCCAGATGAGGTGGAAAGCGAGTCTACTGGCTGAATCCTACATATCGACTTCCTTGATTTACTCAAAATTTTCTTTATCATTTCCTGTTCCATCTCCGCGTCTGTAATCTTCCCTACGGTACTATCCATACTTAACCCTGTCGATCCAGTATTACTCGTGATCATACCAGGGGAACCAGTGTTATCAACACTAGCTGGCCCAGAAACGGTGCTCGATTTCGAATGAGGTAAATTAAAGGTCACACGCTTACCGTTAGTTCTATGTGGTTTTGCAGGAGGACTGTTCAGTGCCGTATTGCTCGTCTGTGTCTTATTCTGTGCCTGCTGGCCTGAGTGAAACTAAAAATGGAATAAAAGATACAAAGAGTAAATATACAAAAAAAACTCATTTCGTCTCAATTCCCCTTTTATCTTTTCATCAGCATCTTCTTAGCACAATACGAAATTTTGGACAAAATGTCCCCCTACTTCTATGTATAAACCTTAACCTGTATTACCTGTTCTGTGAGTATCGCCTCTCCTAAAGGACTCGTTCGGTAAAAAGAAACAGCTTCATCAATATTTTTGAACTCTCTGCCCCCGATTACGTAACTTTGGGACTGCTTCAGTACAGGGTGATGACAGACATACTTGCCCGTGCTAAAATGAAATGAAAAGATAGACGAGATGGATTGATTGAGCCTTACAGGAACGGTATTGAACCTTACTTCATGAGTGCCGGGCACTAGTGCAGATCGCCAATATGAAATAATTACAAGAGTGGTGTACCCTTGTGCCATACCTCATGGATAAAAATATCTCGGACGTGATGCTGTAGGAAAAAATGAAAGCCCCAGCGTAAGAACCTTGAAGAAGATTTTCTGCTTCGTCTCTCGTGATTCGGAATGGATTCCACCTGAGGAGATCAATAGGATATCAATAAGATATAATAGGATATCAATAGGATATAAATATATAAGTTTAAATATCAAAGAGCTTCTATGTACACAGGGCACGATATTAGCTTATTTAGCTATTATGCTGCAGCCTGATGGCCACTCATTTGCACCTGCAATTCCTGCTGTGAATTTTCCCTGCTATAATACAAGTAAATTGCTGATTGGACGGTTATGGATGTTCGGAAGTTCTGATAAAAGCACTTTTTCAACAAGAGCATTGATAACAATTTGCTAGTTCGCATGGATGAAGAAAAGAAAATCGCACGAAAAATTTCAGGAAAATGTAAATCACTATACTACCGCTCTCGTGAATATAATTATACATTTTAACAACAGCTGTGTTTCAATGTGAAATTGTAATCAGATATCAACAATATGCACAATCAAATCCCGCAATCTAAATTTTGTAAACTCAGTTTACATGCACGATCAATGTTTAACACGCGATCACAGTAATAAGGTCGATAAACTCTAGACTGCAGTGAAGAATATGTACCATGATCTGGGTGAAATAACTCGTGTGTAATAATCACTGTTTCATTCCCTTACATATTTCCAAAACGCGTAGGATGAAAAGTCTCAACTTTAACTTTAGGGAGTGAACTCAATGGAACAGCGGTGAAATGATGGCTGTATATGACACCATGACTGAAACCTACGCATGCTCGGTGCAATGCAAGGGTCTCACAATCGTTCGTGGCATTAGATTAATAATTCATCTTGTAATTATTTATATCTTTGTTGCGATCGGTCGCCATGTCATTGCTCTAACTGTCTGATACTTAATATCTCGCAAAATGCTCAGTTGACCATAAATTCCTTGGCCGAGTTACCCAGTCACGATCTAAAATTTCTTGGATAATCTCTGCCTTACGACGCATTAAGAAAGCTCTCAGCGATGTCAAATAAAACAATGTACACACTAAGATATATATTATAGATATTCCTACGCATGCAATATTACTCACAGCGTATTATAAACAATTGAACTTGAAATGCTTTTCGGCCTGTTGAGGTCTTCCTTTGTTCGTCCATTTTCATCTTTCATGCGAGTCGAGGTGTTTTTTGCATCAACTGAACAGGCTGTCCCCATTTCAATTTAGCATCACACAATCACAATGAGCAAGTTAGCAACCGCGTCGATGTTACTGCTGAACCCGTCGAAAACACACGCCGCACGGCACAAAATTCAAACGAGATTACATTGAACTAGTATATTCTTGTTCACAAAAACATCGAAACATATACGACATCGAAGAGAAATCTTCTTGAAAGACATCCCTACATCTGAACTTGATTTATGTTAAAGTGTTAAGGCACAAAAAAATTAATAATATCTTGGTTGTCAAAACGACGGTTCAGGCCCTAAATTATTCTGTTTGAGTCGAACCCGCGTGGTAAGCCAATGAAACTGAAATATGACATGCTAATTATACGCTAAAACTATATGAATATCAATATTCTCAACGTCGAATGTTTATAGTTTTTCACTTGTTTGCGCGTGCATCTCAAAACATGGGGGCAAAATATATTGGCCAACTAAAGCTGTTTTTTTCTTCATTTTGATGGACGAAAACCATCAGGTATCATCGGTCAAATGTAAGAAAAACCCCTTCTATTTATACCTATTTAGGTAAATACAAGTCATGAAAGATCACCGGCAGTTCCATCTCATCTGATGCAATAATTGTGCGACGGTGAGGCTGTTCGGTTGCGGTGCAAATGAATGGACCGGTAATTGACAAGATGGCCAAAACTGTAGGCTAAATATTAACCTCTATTGTCCTACACAGATGTGAACTATACCTCTCAAAATGGTTAAATTCAGAGAAAATCCGGATAGAATTGAGCGGTCATGTTATGCCAGCATTCCATGGCAATTATATTTGAATCAACAAGGTATAAAAATGAGATTCATTCGGTGTATGTTAATTTATCTATCCTGTTCTAGGCAACTTGCTGAAATTAAAACCTAATTGTGCTCTGAGAACAGCATTATCAAGCTGTTTTGAACTCAGTCACAGAGATTGCGTTCACAGAACGCACGCCTCCTTTGAAATGCAAAATATAAATAGGGCGATTTTGAAGTTTTGAGTCAAATGCAAACACGTAGGCCGGCATACGTCAAACAGCATGTTGTATTTGGATAACTGATAAGCCCTGGCTTTTCTATTTAGAAAGACGGATGGGATTTTAAAAGAAATTTTGACAAACGAGCGTTGCGTCGAAAACAAACAAGGGCTTATAAATTCCGTAGTATTTGGCAAAAATTTATCGTCAAAATCTTCATCACTCAATGCGCTTTCATGCGATGTGTTTTAATAGTTCGCTTTACATGAGGAATCTTTTTGCAGTGTGTGTTGCAGTTGCACCCACTCAATCACATGCATGCATGCGGCAGATTAAGATATTTGTCCAAGAAATCTTCTTGGTCAAATCATCTTTTAAAACCTCCATTATATGAGAAGCACCGCCAAATTATATTGATCCGGATTTGTTACTGAAAAAACCGTAGCAGGAATTAAACATTCAAATGTTCAATTGCTGGAATTATTAAATTAAAAATGGCTGTGTCACCAGTGGGAGCGAATTGATATAATATTCTTGAAATTTGTTATGTACTTATCTAATTTCATAATCTTTTGAATTCATCCTCTAAAATTCGCCTATATTCTGAGAAGCCACCTTCTATTGAACGTATATTTTTCTGACCACAGATCCAAATCTCATTGCAAACAGTTCGTACCAGTCTTTCGTCGTGGGATACCAATATCACACCACCCTATATTGGTAGAAGCAATTCGACACTAAATTACCTCGTATGCATAGAAGAAGGTTATAAACTATAGCATCACTTTCTAGCTATAGCTACAATATTCGCACAAAGTGAACCTTACAATATACATATAATCTGTCTAACAGGCGAAATTCTAGTTATTGCTTGACATGGTCATGCAGGTATACAACGCCGTCGAGCTTTTCAAAACCGGTCTCAAAAATTACTAAACCGCTCCCCTCACATTTAATATCCCCAAAGACATGCATTTACCAAACGATATTGAATCACGACGTTTGCTTGGGAGAAATGGGCAGTGGAATTTTAGCCTACGTTCCACAAATGATTCATCTCATCTTCTGCATGAAGAACTGCAACCTACCTGGAATTTCAACAATGATTTCCCTAAGGCTTCAATCGTTTCCATATCCAAGTGATTTGTGGGTTCGTCGAGTATAAGAAAGTTCGGTCTAACATGAAATATACATACAAAAAAGACGTTCATTTGTGGAAAAATGCAGTGTGTTGCCCTGAGGTAGGTACCAGAATGAGATAAGAATCATAAGGTATATTTCACAAGATACAGCAATTATGTATATTACGTGCAATAGAGATCATGTTATAAATCGCTCGATTGCAGCTGTTCGCACGAAACACAAGATTTTATCACAACCAGCTGATATTCAAATTTATACCTTAACATGCCAAGGATAGCAAATGCGACACGACTTTTTTGTCCACCAGACAGACTGTCAATAGGTCGTAATGCTAGTTCACCAGAAACACCAAAGGATCCAAGTTGTCTGCGATACTCTTCTTCTTGTTTACCTGAAATAGAACGCCGTTCGAGCAATTGTAGGTATGAAAATGGCGATCAAGTGAGGCGCAGTCGCCTATCTTATCAAAATAAAGCAATTCTTACGCGTTACACAGAAGTTGCTTAAAATCCATTTCAAATAATAAAATCATGGTTATAGGGCGATTGAAGTTAATCCATGCCACGGAGAGGGGGAAGGGGGAAGGGAAAGCAACCTAGGGGTTTCTATCACTTTGTGTTCGTGATTCTTCCTACAGACATTGCCACCACCCCTCCTTCCCTAAATCTTTTTATGATATATATTTATACCTGGGAACCTCGACTGTAATAACTGAACTGAATTCGTATTCATGCTTAGTTGGTCGACATGATGTTGGCTAAAATAACCCATTTTCAAGTTCCTGAAAATATAAAGTACCAAAGTACGAATGATGATGACGGTGATAATTTTGATGGTGGGATTTACAAATTTTGAGAGAATTTTGTAAAAGCGACGCGCATTCATTCACCTGTGAACATGTCGAAGTCCCGTTACTGGTTCCAGTTCTCCAAGCAGAATTTTTAACAACGTTGTTTTACCAGCACCGTTTTCTCCCACCTAGAATATACGAAAAATGCATCGTCTTGCACATGACAGGGCCTCGAGTTCCCTGCGGCTAAAATAACTAAGAGGATAGTTACGTACCACTGCTATTCTAGATTGCATGGTCGCCGACATACAGACTTTCTCAAATATAACTCTATCTTTCGTGTAGTGAAACGAAATCTGGAAAATGGTAATATGCATTATCATATTTATAAAAAACATGTTTCAAAAGGAGATTTTTAATTGTTTTGCCCCACTTACCTCGTCAAGCTGAAGGATGGGTGGCGACAGATCTTCACAATCAGGAAACCTGCAGAGAGTTTCGCACATAAATATGAATGCAAGCAAAATGAACGAAACTATACATTAAACAGGAAAACATGGAGAAATAAATAACTCACATCAATATATACCATAATGAAAAAATTACGAATACATCAGGGGAAGCTAGATGCAGTACCGTCAATGATTCATTCGCTTAAATTATTGTATTATTCCTACAAACATTAGATTCAAGTATACCTTAGAACAACTTCTGTTTCCTTCTCAACCGCGTTTAGCTTTGGACTGAAATAATTTTGTACAGAAAATTTATTAGCCTTCAAAATTGGATTCCTCAACCAGCCTGTATTTATATCAGTAAACATGAGCTTACAGTTTTTCCAATATTTTGATTTTGCTCTGAACCAGTGCAGCTCTGTTGGCGTTGTAACGAAACCTATTGATAAATGCCTGAAACAGATACACAATACAGCCTTGTGAACTTCAATCATCAATGCTTTCTCCACAAGTTCTTACACCAAAAGAAATTCACAATCCTACAGTAGCTTCCGTATTACACCATCGCTCATGCATACCTGTAAATGTTCTCTGTACTGTTGTTGGGCTTCGTACTCTCGCTGCTGATTCTTCAATTTTTCTGTTTTCGTTTTGAAAAACGTCTGTGAAAACAACATTTCAGATCAATTAAATCATCAAGTAACACTTTCCGCGCGGCATATTCTTTATTTTCACCTCATAATTTCCTTTGTAGCTGTCCAATTTGCTGGAATGCATATGAATGATGTCAGAGCACACGGAATCCAGGAAATTTCTATCGTGAGAAACAACCAATAGAGTTGACGGCCATTTCTGAAATTATAGGATAGAGCTTAAATCGAGCGCGGAATGCAGAGACATTGGTCGTGGAGGGCATTAAGATGCATGATTGCGCTGACTAACCTGTAAATAATTTTCCAACCAAATAATTGCGTTCAAATCCAACATGTTTGTAGGTTCTAAAGCGAGTGCAAATATTCATATGAGGAAACGACGACGCTATATAGTGCAATCCGTAGTCTACAGCGCTTTCTTTCAAGCGACCCAGAAAGTTCTTTCACGCGGCCAAGCGTGTGAAGTAGTGAAGGTTGCGATAAAATTGTATTTTACGTGCTAGGCAGTGTAAGCACGTGGATATAACGAAAGATGAAAAATGCAAAATACTGCGAATTGATGACATACCGTCAAGGAGTAACAAATCAGGCCTAAAAAGTAAGAAAATATACTGAAACAGTCGTTTTTATGACAGTTTTCGTGCGGGGAAGCAGATCGGTCACTACAGATACACCCACTATACCCTCTCCACTAACCAGGATTAACCGGGAATCGTCATGTAATTGTGCATTAACTTACTTTGAAAACAAAGCTCTTGCCAAGGCTAGTCTCATTCGCCATCCACCAGAGAATTCCCTAAACACATCAGCACAAGGATTTTGCAATCACAACTGCATTGTACATATGATCTAAAATAATACTTTTTAATCGTACCGTGTGTGCTGTCCTTGCATTTTGGGTGAAAAACCAAGGCCAGCTAGAATCACTGATGCTCTGGATGTAACCAATTAAAAAAATACGATAACACTTGACAAAGTCATCAAACTATAGACATGCAAGGTAGCTATCTTACACTTATAATTGAGTGCATTGTTAAGGGCAAACTTTAGCAAAACCCACCTTGCAGGGGCTTTGTCTGCTTCAATTTCCTCCATTTCTGCATAGACCTAGAATATACATTACATTACATTGCATGTAGGTGCATATCACTAGAATTATGTCCTACACAACACCCAACAAGAAAGTGTTCAGAGCTGTGTTAACCTTCAATGGGACAAGGACAATAATTAATTGTATGTGAACATGATTCCCGTTATTTGTTCTTTGTGTCAGACCTAGACAGAGAACACGGAATTTTTCTGCACGTGTCTTATTCTTCGTACCTCAGCCAGACGGCTTTCATGACTTGTATTATCTTGTGAATGGCTAGATAGGGTGAATAGAATACACATGGAATATATCATTTTACACTTTCTAAAATTTATCAAGTATTTAACTATATGATGTACTGAATATTCAATGACCATCTGCTTTCTCCAGGGGCGAATCCGGCATTTTCGCTAACTGATATTTTGAACCATGGTCAAATATGGCTGGAAAACAGTATACTCGGCCATTGTTAAATGCGCCGAAAAACGGTATACTCAACCATGGTCGCATCAGTCTGGATCCGCTTCTGGCTTTCTCATGACTCCTTTCTCACCTGTCCAACTGAAGTTTTGCTGTAAGAGATTTTTCCTCTTTGATTAAATTGGTCCTCCTTACATCACATTCTAAGACACTTTCCAGAGCTGGTGTCTCATCTCCCACAACCTGCAGAATATGACACAATTGGGACACTTGATAATGTTTGGTAATGCAGCCATGCATCTACACAAACATGCAGAGAAACATACCTCTTGTTCAACATGAAGTATTGACAATTGAGATGAGACATGTACCTCCCTCCTGCATCACAAAAATGATATAAGTGCCATGCAGGGGTGGGGAGGGTCAGGGGCAAATTGGCAACTTTGCTATCTCTCAAGCAAGATCAAGCCTCACTCACATGCAGCCTCAAAACCACTATAAAATATTGCTATAATTATATATATTTGTGATTTATAAATATTGTGATATTTTGGTTGTGAATTTTTAGGAAATTACAAAGATCTAGACTCAGAGCGTACCTTGATAACGAGCGCAGCAATGTGGTCTTTCCAACTCCATTTCGACCTATCAAACCATAGCGATGTCCAAAATTTAACATCAAGTTGGCCCCAGTTAATAACACTCTATTAGTATCAAAATATTAATGTTCAAATAATGCAAGTATCAAATTGAGATATCTAATAATGACTGTTATATTGTTTGATCAAAATGAAGATGTTTACCTTTCTCCAAATGCTAGATCAATATTCTCCAGATGGATATCTTGAGAATAACCAACTTTTTCCAAATGCACATCTCGTCTGTTTGTTGTGTGACTCACTGATGCATTGTCTGTTAAACTGGGTACAAAGAACAGTCAATTTTAGTATATGCTTTTATATCATCATTTTTAATAGATCTTTGTATGTGTTGAGCCATTTCAATTGTACTGCATTTAATGTACATATATAGTACCTTCTTGTTTGAGGTGGACCAGTTGAGTTTTCTTTCAATATTCTTTTATCTTGTTTTGCTTTAATCTTTGCCTCAGCTTTTTCAAGCTTCTTTGAATCCACTGTCTTAATTGAAGAATATGAATCAGACAATCAATAAGAAAGTGTTTTATATGTACATCACACTTTTGTTAATTCTCTTGCAAATTCATCATCAACTAATTCATAATTACCTCCCTCAATTCATCTTTCTTTATAAGCCAAATACTAGCATTCTCTTCCACAGTTTCATCTATAAATTAAATGATAAGGTGATGAACTTTGCAGATTTACAACACAATTTAACTTAACACATTTCAATGACTTATATACAGAGTACTTGTATGATAATATAATTCTTCAATTAATAACTGAACTTACCATTGTTTTCTACAATGTCCTTTAACTGAACCGGAGTATGAAGCTTTGTAGGTTCACTTGTACTATTCTGGGAATTTCTAAATTGAACAAAAATTACATACATATAACTTGTACATAGTGCATACATATCAATTAAATTAGGGTAAAACGATAACCCACATTTTCAAAACTCCGATCAACTGCTCACAAAGTTCTTGGATGACATTTGGTTCACTTTCTGAGATTTCCAGGAATAGATCACCCACAGCATCAAACACATCCGACGCATCGACAAAATCATCGCTGCTTGATTCCAAAATTCCTGGAAATGTTATCAATGGGCAAATACTATTTTAATAACGACTAACAAAATTAATATTTAGACAAGTAAATAGTATCTTAAAAAACATAGGAAATTGACACGCACAACATAAACGACAATATGTATCTTATAAGGATTGAGGAACTCTATAAATATGAATCTAGGAAATTCTATTACGTGTCACAAAAACCTTCAAAACATAGAATGTCACTAATTATCCCAGCGACAAATGTATTCTAACGAGGACATTTAATTCAAAAGTGCTACATAATAAGAGGAAATAAAATCAGTCTTACCGTTTATATAACTGAACATTTCCTCGTCGATTTGGGGAAATGTTTCGCGTAAAATTCCAGCACATGTGGCAGACATTTTGAAAAAAATTTTAGAGCTTTAAATTGAGCCAGCAGATTATGCGAATACTTTATTTAATGAAAATACAATTGATCCAAAGGCTATATTGGTAAATGAAAGGTAACTGTAAAGGAATAGAAACACATTATCTCTTTCACAAAGGTCTAAAGGGTTGTTCATGCTTTAACCTATAATTCACGGAAGTTCGGTTGTATGTGATCTCAGCGAAGCCCATTTTATTTGAAACATTTGCTCGGCATAGATCCCGGTATGAAATAGCCTGCAGGCACCTGTTCGTACCTAAAATCAACAGGATGTAAACAAAAAATTTAAAGGGACAATGCATTGAAATCACTGATCTGTGATTGAAATGGTAAAACTTCGAACTTACAAGCTGGGAAAAAAACAAAAAACATTTATCAAACGATGAATACTTTATGGATATATGTACTGTGTATTTCAAGAATTTCCGCGGAAGATATCCATCTGGATTTGCCTTTAGGGCACGGAAGAGAATTGGGAAAACATAAACTTAGCGATGGCCATGTTGAACAGCTATACGAAATTCCCAATCCCGGTCAATTTTGGGAAAAATATGCAAGCAAGGGAACGCCAGTTGTTTTCAAAGACGCTGCAAAGAACTTTCCAGCGTTTGAGCTTTGGACAGATGAATTCTTAATTCGTCATTATGGAAACCTCGAAGTGAAGTTAGAATCGAAAAAGGAGAAAAATAAAATTCCGATTGGGGAAAAAGGCCTTGGTCGCGATACCATTAGAAGTTATTTGAATGATTACAAGAGCAAGGATTCGTATGTTGTCTCGCAGTTACCTGATCCAATGGCACGCGATGTCAACCTTCTGTCGTGTTTGTCTTGTGGGACGTTTTCCAAGAGGATTATGGAGGCCAATCTCTGGCTGAGCAGCGGTGGTACATCCAGCTTGTTGCATCGTGATGCAGATAATGCTATTAACTGTTTACTGAATGGGACTAAAGATTGGATTCTGATCCATCCAAAACATGAAGATAAAGTATAACCCCAGACCCAGCCAGCTAATCTCTATTCCTTGATATATTCCTGATTTAATCCTTAATCATATGCCATGCATCTCTATCAAATGTAGTAGTACTAGGTCACCTTTTGAATAGCTTCTTGCTTCTTGCTTGTAAAAATTGAGTCGAATTAACTGCCAGGTATTTTTAGATTCCTATCGCCCAAGGTGATAAAGGTTATGGTGGATTTGCCACCTTGGATGTGGATAATGTCAATCTCATAAAGTATTCTGATTTCAAACATGTTCCCTGGCAGTATGCAAACCTCACTGCTGGAGACTGTTTATTTTTGCCTTATGGTAAGAATCCTTGCCTTCTGTATTCTTCTTTAACATAGTATGTGTCCTCTCTGGATGTGCTGGTAAGTACATCAACATTTGTTTGTTTGTTTGTTTGTTTGTTGGCAGCTGATAACTCAACACTGTACATAATAACTTACTAACAGGGTACTGGCATCAAGTAAGATCATATGGTACCAAGAACATGGCTGTCTCAGTGTTATTCTCAAGATTGAAAGAATTCAGTGCCACTGGTTGTAATAGGACAGAATATACATCAATCCCTCTTTCCAATGCTAACATGATCTGGACATACCCTGGTCATGGACCACAGACACTTGGAAATAGTGATCCATTTGACTTAAGGTTATACCATCATCTTGATTTCCACAACACACTTATCATACAAGAGGCTACCATATTGCTGTGACCCCTACCATCTACTATCACCATCATGCATAATATTCATTACTAGTATAATTAATGTCATCACCATAACCTTGACCATATTCCTCATGTGAATTTACCATCATTTACCATCTAGTCCACATTGCCTTGCAAAATATATCTAAATTGTTCCCCCGATTTTTGTTTGGATCGAAATATTATACTCTCTCTCTCTCTCTGATTACCAGCGAATTTTTTTATAGAGATGGCTTAGCAGAAATGGTTCTTGATTTGGAAAACAAAAACAAAAAATTTGACAGTGCTGATTTTTTGTTTGAATGGTTCACAAAGGTACATCGGATTTCTTACCAATAACTGCAGGAAAAATTAGGAAAGTACAATGTTCTCTTTTTGCAAATTAAAGCGTTTAGCTTCAGTAAAATATTTAAATTGATATTAGCAGCGCTGATGATAAATCATATTCTATTTCCTAAAAGGCAGATTTACTTGAGGAGGAAGATGAAAGAAGGAGTGTGGCAACCCTGGTGAGCGCATATATGGTCATGAGTTTCATGCATTGAGAAAAGACTTTTACCCAGGAGTCCACCGTCTCCACCCCCTCTCATTTGCTGCAGCGTAATTAGAAAATCGATCGTAATTAGAAGCCAGTAAAAAATAATCCTTTTCTCTCGTGACCAAACACTCTTTCTGTCCCCTGCTTTATTGGTTTTGGTTACATACATGGAATATAAGCATCTCCTTAA
Organism: Dendronephthya gigantea; assembly: GCF_004324835.1. Lineage (NCBI taxonomy): Eukaryota > Metazoa > Cnidaria > Anthozoa > Malacalcyonacea > Nephtheidae > Dendronephthya > Dendronephthya gigantea. The sequence goes on from NW_021163020.1 coordinate 2,036,134, forward strand.
GTAAAAAGTCTCTTTCGACAGATATACGAAGAGTTGAAGATATCTACAAACGGTGCAATGTCATCAGATTCTATCAGGAATCTGTCGATAGAAATGCTGAAATCGCTGGCCATGTTGATCGAAGGTGATCCTGCCAACTCTGAAGAATACGAACATGCCGTGTTCACACCAGACGAAATAGGGTACGCTATGGTATCCACAGATTTCATTCATACCTGACTAGTACAACCATCATCATAACCATCAGCACCATCATCACCATTAAGATGTCATTGCCATTTATACAACAACCAGGACCGTCAACGTGCCTACCACGCCACGGTGCATTGGTCATCATTATCACTATAATTATCACTGCCATTATCACCAGCATCTGGGGTATCTTAACATTGAAGTTTTTATTATTCGCCAGGCAAATGATTAAGAAAACATTGGCTCAAAATAGCGGGAAGTTTAGTCATGAGATGTTAAGCAAATCATACCAGGTGACTGTAGTTATCTCTGGAAATATGATAGCACAAAATGTTTTTAACTAGAATAGAGAATAATCTCATACTTATAACGAGTTTTCCTATTTCTCAGAATTTAGGTGGTTCTGAGCATATCGCTCGTGAGCTATTCTTCGACATGGATAAAGATGAGAACGGGGTAGTGACTGAGGAAGAAGTATCACAAACCTTGAAAGATGTGTTGAACAAATTCGAGAAGAAATACAATCATGATCCATCCAGTATGTTTATGTTTTTATTGTCGAGACAGTCGAGTGTTGCCTATGTTGTGATGGTCTCTAGGTTGTGAGGTTAGGTACGAGTTCGCGAGAGATAAGGAAATTAGATGAGACTGAACAAGGTGTTGGAAGGTAATAAAAGGCGACGATAGTTGTAGGAAGCTGATTAAGAATGATTGGTGATAAAAGACATTATGAAATGTGTTGTGAAGGGAAATGTTTGTCAAAATACGTTAATAAGAGTGTGTTAGTGTAGGACATCCGCCGAATGACTTAGAGAGTCGATAAAAGTTGATAATTATACCGTCCATTGTGATAATCATACTGAACAGGATGATGGAATATTTCTCTTCCAGATGATTACTATCGCGGGGAATTAGAAAAGGACAAGGAAATGATGGAAAAAATACATAACGAACTGTAACGAGAGAACAATTGGTAGTTAGGGTTTCCAAATTAGGAGTTTTTCACAAAGGCCTTGTTTTTTAAGCTAACTTTTCCGCAAAATATATACTGCAAGATTTTGTATTTAAGCCAGCGTTAAACGCGACATTAATTTTATTCTATTTTTTTATCTTGCCCAGCCGCGATAATTAGTAATTAATATTTTATTTATATTATAAATAAATACCCTTTTGTATCGTCTTCCATCGTCTTCATTAATTATAATCGCTTTTAGTTTGTTTATTCTCTTGTGAAAAGCTTAGGCTTCGATTTCGGGACCCATTGTAAGGTGCAGTATATTTTGGAACTAGTTGGTTCGAACAGTAGAAACACTTCCTCCTCTTGCACCAGCCAGAGGAATCTAACACACCCTCCATATCACATACCATTACGGGGAAGTGTTTTATATTTATCATCAGTTAAGAAATAGTTCCTTTCCTCCATTGCTGGTGAATTAATCTTAACTGAGTCAGTCAAATTGTCCCACTTCGTAACCGTCTCGCTTCCCGTTTTAATTGCATTTTCAGTTGCAATTAATCAAACTTATCAGTTGCATCTCAGTTCCAGTCAATTTCGCGGTGAATGAAAAAAAAGCGAGGGGACATAGATAAATGTTAACAACAAATATATGTTGACTGTACGTATACTTCAAATAAATATTCTTATTTTTAAGTATAGAAATATTCGCAAAGAAAATAAAGGGCCATGTTTACAAAAGTGTGAACAATTATATTATAACCAGAAGATGAAAGTACACAATGTTCTCTATATGTTTTCTACAGGACTACATTATTCTATATGAATTATACGTGAAGTAAATAGCAGATGCTGTATTTTGGAACGTCTTCCAATTCTACAATAAAATATGGAAATCCCGTCAAGTTTCGTCAGGGAATCGTGCCTCAAAAGCACCTTCGCTAACCCACAACCAATAAGATGGTATAAAATGGGATGTAGACATAGGGACCTCTATTCTTTTCTCCCGTTAGGGAATCCTTCCTGCAACTCCATGCACAGTTGATCACAGATTAATCAACATTATAGGGGGAGGGGCACACAAGGCTGTTGTAAAAGCGCTCACCTAAATTCACTTTTCTTCTTCAAAAAGATCTTTAACATCAGCTGAAATAAAATTTGAGAAATTGTAAACAGGTATCACGAATAGTATTCAATCAAGGCATCATACAGTCAACATACATGCTATGGAACAGCCAAATGCAATAAGCTAGAAACAACAAACTTGGAACAGCAATAAAACTTACGATCGTATCCCTCTTCATCCATCTCCTCCTCAGGCATTGGCTCAAAATCTTCTTCTTTATCCTCCTCGTCATCTTCGACGGTCTCTTTTGGTTCCGTCTCGTTATCTAATTCTTCATCCTCAGATATTTCCTCAGGTTTGATCTCAGGCTTTTCTTCATCCTCGTTCGATTCTTCATCCTTCTCTAATTCTTTCTGATCAAAAGAATAGGAAGATAAACAAAGTCGTTTATGATAACAGAGGTAGTACTTAAGCATTGGGATCGGTGTTTGAAGGTAAAAGTAAGCTCACCAATTCTTCCTCTTCATCTTTTTCGTCGTCTTCTTTCTCTTCATTATCCTCTTCTTCATCATCATCCTCATCTTTGAAATCTTCGTCGTCTTCATCATCTTTATATACATCTTCAATATCTGGCTTTTCTTCCACCTCATCAAGTCCCTCATCATTTTTCATTTCTTCCATTTTTCTTCTATATTCTTCATATTCCTTTTCCATTTCATCATTTGCAAGTTTCTCTTCATCCTGCAACACATATAATATTGATACACAGGATTAAGAACTCGTGCGATTTCGAATCCACAACTAAACAGCGAGGAGAGTAGAGTTTATATACACTTTTGTTCTCAGTCAACTTTATAACAATAATGTGACCACAGGTCTATACGACGACAGTAGTTTAGTCCTACAATACCATAAACGCCTTGACTACCAGACTGTTTGGAAGACTAATATACAAGTAATATATGTCTTATGTGAGGTTCACTCTCTGGTACCTCGTTTGTTTCCAATTTTGGTTCATCTTCTTTTGCATCAGGATTATCATCATCATCATCATCATCTTCATCATCATCATTATCTTCTTCTTCTTCTTTTTCTTCTTCATTATCATCATCATCATCGTCTTCTTCATCATCTTGCCCTACATTATCATCATCATCATCTTCTTCATCATCATCTAACTCTTCATTATCATCTTTATCATCAACATCATCTTCCTCATCATCTAACCCTTTATCATCATCTTTATCGTCATCATCATCTTTATCGTCAACATCATCTTCTTCATCATCTAGCTTTACATTATCATCTTTATCATCATCATCATCTTCTTCATCATCATCTTTATCGTCATCATCATCTTTATCATCATCATCATCTTCTTCATCATCATCATCTAACCCTACATCATTCATCTCATCCTTTCCCTCCTGATCTTCATCATTCTCATCTTCGTCAACTTCACCTGTTTAAATGAACGTATTTTTATTTTGGAACAATGTAGTGAATGTACCTATGTTATTGTGCGAATGAGAGTGATCTTTGTAAAGTTCACTCTTGCTGCGCACTCAACTCGTTCATTCAAACTTCATTCATTCATTTAGAAATGTGTCAACAAACCTTTCTTAGCATCTAACAAAGAATCCACATCCTCTTCATCTCTGAAGGCTTCTTTCTCTTCTTCCACGTCCTTTGCCTCAGTCTCGGGTTCCTTCTCTGTTTCATCATTTGGCGTTGTTTCAACAGGCGTTTCGTTGTCTAATGGCTGGCCCTTTCTGTCCATGTAGTCTTGATACAATCGGTACAGTTTTTCCATTTTTTCATCATTTGTAACTGTGAAACGAATTGAACACATTTATTGTAGAGCACATAAAGGCTGTGTCGATAAACATTGCCTTTCGCAACACTAAAGGTAAGATTATCATATTCGACTCATTTTCAATTTCAAACTAAAAACTGTGAAGAGAACCGTAATTTGTGGCAATATGGAAGTAATGTAATATCAAAAAATATAGCGTGCACAAAGAGAAGATTTGAAATATGTTTTTGCTTGGAGTAATTTGGCAATTAAGCTTTCATGTTTCACGCTTAACAATGGTTTTTATAAATTCATGGAATCAGGACAGTTTAATAAAACGCTTTTTCTGATGTTCATCCGGGCTACGTGTCATTCCATGCACATCCACTTCATCAAAGCAATCCTAGCATACATTTTAAGAAATTAACCTCTCCGCCACAAGTTTATATTAGTTCGTCATTTCTGAGAAGTTCCTTCCGTCCCGTGTTTTGAACGTATTTTTTAGCATCGCTTTACTCAAAGCCCTTTCTTTGTCGAATAAAAAGACCGATGTTATGTGCAGATCTTATATTGTTTTAAGTACTTCAGGGCATAAATCCTGGCGGATGAATCAGGTTCACAATTTATAATAAAATATATCCGGTAAAACGCTTCGCCCGTATTTTATGCAATTTCACCATTTGCAGAATTTTTCCTTAGGTCGAGCCTTGTTTTTCTCACACATCCGCTGTTTTTGTATGTTAATTTTTATCGCCCAACTGAATACGTCATCCGGTATGAAAATATTCAAAATAACTATATTTATAAATCGCCCAAATTAATATAGCAACAACGAAAACTAAACACATGTGTGAAACATCTGTTTTTGAACGAAAACAAAAAGTCACCATTATCTCGTATCTATAGGAGACTATTATTCTACCTATTTGGTTTCTTTTCAGTCAGAGGGCTTTATAAATAGCAAAGCTGTACACAGTACACTTGAAGCAAGCTTGATATAAACATGCCTATTTGTTTAGTGTACACTCGTCATCTTGCCCGCAATCGTGGTTCGCATCTGCGAAATATAAGGAGCTTAATCTCTTATATTGGACACAAAGAGTAATCTCTTCAAAATAAATCCAAATACACCATGTTGCTCGAAGCTTCACTGAATTATACAGTGGCTGTTTTTGCACTTAATGTAGCTCTGTACCAGTTAGTTCTATAAACTGAATTCCCCTTTCAAAGTTCGTGAAATAGTTTCTATAATCTCGCTAAGGTAAAGGTCTTTTGTCACGAGTCATAAATTATTCAGCTGATTAGCATATAGTGCACAGTGCACATTAAGACGGCTAGCTACGAGCTGAAGGAAGGACAATACGCAAATTAATCTAGAGGATTCTGATTAACAGCATGCGGGAAAGAACAGCGTGGCTCGAGGTTGGTGGAAAGAGGAAACTAGATTTCCATGCAAGTTAAAATGTCACAGTTAAAATGTTTTTGAAGCTAAAAAATCGATAGGATATATAGTAGGAATGGTGGAATAGATAGAAGGACAAAGTGTTAAAATTTAACTCTGCATGCTCTCCGACGAAGACATGAGCAACTGGCATGCATGCCACACAGCAAACCCAGGGCATACAGAAGTTTTATCAATCTGATCTTACGAGATAATTTTTAGAGGCTCTCTAGACACATTCTCTAAACAAGTGTCCTGCAGTGATCTTATCAAGAAGAAGAGGTTTGATAAAGCGTTCGTACCCAACACTGTCCTTAACTTGCGGGAAAAAACCTTTCATTTACCAATATTCTCTCCGATAAGATCTCTCGCACTATATTTTTATGATATTCCTAATTGCGGGGAAAAATGGCAAATAGATATTATCTTTCTTGAAGAAAATCTGGCTCTTAATACACCTTTCTTTTTCTCCAGTCAATAAAACACTAGTCAGCAGACATATTAAGAGAATAGAAAAAACAAACTTTGAAAAATAATGGTTAGGATTAATCGAGGTAGCGGGATTATTGACCGTCGGGTCGATAGGTTTCTGCACCGACAAAGTGAATTCATAAGCTTATTCAACAAACAAAAATTAAAATGACACTGAAACATAATGGTTAAAAAGAACCAGATATTTTACTGGTTTACATCAATTCAAGATATCGTATAAAAAATCTAGAAAACAGCAGAAAATGATTTCGGGTTTTTTTTGGCAAAGGTTTTCTAGGATTGGTTTCTCGTGATAGTCTCAGTATTAGAGTACCACAGTATTAGAGTTGAGTAAAACCGACTTTATTCTGTTTTAATGCAACGCATTCCACACGCAAATCGCAAGAGGTTTGTCTTTGTCTTCTCGGGAGAAAAAATTATCAAAACTTCCGTTAAGTGCATGCGAGGGTAAAAGTTACTGTGGATTTTGGCAATTAACAATTAAGTAACATTTGTGTTCGTATTTTGAAATAAGGACTTGTCTCCTACGACCCGGTATAAAGGTATAGACTAGTATAGCTATAAATGTGTTGACTCTCTGACTAAACTTGATATGTTATCTATGTAAATAACAGCACACATGCAGTCACAGATGATAAACTAGGTTGTAGAAGTTCTAAACATAAGACTTGAGCTATGTTCAAGAATCAACGAACAGTCGATGTATAGATATAGTTCATTCAGTTGTAAATCATTGTTTATGTGGCCACGCACAAATTTTATAAATTCTCAACCCACACGCATCTGCATGGCCATGGATAACATCTTTACGGACGGTTAATCTAAATAGAATCGGGGGAAGAGGCAAATTCTTTATGTTTGCACTTTTCACAATGATAATGATAATAAAAAGCATTTTGAATAGCGAATAAACACAATGTACAAAAGCTAGGTGGCATCGTCTCCCCGCATGCATGTACAGCTATATTGTCAATGACTTTTCATATATCAAAAATCTATATATATAAAAATATATATAAGATTTTTCGGTTGATATCAAATGCTTTCTTATGATATTGTTGTAAATTCGTGTGCATGGCCGGTGTGAGTTACGAGTATAAAAACACGTACATGCATGTGATGTATCAATAATTCCTTGCCCTTTCGACAGAAAAAAGAGAAGTTATATAACTATATATGCATCGATCTCATTGCGGAGCAATGCCAAATGTCAGTCGTTAGGTGTCTGCACCTGTCAATCGGTTATCTCAGGCCAGACACTGGCGAAGTTGCATATTGAGGTCAGTAACTAGTACTGCGTTCAGTAGCAATAAGAATTCGAAAAGTATTACCCTCCCTTCCCAAATTTTGTTTAGATAAATCTCAAATACCGCCGGAGCGGACAAAATTCACAAAAGCTATTTATGTATTATATCATATATATATAAACTAAACTCCTGCAATTAAATTCTTAAATGCACGGCGAAGCCAATTTTTCAGTATATATATGCAATAATAATTGAAAAAGGAAGAGCGTATGGAAAATTTGGTCCTGTCTTACTCATTTGAATACAAATTAAATTTAAAACAAAGATGTCTGTCAAATAATGGCACAATATACAACGGGAACAATCCTCAGACTTTCAGCTCCTGTTCAGGGACTTGTACGGTTGTCGAAAAACTTCCTTGAAGGATTTTCTTGAACGAGAGAACATTGGCCGAAAAAGTGAAGATGTGATTCATAGTTTGGGTCAGCATACGTTATGATTATATTTTATAACTGTGAACTCTAGGCCTAGCATTCGTAATATATGCATGCGAAGCTACGCCATTAAGTATATATGATATAATTTACATATACAGCACTTGACACCCCAAAGAGCTTTTTCAATGTTCAGTTCCTGTATGTCGGCATATATAAACTTTAAACTGCCAAAAAAAGAGTTTTTGACAATTACCAAACGACCAAACATTATGAAAACATTACGTTTTGAAAATTCTAATGTTTGATTGTAAGCTTATGTAAAAAAGACTTTCAACCGTTTCAAAGTTTATGAACAGGCGTCTTAATCCATGCAAGTACACTTTTAAAATACCCCTACGCATGCAACAAAATTATATAACTATTCATACACCTTGGTCCTTGAAAGCCTGACATCTAATACGAGAGTTAACTATGCTAGACCGAGCTAGACTTCTCTATATAGAACTGCTGAACTGCGGTATAATAAAATTTCAAAAATAAACTATCAACGTAATTGCTTTAATTGGCGTTTTTGTTATGAAAACAGAATCTGAAGTTGTTCGGGTTTAGTCCAGGCAAACAGCTAGAGCAAAATGGATATCCGCAGGAGTTAACTCGTAGAATTATTTCATCCTTTTAGCTTCTTGTCTATTGATTTGCGGTGGCCACCACTGCCATAATATGCGAGTTTAATGCAGAACATTTATACGGGATCACATCAGAGGTCACTGTCAGTATTGTGAAATCAACTTTTCACTTCACACAGGAGCAGTGATCGTGTAGAATTGATCTTTACTCGATGTTACAGATACTGAGCGAAATAACTTAGGTTTAAAATACGGTGAAATTATGTCAAAAGCCTAATAATTTATACTGTTAAGCACTTTGCCTTAAGATCTCATTGAAATGCGCTATACCGCTATACGAAAGGTGTAAATGGACCAAACTCGATGACATATGTAACTTGAATAACACAAATTAAACTTTATCCGCTCGGCCTCGGGTGTCATATGGCAAGGGTAAATCATCCACGCTTTTCCTCTACAAATTTCAGCCTTATAGCAAGGTTTCTTTTCGATGTCTCATTGTGCCAATGTGCCCAACTGTGGCTCGGTTTCCGCTTCAGTAAATTTAAGTCGATGTTTGCTTTTTCAATATAACGTATATGAACTTACTTTATATATTGCTTATCGACGTTTTCTTACTTGAATTACAAATTATAAGTTTTACGAGGGGTTTAGGTTAGGCTACGCGCGACTAAAATAGTTCACAAACCGCAAGAAAATAACGTTTAAGGTAACATATGCTGAATAACTCAAAATAGCGAATTTAATGTCATACATTACGAACCTTTCGTTTCGTCTCCCAATAACATTGGTTTTGCCTCAAATCGGCTAACCGCCAAAGCGAAGATTAAAACCACCAAAGTCTTCATGTCGAAAACAAAATTTTTTGTACAAAAATGAATTGAACTGTTCTTGTGTAGATGTTGGTCTTATATGATGGGCTTGGCAGATGAGAGGTGATAAAATAGAATAATATTTTTCCGCTGTTGTGCCCGCCCACCCTCAGCAATTTGCGTACGGAAGATGTGAAATTTGCATAGATCGAATTACGTATTCTCTGATGCGAAGCGGCTTACAAACTTCCCCTCTGAACAAAATGCGGCAATTTAATCTCTCCTAGAGATTTTCTGCCGAATAGATTGACTAGTATTTCTCAACACAATAAACTTAACCGACGAATTCAAACCTCGGCTTAAGTCATGAAGTTTTCAGATATAAGTGTGTACAATACATTCGTGTCGAAACCTGATAAAAAAAGCGCCCCACTGCGGACAGAAATCGTTTATTTTAATGATGGATTAGAGGCCTTGTGATTTCCACCAATCATGAAGCGCCTCGTTGTTTTGAAATGACCATGATTGTACACATTTAGGAATCATCGAGATTTTAATGAACGGGGGAAATAACTTTCGCCGGAAATTTTAGTGTCAGGCTTATGTTCGCGCCTTAACGAAAGGACCGTTACATTTCTCTCCCGTTCTTCTTCTGGAAATAAGGTGTTGAGCTTTCGGTTTGCAATACCATGCATGCGCGATGCGTGACATACACGTGAGCAGGGGGTAACTTACTAAACTTAAACTATTATAACTTTAAGCGTTTTTTAAATGCAAACGATAGCATGCACCGCCGAGATTCTACGACAGAATACGATCAGACTCGTCATTTTTTAACCAAAATGTGCGCTGTATGCTCACGCCATCTCAGTCTGAAGCAACTCGTAGTTGTCGGCGTTTGACTACAAAATTGGCCGACAAACACAAAAACTCGACGACAATGACCAGCTCTGCATAATGAATGACGAATCTCATCGTAGTTAAAGCTAAAGCTCCCAATTTTTTCGTCGGTGAGTGCTTGGGTGTTGACGAGAAAATTGGATTTCTAACCAATACCTGTTGATTGCTTGCAAAACATCCCAAACTTATAATTAAAAATAATGCACAGAAATTTTAATTATTCAGGTGTATCTTATGAATTATGGTGCACGACACGGCTTTAGAAGGCACGCGAAGCTCTAAGAAAACGTGAAGGCGTGGTCTCGTCAGAGGTCCGACAGAGGTTTCACCAGTTCTACGGTTTTCGCTCCTTCTTGATAAACTGGGGCGTAACTACAAAAGAAATCCGTCGGGCAGAACTGAATATATGAATATCACACTCCCCCACCCGCCTAATTACCGTTCTAGTTACGCCACTGTTCATGAAGTCATGAAGACCAACAAACCAAAAAATATGGCGGCCGTTTTAGTGACCCAGCAAGTAGTGCTGGAATCGTTATATCATTTGCAACATTGCAAGACGAGTAGTGACATACTGTTTACTAGTATAGCACCTATAGTCTTTGCTGTTATGACGTAACAGCACGGGGTGGCTCAGCAAACTTGATATTCGCTGCAATTTGTAGCCTTTCAATAAGCTCCCTCGTTGAAGGTCGCTTCTTGCCCTCTTTCTCCAGTAACGTCTGATAAGAGCCTCGCGGCTTGTACTTGTTGCGAAAATAGTCGATATAATCTACTTCATTACGCAACATTTTCATGCAAAAATACCGGTCATATGACCGCACTTCGGGATTTAAACGAAAGCTCAAAATATCACCGCTTGAATTGAACGCGTTTTCAGTAAACTGGCGTTTTTCCACACAGGACGCCTGCATTTTCGAATTCATTTGACGAAATTTATCCAGGTCTTTCCGAAAAGACGGTCCATAGTCAGCAATTTTCTTCCATAAAGTTCTGTTGAAGTGTTCGTAAAGTATTACATCAGCCTTGTTCCAGTAGCGAATATTTTTCTTCACTTGCTCGTCACGGTGGTAGGCAGATTTATGACGCCTTTGGTTGAACTTCACGTATAAAATATCGCTCATCGTCCAGCAAAATGCCTTTTTTAGGACCAGAAGGCTTTCATCAAAGTACTCCATGATCAAAACCAGTTCAAAATCGCGATCCAGTTTCTTAATTTCGTTCCTTACTCGCGTCATGTTGTTGTAAGCAGGAGGGTACATGCCTGTGTGGGTAAAGACAAAAATTCAATCCTGGGTGCCTAAGCCTCATAACTTACTCAACCTCTTCAATTCATTTCTCTACTCCTGTATCACAGGTCTTCTGGACCAGCACAGTCCACACTCGTGGACAGACCTTCCTTAACCTCGTAGGATAGCCTGTTAGAAATAGCCTTACCTAGGTCAAAAAACATTGGATTCTTCACCAGTTGCATCGGCTCTGGAATTCCGTGATGTTTGTCTCGCAGCTGGTACAACTTTGGGACTGGATTTTTCAAGAAATCTGCCAGCGGATTCTTCGAATCTTTCAAATCTAAAAATTTTTCAAACCCCATATAATTAAATGTAGACTCGTATTGGTCGACTGGATCTCGCAGGATTGTGATGTATTTCGCGCCCTTTCTCATGATCAGTTGCATTGTGGGACGATTATATCGAGCATGGTTGCTAAGGATGCTGGGCGTGTCGCCATCGAGTCTCCACAGATCAACCGCTGACCAGTGAAATAGAGCAGGCCAGTAAAAACGGAGGAAGTAGCCCATTGGTAGCGCAACTTTTACGTCGTTCATGTCGGCAAAACGGTTGAGGATGTTTGTGATTGTGCTGCTTCCCGTCTTATGAGTTTTTATGAAGACAACAACCTCATGTTTCTTGCAACTAAAAATATTATAGCATAGAAATTTGAAGTCGATATAAAAACATACTACGTATATAGAAATAAATAATTGACTTTGGTAGAAGGTCATCTGTCGTACCTTCGCTTGTAAGTGTCTTCGTTTCTTCGCAGGAAATCTACAGATCCACTTAATTCCATCTTCGGCCGTTCATGACGTTTTGGAAGATCTTTGTTGACCGCTATTTCTGTGTCATTTTCTTTGGCGAAACTTGTGAGATCTTTTTGTATCGATCGCTTTTTGCTTAGCTTAAAATCCACGCTCTCATCTTTCAGGGTATTTTTATTGAAAATTTTACTTACGATACAAACGATAATTACCACTAGAGCTGCCATAATGCAGACTCTTATACCCCGTTTTCGCAAAATCATTGAAATACCAAGCCATACAAGGGTCAACCTTTTATCAATGAGATGATAGTGATCCTAGGAAATCCAATAAACATCAGCAGATTAAGCTCAGATGTTTGATACGTACAGTTATATCACGGAGTCGTGTTTTAGTTTCGGTCTAAAAGTTCCAACAAACTCTTCATTACGGCCTGTCTTCAAAGTGCAGGCAAATTTCTCGATAGGATTCACGCTGTACCGTCGAATTTCTGAAGGAGAATCCACTTTACTATTTATATATTCCTCCGCGATTTTTTTTAAACGTCTGGTAACGGCCTCTTGGAATCGTTGGAGCAAGTATGGATATTAAGTCTAAGACTTCTGGCTAATTACCGTTAAAATAGATGATAATATTGAAGTAAGGATTAATTTTGTCATTCGTTATCGGACAAAGGAAATGTGTAGTGAAACTATTTTGAATATAGGTGTTTATGTATCGAGAAAGGAATTTGTAAATAATGTTTCATGGCATAAGTAACAACTACCTGTTCAACCTAATTGTATTCATTGTTTTATTGCTGGTACCTTAAGCTTATCGAGGGATTGGCAATGATATGACCGGATGTTCATGGACATAATATGGCCTGATGAGATCGTGAGAGACATTATGGGATATTACAGCTGGGGAGTAGTCTGGATAACATTGAGGAAGAGATGATTAAGAATCATAGCTGAGATGTCGGGGAGATGTAATAACAAGAGATGTATGAGAGCTTATGACAGACATTATGAAATGAAGAGATCAGTGGTAGACAAAAAATGAAAATCGGGAAAAATTCTGGTGCAGTTGATAGACATTATCGAGAAAGTGAAAGTATTCAGGAAAACCAAGAACGAGATTAGCTTCGTGTGGAAGTCAGACAAAGGTAACGCATTTCCCCCTGGAACAGCTCCAGTGAAATATTCTAAGATCAGTTCGTCTAATCAGCAAGCACATGGTCACGGTTGCGTCCGCAAATTTCAAACTCCCCCTACACTAATTGGAACATGATTTGAATAATGCGCCACCTGCTAGTGGAATTGCTTTTGCTGTTGCTTGACAACTAAAACAACACTATTTTGATTAGCTGACGACAGAATTCAGCATATATTCTGACAAAAAATCATCGCATTACAAGATTGACACAAAAGATTTTCAAAGGCAAGTTGTGATAGAAAACCTGTAACTTTAAAGGAATTAAATCAACCTTTCATTAGCTCGCGTCGAGGCCATTTTCTCTTTGCTCAAAGCGGTGGCATGCTTGCATCAAGCGGCTTGGGATATATTAAATAATTGAAGTACTAAATCCACACGTCTCGTCAAGGTCCAAATTCATTACATCGAATTCTTCACATGGGTTGGTGAGCAACTGAAACAGCGACTAAGAGACGAAGGATTGGTCGAGGACAGGTGAATTGATATTCGAAACATAGAACAACATCATTATATTTCCTTATTGAAGTGTAACAATACATTACGCGAGTTGTTCAATTGCAAGCATACCTTTTCGCTTGGCTTCATATGATATTCCTTTGATGCAACAGTAGTTAATCATATTTTGAATTGAAAAAAAATCCGTAATCTTCTCTACGAGACAGAAGACATCCTGTAGAGAATAAACAGCTCTTTGTTTGTCACATCAATATTTGGATATCGTTTCGTGATATCTTAAAGTCATACTGAAGAATAGACATACACAGCTCACATCTTTATTGTTTGTATATGACATACACTGCAGAGTTTTTTGACAATGCAGTCGAAGCCAATTTTTAACAAAAGGTTATACAAAGCCCACGCTGGGATAACAATATCAAAAAGAGCAAGTGACATAATGCAACGGAGTGCAAACAAACCCAGAAGTGAAGTCGATCTTCGTGAAATTCGCTCGATCATCTCAGGGTTAAGAGAGATCCACAAAAATTTCGAATTTGTCAAAACGGCTTTGAGTCATGCTGTCACCTATGAAAAACACGAAGGCGACGTACGGATTGAAAAGAAGAAGAACGAGGCTCAAATGTCTTGCTATTATATCCTGAGTGGGTCGATAGAAGCTTTTTACACGGTCAGGAATAATAGCTGGAGTCTGCCACATAAGGAGAGGACGATTTCTTATACAAATGTTGCAGGCGATTACATAGGACAGCTCTCAGCTGATGGGCCAAATTTTGATTTACCCTCCCCGGAGTCAATGAATACTATAGGGCATTGCGAGTTTCTACGAATCGACAGAGCCGTGTTCCACGAAAAGATACAAGAGGCTCAACGGTTGTTTCGGAACGAAATAGTGCAATTCTTAAATGAGACAACATTCCTTAGCAAGATTACTGAAGAAGATAGGGCGAAGCTCGTGTTGCAAATGGCTAAACAGGTAGGAGAATATTTCAAATATATGCAAGTTCAGGCTGAATGTACGGATAGTAATTAATTATGAAGTATGGCGCGCAGCGCTACAGTAGAGTCGTGCTGCTCATTTCTGTAATTTGCTGTGTGAATGTACAGAAAACAGTTCCGTTTCAGTGTTTAGCCACACTTTAAAAAAATGAAACGTACAACGCATTCTTTTCAGGAATTCCCCCTGCTGGAAAACAGATCTTGTATCAAGGACAGAAGCAAGAACATGCATTTTTCGTAGCAAAAGGTAAATACGAGTCATCTGTTTTGCTCGTTTGCATTATCAACAAGAATATAATATTGTTAATTTCGTACAAACGGTGAATGCAAATTGTAGTGTATAGTCAGTGGATTGACTGCGAATTCTATTTTTTTCAATTTTTCGTTTCAGGGAGATGCGTGTATCATCGACGAATATATCTTCCAGAACAAAACCGAAGTGAGCTTTTTAAAATGGGATACATCGAAAGAGGTAACGTCTAATGAGTTTTGTGATTGTGAAGAAGCATCGAAATCTCTATTTATAGGGATGGCTGACCAGCTTTTGAACTGACGCTATCACAAAGTCACAAACTATAAATATATGATCTTCATACATTGATATAGGCTCGTATTTTGATGCTACTTGCATCCTTGATGACCAAAATAGCAGGTTTTCGGTGAGTGCTGTTGGACCAGTGACATGTTATTTACTGAACAAGTAAGTAGAAAACACGTCATTGATTCCTTGATAAAGGAATGTCCTTATGATTTTGAATCATTACTCATTAGCCCAAAGATAAAACGTCTGTAGATCATGAGTGATAGGTTATCGATGGTACATCAAAAAAACAACAAAAACAAGTGAATTCCAATCCATTTAAATTTTCATTTAAACAGGTGGACGATAAAAAATAGTGAAAGTCTGCTACGAGCTTTCGCCACCAACAGACCGTCATTTCCGACTGATAAGGAAATAGAATGCTTAGTAAGAGAAAGTGATGAATGGCAAAGTTATAAACGAGATGCTGTGTGCGATGCTTTTGTCACAAAACAGAAAGCAACCTCCAGAATCGTACCTCAGAGTAATATACCACCAGCACTGGACGCAGCAATCAAACACGGAATATCGTTAAGGTTAGAACAAATCACGGTTTTGCATGTTGGGACTAGTTCAATCTTTTTTTGAACTGTGCATGCTTTGCGAGGATTTCACTTCCCCTCCTGAATTGCCTTTCATCTTACTAGACTAGAACGACGTAAGGACATGATCAGTACTCCATCTGATGACTTGGATCTAAGTTCGCGAAGATCCCGGGCATCTTCGTCACAGTCGAGAGAATCCACAGTTAAGGACAACACTACATCTGTCTTGAAAGCCGTGATGTTGATGAAACGATCCCGTGGCTCTATTCAAAAGGACAACAGTGAAGATATGCTTTCATCTTCTAATCAGCACCATGGAAATAGATTGAAGCCAAGTTCAAAGAGAGACGGTTTGCATTCCGCGCCAGAACTAAAACATTGGAAAGGTAAGAATTATTGCAAGGTGGATGGGAAAATAAGCATGACAGAACTGAAAGGAAATGGGCAAAGACAAACGCGGAAGCAGTATGAAAACTCCAGCTCAAACCTCGTTCACAAAAGAAGCAAAACTGTTGCTAGGAGAGGCATATCTTCTAAAGCATTCTCCGCTGAAGAACTACTTTGCAAACAAGACAGGAATAGACCAAAGACCGTACCAAATGGGAACCCGCAGACACTCAATGGTAACCCTGCTTCAAACCAATGTTCTTTCACGAGGATTAAGAAAAAGAACGGCAGTCAACTGGAAGCACGTGGAGATGACCGCCCCAGGTCGACGCCAACCTCGCACGCGCGTGGCCAGGAGAAAAAGGGCGTGTTTGACGATCGATGGGTGACGCATGATAAGAAATTCAAAGTCAAACAGATTGTAAATACACGAATTCCAGGGAGGGAAAACCCGGTGGAAGACCAGTACCGGCGATTCGAACCCAGTATGTTTACGTACCTCGATACTATCAATAATTTTGACAAGGAAAAAGAGATCGACCCGTGCGGAGCAAAGCTCAAGTCTGCTATCTGGTTAAAGAAAGCCAAAGAGAAGCTGGCAACGGGAGGTAGGGATTATAATCCCGGGAGAAGTCCTATCATTGTGATTGAAGAGTTTTGTGCCGGGAATGAGGGAACATGGGATGAGGAGAGTGGGTATGAGTCACATGGAAAGAAAAAGATCAAAGATAGCGCAGCAAGTATGGAGATGTTACTGGAAGACAGTGATAAAGAAAATGTGGCAGAAGAAGTGAGAAAGGATGAGTAAGTAGCTGAATAATCGTCACGACATAGATGGATGGAAAACAAGGCAGATGAAAGTGGAACTAGACTTTAAATAAGATCAAATTTTGGATCAGTATTCGAGTAATATTTCTGATCCTGAATAATTTTTTATTAAAATCTTTTAAGGTGGATCACGTCTGTGCATGAAACACGTCACGAGGCAGAACATTGTATCGAACAAGCGAGAAATGACATCGAGATGTTGGAGAAGAAATTATTCCAGCTTGGCTGGACTCCTGATATGCTGAACGAGAAGGAGAGGATACGAAATGAAAGACGAAAACGAAGTTGCAGAAGTAGCAATGAAGATATGCTGGAAGAGGATGTTGAACCACAGCGAAAGATCGATATCACAAAAACAAAACAGGTGAGAATGTGAAAACGGTTTCTATAAAGTACAAAGGAAGGAATTAAGTTGTGTATTCCGTATTCTCATAGCCGCAACAGAGAAAACACAAGATGATAAAACGTCAAGATTCCATTCAGAAGATACTAGAGAAGAAAGATCTTATCAGAAGGCATCAAAGTTGGTCAGAGGAAGAAAAAACGGTATGTTGTTTGTTCCATTGTTGGTTTCGCCAGAGAATTTTCATTACTCGGATCCGTAGCAGTCATGTAATAAATAAAGACTTCTATTTTACAGCCGAACCGGAAACCGACATTAGTGAAACGTTACTCAACAGGTTCCGCAATAACAGGAAACTGTGCTCAGTCTCGGACAAGAATCCTAAGAACAAGAACGTCAACAGTCTCATAGATGAAAGACCTTATTGAAAAACTCATTTTCGCTCTCAACTGTGGATAATGAACATTGTTCTAGTACAGACCATAATTGAATTTTAAACAATAATTGCGAAAATGAAATAAAATAATAATTTATTCTTTATTTTCTCAAAGACTGGTTCTTGTAGGTAAACTGTTAATTATTTATTCT
This sequence comes from Dendronephthya gigantea, assembly GCF_004324835.1. Taxonomy (NCBI): domain Eukaryota; kingdom Metazoa; phylum Cnidaria; class Anthozoa; order Malacalcyonacea; family Nephtheidae; genus Dendronephthya; species Dendronephthya gigantea. The sequence continues at coordinate 2,054,061 of NW_021163020.1, forward strand.
TCATAACAAAGAACACACGTGCGTTTTTGCAAAAACAATATGCATGTCATAGACACAAAACTATAATAAATAGTAAACGTCTACTGATTCAGACAAATATGGAATATGAAATGTCGACTTTTTCAAAATACGGCCAGAACGTTGATTTTAGGCCGCCATGAAATGCACGTTTAGTAAAATTTTGTTATTTATGGCGACAAGTGGCCTGATAGGATTCATTGTGTATCGTTGGCTGTTCGAAACTCGCTCGAGGTTCGAGGGAACGGTTAGTAGTTTAGACGCTGAACACGTAGACGAGGAAAAGAGGAAATTCGTTACATTGTTGTCAAAAGAGTAAGTTTATACCTTTATACAGGCATTATAATACGGAATTTTTACAAGGACACACATTGTCTTTAGGTTCAATAATCACTTAGTCTTAGAAATTACAACGTGAAATTACAACGCAAGCATATAAAAAAGAGCATAGCCATGCAAAGCACGGTCCGTCAGTCTCTAGCCTTTTTTAATATATAATATATTCAATAATGTCAATTTTATAATAGAAACAATAATTATTTTAAATAGTCAAATTAAAATTATATTAGACATTTTTGTCCATGAGGCATGATTTTTAACTACACACTTTTCCATTTACAAGGACACATTCGTCTTTTACAAGGACACAAAGTGTGTCAAAAACACGCGTATTATAATGCCTGCCTTTATATCAGTTATCACCTCCTAATTTGTAAAAAAAGTTAATATCAATTCACATAGAACAAACAAAGTAACTTTATCAATTGTTCAAGCTCTTTATATATTTAATGAGTCAAATCAATCAAACAGATCTAAAAAAGTCAATTAAACTGTCTGCCTGATTTTGGCATCATTTTTGTTTCTCTCACGGGCAATTAAGAAACTAGACGTTTCATTGACGAAACGTCTGCATTATCAGTGAGCGATCAAAGTTATCTTAAAGCTTTTTCATGACCTAATTTCTATACCCTTTTGTGCGATTGTTTTTGAGCATTTTACGTACAAACATCAAGAAGAAGATTTTATCAATATCTTTATCAGAATATAACTTCTCTATCACCTTATCACTGGAAGGTGACACTTATCATCATATGTCTATCGATGATCCAAGGAATCAGCCTTCGGGTAGAGTAGCCTGCAAAAGCCTGAACACTCGGACTGCCTTTTCTCTTTTAGCAACGACATAAAGATTGTCTACGTCGATAATGATCATATAGAGGACACTGAAGACCCACGTCTTAAAAAGGCAGTCACTAATACACCCGGTGACGTCACTTCTACTCCATCACTCCAGTCGTATTACGAGTCCAGCAGCGCGGGTACAGAAAATCCTTACAGCATCGAGTGGGATGAGACGATTGATTATGATCACTACGGAAAAATCGCCTTCAATGAAACTAAAAGGTATGATATTAGCGGAGGATAACCTTTGGAATAAGAGTTTCCGTGTTTGGGATGGCCTGATCCAAGCACAGGCTTCGACCAATCAGAACACGCGTTATATACATGTTATTTTATAATTTCAGATCAATGGATCTTAGCGACAAACCCAAAGACACTATTGTTCTTGTACAAGAGCGTTACCATAGTAACAGTCCAATCACGAACATCATGTACAGATACGGTGACCAGAATCAGCTCACATTCGCTCTACCAAAGAAACCAAGTTTTCAGGGATATCGGCCTTTGAGATTTCATCCGAGTTTTGTAGATACCAGCTTGACATTTTCTAGCCAAATTAATATGCTGATCAATCCCACGTACCGATACGAGACGCTGAGAAGGTTTATGCCAATGGTAATTAGGTTTAATGTGCTGTATGAAACCAGATTTATATTTTCTATTTGAGAGAATAATCAGTGCACAAATGAAGATATTTATTTCAATGGTCAACATACTTCTTTCTGTTCACAGGACACTGTGTTCATCGCTGTTCTATACGATCCTGTTAAATCCTTAATTTCAAGATTGGTTAGCCATCCCTTATTTGGAAATTATAAACTTAAAAAACGGTTGAAGATTGTTAAGAAACTGGTTCGAAGAAGGAAAGTTTTTGGAGATGAATACACAAATTGTTAGTACTGAACTTCCATCGAAAATTTATTTCTTCACTAGCAACAAGTTCTGCAACTCTGCCTTTTAAACACGCAACACCTAAATCGACAGCATATTCAGCCAGAAAATTCCATAACTTATCTTGATGCTGGAGGATTTCGTGTGACAAATGCACTAACACGCACGTTTATCTGATTTTTAGCAATGGCCTCTGAATTTGGCTATTCAAAAAGGCAGGAGCAACTAAACCGAACAACAGAGGAAATAATAGAAGAACTTAAAGCACAATTCAAAATCGTTTTGATAGGAGATTACTTGGACGAATCTCTGGTTGTTTTAAAAAAACTCCTAAATTGGTCCCTGGCGGATCTCGTCCATTTTCCCAGAAAGAATATGAATTTTGGTGGAATACAGACTGAGGTAAATAGAAAGATATAGAAAATAGCATTCATATAGCAAGTATTAATATACCTTTTTTATCTTTCAAAAAGGATGCAATTGTGGAACACAACAAGTTGGATCAAAAGATCTACGGTTATTTCAACAAGACATTCTGGCAAACAGTGAATTCCTTTGGGTCTGACTTCCTGTCGGATCTCAAAGAACTTGAGAGCTTCAATGAAAAACTCGCAAGCTTTTGCAAAACACCTTTCGAGATCACCACAAATAGAGAACGTAATACGGTGTGCAAAAAGATGAAATGGGACGAAAGAGAATACGTCATTCATCTCAAGCAGAAATACCAAGCTATGTCAAACTCTGAGTTAAATTCTGGCTTACAGTTTCTTAAGAATTCATTAGATATCTATTTTAATACAACGGTTAAAGAAATACAACGGTATTTAGAAAGTTAGGTGGTTGTTTATACGTGCAGAAACGTGCCTTAATATTTATTAGCTAAAAGGCTTTAAGTGTATTTAGCTAGGGGTTTATTTGAGTTCTAATTTAAACGCTTGTTTCAAAGTTGATATATCAAGTTTGGTATACATGCATGGTATAAATAAATGAGCCGGAATTGCATGGTGCCAAAAATGATCTGATTTATAGATCTTATCTAGGGGGTTTGATAAAACCCTCAAGTTTTATCGGTTAAAGAAAGCATATAGCCTTTTTTTGGTCGGTTGGTGTATAAACAGTATATACAAACATCATCCACTGACTTAAACTGTAGCATGTATCGATATCACCAGTAAAAACATGAAAGCAAAGCTCTAAGTCTCAAATGTTATGCGTTTTAGAAGTGTACACATAACTTATTGATTGGACATTACATGCGAAACTTTGAGAATCTGATTTACATTTTATTTAACGATTTATCAAGAGACGAGTGGGACGACGCAAGGAACCAAGGCAACCGTGACCCCTGGATGATATACACGCACTGGCTCAACTTCAACCTTGGATTTTATTCAGTAGTTTAATTTATTCGGAATGTTTAAAGTTTCTGCGTATATTCTAAAAAATGAAGTTGACGCCATGTGCATATAATCGTATACGCTTTAGAATATTACCAAACATGAAGAAATATAGAAGACGTATATAATATATATTGTGAATTTGTGATTGCTAAAAAGATAATAATTCGAGATGGCACCATGTTGACTTATGGTCTTTTTGTTCACAAGTTTAACATATCCTAACTAAACATTGGTAATTACATATTGTATGCATGTATGTAAGTGTTTATACATTAAACTTGAAGCATATATACTTTACAAACTTCATCCTGAGGTTCAATAAAAAAGATTGGACCTTTTTCATGTGATATCATTGAAGTATATGCACCCGGGATTTTAAACTGGTTGAGGAACTCACCACTGTTCGAGTACACGAGGAGATGGGTCTGGCGAAATATATCATTACTAGAATCATCGTCACTATCAGTGTCAGTATCACTGTCAGAAGAATCATTTTTTTTATTGAAAAAATGAATCAGTTTCCTAATCTTAAATTTTCTAGGGCGATTGTTATCAACGTCATCATCACTACAATCAATCCAGTCGACAGCATAAACACTGATGAGAATTGTTTCGTTGACATGATTAAATATCACATTAACGTAAACATATGCGGAAATTTCTAAATCAGATACATGCACATGAACTCGGCGTGTTAGCTTACCATCAATTGTAACGATGTACATGTAGAATTCACCATTAGTTGTCATCAAACCGATAATTATTTCATTTTTATTGGAGACATTAAGGCTAAACCTGTTAGCGTTATAAAGAAGTTCATCTATAAATGTCAGCGGAAATTTGTAGTCATATTTGGCCGTTATAACATCGCAGATAAACATGATTCCGGCAACGCTGTCGTAGATGACCAATTTACCATTTTTGGTCACCCTCATCACGGCAAGCTTTATTGGATTATCGATCACTTTAAGAAATCTGTCCGCTTTTACATTTCCATTTGCGTTCAAGGTCAATAATTTGTATTGAATAGGAGCATTTTCATAGCCTGAAGTGATTTTTACAACAACATACACATTGTCATTCTTATCAACAGCGAAACAGCAAATATGCTTCAGGACAAAGTCGTCATCACTTTTTTCGGAATTCTGTACTTCGGTATCACTGCCTTTAGTATAGTTTTCCGGGTTAACGGTAAAAAACATCTTGGGCCCATCATTTGTTATGGTTTCAATACAACTAGTTGTCATTTTGAGTAACTCTCCTTTACTAGTTAGTGCACAGTTCTTCCCATTGCCTATATTACTATTCACTTCCCAGGACCAAGGGACATTATCATCGCTAATTTTTTTTCTTAGTGCACAGCTTTCAAACAGTGGATGATAAGACCTTTTGCCAGTCTTTATTTGAGGCCAGTTAAAAGGGCATACCCCTCGCACTTCAAATGTTATGGCAAGACGAACCAAAGCAGCGTTAATTAAGTGTATCGACTTTATGTTATCATTCCTTTTTATTTTGTTGAAACGAGCACGTAAGTGTGATGTAATCCCTTTTCCAGAACCAATCCATACAGAAAACATGGATTGTACAGCTGATAAATCGTGCAACTCTTTCAAATAGAGTAAGCAATCTTGAAGTGCTGCCTCTGTGTCGCCTAAACCTTCGAGAATTCTGCTGGCAATGCGAAGTTTGCTTGCCATTATTCTATCTTCTGTGGTTAGCGCTACGTTGTTGAATGCTTCCGTTGCCAGTCTTCTTGCTTCGTTGAAAGAGTTTTTGGCTAATTTGTAGCGCTCCTGTGATACAATATTCAAGTTCTTAACGAGTGTAGAAAGTTCAGATGCTGTTTTTAAAGCTTCGCATTTTGTATCTGAAAGCTGGTCAACGCTAGTCACCGCAGACGCTCCACGGACCTCACCTTCGTCTTCTATGGCTATGCATTCTTTTGAAGTACTTGCGTTGTCGCAATGGTCAGATGTTTGGAAAGAAATATACAACCTGGTAACGCCTTCTTTGAAAAAGCTGAGACTAGCAAGCAAATCCTTTCTGGACAAACCATCGAGTTTCGACTTAATATCATCGATTTCTCGAACAATAATCTGCCTGCAGGCGGCATCCGTAAGGTCTCCGTCATCAAGTTTTTCTGCAGCATAGTCTCGTAGTTTACTGCATAATAAACCGATCGTTGAATTTAATATACCATTCACTATTACAGACATGTTTACTTCAAGACAATTTTAAGGCCACTAAAGGCTAAAGCAAATTACTTCCTTGTCTTTCAAATATTATCAGTGGTATTGACTATTGAGTGCATTTTTTACCTCAGTGAATGTTAGCTATTTGGCTGCATGCTGTGATTTTGTTGACTAAGCAAAAAAGTAAAAATCGTTAGCTGTTCGTAAAATGTACAGAAATCAATTTGTATTAATATCATGATATTTTACGTTCACAATTATAAATAGCGGTAGACTGGTAGTGACTTAAGGCAGCCGGTATAGAGAGCCACAGAGCAATCATATATAGAATCACTCTCGCAGAACAGCGCTGACTGGAGTGGTTTGACCACAACCCACTATCCCCTGCATGTGCACTTCAAAGTATCAAGCGAATGATTTCTGTAAAGATTTTGTTATTTATAAGATGTATTTATCGAAAATAATAGAACATAAGTCATAATATCATCACAACCAACATTGATTCCTAAAAAGAAACTTGTATCCAACTGATAAAATAATTACCCTAAAGAATTTTAATTTGGATATTTTTGTTATTGTGAAATAATCTGTTAGCGTGGGAATACTTTATGTGGTATGTTAAAAATGATAAAAATCACTATGTCCTTTCCTAGAGTGAAAAGAATATGTGCATTTAATATTCTCAAACAAAGTTTAATGTTATTAAACATTCACTTATTATATTGGTTCGCAAAGGTAAATTTCAAATTTATTTTACTGTATGTAAGCGCCCTATATTTCAACCATCAGTTATATTATATAAGCGTCCTGCGTGAAATCCACGCATTGCGAGCGTGACGTCTGTGTCCTCGCTCCGGTTCTGACTTCACAGTTTCTTAGGTCTCGCATGGAGTTCACGGGTTGCGGGATTTTGGTGCCAAAGAGGGGGGGGGAGGGTACTTACTCTGGTCTAATAGTGCATATACACCCATACAAAGGTATTTCGAAAGGCTGGTTGTTTACATGCTTTAACATCAATTTAAATTCAATTTATAAGAAGGCTATTTGAATAGTATATTCAAAACAAATAGAGATCTCATTTACGAACTACTTACTACGTATGTGTTCAATAGCGGTGTATACTGTGTGTATACTGAGATAATATTACTAACCTTGTAATTGTAAATAAAAGAGGATTACATGTTTGAACTGATGTGATGGTATTATAGTTCGGAACAGCGGCTACCCAGTTGACATTCCCAGTTTCAACGCCTACCATCATCAACCATTGACATTCACGGAACAATTCCTATCATCAGCAACTATTTACTGAAATAGCTGACCAACAGTTCTTCCACAGGATAAAATACTGACTCGTGGTAGTGAACTCCGTCTATCGTTCCACCAGGATAGGACGCTGAGATTGGGTAAATATCGAGAAAAGGGACACCAGCTTTGCACATCGCCCCGTTACTGTACGCATTGAACAGTTTTATACGCTAGAAAAGGCCGGGAGATGATTTAGGACTGATATATTCTACAACTCAAGATTTTCCCAACCTTCCCAACCATTTTATCGTACCTGATGCGTGGTGAAGCGTCGAAAACAACCAATATATTTAGACATCGTCTGATCGTGCATCGCAGTAGTGGACTTCCATATCGCTTTTCCTTTGAATTCCTCGCCTAAAACTCTTGCTAATTCACTGATCACCTCTTTATACTGCGCGAAACTGACTGACTGAAATACATGAAGTGGATTCTCACAGTCAAATGAATGCATGAACCTTTCCCACCGAATGGTGTCAAAAAAAGGAAATGGTTATTTTATTTTAGAGTTTTAAAGTGGTTATCATCCTAAAACTGATCTAGTAAATGTAAACTTGGCTAACATTCAGAGCTACCTTGACATAATGAGCCCCGGCGTTATAGAGCAATACAGAATTCTTGTCCATCATCGTTGGCTTCCTTGTAACTTCACGAAGGAAATTGAGAATTTTGGGAACCTCTAATTTTGTACCGTTGCAAGTCTTTATCTAGCAAAATGGTGTCATTCATCAGAATGGATATTGATATCATATAGTGACCTGTACCATAAGTGGTTAACAATAGCATTTATCCGCTAAAACATCCTAAAACACAACACAATGTAATCATCTCACATGCAGAAGATGATTTTTACATGATCCCGCTAAGCCGAGATTCAACGAGGCGTGAGATGACTTTAAGGTATTGAAATGAGTATATAACATGATTCTGGCAGTGATGTATTCATCCTGACAATTGCATGTTCTTGTTTGGTTCCATAAAGACTTATTTCAATACCTCAAAGTCATGTCCCGTAACAATCGTACCGATTCAATCGGCAGGTACATGTCCTTGGGGTAAATCCAGTTAGCCGACACATTGCACATCTGGAAATCCGTCTCACAGAATTCTCGTCGGTTCTTTGACAACGATTCGTAAAAGTAATAGCTCAGAGAATCACCAAATACCCAAAACATCCCTTTTCCTTTTTTATGTCCTCTGATGTAATCCAGGTTCCTCCGTCGTCCCTCAAATATTCGCCACTCCTCTGAAACACCGAAAGATTAGAGAATATTCATATATGTGTCGATGGAAGCGACATGCATCAATATTTAAAAGGTCTATAAACCTGAAGAAGATGGGAAATTGATCTCGTTCATGAAAGGTTTCCATTTATTTTTAAAACTCCAGCGACCGTACCCATCCCATAATTTTTTGCTACACGGCACATCACATTCATTGTCGGCCTGTAGCATTAGTTGAGCGTGACCTGTAATTGTAAGTTTAGCGGGTGTGTGAATTATAATCCCACGGTAAATGATCCTTGATGAACATCACGCAAAATTCTTATAGAGTAGAATAAATACACCCCCCAAAATAACAGCGGTTTGAATCGTAGCCATGTAATTCATTCTTTACATGTATTATACGATATGTAAAAAGCAAAACACTGTTGTTTATTTTAGGTTGCGATAAATTCTGATATTGGATACTGGCTGAACTACCACCAGTTGTTAACAGAAATCTTACCCAGAGCATTTAGATTTGAAGGAAGAACGTTTATAGCCAGAATCCGTCCGTTCTCTATTCTTTTATTGATATAGTCTTGCAAGTCGGCAAAAATTGGATCTGCAACGTCTTTGAGATCTTTGATAACTCCTGAGCAGTGAACTGTATAGGAAAATAATCATTGTATAAATATAATGAAGTATGATTAATATTCTCAGTCATTTATCTACTAACATGTTCTAAACCACTCAACCGGGGGGTTGCGAAATCCATCGCACAATGTGTAGTCCAACCTCACATCTAAAGTATACAACCCAGGTTCCATTATCAGCGCCAGAGCTTCGTAACTGCCATTATTGTGATCAAACACATCAGCTGCCAGGGTTGCCCCCTCACTTCTGATCATTACCCGCCACGAGTCCCCACCATATTTCTTGGGGTTGCCTAATTTGTCTCGTGATTCTATCCATATATGGGTAAACTGGCCGGCTGGTGCCACTCTGACGAAAACTAAGCTGTTGTTAGGAGATGTTCCTTCTCTACAAAAAACGACGAGAAACGTTGACAAATACGATCAGTTAAGTGAGTACGTACTGTATATACACTCTTTACACCGTTGTACACATTCACACAGTGATAAAAAGATTGTGTTTACTGTTTACAGTTGACTTGGTGGCTGAGCCAGAAACATGGAGGCAAAAATAATAACCTTTGCAAAAATAGGAAGACTTCACGATCAAGACTTACGTTGAAATTAACGATTTTGGTTTTTTATTGTATTCCAAATCGTTCTTGCAAGGCTCCAGGATCGCTTGCCAATCAAAAGCAGCCTTTCTCTGTCTACACCAATCCTGTTTGAATTGCCAAATATCGCTATACTGAGCGTAAGTCTTTAGTAACAACGAATGCATCCTAAGACAACTAAATGCTAGAATTGAAAATAAAAGTTCAATATACATGTTGATTTCGTTTTAGAATGCAGGCAGGTTTTGTTATTTAGAAACTTGAACATCCAGTGAAGCGTGAGATCGCATGAGCAGGAGATTGATAAATGAAATCAGTAAATTATTGATCACATTAATTGGCCTTTTTAATCGCTCTAAACTCCCAAATTAGGGAAGTAATTACGCTCCCTTACGGGGTAGGTCAAGTAGAGAAGCAAGGACTATAGCATTGCTTTAACTTTCTTTATGATGAAACATGGTTTTTCTCATCTACATTCAAAATGGCCATATAAAGTTTGAAGAAGATGTTTTATCAGAAGGGTCTATTTAGAAAGTCATATTTACACAACCTATAGAAAAATTACAAGCATTGTTTCTTGCAATCAATAATATCTGTGTATCAGAAGTGGGTGGGATAGTCTATACTATATCGTCCAATGATATAAATTTGAATTGCACATGTTCATCGATGCATGTTATCTGGTCTAGAGCTTAATATGTACCCAGCTTATATAAAGACGTTTATATCCTAATTCGTAAACAAAAAATGATTGATGATTGAATGATTCTACCACTTGAACACAAAATCGCTGAAATAAAAAAAGTTAACTGACAGCGACGATATTGATCCACAAGCAAATACTGTCTATCCGTGACTGAAATAACTAACAAGGAGTTCTTCAACCGGGTAAAATGCTTCACTTTCATAATGAATACCATCCTTTGTACCACCAGGAAAAGAAGCAGAAATTGGGTAAATATCAAGAAAGGGAACACCAGCTTTGCACATCACTTCGTTACTGTAGGCATTGAACAGTTTTACACGCTTAAAAAGAAGAGATGAGATCAAAAAAGATCTTTTGTATTATTTTCCGTTGTTACAGGACAAAGCTGCTGTATGAGGATCTCTACGTAGTCTGCGCCTTACATGCAAGTGCACATGCCACGGTCCGGTGATCTTTTGGGAAACAGGGGGTTATTGAAGTACACAAGAGGCATCCCATACCTGATCCGTGGTAAACCGTCGAAATGAACCCATGACTGTAGCCGTTTGATCGTGCATTGCTGCTGTCGACTTCCATATTGCTTTTCCTTTGAATTCCTTGGCTAGGACTTCAGCAATTTCCCTGATTGCTTCTTTGTATTGGGCAAAACTGGCTGTCTGAAATTTTATAATGAAAATGTATAACTCAGTCTACAAAATAATCCCAGGATATAATAGTGTTCAAATTTAACAAGAATTTGGAAGTATTGTATCGTATGTAACAACAACAGTATATTTCTACCTTGACATAATGAGCCCCGGCATTGAAGAGCAAAGCAGAATTCTCATCCACCATGTTTGGTTTGTTTGTGACCTCACGAAGATAATAGAGAACCTTAGGGACCTCTAGTTTGGTTTCACTGCATGTTTCTGTCTAAACAAAGATATTTGCACACAATTTGATCCTACCATATCATTACGAAAACAACACATCCAGTAAAACTGAACAAACATCGCTGCTTACCAACTCGTACAACGTCTTAGGGTAAATCCAGTTGTAAGACACATTGCACATTTGGAAATTCGTCTCACAGAACTGCCTTCTAGTCGTTGAAAATGATTCGTAAAAATAGAAACTCAAGGAGTCGCCATATATCCAAAATATTCCCTGTCCTTTTTTATGCTTTCCGATGTAGTCCAGGTTTTTTTTCTTTGTCGGCCTTCGAACATTCGCCACCTCTCTGAAATAACAGAAGGATTAACAGAAGAATTAATAGAAGGATTAATAGAAGGAATAATAAAAAGATTAATAGGATTAAAGATATAGAATCAACTTTATAACGTTGCAGCCACGTTGTGCTATACAAAAAAGTTTTTAAAACAACGGAAAAGGATAAATGAATATTTGGAAAACCTGATGAAGAAGATGGTAAATTGATCTCATCCACGAAAGGTTTCCATTGATTAGCAATAGTCCAACGACCGTACCCATCCCATAATTTTTTCGAACACGGAACGTTACATTTATTATCGGCTTCCACCATGAGTTGAGCGAGACCTGAAATTATAAAATCAACTACTATGTGAATGTGAATAATGGTCCCATCTTTGTTCCTTGATGTACATCACGTTATTTAGTTTGTATCTTTATACAAGAGAAAGTTTTTTGAAGCGAATAAGAGTTGATAATTACTATTCTTTCACAAGACATTCTCAAACTTGTTCAGAATAAGATGCTTTACCTTTTTGATTTGAAGGGGCATGAACTTTAAATAAAGTTTGAATAAAGCTTTATAAAAATCTTACCAAACGCATCAATATTTGATGGCAGAACTTCTATAGTCATAGCCTGTCCCCATGGTATTTTCTGATTAATATAATCCTGCATGTCAGCAAAGAGCTCTGTTCCAATATCTTTCTGGTTTTTTAAAACTCCAGAACAATGAACTAAAACACATCGCAATTATTCATTGAATTAGTCGAGTTTTAGACAATAGATTACATTCAAACATACAAAAGGATAAAGACAATCGTGATATATGTTTAATGTTTGAATATATGTTGAAACATTATGCAAGATTATAAATGATACGAATAGATTGAAGATTATAGATGATGATAGACTGTAGATGGGTAAATCAACAGACCTTTATGAAACCACTCAACCGGGGGGTTGCGAAATCCATCGCATAATGTGTAGTCCAACCTCACATCCAAAGTATACAACCCAGGTTCCATTATCAGCGCCAGAGCTTCGTAACTGCCATTATTGTGATCAAACACATCAGCTGCCAGGGTTGCCCCCTCACTTCTGATCATCACCCGCCACGAGTCCCCACCATATTTCTTGGGGTTGCCTAATTTGTCACGTGATTCTATCCATATATGGGTAAACTGACCGGCTGGTGCCACACGGGGAAAGAGCAAACTCTTCTCGTGAGATGTGCCTTCACTGAAGGAGGAGAAGACAAGATCAACTAGGCTTGATTTTGAAATAGATTTTTTTGGAAAAGCATTGGGCGAAGCCTTGCCCTACAAGTAACCACATGCCTGGTAAAGCCTGGGTCTCTTGATCAAAGCCCCACCGACGTGCGTTTACACCGCAAAAACCAACCTCAAAGCTAGCCTAAGATAGCCTTGGATTGTGATGTTAACATGACTAAAGAGAAAGTGTGTAAATATAGATCCAAGTAAACTAGTGTCCAACAGAACCACAGCCCTGAGGATCTCGGACGTAAATCATTTTGGTATTAACCAAATCATGCGGTTACGCGTATAGCACTCTCTTCTTTTCTTTGCCTTTGGCACTGAAGATGTTTGCCGGCAATCCACCGGCAAACCAAACCTAAATTAATGTCTCATGCCCTCTTTGCAAGCATGCTTTTGGTAAAACTAAAAGTCATTATTCAGTGATCATTTGTAAATGTCCCTTGCTTCAAAGAACAAAGTGTTGTCATTGTCTGCGAGTTCGAATAATAAACAACTTTGAAAAGTAAACAAGTCTGAAGAAAATTAGTGCAATAAAAAAATTGAGAAAACCTACGTTAAATTTACTGATCTTGGTTTTACACTGTACTCGAAATCTCTTTTACAAGGCTCAAGAATCGCTGACCAATCCAAGGCTGCCTTCCTCTGTCTACACCAGTCTCGTTTAAATCCCATTACGTCGAATCCCCGACCGTACACGTTGGAAAATACCGCATATATCTTTATAAAGATTAGTAGGGAAAGTAAAAGTAATGTTTTAATGAACATCCTCAGCCGAAGGCCATAAAAAGTTCACGGGCTTGATGCTTTGAAGGCCATTTCATAGCGAGTTTTGTGTTCGGTAGTTATCTTCCATGATACTGGACAGGTCGTTGGGTCAGAACCATTGATGCGTGAAGATTGTTTAAATGAGGGCATGCAATGTACTTTTCACAATAGCTTTTGAGTAATTCCTGGTCCTATACTCCTGCTGAGAATGAAAGAATATAAGACCTATTTTTAAATTCCTTATCATTTACACTATTCGTAACCGATGGCATCTCAACAGTATAAACTGCAGTAGACTTCATTGCTGGAAGATGTTAGCGCAAATTTCAAACCTAGTTTCGAGCAAGGAAAAACACGAATGTCAATATGAAAAATTATTTTACTGTTATACCCCTTTTCTATTCTATAGTAATCCTACACCATTATTAAACACGAAATATCCTTGAATCAAAGATTTATATCATAAAATTCCACGCATGAATTGCCTCACCAAACTTGTGCCCAAGTTAAAAGATACGAGAAAGCATAACAAAGCAGTAACAGCAAAACACTAACGATAAAGTTCTTACAACGAATTCTCGTATTCTCAGTCAGTAAATATGAGCTAAACAAAACCGTTTGATGAAATAGCAAATATGAAACAGAAACGTATAGTATCGTAGCGATAGCAAAATTCATCATGGGATATTTATGGATATAAACCAGTAACTTCCTCGCATCCCCTATCATGTAGATGTGAATTTGGGATAGATATGTCTCCAGCGTGATTTTTCCCAACCAGTTGAATAGGTTTAGATAACGAGTTCTCAATGAAGGATACAGGTTTCTAAGCCATATGTAGGACAGTATTGGTATGATAGAAGTGTATGGATGAATCCTTTTATACCATTTACGATCGACCAGTAAGAAATAATGAAACCAAAGCCCGATAATTACGAGGCAGATGATGGTAAGGCCGATTTTTATGCCGTTTTTAAGATGTTTTTGTCGTCTATCGTCGTCGTTCTTTTCGAGGTATCTCAAAAACGCGTCATAATACGGATAGTTATAAGCAACTAACATACCAACCCAAGTCGCCCAGTGGTCCAAACTAGAAAACAATAGATAAAACTTTCAGAAAACTTGCATTGCAATAAAAAACTGATAGGAAAGCATGGAATACAGTCCAAATCTTATCTATCTCTTGCCGCGTATAGTTAAATCATAGTTAACAACAAATGCAACCAAATTTGTCAACAACTTTTTATATGCAAGCGGTCAGACTTACGTTGCTCGGTAGACCCAGTAATCCAAATTTCCCCGAACATTGAGTACAAATTGAAAAGGCCAGAATATCTTGTACGTTAAGTAAGGAAATTCAAATATGATTGAATTGAAAAGAAAGAAGAGGACAAACTTGGCAGCCATAACTTTTCGGTTCTGTAATAAAGATGAAGACGATAAACGAATCGGCTTTTGTTTACTGATGCAAACACACGAATTGTCCTTCATTTTCCCGCCCAAACCGACAGCAGCATGAATACGCTGGCTTACGTCAGCGCTTTATCGATGAAACGGACTTTACTCACATTATTATACTTGGCAAAGACAGCCAACATTGCGTATACGGTAAGGAACCAATACGTGTGCATGGCGCACACGTAATACCGTACAAATTCATGATTGGTCATCGCCATTACCATGACAACTAAGAAATTCAATCTCCACATCATTTTGCACAAACGAAAGAACGAGTAATCCTTTCTGTTGTAGAAATACCAAAAGTTTCCTTAAATGAAAAAGAAATCACGATGAATTTAGTGGAAAATGACAGATCACAAGTGAGGGGCGTTAACAGGGCGCCATTAACAAAAAAGTTTACCCAAAAATATCGAACCTGGTCTCCGTAAAGGCAGCTAAACTTAGGAAAATATATTATAATCTCACCATAACCAGTCATCCAAACATAAGCCCCAATATAGCAACGAATTGAGTTGAAAACCTCTTGCGCGTCATAATAATGATACCAAACGAACTGAACCTATTGTAGACAGCACAAAAATGTCTTTAGAGTGTCCATTTTGAAATAAAACGACCACAATGGCCGAGCTCGATTCTTATGAGGAAAATAAACGCACCTGCATCCAACCTTTCCATTCTTCCGTTTGATTTCGATTCAAAATCGCATCCGCAGTTTGTTTAATTGTCAAAACAACAGCAACGAAAACGAGCAAAAAGAAAATAAAGATGAACATATCCCTTGAATATTGCTTGTTTGTCTTGGGCCAGATATGTTGAAAATCACAAAGCCAGAAGTACAGCATGATACAACCAAACAAGACAGCTTGTGTTAGAAATTTTTCAAATGTTGGTTGTTTTGGGCAGGTTTCTGTCAACCTCTCCCATAATGACGGGATAGCCTCCTTCGGTGAACTTTCTTCCTCTAAAGATTTGGTTCCTAGGAATATTTGAAAGAATCAATGTTATACTTTGTGCAAAAAACAAGTAGATTTAACCACAAGATTCAAAACTATACCACACCACAATAACATGGTCTTAAATCACTTGGAGCACTATTTGCATGTTCTTTGAACACTTTCTAAATACCTCCATTAGCCAAACCAGTTTTCATTTTCTCGTCTTCCTGTCGTTGTGACTCTATCATGTCCTGTTGTCCGGTGTCTTCCTGTTTCCGTTTGGATAGAATCCATCTCCAAAATTTCAGGATTTTAACCAAGATATACAAGCATATTATGATCATCCATAAACAGAACAAAGATTTCTGATGGATAGTTATAGGTCGAACTGGTTTTAGTCTGAAAAGAAAGCGGACCGTTTGTAAAACGTTTTACTCCCATAAACGTTACTCCCATAACTGTGACATTTGACTGGTCAAATTTCATCGCAATTAGTATTTTATTGTGCAAAACAAGATGGTATATAGAAAACCAGACACAAACCTTCCATATGTTTTTTCAGAATTAAGGTAAATGTTTCTTTCTTTGTATTCCATAGCTCCATGATCTTTACCTATGGCTCCCCCCATTTTTTTTCAAATCTAACGGTTCAAATGAGCATTAACATAAATGAGCATATTTATTGTACTGGATGAAGGACACATGACATTGCAGATCTAACTTCTTAATTCTCGCAAAGTGAAGAAAAAAAATGGTCAAGAACATGGCAAAGTTTTGGTTATGCTTTAGATCAGTCGAGAGGTCAAAAACATAATAATAATAAAAATTATATTAATAATAACAAGATCAACCTGATTTCCGTTTGGGGAATAATACATAGGTATGATATCGCGCATGCATGCCATTTTAAGGCGAGTCTATAGCTATAAACTACGAAATATTTCATAATATCAATGACTTGATATAGACGGAAATGGATTTGGATGAAAACCTTAAGAGATTATTCAGACATGGCAAGATTATAGCATATCCTGCTGATGTATATGTAACGTTATACAAAGAATAGATTCAACCCGCTAGTCATGCATACATGATTTTAACAGAAATAACCGGATAAATAACATTACTGATAATAAGCATAATATTAGCAATAATAACAACATAATATTCCACGTGATTCGCTGCACAACAAACATCATGGACACTCCAAGCGTTTGTGTTTAACTGAAATACAATGAGAAATAATTTAACATTTTAAAATACCTTTATATATCGAGGATTCTTTCCAGCCAGTCTTGAAGATACGGATTTATACAATACCCGCGAACATGCGAGAAAATATCCCGTAAAATCTAAATAAAGACACCCGCATACTACTTGCTTATTGTTTGTGCAGGTACTTTTCAGGGCCAAAACAAATGCCTAAATCAACTACAAAACCTTACCAATGTTGGTTTGGGAGATAAATAGCGTTCTTTGCCACTGAAGTCAGTCTTTGAAAATTGGAAAAACTGTTTGTTGCAGCCTAGCCGGTCAAATTTCCGAAAATTTATAACAACAGATATAAATTCTTATTAATGGCAAAAAGAAAGAAATCAAGGTTGAGGAAATCGTATTGGAACGTGCGTTTACGCGGTCATGTTCACATTTTGGGTATTTGTGGGCTCTCGATCCCAGCAGCCTGCACCAAAAGAGTGGTTTTTCTAAACCCAAGACCGTAATGTTGCCTAATCGGCACAATCAACTTGTTGCCGATAAAATCATAAAATACGTATGTATTAACATCTGACATAGAAATGACAAAGCGGGAAAAAATGCAAAGCAAAACTAAAAGAAAAATAAAGGTCTTGGAATCTTGATAAATTTAATTTTTGTTAATAATCGTCGTTTTTGTCGTTTTCTCGTCTGAATTGGTCGTACCCAGTCCGAATCGCACAGAAGCAGCGCGCGGTTTACAATATGGCGGCGAAATCTTGAGTTGAAAGGTATGTTTAGAATATTAATTTCGATCGCTTTGGACCACCCCCACTCGCAACTCTTGTTGCGTTTTAAAGAGCTTAGGGGGAACTTTACTCACAGGAAAGACCCTTCGGCCCAAAAGTGCCAAAACTAGTAAAAAAGGTAAAAAAATCAAGCTTAATTTCTCAAACTAGGAATTGACTGTCATCTATTAAACAATGTCATATGGTGAAGGTTACCCTTATGGGACGACCAACAACTTTGCAACAACGTATACTCCTGCTGAACAGTCTCAGAATCAATACAACATGCCACCATATAACCCATATATGGCTCCTCCCCAACAAAATACTGCTAGCCAATATTATCCCTACAATACAGCTTATGGAAATTCCTCATACAACACATATGGACAACAAGAATCCCAAGGTGGCAGCCCATACCCGCCAAATGGTCCGTATGCGCAGCAGCCCCCCACAACTACACAAGGCGGTCAATCTTATCATTCAGATGGATTGAGACCCCCTTTAAATCAACCTTATAACCAAGCACCCCCACCTACTTTTAATCAAGTATCCCCACCTACTTTTAATCAAGTACCCCCACAACATAATGAACCACGCACCCTTACCCTCATATAATCAAGTCCCACCCCCTTCCAATACTGAGAACATGCTTTCACATCAGGTGCCATTTCAACAGCAGGGCCCTACCCACCAACAAGGACCGTGTCAATCTATCTACACAGAGGGCCAAACTAACCCTCAGCAAGGGGTTTCCTATCCCCAACTAAAACCCTACCAAGGTCAACAAGGTCCATCCTACCCCACACAAGACAATGCACAGGGGGTGGGCCAGTTTCCTCAGACATCAAACTACCAACCATCATACAGTCCAACTATAGGCCCTCAGAGACCACCAAAGCGACCACACATGCCACAGAAATTTCAAACGAGTTTCAAACAGGCTAAAAAGTCGGTTGCCCTGCCTCCGCAAACCCTAACTTCAATGCAACCCCTTCAAGGGGGGAAATCTGCTGTGAGCACGGTACACGACCTTGCTCGTCAAAACGGATGGACTGCAAATTGGTTTGAAGAATCGGAAACGGGCCCGGCTCATGCTAAGATGTTTACCATGAAGGTGACAATGGGACCTTACGAGGTTAGCGGAAGTGGTCGATCAAAAAAACTTGCAAAACAGGACGCGGCACAGTTGCTTGTAGCTCAAGCGTCTGGTAACGAGGTAGCAGATATTCTGGGACTGCCAGGATTTACCGCAGTCAATACAAGTCGATCTGGAAACACTTCAGAAGATTATGGACCACAGCTACCCCAAAATACGGACGAGAAAACTAGCCCGGTATCCGTGCAGTCCGACGGTGGGGATAATCCGATATCATTGTTGGAACACGTAGCGAGAAAACACAAGTTAGGGGAACCACAATATATTTCGGTGTGTGAGAATGGACCACTAGCCCTGCAGAGATTTGATATCAAGGTGAAAGTGAATAACATGGAGGCCTCTGGTCTAGGACGGTCAAAGAAGGTTGCTAAACGAAATGCTGCCCAGGCCATGTTAGATCAACTGTCAAAAATAAAAACCGGCATTCAACCGCCGAAGAAGAGAATTATGTTTGTGAAAGCATCGAGTGATGCTAATAACACAACATACGAGAGTTAGACATCAGGTTTACATATTAAGGATCGTGGGTTCTTTGCATAGTGTGAACACCAGTTTCTGACTATTTTGTAGAGAGTTGCAGCAGTGGTAAAATAACTAGTCATTTTGTGACTGTCAGAGAGTGTCATGTTGTATGATAGAAAAAAAAATTATTCAATCAATTGCCATCAGACTGGTCATACTGTAATCCACTCTATTTTATGAACAACCCCTTGTAACTATTTAAATTGGGTAACAAAATCATCACATAACAATCACACCCCAGGACGGTCTCTCAGACCTCCTGATCGAGAGCCAAATTCTGACCTCCCAAAATCCAAAACGTGATTTAGGAAAGATTCTATCATAGTTCATTATTCTGAAACACCCAACGGAAGAATGGTCCAGTTTCAGGCGAAGAAGACTGTTACCAGTAAAGCAGCGAGTGATAGCTAAACCCGTTCATCACTCCAGCGTTTCAATATCGACCAATAAGTATTGTGTTTTTATTTCGACCTGCATTTATATTTTCGTTGCAAACTTTTCTCAAATTGGCGAAGCAAACCGCTCCTTGTTTTCCGTTAAAGCTCTCGGCTCGTGAAGAAAAACTGCAAACTCCACGCCCTTGAAAAAAGAATATAAAACTTCAACCGATTCTAGACTTGCTGCAAGTCTTCTCGTTTTCGGTGAGAATTGATCCACTATAGTAAAAGTAACATTACGTAGCCCAAGGGGGCAACTTTGCGATACCTCGGCACAGAATTGAGCCGAAATTGTAAAAGATCCTGGTACGAGGTTGCAAAATTAAATCTTAATCAGTGGTCTTAATTGGCCCGCAAGCAGGACTAGACCATTGAGTTCAATGGACTAACATGCGAAAAAATTGATCAGGTTGTTGCAATATTGTTCGTTGAAATAACAATTTTGCAGAAATGAGGTTGACAAGCCTGAACAACCTTGTTCAGCGGGGCGTTTTTGCGCGTGTAGACCGAGCAGACTAGTCTTAATTTACCTAGTACAGTCTACTTCGTGTTATTCATACTGTACCATAGCTATAGTTTGCTAGAAACATTGATTTCATATAATCGTATTCCAGCATACCTGTTCTCTCGCAGCTCTAACAAATGATCTGTTTGAGGTGACTGTTACGGCCTGCAGACGATCCCCTGTTCCAAACACGATCTAAAAGAATTTGAATAAATTTCTAAAACCACCGATTCTTCTTGGTAAAATCTTCATTGCTGTTGCACCAGGGTATACAGAGTTTCATTTGCACAGGGTTAATTGATAGTAAATTTGAGACCACCAACGAATTGGTTATAAAAGTGTGCGTCATTTTGTACCAAACGCGTTCATTTAGTTGAGCAAAGAATTAAACTATGCCTGATGCAGAAATCGATTTGTCCCATACTCCCAGTGCAAAATCGTTGTACGATTGGGACACAAATAGTTCTACTCTACGTAAATTTTGTTTTTGAATCGTTTACGTATTGCGTCGATGGAGAATTCCTGTGCATCTCATACCTTTGGCCTCGCCTTTATTGTTCCGCTTGATGATAACTCTTGTGTTCTTTCTGAAGGATCGTCGCTTACTTCCGTGATTTTACTGAGAAGCTTTCTAAACATGCAACATAAACTAACTTTTTCAATGAACAGTGTCTATCACTTCCCTAAAGCTAGGAAAAACAAGGGTCCCAAGTACTGCAGTTAAACTTTTTTCTTTTTTTTCCGATCTGAAGTCGAACAATCCACCGTACCTCGCACGCTCTATTTCATTTTCTCCTCCTAACGTATTTAAAATGGATTGAAAACTTGAAATTGCCAGAGAACAGGCGAATAATTCTTTATCTAAAAATGGTCAAAGAATAACAAGATAAATGGCCAAAGTTAATATGTATAACTAATTACCAGGTACTGTACCTTCAAGGACTTTGTTGAGTTCTGGTAAAACTGGATTCAATCTTTCCCTCTCTGCTTGCTCAGTAAGAATTTGATCCTGAAAACAACAATCGCAACAAGAATTGCACTAAATGTCCCTTCATGGAGTGATGGAGATTATACAATGTGGAGAATAATACTGACAATCACGGTTATTGCAGAAATTGAACTGAACTACTCTGAATATTGTAAATGAATTATTGCACCTGAAATTGTAAGTGACAAGAGCCATTGGTCAAGGCTGACACCAGTGCAATCATAGCTGTTACATCCAGATTAATTTTATTACTAAAACGAATGATTGAAAATAAAATAAATATTGTGTATTGAATGTATATTTCTATTGAGCAGGCACACTGTAGACTTTCATAGTCACTGCAAATGCCTACCATTGCAAAACAGCAACCACATTAGGATTGACTGTTGATCTGGAGGTAAGGTTGCTGTTTTTCAATGCATTGCAACCAGGATTTGGCAAAATGTCACCTTCTAAGAAGATGCCACAGCTCAACAAGCATTCTGAAAAATATCATCCGTTATTCGTAAATGATGATTCTATGTGCACAGTCAGTTGATTTTTGATAATGCTTCAACAAATTGGCAACATGATGTTAATTGATTTAAGACTCTTCACATTAATTAAATGAGCTATAATCAATAAACCGAAGCTCCTACAGGTGTAACAATAGCTAGTCTACCTGCTAAATCTTCAGTAATTCCTTGTGTGAAAACAAAAGTCACCTTTGGTGTCAAAAAGTTTGCTTTATTTTGCTGACAAGCACCCAGGTATTCCTGAAATTGATGGCAGCAAAATAGAATCAGTAAGCCACGGTATAGTTGTCAAATATACACTTCAACACTTTAACAACCTTTGCCTGCTTATCAATAGATTTTTCCCCAAAATTTCCTTCACCTAAAAAATATCAATACACATTATATGTAGGTAACATAGCTATAACCCAAAATCACACCAGGAAAATCACATGAACCAGGCAGTCGGTTTCATGTCATTTTGAGCTACCCTTCCCCACTGCCCTAATGTGAATAGTCAGAACTCAAGGGCCTACCTAAGGGTATTAACTATACACCTTTTGATTAAATACCTTTCCAAGCAGAGTGAAGTGCAGTTGGATTACGTGCAACCACCTTAAACCATCCATTAAATGTGGCCACATCAACAACAACAGATGATGGAGGTTGCCCCAATGCTTTGTCCTCCCCAGCATGCCAACTGAATGGCTTTAACAAGGATGCAACCTCTAGTTTTTCCGCGACATCAAGGATGCCCCCCAGGTGGGAGAGATTGGTGCTGTTCAAATGACATGGCTTCAGTTGTACATGATCATCGTTTAGCTGAACAATAAAATATTGTATTTATTGGTTTTATTAATTGTATTGTATCAATAATTGCACACAAATGTCGTGGACAAATATACTAACAAAGCTTCAAATTCCACCTACCCCAGTCAAAAACTTCAGTTCTGCTCGAATTCGCTTGGTGAGTTTGCTCGATCCATCGATGTTTTTTTTCTCCAAAGCCAAGGCTCTGACAACGTATTCTTTAGCTCTATCTATCTGTGTCTGAAGTGCCGTAAAGATTTCGTTTTCGGCTTGCATTTCTGGCCATTTCTGTTCAAAACATTTCCACGTGTATGAGATAAATTGAGATTTTCTAAAATTGGCATTTAAATTTTCGAACAAATGTGACTGGGTACTAGTTAGTGTCTACTCTGGGAGCACCCATCTATGTTGAAACTGCGATCCTTTTTGAACAGCGGCTCAGGTATTTCAATTTTTAAAATTATCTAGGGTTATATAGGGGGAATATCTGGGGAGGCCCAAACCTCCATTCCCCAATTTCCTACGAACATAGCCCCTTCTCCTTGGTCTCCCCACGGCCCACTCCCCAATGGTGCTCCTCTCCCACGTTTTCGTGTTCCACCAGTGCAAAAGGTTCTACGTTTAAATCATTATATAACAGTTTTGATATTTCTATTTAATCATTACGATTGTACATCATTTGTTTAAGATATATACAATCAAAATTCACTGTAATATTATATTCTTACTGCTTCTATTTATGTACTTATTTCATTCTTACATATTCTAACATCTGTACAATCGATCTTTTTAAAACAAAATTAATCCAGTCTACTTTACGGTGGCTACTTTTGTTTTTCTCTCTTCATAACATTTTTTCTTTGTCTATAAGCCTACTTAGTATCTAGGCCGCTAAGGCGCACTATTGTCTTAGATATTGCATGGCCAACTTTAGTAGTTAATTTACGAAAGATCCGGATCAGAAAGCTCCAGAGTCCAGAATCGAGAATGATACATTTCTTTATCGGGGATGATTTTGAAACTTTTCGAAAAGCTGCAATGAAAAAAAAACTATTAACTCTATCCTCCCGTTGTCATACTGTACTTTATAATCTATATATAAATTGAAGATAAAATAGTCATTGACAAGCCTATATTTGTGAATAATATTTGTGTGATTTGCGTGATGCCTTCCCCTAAACTATGAGATCTGAAATGCTATATCTGACGTGAAAACAACAAGCCCTCTCACCTTTACATTATCTAAAACTTTTCTTACGGGTGGAGGTTCTCCCTCGGAATTGAACCCCTCGGGATCTACTTCCGGTAACACGACGTCGGTACACACCATCACCTCTTTACTAGGTCTTCGTTTGAGGGGTTTTGCAGGCCGTGGTTTCACTTTTGGCAAATCAACCTCATTGCCATTGGATTCTTGTATTTCACGATCTTCACGGCTCTCTGGTTTCTCCTGCGCCGCCACGTGACCCACCTGCACTTGAAGGGCCTCCTCCTCTTCGCGGGCAGCGTGGGACTCGGGTGCAGCTTCGTGGGATTCGTGGGTCTCTTGCTCGTCTTGTTTTTCGCTACGATTCTTCTCCTCAAATACTCGCAGTTCTCTGATTTCCGTTTCGATATCTATGAGTCGCTTTTTGGCTTTGACAAGTTCTAAGTTTGCAACGAGATAATCGTGCTCTGTTTCAATGGCTTCCCGTTTGAGTTGACCTGAGG
This sequence comes from Dendronephthya gigantea, assembly GCF_004324835.1. Classification (NCBI taxonomy): domain Eukaryota; kingdom Metazoa; phylum Cnidaria; class Anthozoa; order Malacalcyonacea; family Nephtheidae; genus Dendronephthya; species Dendronephthya gigantea. The sequence continues at coordinate 2,078,445 of NW_021163020.1, forward strand.
AATTCACGATCATCTTGTCCTTGGCCATGTCTACGAGTTTTGCCAAAACTTCAAGTTTCGTGATTTGTTCCCGCTTTTCTTTGATGAGAAGTTTTTCTTTCAGTTTCGCACGGCTCTCCATCGATGCTGGGTTTTCTATGCAGTTTTGTGGCTCGATATTGCTCGGGGATTTTCTGCCAGTGTCTGAAGGGAAAAAGATTCGCAAAGTCACTATTGATGAAAATGTCTTTCTCAGATGGAAATGTTTATACGGCCAGATTAGACCATAGATATCTGTGGAGAAATGATCGTTAAACTTGCTATGATTTACTTGAAATACAAGGCTTGAATAGAGTGGAAATAATCAAAGAAGCACTTGCTATAGGTAATTGATATAATTGATCTTCTTCAAGAAGATCAAAGATACATTGTTGTTCCTACCTATGAAAGTTGCAGGCTCTGTTAATTCAGTTCGAAGACAATCGCTGGACGGGTGCATGGGATCTGAAATATCTTTCTTCTTCAGAAGTGGTCTTCTAGTAGGGGAGGCTAGCGTTAATTTGTCACCACTCTTCTTCAAGGTACTCGACCCAATATCAACCTTGTATAAAGCAACTTGTAGAGCAATATGATTTTGCCAAGACTGAGGATAGACGCGAAAATATTGAGCTGTTGTTTTGCTTTTGAAATATTTCTTGCATTCTTGACTAGCACTTGTAATACCTTGGAATACCTACAAAGAATATGTATACATTTGACACGAGTACAAATCTAGCCAGGTGCTTTCACTAGCTTTTTATTTTCCTGGCATGGAGAACATCACGGCCAAATGAAATTAAATGCAGTTCAAAGCAAACCCACTCACCTTCACTTTCCCGTGACTCTTGTACGGTATCCACGTCTCTTTATCAATGCTGTAGTGAACTGTGAAAGATTTGATGAATTCGCCTCCTTTCTCGTCAAAATCGGGTCTGCCTTTAACACCAATTGCACCAACTGTCATGAAATCGCCTGTTAAATGAAATATGGACTACAATTTAGACTGCATGCATGACCCGATGAAGCTGTCCTTCAAAAATTATAGCGAAGAGAAGGTTTTATCGCTCTTAACTCAGGTTTCCCTTACCTATATCAATTTCAAGGAACTGAGTTTTATCGTTCGTTTCAGGCCTCCACGCTCCAATTTTATTCTGAGTACACGGGCCAAACCTTGCCTGACTTGGCGGGCTATCTGCCAACCATGACGACGCTGTCATCTGACAGTGAAAGATTCCCTCGTCATCGCTCGATAATTCTTCGTCTAAAACATATTACATCGTGTAATTTAACTTGTTTTATAGCGTAGGGGATCATGAAGACCAGTGAGATTACAGAGATTTTATATTGAACAAAAAACCATCACAAAAAAGACTGGAAAATCTAAACAAAAAGCAACCCAGTATTTATTCGTGCTTACCATCGGGATTAACCTCTTCTAAGCATTCTGCGTCTGTGTTGTTATTTAAATCCATGCTATTTTCGAGTCCTTCATCTGATCCATTCCCAGGCTCTTTCTCTATGCCGCGGTCTACTTGAATCGCAGGCAAACCTTTTGAGACTTCCGTTTTTGGTTTGCCCGAAAGCAGGGCTAAATCCCTGGGCAGGGGTGCGGGCGAACGATTCTTACATTGCCCCTGTGACTCGCGGGGTATTGTCGATATAAGTAAAGGTGTATCCTTTTCGATTAAATGTTCAATTCCGTACTTGTTGGGGATGTTCGGATTGTATTTTCTTTGTTTTCTATACGAGTTGCGACGGTCGACTTCGCTTTCTAAGGCAATAACGGAAATGTACCCAGCGTCGTCATATTTAGAGTCTTCTGACATGGGCAAAACGTATTCTCCTGACGCTTGGAATTTAGCAGCTGTTTGAGGTATGTCGTCCACTAAAGGAATACACAATAGTTTTCACTGTATATCCTAATACGTCCCACCCAATATTTGTAATTCTTAATATGCCCCATCCAAGAACCAAGGTTCTTCAATGTAAATGAAGAACCCAGCAAATTTTACTTTGACAATTTTAGCTTATTTGTGGAAATTTGAATTTCTCACTCCACACTAAAAAACATATAGAGTACAGCAAACACACCTTTCACATAGTTATCCTCATCTTCGCTCGAGTCCTCAGCTTCTTCTCCGCTGTCATCTGCAATTTCTCTAATGCGAATCGTTCCTCGCCTGTTTTTTACAATATCTATCCACCTGGCTTGTTCTTTAGCGGTCTGTGAAGCAAACGTTGCCAACTTGACCCCCTCCTTTTCGATATCAAATGCGTGCTTTTTGCCAGGAACATTGGTACGTGGGACCGCAATACAATTGTCCAGCGGTAACTTGAAAACGGGGGTCGTGTCCGAAACATGATGGTAGCCGTACAGCTGGCGGTCACGAAGCATGCACCAAAGTTTCACGTGTTTGTCAGGGCTTTCGATTTTATAGATATCCCCAATAATTGTCGCATCATCTTGCCCCTTGGCGACAAACGCTTTTTTCAACCAGCGCAACATTTTTATACGTTTTTTTGTCGCCTTACGTTCCAGGTTAAGGATTTTTGGATTCTCGGAGCAATCTGATTGTCGTCTTTCGCTCTTCTCTGCTTCTTGCAAGGAAATGACATAATCACTGTGATCATCGTTGAAAGAGATATTTGCTGGGCACGTTGTTTGACTTCCGTTCTAAGAAGGAAACAAAACCATACTAATTAGCATACCTTTATTTCCCATATATAGATGAACCGTCCAAGCAATTGGCAAAATATCTTTGGGAGTTAAAATTACAATGAGGCGATTGCATAATGCAAAGATCATGTGCTATTGCCTTGACTAACTTTGAAACATCATCAACTTTCAATCCCAAGTTTCAATTACTTCGAATTCATTTATTACGTACCATTCCGTATCTTGCATTCATCGCATTTGACATTTATTCGGGTTTAGTTTTTATCCGTCTCCATTGGAAATTTTACTCGAATTTAGAATTTCAAGATTAAACAAATCACGGTTGATATTAGGCCAAGAATTGGTAAATCACGAGACACAATATGCTTTCCCTCGCAGTTATTGTGTAATTGTTTATTTTTAATTGCGTTTTAACCCAGCTGTAAAGATGCTGGTTGCTTAAAGCTAGACCATACCTCATTAGCACTCCCTTGTTTACCCAAACATTTCTCGTCGGCAAAATTTCCATCCTCAGGCGGTTTTTGTCTTTCGTTTTTCTGAAATGCTTCGCTGGCTACTCCTTGTTTACTAACTTCTGAAGAAGACTCAATTTTCACCTTTTCCTCCAGTTTCTCAGACTTAGCATCTTCATCATGTTGATTTACAACTGAATCTTTAAACCCAGCGACATTTGCCAAATCTTTTTCTTCACAATCTTGTCCACTCTTCGATAGCTCTTCCTTCTTCGTCTGATTCTTTTGTTCGTCAACTCCCTCTATTTTCTTCTGTTCTGCTTCATCTTTCTCTCCTTCTTCAACACATTCTTCCGTTTCCTCCACTTCCTCTGACTCATCTATGGTCGATGTAAGGACTTTCATGTTTCGTTTTTGTTTCTTGTCCTTTCTTCCGCGACCTTTCTTCGAACTGCGCAAGCTCCAGTCAGCATCGTCTCTCCCGCATGCGCGGTACAGAGCGCGTATCCAGGCCCGGAGGTTTCTCTCAATACCGGCTGAAAACACCCAGGGTGTCGAACCTACCTGGGTGAGGCGGAACACTGGGGACTCCGTATACACATCGTCCAGCGAGATTTCACAGCATGGCACGAGTAATACGTCATAAGCGAGCTCTTGAGGATTCTGGGAAGGGAACATACACAAATGCTGATCTTGCAAAACACACCACCATTCTTTCCCAGAATGCTTCTCGGTAAGGAAGCCGGAGTGGTCAGGCTCGGTGATGTCGTCTAATGAAATGTCGAAAAGGGTTGAGCTGTCTCGTTTTCGGCGAGGTTTTGGAACTTTCGCATCTCTTTTCACGACTTCCTGTCCGCTACCATTTACTCCAGTTTTCATCGCATCGAGATCGGGTTTGACATCATTCACATCTGGTTTAGTATTATTTTGTTCATTATTTGTCGTTTATTACAACAGGTTTGGTTGAATTTATATCAGGTTTCATCTTCATTCCCGAGTTAGCAAAGATTACTCCTGATTTAATATCATTTAACTTCGTGTCTAACTCGGCATTTATATCAGAGTTATTGCTAAGTTCTTTAATTGCTTGGAGACAATGTTCTTTTAAGTTGTTTATTTCAACCTGATCGTCTTCACCATTAAGCTAAAACGATAAGTATATTGCTGCAAGTTTACACACAATGTGCCGGTAAATGTAAGACTAAGGTTGGGGCATTTAATATATCGTTAAGCTTCAACGCACTGAAATCTTTTGTGAGGCGGCCCAAGAACATAAATTTCTGTCTAAAAGTCTTCATCCCAGTCGTTTAAAACAAGTTTAAATAGTTTAATGAAATAAGTAAAAAGAAATGATTGGAAATTTATTAAACTTCAAAACATTTAACTTTGCTTTAAATTCTGTTATATTTTGACCCCGGGGCATATAAATATTTAATCGCCGTAATACCATCTCAGAATTCATTCTATATGTCGAGAATAATGCCAAATAATTTAAAACAGGTATTTGCAATGTATGAAAATAAGTCCGACAAGGTTATTATAAACCTAATTTACTAACCAAGGTCCCCTGTGAAATGTCCGAAGCTGACTTCGACGTTTTCAATTTATCGGCCAAAGACTTGGGCGGCTGAGATTTCTCCTGCCTTTCTTTTTTGCTCAAAAAACTTGAAAAAGTTTCGATCATTGATATGCAGTCTTTGAGCTTGATTTTCGACGCATCTGGGAGGGATTTCTCCAGCAAGACATCAATGAGCAAGTTTTTCATTCGTGAGAGCATTTCTGCCATTTCTAGAAATATATATACATATGTATATACCTTTACTTGGAAAACCACAACACTGATTTTGATACAACCAACTCAACAAAATGAACCAGTGAATCTGGTGTTTGTACACTCAATTTATATGCAGTTACTTCCTATTAGTGGGTGTTGAATGGTCGATCCCAAATTCTTCCGGGGAGTACGTAACATTGGCGTCAATTCAAAATCAATGCTAATCGATCACCCTAGAAGTAATCTGTTTACAGACATTTTTCCCCGCTACCATGCAGGGACAATTGAAAGATATATTATATTATGTATTTCTTAAACTCTTGTTAAAAATAGATTCTAAATGAAAAGAGCTAGGATCTTTATCAATTAATTATATAACGCAATTCGTCGATGAAACACGTAATGCAACTAATCTCGTTCAATGTGAGTTCTCAACTTCTCAGAACAGATAAGGAAGATATCTTTTGTAGGCTGTATTAAGAATACAATCACCAAAATTATATTTAATCTTTCAACGAACTTCAGGTCTTTAAGATTGAGATCGATTTATTCACAAAGAAGAAAAACATCCGACTTAAATAACAAAGACTTTTGACGTCAAGAGGATTGGCTAGACTAGACATTGACATTGTAAGCATCGAGAACAAATAGAATGTCCGATGCCGCTCACCCAGCTATAGCCGGCTGTGCTTGTAAAAGACTAACTTTACAGTATAGATGATACTATACGTGTATAATGTTATTAGAACTGAACGATACAAAGTACAAAAATATAATTGTTATGAATTGAATCCGAATATATAACTAATCGATATGTCTATAGACAGTGTATATCTGCTGTATATAGTTATAACCTTGGTTCATGAAAAGCCGGCGGAAATTGATTTATCGCATTAATATGTAAACTGATATTTCGGATTCAGCACTGACGTATACATGTTTTAGTCAGGAGTGAAGTTCATGCAGACCACGAACATGTCAAGTTTTTCAAGGCGAAAAGAAAGAAGGTTAATGAACAATGATAAATAATTTAAACTATGTATTGGATTAGCATATATTATAATAATTACTAGCTACATTGCCAGTTCTTTGTGGCAGGAAAATACAGCTTTTTAATGAATAGTCTTGGTAAAAGACACGTCAAAATTACAATAATCAATACGAACACTGATTAATAATCTTGATCCGTAATAGCGGTAAAAACAGTATTGAAATCGTCTGCTAAAACATTAAGATATTTAACTGTAGAGCCCTTTGTGTGGAAATAATATTTTCATGATCGGACTAATTTGGGCGTAGGGTACACTGACACTGTAGAAGACAATTATACATTAAAAAAGTGCTCCCTAGCCCTAGGTATTTTGTAGGAATAGACCCGAATAGTGAGTAAAGATGGTTGGTTTATATGTGTTTTTAAAATACGCATGTAATGTCTAAACCTATTAAGATATAAACAATGTCAGCTTAATTAAAAAGAAGAATTCCAAGCATGCCCTGTACACCGCCATTATTACACCCCACAAACGTTTTTTTACTAACCTGTACGTCATTGTCAGAGTTCACTTAGCATGTGTCGAGTTGCACAAGCGAATTGTTGGTATTTCATTTCAATGGTAGTTCACAAGAGGTGAAAAATCAAGGGGGACAAAAAATCAGATCAGATCATATCATTCAAGCAAATTGCGAACAATTATTTCGTAACGGCTACGATTATCGAATTTTTTCATAAAGTTTTCGAATATTTTACATTTCCTAATCTATAGCGTGTCCATATGAAATTTAAAAACACATTCATAAAGAAAAACTATATACCGGCGGAATGTAACAGCTTCCTACGAATAAAAAAAAAATTCCTTTTGGTGTGTATACATATACATATATATGAATGCAACTTAACAAGCTTGTAAATATTCATTTGTTTGCATGAGAATGACATATTGAAATACAGTGGAAAATGGAAATATCACTGCAATATTATTGTCTTGTTTAATAGTATAGGGCCTAGTTTATTCGTCGCATTTTGATGGCGTCCAATGCAATTCAAACAATATGTGATCATGAGATGGTAAACCTTATTCAGCTTCAGTATCATCTCATTATCTATTGTTTGAATTGCATTCCACGCGATCAAAATGCAACGTATGAACCAGGCCTAACTCATGTATCGAGTTTACCAGATTTTTTCCCATAAACTATTTGTTATTAGTAAAAACGAATTTTTCATGAATTGCCAAAACGCGAGATTACGCGTTTGAACTGACTGTGTCAGTTCTCGTAGAAATAATCGACTTCTGTCACGTTTTGTTGTTTTGGTGTCAAATAAGCCAAGCTATCTCTCAAATGACACCTCCCACATCATATTTCGCAGAATTGTGACATTTCCGCATTTCAAAGAATTTTAATTTGGAAACGATGTTTTCCTAAAACGGCTACAGATTATGATATATCATTTAAATCTATATAGAAAAACTGTTTATAGCATCTTTGTTTGGTAGATTATTAAGATCTTTTCAAATTAGAAGGCCCCATGGTGTCCTGAAGACCCGAATTAGCTCATAATTAACGTTGGGTAAACTAAGGTCGATTTAAAGAAGCTTTGCCTAGCAGCCCTAGCTGCTATGGGGGGATATATTAGGCAGAGAATGACTGTATAAGGCAGACTATATAAGGCAGAAAATTACTGTCCTGAGCAGAATAAAAATCGCCCTTGACAGCATGCGTCAAATTCTATTCGTAAAGACCCACTGTGATCATACAGTATAATAAGCTTAAAGTTGCTTGTTTCTGTTGGCTTTATCTACATGGATACAAAATAAATGGTGATTAGATATTTTCCTAGAATGTTTGACATGTATTTCTGTGATATAAACGTCTTTCAAGTTGCCTAGTTATCAAACTCGACCTCTGACTTTTTGATGGAAATAGCGGTGGAATTTCATCATCACGACTAAGTGGGCCACTGGTGCTGAGATATCTTCTTCAGACAACTATAGGAACGGTTAGAAACTGAGAAACTTCAGACACCAACCGGAAACTATTCTTGTTGGTTGTAAAAGATGTTTTGTTCTAAGAGCTGTAGGGCAAATTTTGCAATGCAAATTGCCAACTGTATTTGTAATTTTTCAACAAGAACCAAGTTGAAGACTCGCACGCTTTTTGTGTATATAGCGATAAAAGTGTAAAAAGTATGTGAAAAATGAATTTCCAAAAACTTCCAAAACTATATATGAAAATCGCCTGGAAAACGCATTAGATTTTCATTTATTTTGAATATCATAAATATTTAAGTATATATTCTCATTGTAGACAACACAATTAAGACTGCATTCCGACAATTTGGAAAACTAACAGTATTTGTTTGTGCTGCATTCTAATGTTTTTTCAAACCTATGATCTGGTTTCGAAACACAGACTATATAAGTATATATAGCTGCGACTATTGTGTGATTCTGCCGCATACGTACAAGAAAAACGATTGGCTCATGTATAATTTAATCCGTTCAGTCTGTTTTGTTATCTCAGTTTTTATCCCCCTAGGACTGCGTCTGACAGTTTCCTCGTTTTTTTCCTCTCTTCTAAGAAGGCCTGCATATGTAAGACAAGCAAAACACAACAGGGTAGCATCGCTAATTCACTAGCATTCATCAGCTGAACGCTGATACGCAATTCAAGCGAGATCTAAACCCAGAAACTATCGTTCTACGAAGTACGAAGTGTGAAATGTATTGAGGAAGATGGGCGGAACACAACCTTTTAAGTACCCTACAATACGACACTGAGACATCCTTCCCACCGAGGGACAAATATGCCAAAGTCGCGCAGTACTCTCCATCAATAAATATAGTAAAATCTAAGTTGGAACATGATTCTCAAGCAACGAAATCCAATCCCTAATCGTATCCCACAGTGTTTATATTAACGTCAATAGATATATTCATATTCACCAAACATAATATCGAAACGGAAATTTGAACACGATACCCAATGATGTTGGAGCCTAACCCGCGCGGCTGTTAGCTGTGTGTTATATATAGTTGCCTCTCGATCTTACCAAGAAGCAAACGTCAAATGATTTAGTAAATATAGACGCGTTCAAATTCGTGCAAATTTATGTTGACAATGTATTCATTCTGATTTTAAAACACAAGCACATATATATGTACGTAGATATGGATAAATATACAGTGTCGAATTCTCTCTGGTAATTTTTTATCGGTTTGCCCGAAAATATTTCTTGTTTAAGTTAAAAAATGTTTCACAAACCTTGAGACGAAGGCGTTTGCAAGCTTTCCTCAAACTTCATTGCACCTGCTTGGTGATATTTCGTATATTGTTGTTGTATTGTCACTGAAGAGATTTATTCAATTCCTAGTATTCACCCCCAAAAGTCCGGCTTTACCTGATAACCGCTATGATTGAATGTCCGGCAAATATCTGTGACCGACTACAATCGAATATAAAATGGGAATATAGGATGTGTCATTGCTTTTTATGCAACAGAGCAGAACCATCTGATCACGTCCGAAGGTCATGAGTCAAGCAGACGAGGGGACGCGCATAGCAGGGTGCAGATGGCAATTTTTTAGGGATTTCCATACAGCGGAAATACGCAAATTAAAATTGAAAATTAAAATTACTATTTAATGAGATGAACTTGCAACAGTAGCGAAAAATTTTGGGTGGGAGGTTGGAATCGTCGGCGTAATGGCATCCACGTTTTGACGAACGTGTCAGAAAGGAGACTACTGAGTATCTTAGGTAGGATTGAATTCCTTCACGGAGAATATGAATCAACGCGCGAGCATCATAGTGTGGGCGGATAATCTATCTGTAGGCGGACAATTCAATGAGATATCGTTTGTGTCTCGATATAATCCTTTTGCTTATTTAAAAGACGGGTATGATCAGTTCACTGTTCAGGACATTTTCGATGTCACTGAAACATCCTAATATAAGATATCATAAATGATCAGGTTTTACTATATTGTGTTGTGACGTCACGCATATTTAACAATAAGGATGTGTATCAATGATGGGGCTATATATTTGTCCACAAATTCCTGGAAAAGTTGGTCGATATCTAAAGACGAACTTTGTTTACCATTCTTGCTGATAATGAGAACATCATTTTGGGGCGATAATCATAAATAAATATTCTTGCGATTGTACCAGTATGAACATGTCAGCGCATATATTATATTGTTGGTACGTGAGTTCTGATTAATATTTGTTATCACCGTAGGAACTTTTTTTTACTTTAAGGTTTTGCATTTCCAGTGAGTAAACTCTTTGGAAAGCTGATGATTGGTATTCTCGAGTTCTATGCGGCGTCGCGAGACAAGGAAATCGCAGTGGCAAAGTTGTTGACTGAATATAATGTATTGGCTTAGTGCTTGGAAGGAAGAATGCGCTCTTTTGAGTCACCAGCCGGTTGTGAGTGTTGAACACGTAGGTTGCTAAACTGTCCCACCATACACATGCACGTATGCATTTTTATTCATTTGAAAAGAGTTCGACTATTAACCGCAAAGACTTTTGTTGTTCTCTTGTTTATTGTAACAAGACGAATACAAATGCGTGGGTGAGAACCCAAAAGACTTTCTAGAAGCCCAGTTGATTATGCTTAGGATTTAGGAAGCGCCATTTTCTCGCCTTCCTCAGCTTGCGCCCAAATCAATGATTATTATACTACGATTCTAATCACTGAATTAGTGTTTTATCGACTTACCAAAAGTTGTGTGACATGCGTTGAAACTGCAATTGCAAATTCCTGAACATGTTATGCGCAGGCGTCACGCAATCGGCCTTGGTAAAGTCCGATTTATAAGCATTGTTCTAAATAGATGCAATCTATCGCGTCAAAAATATTAAAAACTGACGTTTCATGAATTTCATTTGGTCAATGTCGTAGGTAATTTTGTATCAATTGGATAAAATGCAACACACAGAAGTCAATTATTAATTTCACTGGAACCATATAATCAGTATTGTGGCAAAGTGACCATGGATGACCATGTATACGTATTTCCTGGTACTCATCCCCGGATATCAAATCTTTGCTCCACCACTACAACATCTTGAGACATGGTTCAAGTCTTTGTCTTCTAGATCAAAGAACTTTGTTTGCCTCAAGATTACGACTTGCTTTGAAGAAAATAAACAAGTTTGCTGTTGTTAGCACTCAGCCGCCCTCTCAAACTAATGAAACTATTGAAAAGCCAAAGAATATTCTAAATTTCATTTGCCCATCTAAGGCAATGACACACAGCAAAATATAGGTTTTAAATGTTAATATATAATTATCCAATTTTTCTGCATTTACAATTACCAGGAATTATTCAGTGACTCTGCAATTAAAAACCTCTCGCCAATTTTATAAGCCGGTGCCTTGTGCTTACCACTGCACTTTCTGTCTGTAATGCCTAGTTTCTATCCAGTCGTTAGCTGTCGTTACATGTCTTTCCGTGTCTTTGGAATAATCGTGAAAGACCGATAACGAATTACGGAAAGAATCATGTCGTTTCCTGTCTTTTTATGTCGTTGAGATGTACTCCATGTTGTGTTTTCTGTTTCTCTCAGTCGTTATCGGTCTTTCACGATTATTCCAAAGACACGGAAAGACATGCAACAACAACTAACGACTGAATGGAAACTAGGCATAAGAATCGTAATTACAATTTGCAGTTGTGTTTGCGAGGAAGCATAGCCAGTAGAAACTAAGGACCTGTTTACATGGAGCGAGTTATCCCGGCTAGGCGAGGTAAAAAGCGCATCACATAAAGACTTAACCTGAATAGTCTTTCATTATATACAGTTTTCACCTCGCCTAGCCGGGATAGGTCGCTCCATGAAAACAGGCCCTAACTGACCGACACCGAATAGCTATGGAGCCATGGAGGAGAGTTCACTTGCATTAGAGAGAAATCAGTAAAATAACTTAATCGAACGTGGCTTGCTAACAAGTAAAACAGCAAAGAGCAAAGTTCCTTTTAAAATCTCACATTCTGACATAGCCCAAAAGTTTATTCCGGCTAAGTTCAAAATGCGGTATCTTCGGCTTGCGGAGCGCCCGACGCAGTCTGGGAAGGAAAATCTAGAAATACAAGATGTCACAATCAGGCATGAGAAAAAGAATAATTATTCCATAATTTGAAATAATTTATCGATGATAGCCTGATGATCAGAAGATCAAAAATATTGGTGTCTGAAGACGATCGACGAATTAGCCAACGAATCAAGTAATTAATCAATCAATTATATAATCACGTCCATGACAGAAAATCATTACACAAATCAATCGCATGATCATATGATCAATCAGTAATTTTGTAATAAATTAACAGTAAAATATTAACATATAGTTATAAAATATAATTATTATACCTAATAGCAACACTATCTGTTATAGCATATCTTGTATAAAATTATTCAACAATGAAATGACGAATGTGTCGAAGTGTCTCTGGTCGGCGCATGCGTCGATGTGTTCACTTTGTGCGCGCCATATTCTTCCCTTATTCCCATAATTATTGCATACATATAACTTCTTAGTTATGCTGAAAAATTCTCTTTTGCAGAGTACCTTGGTACACTGTGTCTATATATTGGCGCCTTACGTCAATCGCTGGTGAAAACCTAACACTTTTTACTACATGTGGGAAGAATAAGTTATGTGCAACAATTTATCATATTTTTCTCTTTGAATAAAAATTTCGGTAAATTATCACAGGAAAATCTTTCTTTTTATTCCAAACCCTTTGTTTTACGGTTGCACACAACCTAAACTTGATCTCTTCGATATATTAAAAATGTATCAACTATTTTCAAATTACATCTCTAAGGTGAACTGGTAATTCTACAAGAATACGTTTATTGGAAAAACGAATATACTCAACACAACGAATGCATGTATTATGTACACGTAGACTAAGCTTAAAAAATACTTCGTCTAGTACACAATATAATCTGACTCACTTTAATTACCTTTCCGACCATATTTTCGCATCGTTTTTGGTACCTCGGAACTTGTACCCGGCGAACTTGTAACCCGGGGAGGTTTACCAAATGCGGTTTTTCCCTCTTTGCTTATTCCAGGCACGCTACCGTTCTCGGGACTTTTGCTCTGGGATCTTTTACCTCCCTTTTGCCCTAAGTCGATGGCCAGGGCTAAAACCGTTACCCATTTTTGATAATCATCAGCGGCTCGAAACACATGAGATTGAACATCACCATCACTAGTCATACGTAATTCAAAACTTTTTGAATTCACGCGACTCAAATCAACCAATTGCACGTGATGGGTTAAATCGATGACAGTACAAGGCGACTTTTCGTTTTTGTCGTCAAAAGCTAAAAACTTATCGTTTTGAACAACACACCATTTTCGCACTTCGCTACGACAAAGAGCGCTATCCCGCACCTCTGTGAGATATCCTCCAAATTTTCCTTCAGAATCAAACAGGAAGCAACCCATAGAGGTTCTTGCTTCAGATTTATCCCGTAAGTTCTCGATAAGAGAGTTCGTCACCGGCCGGTCGGTACTCGTATCACTCAGCGCCCTTCGGCTCGACTTGCGTTCCCTTCGGATGACCTTCGGCCAGGTGTCGTGACCAGGTGGACTGGCATCAGCGACAAGGTTGTCTTTCGAGCTTCTTCGAGCCAAAGCGAAAATTCGCTTCAAAGAGAGATCACTTTTCGAGTGCGTTAATAATTGCGGCTTTTTTGCCAAGTTTATATTAGTCTCACTCTTTGAAGAAATTAATTTCTTGCTATTGGATTGAATGCTCTTAATACGCAACAACAATTCACGGAAATCTTTAGCATTCGAAGCTTGAATTACTAGAAATCCATCTTCGCCCTCTTGGGGTTGTAGGCGTTGAAGTTTGAATGCGAACGGGAAACCACGGGGATTGTCGATATCCTTTAATCGGTAAGCGCTCGGGTGTAGTTCGACCACGGCCTCTCGCGAAGTCTCTCGTTCAAAGATTCGTATCACATCGGAACCAACCGTACACCATCGTCGAATGATCGTTTTATTCCCAGACGAGTCTCGTACTTCGTAAACGTAGCAACTATACGGACTTCGATCGCAATGCGTAAAACTGTCGGATAAACTTCGTAAAACCTCGTGATGCTTCGCCTCCTCTTCAGCAAAGCTCGCTCGTAACGACGCACGTTTCCGTACGATAGGCGAATCACTCGAGCATTTTCCACAGCGACCAGTATTTGGCGTAAGATCAGAATTGCAATCCTGCAACGCCGTGTTGTTTATGACTTGTTTCCAGGCCTTGAAATTTTCCTCAGACTCGCACGTGAACTCTACAGTGCCTACGTGGTCGGAAGTCAACGTAAAAGCGAGTGTCTCATTCGCAACCTGTCGGTATCTATCGTAAAGAAGGTTGAAAACCAGAGAGGGTTTTTCTGATTTTTCATTCTCATAGATACTGAACAAGCTTCCCTTGAGTTCACAAAACTTCAAACCTGAATCCACGCGTGACTCTTGCGCGTCTCCCTCGCGAGATTCCTTTTGGAGTACACGCAAAGAGCCACGATGCTTTACTTTATGGACGAGAGAAGTTCGGTACGTGAACGACTCGTTTTCCTTTCTCGCAATGACGTCATCGCTATCATGACCATTACTGCTCATACTGTACGACTTGTGGTGAATTACTTCGCGGACCACTGTTGGTGTACACGTCATCTCCTCGTCGTCATGGTCACACTCGCATACGGCACTTGGTGGTGCCATAACGGGTCCATCGACTTCGTCATCAAATTTCGTTTGTTTAGATTTTGCAGGACTACTTAGCCCATCCGAAAACTCGTCTGCTATCCTTTCCCGTTGTGTTAGATCCAATCCAGAACCAAAAAGATCCGTATGACAAGCTATGGTCAGTGTGATCACATTAATCCACCTTTTGAGCTCCTGATGCGTGTTCGTTTGAAACAAAATCGACTGCCCTGCGCCATACTCTAACATGAAACAAAACCTCGACTTTGCAATATTGCTGAAGTCTTTTAGGAAAGCCTCCACCAAGGATATTCTCAGAAAAGGCGCAGCACAGCCGTAGTTCTCGTAAATTCTTAGAAAGCCATTCTGGACGACGGCCCAGCGTCTGGTTAAAGTGGTGCTGTTCTTTTTGACACGTAGCTCCAAAATGAACCCGCTAAACTGCCCGTCCTGATCCAGATATTTCTTCAACCTTTCCGAGCACTTGCGTTTTGTAGAAAGTTGCAAGGCTTTTTGAGGGGAGTTCAAGGGATTCTCGGAAATACTCAAACTGTCGTTTGAGTAGGATTCCTCGACAGAGGTTGATTTCGTGATTTTCAAACCAGGTTTTGCCCGGGGGGTCGTTGCGTACGAAGGATGTGGGTCGCGTCGTCGCCAAATTTCCTGGTCATCTTTTGCCTAAAAGAACATGAAATTAATGAAAAATTCATGGTTCATTTATATAAAGATTCTGGTGAACATGAAAGAGAGACTTCTTAAAAAGATCGCATTTGTGTGCTTCACTGATATTACACTGCAGATAGCAAGTGTATCTACACAAACGTAAGTTTAGTAAATGCGGCTTTTTCGGTAAGTATGGTAAGCAATATTGACTGGTGTTTATGCTTCTGTCTTTACAATACGACAATATAAAGAAACATTTTAAACTGGACTTTAAAAAAGTGAGTTTTTAAAATCAAATTATACGATACCTTGGGCTTAGTTGGAAACACAGATGGCTTGGATCCAGTGTCTGCAATTAATTTCTCCGGTTTGTCATATTGCTTATTTGACAATGATTCCCTGAAAAGAAAAAGCACATCAAGTCATCAACCCGTGTTTTTTAAAGTGGAAACACGACAAAATAAATAAAGTTAACTTAAGGATATGTCTCGATTCAATAGTAAAGAGGCATAGCCCTAGCATATTTACCGTTTTTGGTCTACGTTTTCCTCGTTGTTATTGGCAGCATCCCGTTTTCTCAAAGACTCTCTTCTCTCAGGGACTGGTGAAGGTATGCTCTCACGTGATCCATTACGTTCGTCAGCAGTCTCTTCGTTGGTTTCTTCCCCAACCCCCACGTCTAGCTCATCTTCCGAAATGGCGACAGAAAGATCCCGTCTCGAGGTCGCAGCCACTGAAATCACCTCAATCCAGCGTTCCAGCGAGTCCTGTGAATCCGTATTGAAGTAGAGAGATTCACTTTCTGCTGTGTTTAGTTGGAAGATAAACCTTCTCTTGCCTTCGGCCTCGGCGGCGCGGACATTACATGCGCTAAGGTTAAGTTCCAACACTGGATCAAGGTCATTGGGATTTCTAAATAAAAAATCATCAATGTCACAACCACAAGTGATGCAATTAATGTCTAATTTTTCAGGAACCATTAACGGGTTTGCATATTGTTTTGATGACCCATAATTCAATTTTCATTGACAGTGGATTCCCGTTATTAATTAATAGAGCAAAGACAATCAAATACTAAACATATCTCACGAAAGGTTAACCACAAGGTTTAGTAAGAAAACATGCAGTTATGCAAGACAAGGGTTCAGCTACTAATACACACCTAAATCCTCGCAAACAGTCATCCACAATCTTGCAATATCTCCGATTCCAGCCTGTCTGTCTCTTCTGATACAATACTCCACTGTGAACTGCCCAGCGGTCGTGAAACAACCTTTTGTTCCCATTCTCGTCTTTGAGCTCATCGTCATCAGATGAATACTCACTATCACTCGTAGCAACCTCGGAATACCCACGACGACCATTCGTCATGACATCGTCATGATTCGTAACAGCATTTGTGTCGTCATTATTGACATCTTCTGTGCTTCCATGGTTTTCATCTATAGTACCTTCACCGGAAAGGTCTTCGTGGGATTCCATTGAATGCTTTAGGATAAACTCTTCGCCGACTTCTTCGTAAATTCCGGAATACTTCGACAATGGCCGAGTGTGCGCGCTGTCGCCATTTTGCCCAAGCATGTTGGTAATTTCCCCAGGAAGGGGAGGGAGGGGCGGATTGTATTTCGTAGTGTCCAGGGATACTCCCAGACCCTAAAAAGGAAGAAAGCAAAATAAAGACAGTGCTACTACACAATAGCGAAGAGCCTAGATGATAATTTACTATTGGTTTTATACTCTGTATATGAGGGAATATCCCTTTCAAAGCCGAGGGAAATGTCTAGATTGATTAGGTAAAACTGTATAAATAATTCGATTTATAACTTCAAATCATCTTACCAAAAGGTCAGCCGGTTTTTCATAAGTAGCAATATCAACTTCAATGTATGACTCTTTTGCAACCTTTGATCCCACGGTGTGCCTCCGAGTTTGAGAAGCGTCTTCCGGCATCGCTTCTTCTGTCCACGATTCAGCGGGTGTGGCGCGTGGAAGGGATTTGAACGTTTTACCTGGAGGGCTGACAGAATTTTTAGACACTGAAGCTGTGATGAGAGCATTCATCCAAGCAGATAAATCCTTTTCCTCTTCAATACCAAGTATAACAGCTGCCACGCCATTTTGTGTGATTTTAAACGAGTAACTGACCTATTCATAAATGACAGTGATATTAGTCTGTCTGTCGTAGTATATATTCTGTGCCAGTTAGGACAATTTTTTCCAAAACACTCAGATTTTGAAGCAATCCTTTCCTAGTCGATCATTTGAGGGAAAACATTACAGAAAGGAAGAGTGAAATAAAACGAAAGGAAAGGAGATGGAAAGGAGATAAGTGTAAGAGTAGAAAATATTTTCAATTTAGGAAAACACACACCTTTGTCTTATCACTCTTGGGTACAGTTGATATATCACAGCCTGGTAATGCAATTTGAAACAAAGCTGGTTCCTCCACGGTTTTAAATATGTACAAATGTTGATCTTTCAAGACACACCATCTACGCTTGTTTGTCCTAACTTCCATAAGATGCCCTGAGATTGTTGGTAGTTGGAGGTCGCAGGCAAAAACCTCCTGTAAAGTTGACTTCTCTTTCTTTGCAAACCTAATTAGATTTAGAATAAGTTCACAGCAAGAATTAGGTAAATGGAGACCTGGAAAGAATCTAAGAGGTAATTCAAACTGATAAGAATGTAAATATGTTCTTCTGAACTGAAATTATATCAAATGCAAGTGGTAGGAATCTTTGTTACAGACTTACTATCGTGCCCTTACATGATCTGCTTTTATAAATCACAATTATTAATCATTAACCTACCATTTTCCTCTACTCAATGATTGCCTGATCTGAGTTCCCCGTGCAAGGGACCGGTTATGAATCCTGGATGCCTCTTCCTCACTGATCACTCCAGGTTCCAGGTCAGGCTCAGCATCATGACCCGTCCCAGGGAGCGGCTCATAAATTCCTTTTCCTGTTTTTGTTTTCTTCCCGACTTTTGCTGGAACCTATGTCAAAGATTAGATGAAATCAAATGGTGAAATAAATCTTTTTGTCATTCTAATTTTCCTTATCTAGAAGAGATAGATTTACTGCAATTCTGCCGGCCTTCCCTTTCGACCTTCTCTAGCAAACGGCCATTCAAATAGCCTATTCCGATAAGTTTGGAAAGCCAAAAAGAACAAAAAATACATCCTAAAACTAAGGAAAAGCTACCGAAACGAAAACTTGGAAAAGGTCTTTTAATTCATGCGTTAATTCCGGGA
Organism: Dendronephthya gigantea; assembly: GCF_004324835.1. Lineage (NCBI taxonomy): Eukaryota > Metazoa > Cnidaria > Anthozoa > Malacalcyonacea > Nephtheidae > Dendronephthya > Dendronephthya gigantea. The sequence continues at coordinate 2,097,015 of NW_021163020.1, forward strand.
ATAGTTGATTGTAATAGGCATTTCCTCGAAGCATTGGAAAAGGTCCTTTAATTCATGCGTTAATTCCAGGAATAGTAAATTATAATAAACATTTCCTATTATACGTCTTTCTGTTATTAAAACAATAAATGTACACAGGCGTCCTTTGATCCCAAGATATGCACGACCTATCAGAGTGGGAGGGAATGTTTTATTTATCAAGTACATATTTTGGCTATTACATCTCGGGTTGGGCTCTTTATCTGAAAATATTTTGGCATGCCCAAAAATTCCTCAACGCTATCCCCTTCAATAATGATAAAAGACTACTTCAGGTCATATCATAGAAACATTGTTGAGATGACGACGTTCAACTGGGATAGTAGCCTACGTGAGGTATATTTTCAGCACATATAGTTATAACAATACCGCGCCTTATATTTTAATTAAGTCTGTAGGCGTCTGTTAATTAGTCTGACTTTTATTTTGTTACCTCACGTCCAAGTCTGAAGGGGGGCTCAAATAACCGAAGATTAATGACCGATTATTGGCTGGCATACTGAATTGTATAATTAGTAACCAACCACGTAGAATTGAGCGCACTATACTGGTTCAGGATTTGCCTGCAGTGACATCAAAAACAGGCGATTTCCCGTGAGAAGAAATCAAACTTTTCGCGTTCCAGGTCGATGAAAGAAGAGTAAACAATACCCGCAGACATAGGTGCAGCACTACATTGTTCTGTCTAGTTCTCGTCAACCGGGGGAACCCACCCGCTTTAGCTAACGTGTTGCCCAGATAGAACAATCGTGGGAAACTGATTTCAAAAAAAATGAGATACAATAGTAACATAAATTGCAACGTGCAGTTAGACCGTTAGAGCCAACTACTGGCAAGCCTACCCCGAGTTAACCCTAGAAAAAGCCGGCAAAACGTCGAGATATTTCACAAAGAGGAATGAAGACGTTTCGTTAATTTGCTAATAAGACTAATATGTGTTTTCTCCAGCAGATTTTTTTAGGCTGAAACACGACTGCGATTGCGTATTTTTAAGTCAAATACCAGATTATATTTCGTTCTCAAGTTCAATGTTTTGGGAATGAGCCATTCTGTCTTTGACGACAAAACATGAAGTTGGCCAAAATGTCCAGAGTTAAAGACAATTTACATGACTTTCCGGCAGAGTTGCCAGGCAACGCTGATTAAAAATTCAACAATTGACAAAAGGATTTTGTTGCAAGTTCCAGAAATTAATGTAACTGATAATTCGGCTTGAGTTTTCAAGAAGATCCAGCAAACAAAGACTGTAAGCAAATTTCATTTATAAAACAACTATAATTCAGTTGGATTCAGTTGGACCCCATAACATGTTTATAACATCGATGGACTGAAATGATCGGTGTATTTACAAAGATTTTCATTGCGTGTTGGGGCAGTTCAAAGATCCCTTTCATTCCCAATCAACACGCACGCTAAGTGATCGATGTTTATAAAGAAATTTTGATGCGTATTGATGGACATAATATTCATACAATTTTGATGACACACAAAGAACATAAGCTACATTAAAATCGAGGCCCAATATCACAAATTCACATCAACTTGAGAACTGAAATATAGCTTAGTAGATATCATATAATTCCTTAGATTATAAACAAGTTTTTTTCCACCGTAGACGACAGCATTTTTTAACCTTTGCGGGTGAATGCCGCCACTAAATAAAGAAGCCGATAGCACAATATTTCGACGTTTTCGAATGCTTTATTATTACTTTAAACTATTCGATTACTGAATTCAAAAAATCTCAATAGGCGAATATTGTTTTTATATTTCAAATTCTTAGCAGGTCTTCGATGAATGTTATCGATCAAAAATTCTCGCTGAAATGCACTGCTGCACTTCTGCACTATGGTGACGATTTTTTTAGATTACATTATACTGGGTTGGTATTTAAAAATTGTCGGAAGGCGCGTAAGAGTTCAGCCTACGAATTCCATGTGTGTTTTAAAGTGAGTCTATGTGTTTAAAGATCGAGGATTGATTGCGCACGCACTTGAAAGTGTCCACGGAATGTATTTTTAATCTTCTGGAAAATTCTCGATGTTTTTATCGTTCTGAATTGTTCCTTTTGGTCGATCGAGATAGACCAGTTTGAACTACGCGAGGACCAGATGATGTACGGACCGCGGGGGAACGACTGCAGAGAGTTAATACTGGAGTCACAAATCTCACAACCACAACATTTGAGGCGAAATAATTATCAGACAACCGCAGACTACAGGAATGGAGGCTTCAACATAAAAAGTAGATAAGCCCAATACTAAGTAACATTTAAAAAAAGGCCTGTCGCAAAGCACGCAGCTCAAATTGCGACAAAAAGCGAACGCGAACGACAAAAAAACATGTAAAAGCCTGTAGTTGTTTGATACGGTATACATTTCGTAAAGAAATGCAGCGGCAACCGTAGGGGGTAATTAGGAACAAATCATAAATACTGTAAAACACAGCATGATCTCAGGTAAATTTTTAAAATGAGCAATAAATAACAAAGCAGAAACAAATGCGTTGGCAAATTCAACAAAACCCCAGTATTCTTGATTATACTTTAACACACATGGAGTCTATTACTAATACGTTTATTATATTCGCCCGCTATCTTGTTGAAATCGACACAACATGAAATCGATCGGCGACCTCTGAATTAATGTTCTAATTTCGTTATACGAGTTATTAAAATTGCAACATCACCTCGTTTCGAATCTCGGATTTCTCGACAAAGGTCGAAAGGCATTGCCGATCATGTCATTGAGCCGCTCAATAAATATTTAGTTGTGTTCGGTAAGGACGTCTTCCGCAGCGACACGTTTGCGTGTCAAAGAAATTTGTTTTGATGAAGGTGTAATGTTGACGGAGCGTAGATAAAAAGTCTCGCGCGGTTTGGACGGCCAAATGTACATCAAACTGGTCAGATACATTTGAATTCAACTTTCAACAATTCAATTAGAATGATTTTCAAGTGTTCTAATTGGAATTAGGAACTTTCCCAAACATATGTTTTGAAATTATGACAGTAATCACTCAAAACCAGTGCAAAAAATCGGAGAATGAAAGCTTCATTTTTTAAATAGGAATATTCTATTTTTAAACCGATGTAATTTCAACACGGTGTAGCCCGTTTCAAAGGGTGACTTTATCCCACAAATATGCTATGTATTTTCACCGAAACCCGACTCAAATTTCAAAATATAATACCATACCTTTCTAGTTGTACCCTTGTTTGTTTCATCGGCAGCGAACCCATTCGCAAAGTGCTCGTTTAATTCGTCAAAATCGCGCCTCAGATAAAATATATTGGATAGCTTTCTCTGCACAGATGCAAAATCATTGTCATTTTCGACGCTATCTATTGAGTCAACAGAGGCACGACTTTGCGTTTTCAGATTCGTCGGACGAGGAGGAAGATTAGGCGGCTTTGTAAGCTGTTCGAGTTCTTTAACAAAACCCAAACGTTGCTTTTCCGCTTCAGGGCTCAAATTTTCGTTGGCCAATACCTCGCGTAGGAACGCTTCGAGGCCAGGAAGGATGCGAGTTATTGCTATACAAAACAATGAACAAATTACAAGTTTTGCTTCGCACACATGCAACTTTTATACAACATCGACGCGATTACATATTATAGGGTTGCTAAGTCGCAGCAATATCAAGGTAGTACTCATGGAATATCGGCCGTTTATTATGAATTCTACATGATAGCCTCGATTCATGTAATCGATTTTTTTAATTGCAGAAGCAATAACGATATCAGAATTCGAATCAATTTCGATAACGTTCACATGGCCATAGCGCACAAAGGTCGATTTTGATCGTATCGACGGTACATCGTATCGGACAATACAAACGACATTTTATCAATTGAAGAATTGTTTGTTTCGCGCTTCAAACGAGAGCAATAATAGTCTAGTCTGTCAATGCCTCATTCGCTCAAACAGAATGCGAAGATCAAATAAATTTTCATAGTAAAAGGAAATTGAATGTATGAAGACGTACACAGCTTATTCTGTCAACAAACACTGATGATACGAACAAGATTGTGACCTATACCGAATACACACATAAGATTTCTTAACGGCAAGTAATAATCAATGCAGTTTTTAGCATAAACAACTGGCTATGATTAAGGCAAAATAGTGGAATTATATAAAATACATTGTATTCAAACACAAGGCAAATTAACGAGAATGCAACATCAATACCACGCCGCAAAACACAACGTTCCTCGTAATCGAGGAAACTAGCTAAATGTTTACAAATATAGAACATACAACCATGAATCGGGTTTTTAGACAGTCTAAATTACAAAGCTTGGACCCTGCACAACAATGCCCAAAACCGGAAAATGCTAGCTGATCATTTGAATGAAAAAAGATTTTGACTTCAATGAATCTTACACCAAATTCTCTTAATTGCTACATCGAAGTCTCTTAATCCTGTCCTTAAACAAGTAGGTTTTAAAACATCGACGGTATTTAAATGGCGTGCAGTTGTTTCGCCTGATGGGTTTCAGTTAAGAAGCATATTTTAACATAAACAGTCATGATACAAAGCCGGACAATAATATATCACGCTGATTGCAAGAACATAACAATTAAATTTTTGACTTACCAATAATTCGTTCGTTCTTCTCCATGATCATCTTACTTCTCTACGTCGGCTCGTATTTATTATATAAACAGCACCAATACAAGGCCATTATCAGTTCTGATCGTACAGAAGAGAGGACATTTTAGTTTATAATATTACAAGACAATGTCCCAAGCGTCGTCCGTGTCACCATATACACAAGCTTTCCGGAATAAATTCCAGCTAAGCGGTGTACGTTGTAAGTACCGGAGTCTGGAACACGGGGTTTTAGACCACTCCATTCTTCAACTCCGGATCCTCCCACGCAATTTCCACGCGATTTTCACACGTCGCGTGTAAAGTTGTAGGCCGGTAGTCTGCCAGCAAACAACACAAGCACGCTACCATCATTTCTAGCCAGGCCCAATGGTGTTAAAAAATTACAATAACCGTAAATATTAGACCACGCTCACCCTGTTCCTTTTACACTGCATTCCAGGTTAAATATCGCTCTCTTCTCAGTCCATGTAATAATTGTAATTACCATAACCAATATACAGCAGAAACAAATGACAAAAACAAACAGCGAGGCACGAACATTGAGCGGAACAAACTAGGCTTGAACGTCACGAGAGGGCGTGAGATAAAAAATAAGTAAAAAGGCATGAATGATAAAATTCTACCCGTCTTAAAAATTGCTATTGATATAAAAATTCGTTTCCTATCCCACGTCAAATCTTTGGCTGCGATGATGAAAACACACGAGAGTGAATGAGAGTTCCAACTTTCATTTGCGTTTTACCGTTAATTTGAACTGGATCAAATTTTCATGAGACGGACAGAAACTGAGAGACGGACAATTGATGTCTTGAAGGTAAGCCGTAAAGAGGTTACGAAGTCGACCATGTAATTCGTAATTTTCTCATGACAACTATAAAACTATTTTTAGTTCTTGCTATTCACTCTTGCAATTCATTGAGTGAGACTTGGACACATGTTGCAAGTCTTCGGGACCGATCGCGCGAGGAACGGTCGCGAGAACCCTCGCGGTAGCTTTTGCTAGAACCTTGCTTTATTCTCATCCTAATAACAAATGAAGGTTGTTTCCACACTGACCGCAATTTTGCACGCAGGGTGGAATTTTTCAGTTCAAGTGGGATGCAAAACGAGTTTCAAAATACAAAGAAAAATTGCGCCCCAACCAAAATCAGCCCTTCAGGCTAATTTGTTGAAGGCTTTAGCCTTTAGAATGCTTTGTTTTGTGCAGGAAAAATTTTTCGCGCACCCTGCAGTTCCACACAAGGGAGCTTCGGAACCATGGTAGATTAACACGCGCAATTTGCCACTTGACTCGCGGAAATTAAGGGTAATAAATCGTAACACTAAACCTTGTCCAAAATCAAACAATGCCGATTTATCCCGCATTGTCGGCCAATAAAACTTACAAACAATAATCATGTGACGCCGGCATGAAAACGCGGAACGCGAGGTTTAAGAACTTGGAGTACTTTGCTACGCACGAAAGCGAAACGGATTTGCACGCATTTGCCTTGATGTTATTCACGTGAGCACGCAACCAGATAAATTTGTACGCTGGCTGAACAAGTTCAATAGTCCGTAATTCACCCGTTCTTGTGTTAACAGTGTCTTGATGAAATGAAAAAAGACCAAATTTTCGCTTCAAGCCTCAATCTAGTGAAATAATATTATATTTCATACAGTTGGGAATCCGGATAGAGATATTACCAGGCGTAATAGAATCTTCCTGCTCCATTTTGCGCGGTTGGATCTGCGAGCTTTTGGGAAAAAGTTAGGCAGGCAACAGAGAGAATCATTTGTGCGTTTCAGACGTGAGAGTTTCTTTACCTCAACATATATATTTTTATGCAAATTCCACATTTGTTGAACCACACAGGAAAGGCTAATAGTGTATGGTTTAACGTACAATATTATCCGTCTGTTGTTTTGACAGAAAAATGAGCCACAAGTAGTGTATAAATATTGAATAAGTCGTCACGCTTGAGAGACCTAACACAGCGAATTTAATAACATCATTATTTTGAAGTTTAAGCAGTTAGACTCTCAAGGAATATAGTGAAATACTATAGAACGGGGAACTTGATGGGAATTTTGAAATAAGATTATCCTTGCTGAACGTCCAGTGAACTACTGTGGATAAAAATTGATAAAAAATTGAAGAAAGGCGTATTTAATGTGAAGTATATTCAATTGGAAGGCCAAGAGATCAAGGAGGATAACAAGCTTAATTCGACTGAAGAATATTATAAAGAGTCAATTCAAGATTGCATCAGTTTTCAGGATTGAATATCGGCGTCGTAATTGCTGGAGTTAAATTAATTAAATTCCAAGAAAAAAATGTGATGCCAAATTTGTAAAATGGGACATTTCTTGTCAAGAACAAGGTCACGGGATGAATAAGAAATATAGTAGATGAAAAATAAACGATCATTTTAAGATATCGAAACCAAATCCCACGTCGATAGTCTAAAATAGAGGACATAGCTCAACTGACGAGAGAACGTCTACATCATGAAGACAGGTGTACCTTCCATTTTTAATTTTCAAACACATTTGAACTCTTATTCGCCTGTAAACATATTTCAGGATTGGAAAATATTCATATATCTGACATTGACAGTTTTCATTCTCGCCCACGTTGAATCTTTAGACATAAACTCGGCCGTTTGCAGATGCGCGAGAAAATCAAAATTTGGTAAACCGTTTGTAGTGGTATGGAACTCCCCTACAGGGGGGTGCCATAATAATTTTAGTGTTCACATAGAACTGGAAAAGCACGGAATATTGACAAATAGTAACCAGTCGTGGAACGGTGAAGTGGTTACGGTATTTTACAACGCTCAGCTAGGATTGTATCCGTATTATCGGTACGAGGATGAAAAGTTGAAATATAATACTGGTTTACCTCAGGTAAGAAAAGGCTGGTATGGTCTCTTTCACTTTGTTTCCGTGACAATTAAATATATTTTACTTACGTAATCGACTTGATTCGGAGATGTATAATACTGACGTGTTTCGCTGGTAGAGGTGTTCAACTTCTAAGGCTTGTTTACTATTTGTTTTCATGTGTAAGTTTAGTTGGTTGATCTTGAGGAACATCTAAAGAAAGCATCGGAACATATTGCTGAGAAGATACCAGAGCCAATGTACAGTGGCCTCGCGGTCATTGACTGGGAGGGCTGGAGACCACTGTGGGATACCAACTTTGGGAAAAAACGTCTGTATCGACTTAAGTCAATCGAGTTGGTTAAGAGAGAAGGAAAACTTAAAAATGAACGTGAAATCGAGGATGAAGCAAAGAAAAGATTTGAAAGCGCTGGAAAAAGGTTAATGTTGGAGACAATTAAATTTGCGAAACAATTGAGACCAAGAGCATTATGGGGGTTTTATGGCTTCCCGGAGTGCCTTGGGAACTGTTCAAAAGAAGTAGGTTGCGTCATCAGTTCATTTCATTTGTGAATTTCTTCAGTGAATTTGTATAAATAAATATTTGCAGAAAATTTAATTAAATCGAATTTTATGCACGATTTCAAGAATTACATAGAACTGCAGTGTAATCTGCAAAACACTCCATGATCTTATCAGGTCAGATGAAAATTTAGTACAATTAGAAGCAACTCATTCATAATCTATTTGAAACCATCGTAATTTTATTTTCCAGAACAAAATGTGGAACAACAAGTTGATTTGGTTGTACAAAAGCAGCACAGCGTTGTTTCCGTCTATCTACCTGATGGATGATCTCACAGATAATAATAAATACGTCTCTGACAGATTGAAAGAGGCGTTTAGAGTGTCTCGTATGGCAGCTGCTCCCGGATTTGGTAATGACCTGCCAGTTTTTCCGTATCTCAGACCTCTATATCATTATGGAGCGCGAGAATTCAAGATGCTGAACGAGGTGGGTGTAGGACGCCAGAGCTGATAATATACTCCTTTTAGGGACGAGGTAAACTCGACCCTTTTTGGATGTAAATCTGAACTTTCATCTTTCAGGATGACTTAGAGAATGCAATCGGGCAAGCAGTGAATTTTGGTAGTGCTGGATTAATACTCTGGGGCAATCATTACGACGAACACACTTCCAGGGAGATTTGTCTGAAGTACAATGACTATGTAAACAACAAGCTAGGTCCCTACATCACCCTACGTACGGAAGAGCAGAATGCGTGCAGCAGAGAAAAATGTTTCAGTAACGGGAGATGTGTTGAAAAATCTGTAGCTCTGAGACGTCGCCGTAAGAGGTCGTGCAAAACAATCTTCAAATATGGAAGTGTTTTTAAAATTGGTAATACAACTTCAGGTAGGAGATTGCTTACCTTTAAGTAATACGTAATATTAATAAGTTACCTTTTTTAGTTTTTTAAATATTAATAAACTTTTTGTCAAACGTAAGCGTCTAAGTTTATATTATAAAAAAAGTGCATCAATCTTTCGCCATCCAGATATAAACGAAGTCCGTTACCATTTTCCCGCCTTCTGAAACAACCAGTATAAATTCTCTGACTCTCTCTCTCTTTTATTAAAGCACAAAAACGAATTCTCAAGCAGAACACAACGGTTAAATACCGATCAAAAAAGCTATTTGGAAAAAACACCACCGCATTTGCAAAAGAAAACACAACGATCCTAAACGACACGGTAGGAAATCTGGAAAATTTAACTTCAAGACGTAATCTATCACAAGAAAACTCGACAGGTTCTGACTTACTGGCTTACGTTGATATGTTGGACTCAGGACCAAATAAAACAAAGAAGACAGGTGATAAAGACATATATTGGAATAAAAATAGCGTGTTGGGTCATAAGAAGAAGCACAAGATTGATTATAATTCAATAAAGAAATCTTTGAGATGGAAAAATGGAAGTAAAGTACTAGAAATGTTTAATGGAAAGACAAGCAACAAAAGTCAAACAGATGATGAAGAAAAGTAAGCCTTATTTTACAATAGATAACCAATTTCTCCCAGCTAATCCTCAGCTTAAAACAATCTGCCTATCAAAGTGTGTGATGTATTTTTATTGGTTTTTATTGAACCTTCTGTTTTAAATAAACACTTCTCTTTTCACCCTTACTCTCCACTGGTTCCATTTTAATTTTCTAAATTTCTTTCATGCATAAACATGTCAGCTTTATTGTCAGTGGCATAGCCAGCCTGAGGATTTTGTCCCACTATGTAAATTTAGAGTTTTTATAATTATTCATTTCCTTAGAAATTTATTGTTTTCACAGTAAATAAACAACAAAATATTAGCATAGCGGGACAAATAGTCAGGCTGGTGTTTATTGTGCGTATATACTTACTAAGCTTACTGATATTATCATTCTAGATCAGAAACTGAAGTCAACAAGACAAGCACCAAAGGTCACCATAAACAGACTTCAAAACGAGGCTACTCTGCAAGAGTGCGAGAGGAAACTGCCGTGCGTGTGCCTGGGGTGTACATCATACTGATAACAGTCACTCTGGGCGGAGCATTACTCATGACTATCATATATGTTGCTATATACTATACTGTCAATGTCCGAGGTCGGCAACGCGAGAATAATTACGATTACGAATCTGAGGATGAAAATCCCTTCTCCATAGAGCCAAATAGCCCATGGTGGAATGATGATGATGGCTCAACTGAGAAGTTGTTAAAAGGGAAGAAATGATATCAAATTTAGGCTTGGTCGCCTGCATAGAAATCATAGAAATAATGTCTGCTATTTCTATGGTCACTGCAATCAAAGATGATACATTGATTGAGTCATAAATGGAGGTGGAAATGTGGTAGTGGGTAGCCTGCAGCTACCATGGCTGAAAATGTTGTTGAATTAGGGGTTGGGTCAATATATGTGTGCAATTGTAGATTTTTGAAATCTATTAGAATTTGTTTTTAAACGTATGATGAATAGATGTGAGAACATTAGAGCATTTAATATACATGTAATAAAATAGACATTTTGAGTGACAGAATTTTACAACTTTATCAAATGAAAGAGGTTTAAATCAAATACTGACCTTGTAAAAATGCCGGCCCTTTTATAGCAAATATTATACCAAAACGATCTTTCTTCTAATCGTAAATTGATCGTAAATTGCCAAAATTAAGAGCATTTTCCTCTCCACATTTGCAACAAATATAAACTTTTAAAAGCACGCGCCTTTAAATTTTTGAGCCTTCGATCGTTTTGTACAATATTGTTAAAATATTCAATATGGCGGACCAAGAACATTCAGAGAGAGTGGATTTCCATACATTCTTGCCCTATTAACTGAAAACTATGCGGATTTGTTGGGGGTTTATGTTGAAAATGTTTAGGTATACATCTCGTTTGAATATAGCGCTCGTGATCATTTGCCTGGGCGCTGTTCTTTTTACGTGGAACCGTTGTCAAGTTGCGCAACTTGAAAGTCGCCCAGCGTTGTTGGTTGATGATCCGAGCACACGGCAAATCAAAGGCGAAAAGTATGATCGAGATAAAGCGAAACTCGGATACGATGATGCCGGACTAGAAAACAATGAAAACGATGAAGACGGCACGAAAGATGAGAGAGATTCAGAACACATAACTGGCAAGGAATTGTCATATAAAAATATAGAAGTATTAGTAAACGGTGAAACGAAGATACAAGGCCACCTCGAAAACAAGGAGGTCTACATTCCTTTTTCTTTTATTAGGGATTATTTTGAAATTGAGGGCAAAATTGTTCGCGATGATTTCAAAAAACAGTTCCATGTGCGTCACACTAGCTATGAATATTTCACTCCAAACACCCACACCTATGAACCAAACGGTAGTTTTTTGTGGTTTGTGAATTATAATGTAGAGGGTCGATCCAGGGTGAAGTGTATAACAGGTGTAGATGAGGTCCCTATATCCACCCAGTGGGGTGACCAGGGGTATAGGTATCCCATACAGATTGCTCAATATGGGCTGAGTCATTTCAGTATGTGGGTTGAGGGAGCAAAAGCGGCTGTTAAGGTTGTGGATGATTGTGAGAATACTGGTAACCAGGAATGGTCTGTCAGTGGACAAGGAGAAGTGAAGAATGTGTACAGTGAGGAGAGGAAGTCTAGGGTAATGGAGTTTAATACAAATGGTAAGTATTTGATGCAGTTTTTATCAAACATCCATTGCTTTCCAATTCCTGTATAGCCATGCACTCAATAGCACGTCTTTCTGCTGTATTTTGATAAAACCCCGACAGAGCCAAATCCATACCTGTTGCATTCGTCAAATTTCTAGGCTCGCCCGAAGACTCCGTCACCTTAAACATTGAAAGCTCCAGCAAAACATACGTTCTCTCATTTGACATTTTATTCAAATCATCTGGATCCATTTCCATCGCACTCGAAGTGGACGACACTAAAGCATACACACTTCTTTACGACACCAGCGAGACGCTTGTTGAGGTGCACAAACAACACAGCACAGCAACCTACGGTATAGGGCCAACACGGGAATGGCGAAGGATTACACGAAATTTGTGGATAGATTTGAACAAAGCCATCGGGGAGAAAGGTCGAAAGAGGGACACTAAAAAACGGACCAAACTTCGTATAACTGAGATTCGAAGTGCAGCACTAAAAGGAGAAGGGTTGATAGGTAAGGTTGACGTCTTAAGAAATCAGTATTTTGGCGGCCATTTAGAATGGCAAGTGCCGATATTAGTTTTTTGTTAAATGTACTTTTTGGAGGCAAATAAATTTGGGATAATTTAAAGTGTTTTAAATATGTTTCTTTGATCGAAGAAATCATGGCGTTCTGGGCTCAGCGCGTTTGCCTATTATGCCAATAATATTAATTTATTGTTTAGATAATATTACTCTAAGGGAACATGGTCACAGGGATGCGTTCATGGCCGCTGCAAAGTGGCTTTTGAAGAATCAAGATCAGAAAGGTGGGTGGCCCATTCCAGTGAGACGAAAGATCAAAACTGGAGTAGAATTGGATCCTGGTTGGTACTCAGCAATGGCACAAGGCCAGGCCATCTCTGTCTTAACAAGGGCCTATCATGTCACAAAAAAACCGCGTTTTCTTGCCGCTGCCAAACGGGCCATAGGATTATTTCACGTAGAATCAAAAAAACATGGAATCTTAGCTACTTTCATGAATAAATACAGATGGTACGAGGAGTATCCGATGACTCCACCACTCTTTGTTCTTAATGGCTTCTTGTATTCCCTTATGGGACTGTATGATTTGAAGATGACACTACCTTTGGATCAAAGAGCTGATGTTGAGAGGCTCTTCCAAGATGGAATGACGTCTCTAAGAGCGATGATCTTAATGTACGATAGCGGTTCTGGGACGATATACGATTTAAGACACCTCACAATGGGTGTCGAGCCGAATCTTGCCCGGTGGGACTATCACGCCACACATGTGAATCAACTGACTTGGGTTACAATGATAAATAGTGATCAGTTTTACAAAAAAGTTCTGGAACGCTGGAAGGGATATTTTAAAGGCATCAGAGCAAAACATAACTAAGAACATGACTGGCGCGTTGCTTGCGGAATTTGTGATCTGGAAAAAGGTCAAAATTAAATATTTGTTTTGCAAAAAAAATTGTATATATTAATATACATCTATATATATATTGTATTTACCATTCCCAAAAGAAAACACACAATAATATTAACCTCAAAACAAAAACCTTTATTAGAATTGAAAAACCATGACTAGTTCTTAAAACAGAATATAAATAGAAATCAAATATTTACAAAACGTGTGTTTCAATTGCGAAAACTTTGCTAAACTAATACGAAAACTATCAAAGCCAATCATCAATTAGCCATTTCCCAACTGGATCTAGTCGCTAACCATTTATGGACAATTTGGAGGGACAAATGGCTTCAGACTTATATTTCCTGTCCCTGCAAACAGTCCATAGATGCATTCCGGTTCGCGACTAGACCCATTACACAGCTCGATTGGGAAAAGGCTAATACGCCATTCCAGATATCACAGAAGAGTACTGGCTATAGGATTTGAAATGCATCATAGGGCGGCTCAAGGGATTCCGAAACAGTTCCATAATGCATTGTCAAACTCGATCTTTACAGTCCTGTGCTGCAATCTCAGAATGGCACACAGAAGGAAAACTAGGAGAAATACAGTTTTACGAATTTTATTGCAGCATTTGCCTGTAAATTTGCATGACACAAAGTGTCAATTCTATGAAGATGATTTGAAATTTATAAAAACGTCTCACCGACATCTGAGGGTCGAATTTAATAGGCAAATACCCAAAGGACATTCGTAAAGCCATATTTCTCAAAATATTTTGACTTTAATCGTCCTTTGATAAGTCTATCGTTTCGAGTATTGGATTTGACGAATGAAAAATACCATTTTCGAGATTCCTCAAGGCTGGACTGCGCATGACACGTGGATCCGTGCGATGCAGCAGATTAGGCTCCTCTCCAGTTTCCAAACGCCTCAACTCGTTTTCAATCCTAGAGCCCTGGGGTCGTGCAAAACGCATGAGCTGTTCACGTGCAAGCAGTTGTGGGTACAGTGAAAGATTGTACTCCATTTTCAAGCCTTGACTCATCATGAGTTCATGTTGAAATTGAAACTCCCTAGGGGGTGGTGGGCAAAGACCATGAAAGTATGGTGGAGGAACGCTGGGAATATCGTCTGTATGGTTAACTAGGTGTCGCGGATGAGTAGGTGGCAAGCCGGCATGTGGATGACCGGCGGGAATGCCTGCATTCGGGTGTAGCCACATCTCGTGCTGCGGATTTCGCCACAGTAAGTTTGGTTCCAGGGCGACTGATGGGCTTCGCGGTTGATGATCCGGGTGCACGTGATAGTGAGTATGAAAATGCGAATGCGAATGATGAAGTCCCGTGATGGGATCGGTACCGACCGGAGGAGGAACCCCGGGAATATGACCTCCTGGGAACAAAATTCCGCCATCTTTGTGAAGCGGAGAGCTCCGATCGAGCAATGAGGACGGATGTAAAATCGCTGGCGGCATGCCGGAATTTCCACGGTTTAACGATGCTGCTTTGTGAGGCGAGTACCAGGTTTCAAAGTCTTTCATCGCCCCAGGGCCAGGCCGGAGCCAGGGGAGGACGCTCGTATCGCCGTGAAGTTGAACTGGCATATGGGTCATGATCGAAGCCGCGTGAGCACCCGGAATTCCCGGATACGGATACCGCATCCCTCCCGCCAAATATTTTCGCTGTTCTTCCTGATGTAATGACATATTTGACGAAGTAATAATCTCTGAGGATGATTTCATTTCTGACTTTTGACTCCTCGCTGTGCACGAGGACGAGCCCTCGTTCTACAAGACGATTTTCACAAATGTTAATTCAAAAAAATTTACACGCAGGGTTACCCGAAATATGTGATAAAATTCAGTAAATTGCAAAAAAATATGCCTTCGATTAAGATGTTGTTACGATTAAGATTCCGCCGATCGTATTTGATTTACCTCTATTTTTTTCTCTTTTAAACTTCTATCCCCAGTTACCGCGGTTTTCTCCAGCTTTTTGCACGTAAAAGGCAAGCCTGTTCGTGCGCACGATTTACCATCAGGAACGTTTCGCGCTGCAAATTTACCCGAATCGATTACACGTTCCGCGTCGTCGATCGACTCGGGCGAGGGGCTGAGGCA
Organism: Dendronephthya gigantea; assembly: GCF_004324835.1. NCBI lineage: Eukaryota > Metazoa > Cnidaria > Anthozoa > Malacalcyonacea > Nephtheidae > Dendronephthya > Dendronephthya gigantea. Next base: position 2,112,278 of record NW_021163020.1, read on the forward strand.
AGTTTCCTCGTTCGTGCTCGTTCTACTACTGATGCTTGTTACGTCACCTCCCAGGGGAGTCGCCACCTGTTCAACCATGGGGGAGCTATTCCGTTCGCTTTGATCAGTCTCGAGCTCCTCGTCTGATTCCTGTGAAAGAAGCATTTAAAATAACTCAGCTTATAACACAGCATATAAAGTTCGTACTCCAGAAATATACAGAGATCATTTTGCCTACCCGCGAGACAGACTTCTTCCGTTTTTGTGGTAATGTATTTTCTAATATAGAATCGGTGTTTCTCTTAGGTCGTCTTCGTTTACTCGCTTGCGTCTGAGGGAAGAAAGAAATCATGTATCATTAGAATGTCAAGTGGGACAAAAATTGAAACAGCATTCTTCATTTATTGTGTGGTTCACGCGTCCACCGTTAACGTCGGGGCCTGAGGTGAGAGGTTGGTTCAACCTACCTTTTTATTGCTTCCGGAACTGCTGGTGTTACTCCCGGTACTAGCGCCAGAAGGAGAACCAGGCTTGGATAATCGTGTTAACTTTCGACCAGAAATCGGCGACTCTCGTGTGGTGGCTGAAACAACAACATAAAAAGGTTATCAAGGGGTGGCTATTATCACACGATACGATAACTTGTGTGCATGTGACTGTCATTTTGACGACTGAAATTGAGTGCGGATATTACATTCACTTCATTCACGCACATTCGCCGATGGCGAAGTTTGAAATGCGACGATTATACGTGTGTTTATTCAACCACATACACGAGGGTGAGAATCGAGCCTCCAGCTCGGTAGAACGAATTCATCTTAACTTACTGTCAACGGGGCTGCATGTTTTTGTGCGTCCATATCGGAGACTACTTGAAGTATTAGGTGTGCTTCTGCGGCTGCGCAACTGCTTTCCGTTGATAAAATAGTCGACTTCATTCTCTTTACCACGGCCTTTAAACATGTGCTCTGGGGGATTACGAGGACCCTCTAGCTTCCTCATCACTCCGTATTTCTTGAAGTACTCAAGGCAAGTTGAGCACAGGATCGAACGTTCATAGCCACCATGATGCCAGCTTCTTGATTTGGACGAGTAACAATGTCGGCAGCAGTAAAGGCTAGATATTGAAAAGAAGTAAAAAATTACGTCATAACTAGAGCTGTTGAACTCTATTTATACTGGAGTACTGACTCCCAGTCATACACTAGGCCTCAGTGGTAGAATCATTATCAAACTTCATTTAAAAAATCAATCCCACCTAAAGTCCTTGTCACTGTCTTCACTATCATAATCATCTTCACTGCACGAGCTGAGTTCAACTGCACCAAAAATAAAATGGAAAATATCCATCAGGGAATGTTGTACCAAGCTTGAAGATAGCTGTGTTGAATTGTAACCCAGGTATTTTTGGATTAAATTGCAACCCATGTACTTCTGAATGGCCGTGTTTAGAAGTCTTTTGGAAATACAAACTGGTCTTACCAAATTCACTTGAAGATGTTTTCGTCGACCGAGTGCAGTTACGACGACGGAGAACGTTGTGACGTCGTCGCCGATGTGGTCTGGAACTCATCGCTGATGGCGTCTTTTTCCAAATATAGTAATACTCCACCAGGTCACCCTAAGTATACAATAAAGTTATTTTAACAAGTCGGTAAAATTCATAGAGCTAACAAGACATGTGAATGGAGAATCAGAATCACGCGAAGAAATTGTCCGTCATACCGTTTCTTTCTCTGGTAACAACTCTTTTCTGATTTTATAGAAATTCTTTCCAAATTGTCGTAATCCTTTCACAAATTTTTTCTACAAGCAGAACACAGAAGTCTTACTTAACGATTCAAAAAACAAAGCGGGAACTTGTGGTTTAAGTTATCTAACAGCAGTTTTTTATTAAATTCCATACATTGTCATCCTCACTCCAGTCCATTCTTGAGGTCTTCGGAAAAGGACGTTTGACCAGGGACTGCAAAGCACGCGCCGTGTCGTATTTGCTTTTGTGAAGCTGGAAGAGCAAATTAAAAGAATACTTGTTACATGACGTGGTGATTGATGATTGGTCGAATAACTCGAATTGATGAAAATATTGTGACGATTAAGTCTTGACGTTGATATTATGATGGAGATGGGGTGATTGTGATGAATTTTGATGATCTTGCAGGTGATGGTGAAATTGATGTGACGATGATGATGTGATGATAATGTTATGATGGAGATGTTATGATGTCTTTGTTAAGGTGGGCAAATGCTTTGAAATTACATACAACTTTGAGAGCGTTGATGGTGGTTGCATCCCGTGCGGCAGCGGTCAGACCTTTATTGGTATCTCCTTCTTTGCATATTCCTGCGTATTGAGCCATACTTCTAAAAGAATCAAAGCACGAAACAGCTTTAATATCGTTAACGAGTAGGATCAATGCCACTTCTTCATGTATGCAAAACTTTACTTACCTCGCTGCGCCAATAAACATCATCAAGTCATAATCTTCGAGTGTAGGTTTCCACGTCTGATAAGGAGAGCACAACATTGTTATTATACGTTCAATAGAACACCATTACTTCATTTTTTTATATATTATCACAATTCTCCATCAAAATCATTAAATTATCATCCATCATCGTTATCTACATCGCTGTGACCATCAACCAACACTGTCACGATCATTCACCATCATCATTATATTATCTACCATCATTATTATATTATCATTTATTATCATCATCATCTTCCATAATGTCCTATAGATCATCGTCATAATCTACCATCACATATCATCATCGCCACGATGATCACTATCCGATCATCATTACAATCTATCATCATCATCATTAGTTAACGTTGTTCTTACCAGTTCCTCCTTGGGCGGCTCGCGAGCTAGCTCGTCGACGGCTAAAGGTTTTGGTTGGCATTCAGGAAGAGGCACCTGAAAAAGACAGCGACAAATGTCGAGACTCGGATAGATGAAGAAATGGCGAAACGACAGAGGTAAAGAAAGTAAAGACACAAAAATATAGGATCATTCCCAGACATACCTGATGACTGGGACCAACTCGAATTTCACCTTTGTGATTGGCAAGACGTCTAAAAAAAGAAAACACATACTTTACTTTTGGCCTTTTTTGTGTAAAACATACTAAACTTATTACACTGATAGCCACGACCCGGTAGAATAAAATAGCAGACAACTGAATTGCTTTACTGCAGTGTGTAGACAGCGTTATCAATTTTCTCCAAAACTGGTAGAATGAAATTTGATGACACGAAAAGCTACCTTGTTTCCGGATTGTAACGAAGGACAAAAAAGAAATGATCATTTTGAGAAATGAACTCCTTTAAACTGGAAACATCCGAGAGACATTTCACACGACATTTTCCCCTACAAAAATAGAAGATTTTAAAATTTCAATTGAACTCCATTAACCTCATTTTTTTATTCGAAAAAGAATGCATTTAGGGCAAATTCTTATTCAGATTAACTTCTTCACAGGAATATCACCTTGACAGTTGAAGTGGTTTGAATTACTATCATACAGTCAGAACTAACCTGAGCGCACTCACGGCGTACGAATCCACGGCATCAGACACAAACAGTTCCCGCTCTTTTACGGACGGATCTTCCAGGATATGGTCCTGTGATCCTACGAAATGAAACACCATTTATGAGCCTAATTCGAAGGAAGGCGTTCCTTTCAAAATACCAATGTCATTTAAAAGCCGATTTCGTACACGAAAATAGAATATCACACACACGATCATAGCCTAGGAACGAGGAAATAGAATTGTAAAATGTGAATGACCTCCTGAAACGCATTCGTCTGTGTTTGCATAAACAGGTGTCTATTAAGGCCTTGAATACTTTCTCAGCAAGGGTTAGCGTTATAGGTCGTTGCTTGCCACACGGACCCTTATCGAAATATTGCATATTGCATGAATAAGCGATGTTTAGATGAACTATTGTGAAGTTATGAAAGTGAATATACCGCTTTTAAACAAAGGGAGCTTGGGAAAGGCGCATGCACAAAAAACACGGACACATTGCGCCGCGAATAATCCGAAGACCGATACTGCAGAAGCTACTTGATATCGAAATCCGATCTTGGTTTCAATTTCGACGTCAAAAAAGTATAATTTCTCTCAGCTGGAGTAAGCGGTGAGAATAATGCCCCGCGGTTTATTTCCATGGTGAAATATTACAGCCTTTGCAGATGTATGTTAGTAAGGTCACACATGCGGTGTCTGATATCACGATATTGAAAGCATTCTTTGATTTCTTTCCGCATGCGATTGAGGTTGAATTTGTAAACACACATCGAGGTATCGTCGCGATTCAAGTGGCAGTGTGCCACGAAAGCAAAATGGACACAAAATGATCCTCGTGGCGCTGGCATCTGATCCGGGAAAGGCATTCAAAATGAACACCGAAACGCTAACGAGGTCAAACACATGCTGTCGTGATGATGAAATAGATAAAAGACGCCTGATATACGGTATAGGGACATCTTGTATCACAATTTACGCTGTTGACACAAGCTGTCATGCTCGTAAACCACACACATGTGTTAAGAGGCTATCAAAGGGTTCACAGCTTCATAATAAAGGTCAAAAGCTTGTGATTGGAAATACGAAGCATCATACCACCATGGATGATCGATCGTCTTAGGCCTTAGGTGTGACAATCCTGCCACTTGCGAGCATTTGCTGGGTTGTTGTTATTTACCTAGGATAGCTTTGCTATGGTGGTGCCGTGCTGGTGGTGGTGGTATAGTAGTGGTTCAGTGCAGTAGTTCGTGCACGAGCTGTTCACCGTGAATTTGAATTCTGTAACATGCAGCTTTCTGATCGTCATTTCTTTTCGTTCCCATTGTTTTAGAGTGTGTTTGGCGTTAGGCTCTGCGGCCTCTGTCAAACACGAGAGGCGCTCTTTGGGTACTGTGTCATGCTGTTGCAATACTGTTACAATAGGAAGTTATCCTCGTTAGGCCATTAGGAAGAACAGTTTACAAATGATTGGCGTCTCATTGCGACGGTAGTCAGGCTATAGTCAACTACTTTAAAAAAAAGTAAAAAACCTAGCATTTTCGCCATTTTACGCACGTAACTCATTAATTATGTGTATTCATTTGCCGACACTCCGCCGAAAGACGCAAGTAAATATCGATATTGGACAGAGAATTGCAAACAAAGACCCCGGCACTTCGGTATTTAACACCATAACAAAAATAAAGAGCTTTTTTCTCACGAAAACGCGATAACAAACCAGCCAAAGTTTCTTTTCTGAACTATAAATACGACGATTATGCTTCTATGGACTATGGTGATACTCATTGCATATATGGATTGCTTGCTGGCAAATTTTCCCGGTTGCCTAACCTTTGGCTTTGCATTGTTTACTCTACAAAACTAGTCAGCCGTGACATGTGCCTACCATTTTCAGTATTCCGATCTTGTACGAGAAGCTGGTAAACTGATTCCGGGACTTCTGATGGCCGATAGAACCATTTAACACCGACATAAACGCACTCCCGCTTTGGGGCCTGATGCAAAGAAAAGCAGAAAATCTTACTCATGATAAATATGGTTCTATAGTTTACATTTGAGAAATTTACTGAAGATATATTAGGTGAACTGAAAAACCGTTTTTCTTTAGAGCAGCCAATTCAACCAGTCAACAATAATCCGATCAAATAATAATTTATCATAATCGTTTGAACTGCACAGCATGATCGGGATTATTGTTCCTCCTGTTTTGAACTGCGTTTTAATTAAGGGTGGGTTTGGGAACGTTTCTCAGCATACTTAGGCTCTGGGAAAGAAGTCGGGTAGGTAATAAAGAAGTATTCAAGTGATAGGCCATCATCTTTCAATGGTGTCGTAAGGATGGGTGGGATACATGGGAACTATGATGGGATAAAAATGCCGCTCCCTCAATAATTGATCAAAGACTTGTGATAAAAATAACCACAAACGTTTTGCTAAAAACAGGCCAGGCTCCTCAAACATTGCGCACAGATCCGCCCCCCAATAGTGAGTTGTGAGTGAGCGCAGTATACGTAAAAACATAATATGGAAAATATTTTTCATGTCACCTTTACTACGTGCACGTCAGCAGCGCACTTTATAGTTTGAATCGATGTGATTGGTTTAGAAATATTTTGCCGCAGGAAATGGCGAAGAGTTATGTTCTTTCGATTCTCATCAAAATAAAACCGTTGGCAACAATGATTGCGACGAAGACTATTATGTAATAAACCAAATCCATCAGAGATTAAAAGGCAACTTTGAGAGTAAAATCATATGACATCATGTTGGAATAATTTCGGTTGGGCTTTTGTCAAAGATGCTCATTACAGCGTCAGGAGAAAACCACAAAAATATGCAGCCGAATAAAGGTATTCTTGATGCAGGACGTCGTTATTCAGCCGTCTGTTTAAAGAGTAGAACTGTTTGCTCGTTTTCTAGTGCTGAGTGATGCTTGAAACATAAATATTTCCGATTGTTTAGAAGACGGAAATGCGCGTCTAGCAATTTATACAACATTGAACACATGGCAAAATCAAATTATCACCAAGATCAAATTTTTTACATTTTCAATTCCGATTGACGTGATTTTCAGTAATTTGGGTGATAGACGTAGTTTAGGCCAGTTTTAAAAGCAAATAAACGTTTTGTAGCGCACAAATAAATTCCGCATTCGTTTCTGATCAAACTTCTTCAATTACAAAACAATTGTATAAAAAGTGTGTTATATAATTTAATTGCGTCAGTGATTATTCGAAAAAACAACAAGAAACTATTATCAATGATTGCGTTAAGTTCAGGTTGCGGGCTGTTTTTGTAGCCGCTCCTGAGCTATCGATTCACGGTCAGATTTGAGATTTGACAACAATGTATATTGCATCAATTATATTATTATATTATTATTATACATTCTGATTGCTGTGACATGCGGGTCGTGTATCAATGATGAATTTCCGCGATATTTTCCGCAACAAATACACGGTGTATATACAGAGTTGACTGGCTCTGCTAAACTGTAAACTCGTATAAGAAAGGGGCAATTAAAACCGGTTGACTTGCTAGTTTATGTAATGAGGGCAAAAAGAGATTAATTTATATAAAGTATTCATTCTATAACGCCCACTCCAAATACTTCAAAAGCAAGGAGAAATCAGCTTGAAGTTCCCAACGCTTCGAAAAAATCAAACAGACTTTCTATTAAAGAAAAGCATCATTCCTTCGAACCCAAATACCGCTTTAACCTTTCGATTGCAGTCAATAACAAAACGGTAATCTTTCTCTGATATCACCATTTTTATATGATGTTTGACATATTAGAAATCACGCTGTGAACTAACAGAAGGGCTATACAAAGCATTTACTCATTAAATATACCCGCTGTACTTCATTCAAATCGTGTAACATATTCTATCACAAATACTTACAAATTGCAATTTTAGAATAGCATCTAGGCTAGGATTCATAAATATAAAAAAGCAATTTCATCGTAACCTGACACGCATTTAAAGAGCGAGGCAAAGTAGTTATAGTCTTCAATGATTTAATCTACACTTATGGTGCTCTTGATAAACACGAAAATATCATGCAGAAGTGTTCGATAAATGTATACTATACTATTGTATGAACGTTCTTTTCAAAAGAGAACGTTCCAACGAATAATTTGATACTTTTATGTAAAAATGAATGTTCTTCAAAAGTGTGATGTAAATTACACACACTGGCATGTTTGCGTAAGGAAATGCTTTATAAATTAGGATGACCGGAACGGATATGGGTTGAGGAAAAATTAGCTAAGTTAGTGAATATACGGACATTACAGTGAAATCCGGTCTGATTTCAAAAGAAGCAAAGGACCTACCATTTTGAATTCCTTGATGGCACAAATGAAAAAGGGGACATCTGGTCTCTGGCTATCAATATAGACACAATCTAAATAAGAGACAAATAGATTATGAAAGACTCTTTAAAATTACATTCAGTTTTGCTTTACTTTTCCTGTATATCGGCAATACTGAGGTAGGGACAGGCGGTGTAAGGCACCCGACCTCAATCTATATCTCTTCAACCTACCTATACTACCGTACTTTTTTCTATTTTACTGCACAATCAAAATGATTTTTATCGACTTTCTCGATGCCATTTTTCTCATTAAAGACATCATCTTTGAGACAAAAGACGAGATTCCTAATGATACAAGTGGAAAGAAACTGCACATGTTCCGCAAAATACACGGATTTCCGATTTTAACAAAATTATTTTCTTCATAAGGTGGTTTTTCAAATGAAAATTCATTCATCATCTTAGCATTAACTTTTCAACACATTTTCTGAACTGAATGCTCCAAGACCTTTAAGACTTTGGAATTAAAAATTACAATATCATTTAATATTCAATTGTTTATCTTCTTGAATAATTTTTTAAGCTTCTTTGCATTTTAATAGATAGAGTATATTGCATTCTAGTGTTTTAGAAGACTTTTAAATTACCCTGAAAAAGCGGCGTTTTCTTTACAGCACCCGAAATGGCAAGCAGGAATATTGACAAGTTTCTGTGAGCAAAGAATTCAAGCCAGACAAAAAGCTTATATTGCTTTTGAACTAAGCAGCATGCTTGCTTAACATTTAACATAGTAATTTTCCCCCTATTGTTAGGAATTGTTTAACCATTGTGGCGAAATAATATGACGAAAACACCGTATAAGCTTCAAATAAACAATCCTAGCTAGTAGAGTGAGATAACCGAGGAAAATCATCTACAAATTTCGCCAATTGCGAAGGTTGTAAAAAGCGAAACCCTAAGTCTGTCGGTGCGAGATATTAATTATAAGTAATTACAATAATAAGACAAACAATTTACGGTCGAAAACCAAAAAAACCCCAAAGCCAAATCTATTAAACCGCTGTCTTCGCTGTACAATTTATACAGAGTGAGCTAGTCTTACCGTCCAATTCGTACACAGTGCCATCTTCTGCAATATGAGTTGTAATTTCCTGAGTGTTGGACCCTTTGCTATCTATGGTGTTTATAGTTTTTATCCCCTGGCGTTTAACTTGACATTTCTCATCGCGTTTCCCCTTCGTTTCTGCGGGTAGCATATTGCCATTTTTGTCAACCAACGGAAGAGAGGATTCGCTTGATTTTCCTCGAGTCGACTTGTTCGTAACGTTCTTCGGTTTCCCATCCACGGTAGCTTTTTTCATAACCATTTCTCAAGCCCATACACGCGTCAAATTTCTCGCTTTATCGCCTTATCACACGTCTTTCCGCGAGCCACAAAACCTTTGCCCTGTAAAATTACATCAAACCTAACCTCAGTTTAACGAAAATGCGATATTATCTCGCGGAAGGTCGGGGACGAAGACCTTGTATCGAGAGACGACTAAAATAGCCTTCCTTTTATTAAACAGAACAGATAAAAACCTCTTTGAAATTGTCTCTCAGCACGACACGATATAATTCACGAGTCGTGTGTAATTTATATACGACAATTAACACCAACAATAAGAATTTTTCAAGACAACCTAGAACAGCCTACCTAAACGCATTAACCTTCCTTGTTTTGCCCAATCTCAAAATACCGAACTTTACACCGCAGACTGGCTACGATTGTTTGACCCGCATCGGTGAACAGCACTGCGGATTTAAGCTCTCGAAAGTGGAATGCTTGATACAGTTGTCGGTTAACTTCCTCAAGATATTAAAAGCCCTTTGGCATCTCTGATACCTGATACTTTGATGGCGTGTTTAATATACAGTATACTTTGCATTTCACTATGAGGCTTTTCCAGTATATTTCGCCAGAGACAAAACACACGTTTCTGGGCTATTGTTTAGATTGAAAGGAGTGCACACAGAAGGCTGGAAAATAGAAATAGACCGCCCATTGCCACAACGCTTTGTTATGCTTTCAAATTTCTTAATATGCTGTGAATGTACACAGAGAAACAGTTAAAATTGCATCTGTAGTGTAGTGGCGTGTAGCTGCTCTCACGAAAAACCCCGTGTGTTTAAAGCACAATGTGGTCGCACCGGTAATAATGCTGTTTAGAAAATTAAAAAATTCAACAGATTAAGTAAAGCACACGGAGTTTAGCAGACTTAAAACCGTGTAAATAAAGAATGAAATTTACAACCGTGTCGCTTTCACGTCGGCAATGGACATAAAAAGCTCGGAGAAATCACCCTACCTTGCTTGTAATCGCCGCTATCGTCCGTCCCTTACATAAACCATAACTGTGTTTTGAAAATACTATTTGTTTCCGCCGATTACTTGCATAATTGAGCAGATATAAGCTGCCAAATTTTAGATCTATTGCTTTGAAAAAATTCGCAGGCAGACATGCAACTCTGCAACATCAGCTTCGTCAGTATTCGAAATAAAATTCCGAAAAACGATGAACCAATCGGATGCGAGGAAATCGTTCAATGTTTTGCTGGGATTTTAAACATTACCGCATGTATATTTCGCCAAAACATTTACTACCGATCATTATGAATGGTTGATTGCATTTATATGAGCCCTAAATATACAGGTTTAGCAAGATACGATTTCATAAATTGCCGTTGGTCGATGAATACATATAAAGACGAATACATAAGCTTAAAATACAGACCTTTATTACATAGTAAATTTCAGAGCAAATCCAATGTGTGTTTTTCTTTTCTCCGAGCGTTGAACGGCGGATTATGTGTGCTAATGTGTACGACAGCTGGCTGCAAATTTCAACAAGCATGACCGATTCTGATTGGCTAAAACCAACGCCATACAGGTGTTGGATAACACTTTAAACTGTCTCCGCCAATCACAGCGCGCGACTGCAATGACTAAACACACCGTGTTTTCTTTGTTCGTAGATTGTGTGTTCATAAGTGGCTGTCAATTGCGTGTCTGTTTTTTAAAAGGGACAGTTATTTGCACTATTTTAGATCGTGAAATTTAACCCTACATCTTTCCAGATAAATCAGACCACGTTTTGGAGGAAAACGAACACTTGTTCGTATCCTGATAAGCAATCAGGTCTATTTATTGCCCAATGCTAGGCAATACTTTTCCTGATGTCAAATGTTTATAATACAATCGAACGAAGATCGGCCAATATAATTATATACATAATCAACTCGAGTACACATCCATCAATGTTATCGCGTATTATCGATATTGAAGGCTTGGCAAGGGTTTAGGAAATATTTAAACAGGTTTCACTTCTAACCGCTTCGGGTTCATTGCTATGGGAGTATATCTGCCTGGGTTTTTCGAATCAAAGTTTTAAAATATACAAGTTTTATTTAATTTCAAGCCAAAAATTCGGTAAACATAATCAAAGTTTCTTTGACCGAAGGTGAAGTCCGATTTGTAGAAGGCAAGGAAACACGAAGCTTCACCCAGATATCTTTCTACTACAATGACCGTCGACGTTATGACCAATTCTTGTGCAAATCAGCCGAAAGACACAATTTCATTACTTTCACGAAACATAAATAATTAAAAATTTCGTCGTCAAGAGACAAGACAATGTATGTTCGATCACTTCGATTATATAAATTACGTATTACTTGTATGTAGTCATTCACAAAAAACAGCCAATAGTTCCTTTTTATCAAGGGTAACCATATCAGGATAAAAATGGTGTTATTTTCGTTAACAAATTCATTCTTGTCATGCCTCCCAAACTTTACAATCAATAATTTAATATCAATCAATAATAAGCATAAATAACATCTACGTGACACTGTCGATTGGTAACTGAAGAAAATCCGTCCTGAAACCCTCCATATAAAGATCACGACAGTAGCAGATCTAAGGATAACTAGCCCCTCCCAATGCGCCTATTTAGCAATTCATAAACCGATATGTGCGTTGACATACAATTGTGTCAACAATGCAATCATAGACTAACGTTTTGCGGTTATTCCGTGACAACTTTGTGCCATAAGCGGTCGCCACAGATCTTCCACAAAACGCCCGTTCCTTGTCACTTCAACGCAAAACAAAAATACACAACCAGTGCTCGGTTATCGGCGTAGACCCGTGGTCGAACATTTATATAGATCATAAATGCTTTAAGCCTGGTTTCCATATGACGCCGACCTGTCGCCGACTCATTGTCTGTAATCATCCAAGGAGAAAATGATTTCAGAAAGACAAAAGATTTCACTCATCAGTAATCACCGACAATAATACTTTGCCGACGTCGGCGTCATATGGAAACCAGGCTTAATATAACTTTATTTATCATAAATATTTATCGTTTAGTTAAGATATGGTTCGCACTTTCATACGAGAGAACACAAGAACTGGTCGTAAACGCCTGTTTTTGTCTTAAACAAACTAAAAGTGTCAGCTGGAATGGGTTTCTAGCTTCTCAAAATAACGTTCGAATCTTAAAAATTTACATTTTATTGTTTATATATGATTCATTGTAAAAAAGATGCACTTAATACTGAAATACCAAAATGTTTCTTTTTCATTACCTGCTGTATATATATTTATAAATATATCTATGTCAGACTATGTGTGCGCATATAAATAAAGAAACGACGGATGCGATTTCCGACATTTCGTAAGTGGCAACAGCGTTTGATTTCATGGTGTAATTTTACGATAAAATCACGATGATATATTTAATATCTATATTGCTTGTTAGCTCTCGTTCTTATTGAACTGTACACAAATGCTAGATTTAAATAAGTTTGCCGTTTAGTTCCATCAACAGCATTTACGATGGAAACGATACTGAAATTTAACCGCAGAATTCCTCAGAATAATAGAACAAACCTATTTACATTCCAAACGCAAATTAGAATTATTACAAAGCCATTTAAGTGCTATGCCAAAATATTCCGTAAAATATGAGACAAAATATACCCTAAATATTTACCCGTAAAAACCCGTCTGTGTATAGAAAAATGGAAGACTAGTCTCATTCTTCGAATGTGTTACTAATTAATTTGAGGTGACATGGTCAAATTCAATAAAACCGCTAAAAGCTAAGCTTTAAAATTCTTCCGGGCTGGACAAGTTGATACAATTGTACGCTGCTTTTCAAATTCGGAAACATTCGAATGTTTATAGTAAGCGAATTCAGATGTTTTGAAAGATGTTTGAAGGATATTTTTTAATCGTAGACATCAATAAGTCGCCTTTGCCCAGAATTTGTTAAGACGAGAGGCTAAGCGTGGATAGATATCCCAAAGTGGTTTCAGAAAGTCGGGATTTGATTCTATCGATTGGAAAAAACACACCATCTATAATCATCTACTCAATAGTCATAATGCTCAAGAAAATGATTAATATCGCAAGATAGCTCGGTCAAAAGTGTTCAACAGCAAAACAGTAGCATGGCACAGCGTGTAGCGATTTGATCCGTAATAGATAAGGGGTTAAACGTATTTATATCATCTGACATAAAACATGCCCACTCGAATCTAGTGCTTGAATATGATGCAAACGAAAAACGAATCTAGACGTATTTCAGAGACCTGATTGTGTTAATCCTATGTCGTGCAAGTAAATCGTTTAGATTTGCGATAGTTTAAGACATAGCATAAATTCCACGTCAAAGCCTTTTAATTACAAGACATTAGGGTTTATTATCTTTACATAAAAGCGACTTGGCAGGGAATCACACAACTCAAACAGACACGGAACAAAACGAGTCAAGAGATACTATCATAGGACTGCCTCACAAACCTGTTACATTTTCTAAACATTGTTCGATGCTTGATACCAATATTAGTTGCAGCACAACCCATTTTTATATAACATATCTTCGCCCAAAATATGTCTGATGTTAATCATTTATTTAAACAATTGCAAGTGCCAACCCACTCCAGTAAACGTGTTAACAAAGTCGGGTCAAAATAGCTTAAAGATCGAGTAAGAAGCAAATCTTTCCACAGATCATATAATAAGAAACATCATATGAATATAGTCATCCAAAACAGCACAATATTATAAGATAAACCTCTTGATTTCTGCCCAGAGTATACACTAATGTGAATGGTACATAAGTATTAATAATCACGCTATCGATTTCAATAGACATGACTAATATGTAACCGATTCAAAACGTTTCACTTACCCTAATAGATTTTCAAAGTTAACCGCATTCGATTCGATTCCTCAGTCTTGAATCTTAGACCTTTATCTCTTTTACAAATAGTCTACACTGTTAGGCTTTGAGGGGAGAGATATCGTACAGTGCCAATACAATATCTTGTATTTGAAATATTAGCCTTCCCTATTCGTCCCCTGGGAGGCATTAAACACCGGAAGTGGGCCGTCAACACGGTATATAAATCAGAATAAATATTTTCTCTTTTTAATGGCATAAACCCACAACTCAAGATTGGGATTTCTTCCTAAAACGTTCTCACAATAGATAAGGTTTATTGTGGCACCATAAGAAAGTTAGCTTTCCCCGTTAACATCATGCTGGGCTGTATCATTTGTTATTAAACGATCACAGGGCTATATTACTACAGTTGTCCGACAATAAACAATTAACCGGAAAAGTTTATTCTTCGATTACTGATGGGGCTCGGATGACAAAGAGTTATTATTTCTCGCCACCAAGAGAATCTTCCCACAGAGATGTATTCTCGATTCAATATAGGTCTGAGCATGAATATGCTGGTTTTTATGCATTTGAAAGTTGTCTTGAGGATTTAAAAAGGAGTCTTTTCCATCAAAATTACAAATTGCGCGTCTAGACTGTTTTTAAGACGGATTTCGAATGATAAGCACAGTAGGAAATGTAAATAAGTCGACTGTTTGAGTATAATCTTATCCAAGACGTTTTACATACACTATGTTCATCATACTTTCGCAATAAGGTGCTTTGTTAGTTTGAAAGGGGAAAAATACGGGTGTTTTCTGTGGAACCAGCAGGGGTGTGATACAAAATGATCTGTTATCCTTCTTTTTCACTTCATATTCATTAATTGACTGACATTAATTCATAGTCATGAGCTTCATCACGTAATACTCTTTACACAAATTGTAAGCTTAGTTTCAGAGCAATAAATTTTTTTCATGACATACACTTCTTTACGCAAAATACGCCCATCTTTCGCAATTTGGCATCAATTCAAGATTTGAATGAATTTTGCAGGGGGGAGTAATTGCTAGTTATCAACAATCGAGACAAGAGAAGAATATTTTTACGTATTTTACAATCTTTCTCTAAAACCATCCAGTAAAACCAGTTGTGCAAGTGCAGTGGGGCATCCACTTTCGTGATTTGTCGGAATATCTTCGGAAGCGATCGGAAGATGAAATAAACAACAAAGCTAATGATTCATAATTTTCGAATTGGCATTTTTTTCCAAGTCATTTTAGATATTACGAGCGATCGAGTTCAAGAATGACTGAAAGAAAGTCAAGACGAAGAAAACGTGAGGTATTCTTTCGCGAAAGACGATAACAAAATGTGAACGTAATAAATAAACACGCGCTAAAAAGCTTATATTTCAACAACGCAGAGCAAGCATTTAAACATTTTGTTGCATATAATTTCATCATCTATTTGTTACACAAATCGCAGGACGAGGATTCTGATGAAGAGGAAGATGGAGCAAGCGATGAACAAACTGAAATCGCCAAATATCTTAGGTTTAATTGCGAAACAAAATCATCGAATTTTAAGAGCCAAAAAGTGGAATATTTTAAAGGTAAAATATATTGCGATATAAACAGCAAGGCTTTGATCGTTCTCTGTGAAAGTTCCATCTCTCTGACCAACTTTAAAAGTAAAATACAACGTAAATCTTTTACATATATATTTTCTCCTTTCGTCGCTTTTAATACAATTCAACATATAATTCAGTAGGATTGGTATTAAATATAATAACAGTCCGGAAATTGGGTGAATAAGCTCTAGACTTCACTTACATTATATTAAACTATAATTGCTCGGAAAAAAATTATCTGTTTAGAATGATGTATATTTAGAAATTGAATGTATCTTCATATATGAATACATGCGATCGTATCCCAATTACAGTGTGATATCCAAGGAAAGTACTTCATTTGAGCTAAAAGCTTGTAACAATTGTTGTATAACTTGATCCACATGCCTCCAAACGTGTAAAGTGTTATGTACCTAAATATGAAACATTTAGAAGTCTAATAAATCGGTTGGTCATGAACGTTAAATGAAATTGTAGTGTCTTGAATATTACGACGAATTAACCACGGTTAATAGGAGCAATTTCCCGTGAATTTTTATTCAAAAAATTGGTTAGATGCTACGAAGTAGGTAGCATTGCCTTAACCGTGTGTTGTTAGTTTCAAAGTCCGAAGACTTTTCTCGTCCTTATCGAGGGAGATGCTAACCTTCTCTCGGCTCATACAACACGTTGTTAGTATGTTGTGGGGACTTATTTATGTTCGTAACACGTTACTCATGTAATGATTGTGGGAGGAAATAAATATAATTTATGCATAATTTATTCATACTCTTCTGCGCATAAGCAGAACAACAGAAACGATATATCTTTCTACCGTTTAGGATCAAAGGCTATTGACTGTCTCCTCGATTCAAAATGGGCCAGCGGCAAAGGAGGAACGGAAATCCTGTTCACAGACAGAGAATCTGTTCGAGATTATCTTAAAATGTATGATGAACCTAATTAGATAATAATGCTGACATAAATTCTCTTTCACCATTTTACAGTAACGAATTTAGATTTTTAGCAGAACCCTGAGCTAGATCTCTAGTTAGCTTGTATCGTGCTTGTGTTTTGCACGAAAGTGATCTTTGCGATCAGCATTATAGAACTTTGCTGTAATGTAATTCTTGTTGGAAATTTAGACTGCTAGAAATGGAGATGTTCAAACGTGTGACAAGAGTTAGAAAAAAGAAGAAAGGAGAGAAGGATGAAGGAAAGAAAGGTACCAAGGACTCGCCAAAACCAGGCAAAAGCAAAAAGGTTTGTGAGGATATTTAGACTCGCTGCATGCGGCCTGCGGTTACTCCGTCACAACGAGGTCGATGACAAATAAACTTAACACTTTTCACCAATAGTGGTTGTATTCGAGTATTTTTCCTTCCACTTAGGAAACGAACGACGGAAAGAATGGAGAATCAGAAGGCAAGAAGATAAAGGTATGGAATATAACCAAAACTTTTTAAACAAAACCTCTTTGTTCATGCCTTCCATACAACATGGTTCTCAGTTCAACAAATATTGTATTGAAACTGGATACAAGAAACGTCCCCGTGTGATATCCAAACTTGTTGTTACCAGGTTAAAGTGAAGTTGGAAATTCATGACATGCAGGAATTTTTTGATGGCGATGAGGCAAGTGTACAATCGTAGTTTCAAATCAAAGAGAAAATGTTTCAGTATGCTTTGAGTATAAAACAGAACATCGAATTTTCTTGATCTCCTCTTTATCACGCCTAACTCAGTGAAACGAATAAATGTTTGTTTCAGGTTTACATGTGGATATTCGATCCGGTTCATCCCAGAACGATTATCTATGGAGTTTTAGTTGGTAAGTTAGGGTTCAAAGCAATATCTAGTTATCCTACTATGTTCAACTCCTGCCAGCAATACCCCTGAGCTTCGTATATAAATCGTATTCTCTATAGACCTATAAAAGGACTGCGCTGTGACGTAGTTTGCGGATAAAACATGTTTCTGATTGACGAATGGTTTGTCTGCAAACTACGTTATAAGGAAGACTAAAAAACTACTAGGTCTAGATCACGTTTCATCAGCTTGTTTGTATTTTTAGTCATCGGCGCAGTCGTCATCTGCCTGTTCCCCTTGTGGCCACCGCAAATGAGAGAATACACGTGGTACATAAGCGTGGGACTTGCTATACTCCTTGGATCCTTAATTGTAGTGGCTTTGTGTAAGTTTTCTTACTATGATTACGATTCTTAATCACGCTTTCAAAAATAGAGCAAGAGGAGTCTTTGAACAAGGTAGCTCGCAATCTTTCAAACAAATCGTCCGTAAATTCTCTCCCTTAGTGCGTTATGTGTTGTTTGGTTTCGTGTGGGTGATAACAGTTGGAAAACATCACTTCTGGCTTTTGCCAAACCTCACAGAGGACTGTGGTTTTTTTGAATCGTTTGTGCCGCTTTATACACACACTTCTGCGGGGACAGAGGAGGAGGAGGATGATGGCAAAACGGAGAAATTGGATGATAAAGACGATAATGATGGGACTCCAAAGGATCAAAAGGAGGGAAACGAGGATGAGAAAAAAGAAGCAAGGACACCAAAGATGAAGAGGATAAAGATGATCATGAGGGTGATGAAGGGTAAGTTGTGTCGGATCAGTTGAGAAACCACTATAATGCTGAAAGCGATTGAATGATGGATTTTTGTTACAGCACTTCGGAAGAAAAGAAAGATGAACATTTTCTACCGAGACCCAAAGAACCACACGAGGCGGAATCCTGGATCAATGTCACAGAGGAAGATATCGCGCAAGCAAAACAGGCTACTGGGAAGTCGGACAATGAAACAAAAACGTCACCTGCTGCATGTTAACAGACCAGAAAAAGATATATTAGGTGTTACGAATTTGTATTTTAGCACAGGGGTAAAGAACCGAAGTCAGATACTTTGATTCAAACCTGTATACATGCCCAGCCAGAAAGATTTGTTTAATAAATATAATTTACTTGGTACGACGCTCAAATAGTAGGAATTTACCAAAACCTGGAGTGGAAAAAATGCGAAAATCCAGCGAGCGAAATCAGCGATAAAAAGCTTTAAAAAAGGCGCGAAAAACTAAGCAAAAATCATTAAGTCAAAAGGGCGCGAAAAGTTAACATTAACAAAATGGAACAAAACACCAAATAAATTCTTGTTGGAGCTAAGTCCTTCCCAGTCTTTCCACAGCGTTTAAAGTCTTTCCCAGTCTTCCCCCGCGTTTAGAAACACGCCAAACACTAAAAATTCGTTAAAAAAGGCGCGTAACAGCCACAAGGCACAAGAGATAATAAGCAGATAATAAAATCACGAAGCACAAAACGACCTAACAAACGTCTCTGTTTTGGGTTTGTGAAAGAACGGCTACAAAAAGAAAACTATCGGTTAACGGAAGCAATAAAACAGCTATTGAAATTTAAAAAACGAGAAGACAAAACATGTTTGTCGGTTCCTGTGACATGCACTATCGCGACAACTTCTCTGATTTATTCGAAACTTTAGAATTCAATGTCATACTAACCGCATTCTTTATAAGTCAACGTTTTAATGCTCACCAAATTCATTAAGTCAAACCCTAGCGACCAGAAACATCTACGTGTCACATTGAATATTAACGACGCGAAGGAAAATATCGTGCACAATCGCATGAAAAATTCATCGGCAAACATTTTTATTATTTGCATTTGATCCCCGCTTCAAAACACAGCCCCCTCCTAATGAGTTTTATTTGAACAACGAACAAAAGGCGACGGTTGAAATCTCTAAAATATCTCCCAACATCACGTCTGCCCAAAACTAAAGGCCTTACAGTTTTCGATACAATTTTATTCGTTTTTACACGCTCGTTAATTTTAAATGAAACTTATTAATTCACGGCCAATATTCCCCCATCAAAACAACGCGAATGCGTACGTAATTGTGAGCGACTTTTTCAAGCTACCAGACTAATTCATAATGATTAGCAAAGGGCAAGCTCGAGAATTCATCGTTTTGAAGTTTAATTTGACTAACTCAACTTTATCGCCGGGTTAACTCGCTCGAACTACAAGATACTTTGGGTATATGCGGATTAATGCGGGTTATTAAAATGCCTTTTGGTAATCTTTGTCTACGATGGCGTATGGCGATAGCAAATGCGATGGCAAATTATGCCTCTTTTTTCTCCGCCTGCTGTTGTGTTTTGGGCCCACGGTCACGTGGTCAAAGAACGACCGTTGATTCGCCGAACGACGAAACTCTAGTAACTGTCGAGGAAAAAAATTGCGACGATGACAAGGTTTCGAAATCAAACGCGGAAAACGATTCAAATTTGGAAGTTTTCGAACTGGAAAGAGTAGAAGGAAAGCCCATAAGAAAAGTCGGTGTATCTGGGGAGGGTTTTGCCGAGATGAACTCGACCGAAAGAAGTAGTAGTCGAAACTACCCCCCTCCATCGTACAACAACGCAACAGCGAGACGCTTCACAGAACCGTATAGATCAAAGACTTCAAATAGTGCTCATACTAATACATATCGTTCACTCTCCGATGTCTCTCAAGGACGATACTTCAGACCTTCGCGTGATGTCGCCAGAGAAGCGATGGAAGACAGGCGTCGAAATGTCTCACCCGATCTCTCTTTGAGCTCGAACTTCGAGGCTATGAACATTAACGGCAGCATCAGTCCGGCCTCGTCCACTTACACGTTATCAAGTCAAATTGCAAGCAGCGATTTTGACTTTACGGTAGCAAAGCTACGCTTCGTCTTAGACTACACGTTTCACAGGTCTAAACTTACAACGACGATCAGCAAAGTCGAACTGACAAACGAGGGAATTGTTCGAGATAAAGAAAGTATGGAAATTGATCTAGTTCTGCTGCCGGATAAGAGACAAACGTATCGAATCAAGACAAAAAACTTCACCGAGCCTTATGCTTTTTATATCTACCCGAGAGAACGATTACCTCAGATGAGGCTCAGATTTCGACTGTATGAAGGCGGACGAATGTTGAAACGGGTGCTGTTAGCCGAAGGAGTGTTTGCTCTGAAGAACGTGAGACTTGGTTTTGAGTTGATAACATTGGACATCGAACTGTTCCCGCCGACAAGAGGTTTGGCTTATGGAAACCGATTAGAAGAGCGAAGCTTGAGCCCGGTATCAATGTCAACCGATATAAGCTCGCGTCTTTCGACGACCGAAGACGCCGAACTGTTAGTGTCCCTACAGCATCGCTCCACCGTTCAACGGCTAAATATTGAAATACTCAAAACGCGTTGCTGCGGGCCCTTAGTTCACAACAAAGCAACACCGATGTATGTTGAAATCAAACTAATCTCTTCGAGCGGAGATTTGCTTTTCGACACGAAGACTTCGATTCAGAAAGACTCCCCGAATCCGGAATTCAACGAGAAATTTTCATTTTTCCTGCCCGATAATAATTTACTAAGTGTAACACTTTTGGTGACGCTTCTTCGCGTGAGCCGACCGTTCGGTCGAAAGTCGTTGGTCGGGAGGTTCTCTATCGGACGAAATAACAGCGACAAGAGCGAGGAGATGCATTGGAACGAAATCGTAAGAGCTGGACAAGGATCTTCACCGATTTTAAAGTGGCACAAGTTGTTTCAGCTTTAAGGTTGAGTATACAGACCTTATACAGTCTACGTCTATATTCCTAATGGAAACAGCTGTCGCTAGTGGAAGCCATGGGTATGTCTATACATTTATACATTAACGCTGACAGCTGAACAAATGACTGTGTATCGTATAGTATGAAATTTGCATATATGTATAGAATAATAGTTTAAAACACCTTTAAATTTTGGCACAAGGCCACTGTAGATGATGAACAAAGACTGCAACGTCTTCGTAGGAATCGAGTCATACAGAACTGAATTAATATTTTGCCAATTGTTTCACATGAGACTGCATGATATCGCGTTGAACAAACAATATATTGTAGTTTTAACCTACATAATATATTTACAGGTGAGGGATATAGAAGCATACATATATATACTACTTTGCACAAATGGGGTTGAGGAAAAAATTTTTGTGTTGGGATTCTTTAATTTTTTTCGAGGGAGAAAACTTTTTCACAACGACGAGGAGGAAGGTATAAGGCCGGAATTATCAAAATTTATCTATTCCGTGTGAATTATTTTAACTTCAGATTTTCGTTCGCAGTCGCCTATTTCCATGTTATAAAGGCAGCTATCGCAACTGCCTAGTTGAGAGCAATTATTACAGCAAATTTACAGTTATTTTGCCAAAGGCAAAGGCAATTTGCAAATCATTGCCAACGTTCAATGACGCGGTAGGCGTGAAGAGTCGAAGACTATGCACGGGCGCTTTCCTTCAGTATACGGTAACAACGGCCAGACTGATCCTGTTGTATTTCAATATTCAATACAGAAAGATTACTGATATTTTAGAATGTTTCAAGACATCTGCATTCCGATATATTGTTATTTATATCGTTATTTACATCTGCCTAGCACGGAAAATGCAGTTTCACCGCTATATTTTTAAAGAAATACTCTATTTCAGCCTGAAATGTGACCAGTCTGACCATTTTGGCCGCTTTTGGAAAGCGCCAGTTCTTATATCACTTTACAAATCCGCGTATTGTAGCACAAAATGACTACACGAAATGAGTAATAACCAATGCACTGTATTGTGGGATTAATTTCATGCATTTTGTAGCTGTGTTAAGGTATTTTACATGCATATACTGCATGCATGCTTGTCTGACAGACGTTCTCTCACGCCAGATGTTAACGTAAGAGGATTTTTTGTCGTCATGCTGACGTTTGCCACATATATATATTTTACAAACCATCCACGTGCATCTGAATAATTATCTTGATAATAGCTGTGTGTAAAATACCTTTGCTCTGATAGCTATACTGCAAGCTGGCGCTCTCTTACTTCTAAGTATGCCTTGTGCAGTAGTTTTCATTTAGTTTGCATGCATGTTAGCGCATATATACCTAATGTTATATAGCGTTAGGAATACGGATGGAAAATGGGATTCTTATTTATTACTATTGGTGTAAAGTCAAAATAATCATATGCGGTTTGTAGATATTTTTAATAAAACACAAAATGTTAAAGTATACGATAAAAAATATGGGTATTTATTTGACTACAAAGTTATTAGGAAACCTTATTTGAGCCAGTGCATAACAGGGTAATCAGTGTTATTTTATGTGAAAAGCAATATAATGATGTTCATAATACAGAACTGTGGTAAGATAATACAGCTACCCTTCATGCTCACACAAAGGTAAAGGTAAATATTTCAGGTTCGACGGAAGCTCAAATTAATTAAAACATATTAATCTGAAGTGGTTAATAAAAAGTGAATTATCAAATTTTGTCGAGACTAGCATGGTTTGATTATTGTGCCATGTGCATTTCCTATATGCACCCATGCTGATTTCAAATGATATCTGAAAAATCTTAAAACAAAAGAAGAAAGACGGATCTTGCTGCATGGGGGACTGGATGGAAATGATTCGTTTCAATCAGTGTCATCTTTCTTTTCAGTTCAATATTTTGAATAATAGGTCGTGAATTTTAAAAAACGGTTATAACAGACTTTAAAAAACAGATTTGCTAATGACCGTTTCCTAGCTAACCTGTTTCTCCCTTTCTTATACCTGCGGAAAGTTTAAAAACAAAATCATCAACAATAAAATGATTATTGTCACTATATAAACAAGGCAATAGTGTTTCGAATTTAGTGACGGACTGACGATGGTTAGTCGTAATTTTAATCTATTTTGCTCTATTTTACTCCTCAAAACTGTTGTAATCATATCTATTGTTTATGTTCTGTTTAATTATTCCTACGACCGCGATAAGAGAGATCTCTCCATTGATCCAAAGGCAACACGTTTGTCGAATTGGACGCGAAGTCATCTGACTCATCTTGGAAGATACTGGAAACGCTTAACAAGAAAAAACCGGACGGAAACGCTCGAGAAAGGTTTTACAATGAAACATGTTGTAAACCATACAAAACACGAATCGTTTAAAAAGATAAAGAAGACACATAAAAGGAAAGAAGGAAGAAAAGAAGTTTTAATTTTTGTTGGTATCATCAGCGCACCACAGTTGATATTTCGACGAAATGCGGTGAGGAGAAGTTGGTTGAAACAGTGTAAGAAGAAGGGGATACCTTGCTTGTTTTTCTCCGATTATCAGGACATGCATGGAAATAAACTACCAGAGCATATCTACGTGCCGTTGCACCAGGAACAATTGCTCCACGGCGATATGATCCTAGCACAAAGTCCCGGGGGCATTAACTTCGCACGACGATATCTATGGATATTAAACTGGGCGAACGTGCGGTATAAGTTTAAATATTTCCTGCGCGTCGATGATGATTACTTTATTTGCGTGGATAGACTTTTGCTCGAGTTGCCGTATCGGCCGAAGAAGAAATTGTACTGGGGTCATGTTCATTGTAGTCCACCAGGTAAAAAAAAACATAATACCTTGAAGCTGACAAAAGTACCTGTTAGTATATAGTTTTAAATCTATATTCAATCATTCTTCCCACTACAGGTGGCATCCGAGTGGACGAGGGCTTTGTGATAGTAAGCAATGATCTTGCACAGCGGTTTCTACGTGAAGAAAACAAGACACTCATGTGCCACCCATACGGTGATCAGGCGATGTCCATGTGGATAAACAACATTCCGGGGGTGACATACTTCGGAGACCGTAGGGTACATCATGACCTTGCTGCGGAGGACAAAATGCTAAAGTACTACCAAGATATTTGCAGTAATTTTCTGGCCCTACACGGTAGTTATCCGCTAGAGATTGAAATGTTTTGGCTAAATTATTTGAACAACGGGTCGAAGAAGAAGTATAGTATACCTCCTATAACGTATCCATGTGGTAATATGGACAAAACTTTTAACTACATGAGTTTCGCAGGCATGTACAACGCTAAACCAAAACCATGCAGGAACAACCCTACGTGGAAAATAGCCGGGTTTTATAGCGGTAGAAGTGGATAATAGAGGAATAGTGAAAGTAGTAGTATCATACGATCTCCTCACAGGGAGAGAACGTAAATTTTTATTTCTGCTAGCCTGCTACAGCACCAGTTTATAAATTTAGAATTTTATTAATAATTTGTATAGAGTAATGCACTACACTACAGGACAGTCCATGTCTATCTCTGTCTCGTTGTCTTGCGGTTTGTCACACAATTTTATCTCATGATCAAAGTTATTTACGGTTTTGAAATCTTGCCAAACTAATAAGCTGGGTTTATCAGCATCACCAGAACTTGTAATTATAGAAAAGAGTCAGTAGTTGCAATGCCGTTGCTATCCACGAGATGATCGAGTATCTCGCAGTGTCAAGCCATCACAAATGCTACACGATTACATCTTTAGCCACATTTTTTGCAACAGTTATCAAGCCAAATTAATATATTAATGCATCTCATGATTGGCGTCCTTTTCATCATAATCGCTAGCGAAGAAATGGTACTTCTGTAAGCTGGACCAGAAGATGGGACTAATCGGTGAAGATTTCCCCCCGTCTTGCTCGCGATGAGCTGGTATCACGTCCATGTCATAATCAAATTGACAAAGATTTTTTGACAGGACACACGGTCTTTGCTCTAGTTCCATGTGAGCTCTCATTTTCAATTGTAATCCAACAAAGCTGTGTCGTAAACCATAAAGAAAGTAAATAGCCAGACCTAGATTTAAAAGAAGGAATAAAATGTCATTTTGGGATCAATGGATCGCTTAATGTTATACTAATGTTAGAAGTTTTAGTCTAGCTATCTTGAAAACAAGCAAAGCTGCCAGTTTTTGAGCTTTATCTTATGATAACAATGATAATATTCCTTACCTAAAATCATCCAAACGATAAATCGTAACCACGTTACTCGTGACAACTTGATCATGAGAAATGTATTGAAAAATATCGCCAAAATAGGAATTCCTGGGACACAAGGAACATTGAAGGATAACCTGGTTGTGTTTTGCGGCATTGCAGCGATGACTCCGATACAGATGATGGATAAAAATCCCACGATTAAAGTGAGGGCGATAACCACAATGTTCTTGTGTAATATGAAGTCTATAGCGTGGACTATGAGGGCGAAGAATGCAGACGATGAAATACACAGCAACAGCGACGCCCAGCATACTATGCGGCCAGTCTTCTCCGTTGGAAATGAGAAATAAACTGACTCATTTTGATAATCACTTTCACTGAGAACTGTCCTTTCTGCGGATACCTG
Source organism: Dendronephthya gigantea (assembly GCF_004324835.1). NCBI lineage: Eukaryota > Metazoa > Cnidaria > Anthozoa > Malacalcyonacea > Nephtheidae > Dendronephthya > Dendronephthya gigantea. Next base: position 2,138,210 of record NW_021163020.1, read on the forward strand.
GTCATCAGTATATAAACTCTTTCCATTCTTTTTAGACATACTAACACTGTCCATGTCGAGCGAACTCAAATTAGAACTACCATCCATAAATGTACTTTTTTCATTTTTGTGGTACACATTTTCCACAAAATCCTTATCAATACCGTTTATAGAAGCGACTTCACTTTTTCTCGGATTAACGATATTTTTGCTCCTTCTTTCCACTCCGTTCGTTTCCAATTTTTCTGTCGTTTTGGATGATCTTTTCTCAAAGTCTACGTTATCGTTCAGGGCAAGTTCGCCAAAGTCAAAACTACCACTTGAGAGGGAATCCCCGGGACTCAGGTGGGTGTTCGGTTGATATCTAAGTATTAAAACACATAGGGACACTAGGGTATAAGCAAGAAGTGTTCCTATGGACATCATTTCAACCAACTCATCCAAGCTGAAAACTAGAGCAAGAATCGATGTTAAGATTCCGGGATAAATTGTTGCGACAAAAGGAATATCACTGCGACTGCTGATTTTTCTGAACGACTCAAACAACAGACCATCATTTGCCATCGCGTAGATTATTCTCGGTAGCGGAAACAGGGAGCCCATGAGGCTTGAGGAAAGGCCACAAACTGCTCCGACACCAACAATATACGTTGCTGTGTGCAGACCACGCTGCGCAAAGGCGTTGGGAATTGGGGATAGCTTATCCAGCTTATAATAGGGCAACATCAGGGTTATAATCGAGGAAACACTGAAATAACACATGAACACGATAAAGAGACTTATCATAATTGCTAAAGGTATAGAGTGTTGTGGATTCCTCGTTTCCTGCCCCGTCGTAGCTATAATATCGAAGCCGACAAACGCGTAGAAACATGTCGCAGCCCCGCCTAAAACACCAGAGACACCGTACGGGAAAAATCCTGATTTAACACTCCAGTTTTCACGTTTAACATAGAAGGCACCGGCGATTATGATGAACCCAACAACGGCAAGATTAACGACATTACATACAGTACTGAACACCGAGGACTGTTTAACCCCCGAGGCTAGAACCCCGGTCACTGCTAGTGTGAGGATACAGGATAAGAAGTCCAGGTACGTATCCCCGATGGTAGGAATATGAAATGTGCCAATGTGGGAGAGGGTGAAGTTGCGTATCGCGTGTCCGATGACGTAATCAAAGCAACCGCTGAGCGCTCTTGCGTCTGCAGCCGTGCCAATCATGTACTCTAGGATTAAGTTCCAACCAATCACGAACGCAGCGAATTCACCTACCGTCACGTAACTGTACGTGTACGCTGACCCAGTTGTGTGTGGAACGCGAGCACCGAACTCTGCATAGCATAAACCAGACAAGACTGAAGCAACGGCCGCAATGGTGAAAGAGACTATGACGGCTGGGCCTGCGATGCTCCCCGCTACCTGGCCAGTTACAACATAGATCCCAGCACCCAACGTGGCTCCAATACTGAGCGAGACAAGGTCCCAGGTCGTCAGACAACGGCTCAAGTTTGACGAACTTACTTCAGATGACACCTCCTTTCGTCTTGTAAATAAACGAAGTAAACCGAACATTATCTTCTTTATCCCGAGGTCCGCACGGTCTCAAATTCACAAATAAACTATTTTTGAAGCAATACGTTCTTAATTGTGTTCATCAAATTCCAAGAGTGACATTTAGCTTCACCTACCATACGCGTTAAAACTCCCAGATCCAAGTTTTCCCTATCAATACTTGTTAAAAATTATTCAAACGAATCTGGTGTACCGTCAAAAGATTATTAAATGGACGTATTTATTTTTACGGTTCTTCAGTCGTTTCGTTTTATTAAATCCAAGTTTCAAACTTGAAGAAGATAGTTCAGCCTCTAACACTCGATGCAGTCCTTTACTATTGCCTGGTCACTAATGAAATGAAGCACCCTTTGCAAAGCAACGACTTCTCTTTAGATCGTAAAGTCACATCGGTTTGGTAATCAATGTATTTTCAGCTGAGATGTCTATGACTAGGAAATATCCAATTGTCACCAAGTCCGAATACACCACTACTTTTACTGAAGCCTTTTACTCCGACAATTTCCCCTTTCAACTTTCCCCTTTCAACTTTAATCCAAGTGCATACAAAATGTAATTTGAAATACTGTTCAAAACTTGTCCTCTTCTTGAAAACACAAATATCTTCGAAACCCAGCAATTGTTCAAAAGTATCAAGGCAACGCCAACAATTAGCAAGTATTTGCTTGTAATTGTTGTTTACAAATTTCTGCGATGAAAAGCCGCGGAACGGGCGACCGAATTATAAACATTTACAATATTCTTAATGTGTTTAGAAATGCTATTCAATGAAGTTTTCTGATGTCATCGCATTTACCTGGTTTTGAAAGAATGGTCAGCTTTCTAGCACCTGCTGCGAGACAATGAGCTTAAATAATGCTTAACCAGTTGTAATAATGAAGTACACGTGCTCTAAGACTAAGTATTTTTAAGTAGTTCTTATAGTATTTTTTATTGTTTTTGTGTGTTTTTTTTGTTGTTCTAATTTCAGTGAAAATTGAATCAACTTGCGACTTACAGAACCGAGAGTTTGATCAGTTCAAGTAGCCTAGCAAGGCTTAGCAACAGCTACTAACTCTAAGCTGTATAAAGGCTGAAATAAATCTCAATTTCACTCAGTCCTTTTCCGCTGAACAGCATTCCCTATTACTTAGACTATTAGTAGCTTTCTGAGTTATAATTTAATAAGTTGTAACTTCCAGAGATTAGCTTAAAGAGGCTCTTATTGTGGACTAATAATAATATACCACGACGATACCATCCGAAATTCTACTTTCATCGACAGTCGACTGTCGACACCTTCCGCGCGCGTGTCCGTGTTTGGCATGAAAAGACTAGGCCCAAAGTTTTGTCGCCGACGACGATGATTATTCAAATGCTTGTATAGCGCCCTTGTTATTATTTAAGCCATAAATCTGTAGATCTAACCATTCATGATACAGTGTAATTCGCATTTATCTCAAAATGAAAATCGTGATGGATGAGGCAGAAAAATGCTGAACCTGAATACGGCCTAATCCACAGATATAGAACTCCCCCCGGATTCATGTTGCTAGGCAACAACGAACCCAAACTTTAAATTTGTAATTATCGTAAACAATTTCATTTTCGACAAGAAATACGCTGTATTTCTCTTTATAAGATATGGGAGAAAATCCGACTCGAAGACCAAAATATTATACACCGAACGAAGTCAGCATTCACAACACTCTGAAAGATATTTGGGTTTCGTTTCTTGGCAAAGTGTATGATCTTACCCCGTTATGCAAAAAATACGCAGGTAAGTAGTCTGTTATTGAGAAGAGAAAAGCTGCTTTATTGTTTGTGACTGCGAATGGAAACGAAGCAAGTACTGCATGCAGTTACTACCGCATTTAAATTGCCGATATCAATCCTGAAAAACCTGAAATTTACTTTCAAACTTCATGATTATTCAGGGGATGTTCTGTTAAAGCCAATCGTTGAAGCAGCGGGTAAAGATATATCTCATTGGTTTGATCGCAAAACAAAAGAGGTATTATGCACCGTGTTTTGTTGTATACTCCTAGCCATGCACAGATACAAGACCTACCTAGCATCAGGTTCGATATCCATGCCTTCCTCAGGCTGCATCCCCAAATCTCATACATTTATAACCACATTCAATATAGATTCGAACTTGTGTTGACCCAGAAACTAATTGTGTGTTCCCATACACTCCACGAGGACGGTTCATTCACATTCCACCAAAATGCCAAGAACAGACTGGGACAATGATTTTGGACGACCATGGTGGAGAGACGAGTCTTTCTGTATTGGTCGGTTGTCTGGAAAAACAACAAAAATTAGGATAATAAACACTTGACCTCCCAGGAACAAGTATTAGAGGTTAGCATCACACTATCATGCACATAAAAATGCAAAGCTTTAAAACAAGCATCCAAACAAGTTGTTTGCACTCAGCACATTGCAAGGTGGATCAATGCAAAATGGTTTGGCATTATCGACTTGTCATGAGGTTCTTTTAGAGCCAAATTCAGCCATGATTTATGGGAGAGGCTGTTTCACAGTTCACACCACAAATTTGTTCCAATATTGCATTTTGCAACCACCACACTTACAAAATTACAGGTGAATTGCATGCAAAGTTATTAGAACTTTGCCATTCAACAAACAGGTTGGTAAATCTTGCTTCATAACCAATGCAAAAACAACCTCGTCAACAGCTTGTTTGCAGAGGCTGTGAGGCAGAGGCTGTGAGATAGAGGCTGTAAGATAGAGGCTGTGAGATAGGGGCTGTGAGATTATAGAGTAGCTAAATGCACAAGAGTTCTTTACATTCAATAAAATGATGCCACATTGTTATTCCCACTACATAATTTTTAAAAAATTAAACTATATATTTACCTTTGCAGGTTTGCTCTGAAGAAATCCTGACAGAGATCCAAGACCGTTATATCAACTATAACCTGCATGCAGGCAGCTACACCTGGAAATACAAAGGGGTTAATCTTGACATGAAGAAGACCTTGGTAGAAAATGGAATCGCAGATCAGAGTGAAGACTTTTATCAACTTAGCATTAATGAAGATCACTATTTGCCTGCTATACATTTGTACTTCAATGACGATCTTACGGAAGCCTAATTGTTAGGAATTACTTTCATAAATAATTGTAAATATTCAAATAAAAAGTACCGAACAAATGCAACTTGTATTTAGTTAAAATTTACTTGCCTTCGTGTTGAGTATTCCTGGCTTGATAGTCAATTCAAGCTGATGGTAGTTATGTTGAATAAACGGCAAAAACAAACAGCTTCACATGAAATATTGCAAACACACTTCTAGTTCACCATTTAGATATGTAGATTTAATAGTTTGACTTAGTGAAAATCGAGGTTAATGTTAGGAAAATCTCTAACACAGTAATATTTCATCCGTCTTGTAGTCTTGTACATAATGGCGGCCGTTTCAAACAGAACTTAATGTACGGTCAGTACGGAAGGTTAAATTATGCAATATGCCGCTGAAACAGGCCATAAACGACGTCCTAAACTCCCGTGGGATTTCAACTAATCATTCCTTTTGTTTGTTTTTATGAATCTATTGTAATTATCGGCTTCGTCATTCAATTTCCCATCCATTTCCCATCCGCTAATTATCATAGAAAATGAGATTGTCAACCATCACAACGCTTTATAATATTGGAAAACTTTATTTTTTTAATTCATTTTTTGTTCAGATTTGACTGTTTTCAATTTGAAAAAAATTACGTGAAAGCTAAAAATTTTTACACAACTTGAAAAGCACTATTAAATAAGACAAAATCACATCAACAAAGTTCATGTTGTCGTGGTACTGTACGGCGCATATTACGAACACTTGATTCTAAGAAAGTGCGACTGCATTCTTGTAAACGGATAGGTGCATAAAATTACCAAGAGCTGAATTTGTTGCACTGTTCACTGCATCTGATAAAATTTGAACTGAGTACTTGCTCTATCATAAAATAATATCTTTAGACAGTAAATAATTTCTTTCTTCCAAATCTTTTTCTGCCTTACCAAGTAAAAAGTTATATTATGTCAAATAAATATATTCTTTTGAAACTTCCCTTCTGCTAAAGAGGTCATCTCAAATCTATTTAGCTACTGGTGAAACAGGCAGCAAATTGCCAGCTCTTGCTAACCTCGACAACAAACCATGTCACCCCCTATTACAGTCGCCGATTGATTGATCTTCTAACAGGTCCAGGTATTATCCGAGGACGGATATTTGATTTGCTTTGGCTACTTTGCTCTTTCCCTGGGCTAGTTATGTACAACCAAAACAACACGACAATGACAAGAAGGCCGATGATTAAATATGTATAAAAGTCGAATGACTCATCGACAACCGTACCCAATTCTTGCAGCTGAATCTCGGCAGGTTGAAAGGATGGGTTGAGATCCAATGCATTTCTGAAATGAATTGCTGCCTCCTTCCTCTCCCCGCTTGCTTTGAGAATTTCACCCAAAGTGAAATGCTGTAGCCAACAGTTTAGGTTGGCTGGCTGCATTTCCAATGACCTTCTGGTAAGATAGATCGCATCATCAAGGTACTTCAAGTTATACAATACTCTTGCAAGGTTAAGAAGAATGTCTGCATTATTTGGCATGGTATACAATGCTTTTCTGAAACACTCAATAGCATGGTATGTGTTGCCTTTCATTCTCAAATAGTTTCCAATTTGATTGCATACCACAACAGACATGGGACTCTAAAAATACACAAAGATGTAGAAGATTATCTTTCTCAAGCAAATGCATTTTATTTATTTTACCTCCTCTAAAGAGTTCTGTAAATTTTCTTCAATCGCCTTCATATCTAGCTGGTCAAGTTCACTCTTTTTAAAGATCATGGAGACTTCTGGTTCTTCAAACAATGGGTGGGTTTTTCTCCTGGCTATTCCAAGTAGGCTGTCGTACATTGTTTCATTGACAGGATCACCACAGTGGAATGTTGACGATTGGAATATTTCATATGCTGGTGGACCTGTCATTGTGGGTGAACTGCAGCAAAGCAAAATAATTATCATCTTCACTGTGGAGAAATCCACAACCTAGTTGTAAAGGTGTAACCTATTGATATAAATGCTACAGTAATATCCTCAGATATTAAATTGAAACAAGATAATTTTGTACTGCCTATAATTGGGTTCCGTAGATGAGTGAATATCATACGCAAATAAAGACTTTTGTTATCTTAAGTTGAAAGTCCAAAGCCACTATAAACGCGAATAAGCAGTACACTGAGTTTAATGCTTGGTACTGCAGGAAATATCATTCAGAGCATTCACAAAAATAATAAGTAATAAGTAGGTTATCAGACATACTAATGTACATCTGAAGGGTTGTAAACAAAGTAGCCTTAAGCCTAAACATAAAAAAAACATTGTTGCATGTGAGCAGAGATTAAAATTAAATTATTACAATGCATTAAAACTACTCATCACTCCAATGCATCAAGTGCATTCAAACCTTCCAAATTCTCTTAATATTGTTAGTACATGACAAATGTAACAGCCTGACAGGTACATATTTTACAACAACACAAAAATGCCTTAGAAGCAAGTTTTATTCTTTCATGATCCTCTTGAAACTTTCTCACAATAGAATAAATTAAGATTATAAAGTCCTTATTTCCTAATCAAAACGTTTGATGGAAGATTGGATAAGAGATGTTTTCCCAGAGGGCAATAATAATAAACGGGGCATCCAATATGCCCAAGAAACACAGTTGAATATTTATAATTATTAACTAAGTCACTGCCGACACGGCGCTGTAAACGCGATTTCTGTCGTGAAAACGCACCTTAAATGATTTGCTGGAGATGCTTTCTTGCTCGATTTATTCTTTCCCGATTTAGGCCTTCTTGCAGGAGCTGTCTTAGGTGGATAATGTTCAATCAATAAGGCAAATACCGGGTCAGTTTTGACATAATTCCTGTCACTCTCGTTGCCTTCAACTATGCTACTGCCTTGCTCGTTCAGCTTCCAATGCGTGACTCCACGGCCAGAATTTGTGCCTAAAAAGCTAGCAGAAATAATGTAGATTGCCATAAAATTAATATAAGGGCAATCCATGGCCATTTCCGCCTTTATGAGCGAAGTTTTTGTGTAAGTTTACAACGTGCTCTGGCGTAAACATACGCTGCTGTGTGTGTTGAATATTAACTTATTCGGCAAAGTACAACTCGTTCGCCGTGACGTCATAGGGTATATAGAAGTCTGGTGAAGAGTGACAATCAATAAACAATAGATAAACAATTACTCAATTTACAAACCAATAATCAATAATCAATTTACAAATATTGGATGAGGCTGAGTATGATATCAAGAATTATTCAGACCAAGGTCGACGATAATTTATAAATTGATGAGTGATGACCTCAAAATTCTAGTATTACTATACATACCAGTACTGCCAAATCTTTTCTTGGTTTTGTTGCAACAAAAACGTGTTGTAGTAGCCAACTCGTATTGCCGAAGGAGACTTTTGCACGAGTCTATTATTATATAGAGCTCAGTCAGCTCACTGCGCAAAAGACACGCGACACGTAATACAAAGTCCTCGGAAGCAGTTTCCGAGTCCCCACATTTCTTGGGCTTCATTTATCACTTTAGACGCAATAATTTGTTTCATTTTATCAGCAGAGGGCATACATTGACTATCTGTATGATGAAGAATTTTGTGATGGCCCCTATCGCTGAACATTAATAATGCTGGTCCAAACATAAACGATTCTATCCACATAAATATATATGCAGATAAATAAAAAAATACAAATTGATGCGTCAAAAATATAATTTATCTTTCATTTAAAATATTCCTCTACCAAACGCGGCATTTTTTCACAGGATTCATTCGCTTTCCTGGCGGACATTTGAAAGCCTTTGAGAACGCTTCTGAGTTGGAAAACGGACCAATGATCCTAATAAAAATGCAAATTTCAAAGTATTCGGTAGAAAAAAACCAAATTCATTCGATATAAATAAAAAATTCTAATTTACCTGAACATTTTCAACGTATGTTCATCAGTATCGATCATGTTAAGAGCAACTTTCTTGCGGATATTAGCACACCACATCTATCGATGACAACACAGAATGATCACGAAAATAAAATGACATTGTTCTTACCGGATACGTAATTTGTTATTTGGAGAATGCTGAGACCAAAGCTGACCGTTCATCATGCTTACCTGTGCACCTTTCAGGAAAAACAACTGTTCGTTTGTAAAAGGAAAATCCGGCAAAAGTTGTTCATCGCTGCCATTGTCTTTCTTCCATTTTTGATATGCCTATGCGTAATAAGACAGTGGAGCTCACAGTTCGGAAGTTACGTATACTAACTAACTAATATTATGCATAACTGTAGGTTGGATTGTGAAGTTCAGACTTCTTGATCACTTCATGATCAGTTCTTTGAGTAATCCTAGAATAGACGGAATTCTAGCCAAGTGGCCTATTGTGGCAAGGTTTGGTAAGGCAGGGCCAGTAAATGCTCAGTTTTTTGCGTTCAGTAATCTTCACCATATCTGACTATACTTTCGATTCTGTGGCATGTATGCGGACCATAGTATGAAGATATGTCCAAACCTTATAAGCCAAGCGTATTCCGCCGTTGTCTGCAATATTTTCGCCCAAAGTTGCAATCCCATTCATCTATAGACAGAGTCAGACAAGTAATCCAAAATGGTATTGGGTTTCATGAACCATTTAAAAGAACAAAAACTGGTCACCATGAAATGGGACGATTTGATGGCTCAGGACTGATGTGGCAGTGAACCAGGGTAGCCACTGTTGGAGAAATATACTTACGTGTTTCCCAAAGATCGTGTAGTTTGAATATTGGTCTCTCAAGCACAGGGATTTCATCAAAAAGGCATATTTCGATGACTTAGTCCACCAACTAATATAATTTCCGTTCTTGTCGTAGTGCATTCCTGCAGATACATAGATATAGAACAAGATGTTTCCCCATGATGATAAAAACTGCCTATTTTGGGTGTCATATTCATATTATAGCATCTCACCGCTGACATCAAATCCATGACTAATCTCGTGGCCCACAATATATCCCAAACCACCATACTGCATTGACCTAATCAAAATACAGGACGTAAACATGATCATCCTCATTCTGATAAAACAGTTTAGCCTCTTATCAACTCATAACAAAACTCACTCGCGAAAGCTCAACATGCAGGTTTATAAAATTGGTTGTATTGAGTACTTAGCACAAAGTCGCGAGCTTGTTTTTGCGATGAGTGGAATAAGAGCTTTAAGTGTTGAATCAGTAGAGATCTTTTAAAAAGCATGAAGTAAAAATATGCATACATCGGATAGGAAGCATGCCAAAATGGTCGCTGCAGAATTCCAGCTGGAAATACTAGTAAAAGAAAAGTAGTACAATACATTAAATTATGTGGCTATACGTGGCTTCACGACTTAGGTCATCGATCACTGTAATTCACACAATTCAATTTTATTATTTTTGTCGCATGATGGCCGGATATTTTATAGTCTTTTGTTGTCTGTTGACTTGGAATGTTTAAGGCTAATCAACTAAAGTCAAACAGCTACTGCATTATCAATAGTAGACTACATTTCATACGGCATAAGTAAATTGGATCTGACAAAATTGGATCAGCATAAACAGATCTAAACTGTCCCTACGGATAATGGCTTATTCTAATATGGCAATGCAGTACCTTTTGAGGACACTTGCGACTTCATTTTGACTAATTTATTTACCTATCTTGTTGTATTCCTGACTGTAATAGGCGTTGATTTCCTGTGGAGCCATCGACCATCTAAAGAAGAAATTATAATTTCTCAGTGAAAACATCCTGGGGAAGTAGCCCCCCGTGCTAGTATTTTCCACACATGTATTTTCACCTCGCTCGATTGGGTTTTATTTCTCTTGACATCAATGTATTCCGTGATATAACTAAACGACGCACTATAATGTTCCTCAAAAAGTTCTCTGGGCTGAATGACATCTTTGAAAAAAATTGATCAGAAAAAATCAGGAAAGGAGCTAATAATAGATGAGGAGTGTGTTTACATAAAAGAAGTGTGTTTACACAAATGAAGGCCAAAATTCTTTCATTTACTGATGCACGTATAGTCACATTTCAAATGAACAACTATGAACCATTAACTTGATACGTCACACCTATAGCATTGAGTATCATGGTATGCCAGCAAATACGGTGTTGAGACTGTTTAACTTACTCCACTGTAGTAATATCCAACCAAGGTATCGTTCAAAATAAATTTTGGAAATCCAATATTCTTAACAATTGCTTCTGCCTACAAAAATATATAATGCATTATTATGCCGCGAGACATAAAATTTTATATTCTTTATATTAATTATATACGAACACATAAACTAAATATGACTTCATTGTATTCTTGCACAAAAATTACCTTCTCTTCGGCATTCTTTGTTGTAGTGTTATCCATCCATGATATATTCTCAAAATCTTTCATCAACTGTTGTCGGATATCCTCAATAATTTTTTCCGCCTAAAGTACAGAGCTTAGTAAGACTTCAGCTTTGGACATCAGCTTTTAATTGACTGATGGGTGTTGCTAGACCGCTAGGGTGTTTACTTTCAAGGTATCGTTTCAAGAACTTACTCTATTTTTACTGTGCATGTCAAAATGCTCTTCGACAAATAATTTGCCAAGCGCCATTGAAAGAGCTGCGCTTGTGGATGATACACATTCACGCCACCTGGCCTTGCGCTGCTGATTACCATACATCGCGACGACAAAGCGATGTCTTACAATTTCATAATCTGAGCTGATATCCCCCGAGAAGTGGTAAGCAATGTTCCACATTAAAAAGTTTGCTTTTATCCTTGAATTAATAGAAATACAAAGGATTAAGTTAATAATAGGTTGTCGATCATAAATATATACGGAATCAATGTTAAAGAAGATGTATGGGCGGGACAAAATGGAAACGAATGCATACGATTTTGGTGTAAATCTCAAAATATGCGCGATTCTTTTCAATGCACCCAGTTTTGATACTCCGATCATCTCATTTCCGGTAATCGGTTTCTTCTGAGTGATGTTGGAATACAACTTCTGAATGTAAAGCTTCCACGGAAACTAGAAAGAAAGATACTTCAAGTTATTCTTGCAATTTGTTGAAAATGAAACACTTTTCAAATAATTAAAATTGATTAAACTCTTGGTCCCGCCAGAGTATCACGCCAGTCCAAATCCAAAACATTTTGCATTTCTTCTCATTTTCATTGATTTACTGGACTGTCGGGTCCAAAATATTGATCATGGTTATTGGCTTATAGCAATCTAACCTCTGGAATCTCACGTTGTAATCGATTCAAAGTCATTTTTTGGTAAGTCGGCATCTTCCAGCGAAGCAACACCTATCAAAAGCAATTCACATTCATTTTCCTGACAAGACTTTCAGTTCAATAGTTAAAACGTGGACGTTCACTTACCTTTGCAATATTGCTTTCCAATATCAAAATATTCACGATCATATTTCGAAATGAATAAACAGAATTTATATGAGACAGACCAAGAGATTCTCGAAGCTTCAAAAAAAGATGAATCATCATTTTGATGTATGCTTTTCGCACCTGAAAGAAAGATTAAAGACGAATTCATTTTTTGTCCGAACCATGCATGCAAGCTTGCCACACTAACACGATACAATCACTGCAGTTTCTTTAAAGCATTGCCAGAGAATACTTAGCACATGCTTTCTAACACACTGTCTGCTAGCTTTACTAATTAATTGAACATAATTTCGTTTTGTCATACTTCTTTGTAATATGTTCCACTGGCGATGTAGAAACCTGGAGACTCCAACAACATCTGCGAAGGACTCAGCTACACGTGGTGAACAATTAAAAACCAAAATTAAAAGAGGACTGACAACAACAGACGATGACACTCACTCAGGACGCCGAGAAACTACAACGGCATGATGACGAGAAACTGCAACGACATCGTTAACGAAAGGGCTTCACATTCATGAGAGTGTGCATGGAGGAGGGGGGCGACCTAACGCCCTAAGAGGGTTTTCTTAAGGTTTTTGGTAAAAGAAAGTCAGTCCTAAAATCACAGATGAGTTGGCTCATTGATTCAACACGCCAGACGACAGACAGGAACTTCAGGAAGAACAGCGGCATTTTCTTACCGTCAACAATACTTTAGAACTATTGAAAAGATCATTTTTTGGATAGAGAAGAAAAAATGGATGAATTGCTAGGCGGTTGAGCCAGACAAAGTGATCCACGAACGACCAGCGATGCGGGGACCACGTGCTTGGACTGATAAGCGGACAGGAATCAAGTTGTAATATAAGTTCAAGTAAGGGTTTATCACCGCTCTTCTTTCTCTCTGTTTCGTTTAAACATGAAGAATACCAAGCGTAGACAAGTGCCGCTGAGGAATTGGCTAGAAAAATAGACAAGTTTAATAAAAGACGATGAATGTATGGAAAGTATTCGAACAATTAAGGTATAACAGGTGGGCACAAACAGATCAGATGAGGGCAGACACTCGTGGGGCAGCAGCAAATATTCCTCTAATTGTATGATTCTTCATACTCATGTGACGTGCATGCATGACCTAAATGCTTGCCTGCTCTAAATTAAGAAAACGAAGATAACGTGCACGTGACTGACGTGAGATGCACTGCTTTATGACCTTCCCTGCCACCCTTGACATTCCTGCGTCTGGACGTGTATGTCGCCATTTTCGTCTATCTTATCTCCAGATGGAGTGGAACTGGCTAATCGTACTTAGCTGCATGTCAGTATAGACCTGTGATCCTCACAATACGTGATAGCTATATACTGCCGCTCACCTGAACTATTAGCTTGTCTTTCGATAAGATCCCTCAAAAGCGCTTCCTCTTGTTGCCAGAGTTTCGTAAATTGTGTCCACTGAGACTGGGACTTGGGGATAGGATTGTGAGATCGCCATCCGCCGCATGCAAATCTATCGAAATCTTGACAAGGGTCTATGGACATGTCAAGACCACTTTTTACTTCTTCAGCAGCGCTGTAACACTCCTTTGTTTTGCACGTTTTCCCTCTGGCTTGATAAACTAGTTATGTTGTAGGAAAAATTGAATTTATTAGAAAGTCATTGTGCGGTCTAAAAGATTAGCAATCACGATTGCGGGTAAAATCTGATAATACGTGAAATACCGATCTAAATTTGCATTTGCTCGGCATTTGCTCCTACGCATGCAGATCGATTGCCGAGCCTACTTGTTTTGAAAACTAACGAGTTACTTGACACGGAGTTTACAGGTTAAGACCAGAGGAGAAGAGGAGATGTGCACAGCCTTGGCCCGACTTCCCCACCCTGAATAAAGTGCAGACGTCTCGTTCGTTCTCCTCGTCTGAACCAAACCATCCACATTGCAAGTTTGATTCGTATCTTTACCGTTTGATTGGTCATAGCTTCGCCAATTCCAATTCAAATACTCTCGTTCATAATCACGATGACTTTCATCAGTATGTTCGTATGTTCCTGGAGAGAAATATTGTAGCTTGATTTCAGATTATGGGTTTGATATCACGGATTAACCGCACGATTAAAACAATTACAATAAGCTGGGAGGTGGCGTAAACGAAGCGCATTCGGCTGTGACCGAACATCCTACGATATCGGTCGGCTAGTTCTGATAAACCTCATGAGTTTCAGTCTCTTGGATTTATAAACATTCTGCCACGAATCGTAGCCGTAGCTTCGATGACCAAATCAACCCGATCGCATGTCTTAAATCTGTAACAACAGTGCAAAAATCTGTAACAACAGTGCAAAAATCTGTAACAACAGTGCAAAAATTTGTAACAGACCAATCTGATTGGCTGTCATAAATATATCAGCCAATCAAATTTGAGCTACGTTTTGGCGGGAAAAATATAATGCTTGCCCCAAACAAAACAACCAAGATGGCGACGGAAATCAAAAACGGAAATTTGGATTTTCGCGACTTTTTAACGTTAAAACAATGGTTTCACAACAAAATATTTAAGAAATATAACGTCGCTAAAGGAAATATTCAATATAAAGGAAAAATTGATCAACAAAATGTACATAGGGACAAGAAATACAAGAAATACTCGTGTGTTTGTCTCGAACATTTTCATGTATATTATTAACAAGTAATAGTATGGTTTCTCGTGCAATTTGGAAAAAAGCATACACTCGTGAGTTTTTCAAAGACCCAAAATAGCACTCGTCCTTCGGACTCGTGCTATTTTGAGTCTTTGAAAAATTCACTCGTGCATGTTTTTTCCAAATTGCACTCGAAACCATACTATTACCTATACTAATGGAATCCTGCATGCCACGAATCGTAGCCGTAGCTTCGATGCCCAAATCAAACCCGATTGCATGTCTTAGCGATCTCTCTTGTCAAACTGGTTTGTTGGTAAATCCATTGCATTAAATCTTAGTGGGGCCTTGCCAAGGTGGATCGTTTTATTCCTTAGATCAGGCGTCAGAAGCACAAGGTGCGCGACTTCCTAAGCGTTCTATAGGGCCAAAAAAATCACTCTTGCTAAAATTAATGAAAGCTATATGCTAGGCTATAAAATTAAAGTTGAACTGAATCTGCATGCACGCGTTAAAAGAATTGCTGCGGAATGCGGATAGGGTAATTCAAGGACGGCTAATTATTAATATTTCAAAATGGAGGTTCGGTATGACTTACCATAGTCTGTTTCATCATCTTCTTCACTCTGTTTACTCTCATCAGAAGCTCGCTTGGCTTCAATAGACTTGCCGGTGTCGTAAATGTCATATTTACGAAGAACTGAGGGCACATCAATATTGTAAGGGTAGCCTATGAAAGTAGCGTATATATATATATATGAGGGCATATCAATATAGGAATTGATTATGTCCACTTGTTGATGTTTTTACATCAGCCAAATTACCGATAAAGCTTCTTGGTCAAGTACTGTTTTACTTGTATATAGATATATATATAAAATCAAATATTTGGTCGATGATCTAGGCCGGTATATATCTTTTTATTCAGCCGCTTAGTGTCAAAATGGCGATACGTAGCGCTATACGTAAGCTTATAAGAAGGATCCGTCGGTATATTTACAATGTCTGGCCAAGTGTTAAAAGCTGTACATTTGTGTATTTTACTAAACCCTCAAGGAAGAAAACTTGTAACTCTCGTTTAGGTCAGTTATATGTATACAGAATGTATTAGTTTTAGTAAAACGAAGTAACATACCGTGATTTATACCACTGCCTTCGCTGTCTAAAGAAGCACGAACATTCCAGCATATCAAAATCACTGAAAAGAGCTGGTAAAATCTCATGGTATAAACAGTTATGTGCTATCACTAACTCCTGGTGTACATAACCATTCAAACATGATCTATGATTGAAGTTGATAATAAAAGCTTCACCATCTCATCTTTATAGAGCAGCAACCAATTCATGTTGTGTCATTATATCGGTCGAGTCTTAACAACAATATTTAGATCGACTAATTTATGCAAGTATCTGAGCATTAGCAAATTTCACCCATGCACAAAGACGACACGGCATTCATCCGTGTTGAACGATTTGTTTTTGAATCCGAAACGAAATAGGCGATGTCGAAAATCAAAAGTTACGTGTAACCGTAAATAAACCGCTATACGAAATTAAGCAGCTATAGTTGGTTTTGTTTTGAAAGAAAAAGTTTCATGCAAGGCTGAAATCTTACCGCTGTATTACAAAAGAAGACGCTATTAGTCGATATAATAGGTTGAGTGATTGGTAGCCGCAATCAAATTATAACACTGAATATATTAAATCTTCCCCTAATTTTTGTGAAAAGAAGCTATCGTTTGCCGTTTAAAGCCAGCATATTGGAGTGTATAACTAGTATAAAGTTAAAGTTGTTGACTAATTCCGGGTATAAAATAGCTCAAAAGTCATAAATCCTTTGTTTTGGCTGCCAAAAGACGTAGGATTTACCTGCCTACGCATATATAACGAGAAAAAGACAAAGGCTTTTTGAAAGCAAAAATGGGAGTATTCATTAGACAAACGCGTCGTCTTTAGGATGTTTGTTTCTTGTGAAAGAGATATATAGATATCAAAAGTATTTATAAGTTATTTAATAGAACAAATTTATTGCAGTTAATCAAACTTTGTTTATAGACAGTACGCTTGTACAGCGTAGAATTATTAACAATTATACAAATAGATTCAGTGATATACGGATTTAGAAGCGAGTTGCTAGGCATTTCTATACATGAAGCTAAAGAATTCGTTGAAGTAAGGCGAAAACCTTACATCCATAACACACAATAGTGCAATTACTATATACATGTATATTGTTTTTTTAGGACAAAGTGAGAGTTTTTTCCATGTACATATCCAGGGATTCGGTGATCTCTACTCTAGCCACATTTTTTTTACTTGATCGTACTGATTAACATGAAGGACGCCTGCCGATCTGTATTTTGAGATCTTCATTTCCTTCCTCAATCTGACGAGACGAAAATCTCCCGAGTTCTCTAGTTTTTTTTAGTCGTCGGGCATGTATATTTTCTAATGCAACTATAACCTGTTGATAATCATATTGTTATGTCGTCGACCAAACAAGTCGGGGGCCCTCATTTAACTGAAACTAAGAATTATTAGCCAATTTGAATGGCTGATAAAGATATATTCCGACTTTTCAGTTGGGAGAGTGTTAATATATGATCTTGTCGAATAAAACGACTCCCGGCTTTTGTGCTACCTACTGAAATAACTTGAAGTTAGTCGATTGAAAACATGAAATAGTCGAGTCACAACTCGGAAAGTTCCTCCGCAATCATGTGTAAAACTGTTTATTAGTTTTATGCTTGAATATTTGGTTTGCCATCACGGACGCGACTGCAATAGGCAACTTGTCAAAATGTGAGTTAAGGCACGTATAATTCTAGATAACACAACACGATTCTTTCCATCTTAAACAGGTATCGAGGCAGGTTGTTTATTATAACAAAACAAAATCAGAACTTTTCATTGCCCTGTCAAAAGCGAAGCTTCATATTCACAGAGAAATCGAAACCAAAATATAGGCATTTATACAATTAAATAAGACGAAGTCAGTACAAAATAAACTATTCTTTCAATGGCGAACATTAACTTCCGGGAGAGAAAATTATTCTCGCTTTTTTCATCAACATTCGTAGCGCTATTGACCGTCATTTCGTTGTTACGACAGAGTTATATTATCGATGGCGAGGTTTTTACCGCGCTTAGCCAATGGGAAACGTTAATTCGAATGGAGACAAATTTCGTGAGACATTTGGAGGAGTTCATTGTGGATAAAGGCGATGATTTTCCAAGGATGATTGATCTGAAGACGTTCCTTCGCAAAGTAAAACCGTGGACTTTGGAAGCGGCGAAAGGCCACGAGAGATTCGTGTCACATCCAGTGAATGGTTTGTTGATGATAAAGAGATTCACTTCAGATTGGTTGGAAGTTGATGAGATCGTCAAAAACGATGACACTAAGTCAGGTAGGTCTTCACTGGCCTTGAATGGAATGAGTAAGCATAAGTATAAGTTAGCACATATGTGTCCATAGCATTGTCTTTATGACCAAGATGTTCACTTGCTTAATCAGGTTAAGCTAATCGCTCACGCGTAGCACAAGCATATCCTAGCTTTCCCACTTTCGTTTATCGTTTTGTTTCTCTTTACTCATCAGTTTTTCTTTTCTACTTATCATTCCACTTCTCGACTTTCAACGTAGCTAAACCAGAACTAAAAGTATCTGTATCCAAGCGAGCTTGTGATGCAATAGTGGAGAATGTTATGCTGTAATATAGTTGATGCCCAGCGCAAGAAGCACAAGTTCCTCCATTAGTAAAAAGTTCCACCTCCACTTACAGCCATTGCTTACAGCAGGCTGTGAAACGATTTAACCGGGTGGACAAGTTCAATAGTTCCGGCTTGTCAGCAAAGGCGAAACAAAAGTAAAAACTAGCTGAACATGCATGATGCATGTATTAAATCATTTGCAAACCATTTTTATAGAATTAAGCAAAAGTATCAACCTACACCTACCTCTTTTTCCACAATATGAAGACCTAGTTGGTGCTGTCGAAGGTATTTTTCGCTTGCAAGAAATTTATCATCTTCGACCACAAGACTTTGCCGAAGGAAATTTTCCTCAAACTATCCACACGCAAAGATGGAGACAGAGGATTGTTTCCAGGTCGGATTAATCGCTTATCACGACAAAGACTACTCCAGAGCCAAGGAATGGATGATCGAAGGACTGAGAAAATTCCAACCGACAATCTACAGTAGTTACCTCACGAAGACAGTGCTGAAGGAGTTTATTGCCTGGTGTGAATATGAGGTGAGTGAGAATATGGATAAGTTCTTCTCCGGCCGCGGTGAAGCTGAGTCTGATGAAAATTTTCAGGAAGATCATGTTTTTCGGCTGTCCCCAAAGAGGTTCAGGCGTCGAGCACAGTTTTCTGACATCGCCTCGCTTGAATCTCTTTACTTTAATCTATCATCTATTTTAATCACCTAGACATCTCAAAGATTCAACTCCACTAAGGTAAATATATATTCCCCAATCTACGTCGAACGCGGTCTGTCAGTTTAACTATAATCCAGGAGATACATCGGAAAGTTATGACGTGCCGATATAAAGCCCAAGTGACCTGCAAACCTTCCTAACACGGCCCGGCTTTTGATAATCGGCTTTTGTTACCACTAAAACACAAACCACGTTCGAATAGCCTTTTATCAGTAAACCTGGCATCTTGAACAATGTCAGGTCCCAAAAACGCCCGCCAACTGCCAACACTAAAGAAAATCATATATTTGAAAGACCACTGATCGCACAGCATTATGCTCAAAAAAGGAGAATGTAATTACATGCAGTAAAAAGATCACTGCGTGTTATTGAAAAAGTTCTTCATTTCTCTAGACTGGTTTTGCTTATAAAGCATTGTCAATCACAAATGAAATACTAGAAAAAGGTTTGTATATATTTGCCTTTTGGTCCCTGGTCGATTCCGTCAGATTACAGCCAGATTGATTATATCGCCATCATCGTTATTGTTAGTGCCACTGAACATTTCAATATCGAGAGCAATAATATTCGTTTTTTAGAACCAGACAACAAGAACGCGAAAGAAAACAAAGCATTCTTCCAACTTGTAATTGAAAAACACGAAGTTAAACAAGCACAAACGAAGAAAAGACCTCCTTACATGGATATTTACAGCAGTCTTTGCCGTGGGCAAACTAATAAGGTTGAGAACTGTTCACTGTGACTGTGTTCACTGTCCACCGCCCCTCATGGGGTTGGGGGCAGGTGGAGCAATTTGCTCAAACCTTTAGGCATGTGTGTTGTGGGAGGGGGGTAATAAAGGTTGATATTGTGACACATTATATAGATAAGCTGCGCTCGTGGTCCGTGGGTAGTGACCTGCCCTTCTCTTAAAGAACCGATTCGATTCTTTTTATTTAGACAGCAGAAGAACTCGCATTGTTGACATGCTATTATGACAGAAGCACGCCAAAACTTTTCATAAAACCAGCCAAAATCGAGGTTCTCAATTTAAAACCAAGGATTGTTAAATATTCTAATATAATCACTGATGAGGAAATCAAAGTGGTGAAGACGCTAGCTACACCAAGGGTAAGTGTGGTTGAATGCAGATATAAATAGGATAATGATTACTACCAATGCCATCAGACAGGATCGAAACATATTTTGTGTTTTATTAATAGTTGCGACGAGCGACGATCAATAACTTAGCGACAGGCAAATTGGAGTTTGCCAAATATAGAGTAAGCAAAACGTATGTTACTGCATACATTATGTTTCTTTTGCTGGTATTTGGTGGTATAGGAACGGTTGAATGTTAATCAGTGCGTGTTAACGGATCCAATAGTACATATATATAGCTTAGTCAAGTTATTAAATGCTTGTGTTTTCCGGCTGTCAGAGGTTGGTTGGAAGATTACGAAAATGAAGTGGTAGATCGCATCAGCAAAAGAATTTCCAGTTTGACTGGTTTATCTACGATTCTTGAATCAGCTGAAGCAATGCAGGTCACATAATCGTTTATCGTCGTTTCGTAAATAATCCTTTTACTGTACTCGTATATAGAATAGATATAACATAACTCTCCCGATTTCTTCCCATGCATGCAGCAACGAATGTTTGACGTATTTCACTATTTGCTACCTTGAGCTCTGATGCTCGACAACTTAATCTATTCTTAGCGAACCAGAATTAAAGAACCAGATAATGTCTATTTTCAGGTTGCAAACTATGGTATAGGAGGTCACTATGAACCACACTGGGATCATGCTATAGTAAGTTACTGATTCATTTTCAGTCAACATGCTATTTTTTAATGTATTGAACAACATCAGTCGTTTAATGACACTCATATTTTTAGAATCCCAAAGCATCAATTTTAAGAATACACAAAGGAAACCGCCTCGCTACGTTCCTCATTTATGTGGGTATTGGACGAGCGTGCATTTGATATTAAACAAAGCTCAATTTCAATTCTGTTTTTAGTGCGGTTTGTATGCGATGTTAAATCTATTTGTTTAGATGTCTGATGTTGAATCAGGTGGATACACAGTTTTTATGAGAGCAAACGCAATAGTGAAACCATCCAAGGTACATGCATTATGTAATAGTCAATCTAAAACTTCAACTAACAATTAGTACTGAGAGCAATTTCTCTGCTATCTGGGTGCATGAGGTAAACGCTTGCGTATGGTGATGCAGTGTTCTGGTACAACGAATCAAGTAGTTTTAAGAAGAAATTCAACGTAAAAACAACTCAACAGTTTGGGAAATAACCTAAGTACAACCTCATTGAATCGCATCAGCTAATAATCACCCGCATACGCGTACACGCCTCATTCATTTTGAGCGAGGAAATGATTTAGGACAAAGTTACCCGACTCACGAGAGAATAACTCCATAAATTGTTGAATGAGCGTCATTTAGTGAAATGCTCAAACTGTATGTTCATGAAACTTTCCCAGGGTGATGCAGTGTTCTGGTACAACCTCCGCAGGTCGGGGGCAGGAGACTCGTCTACAAGGCACGCAGCTTGCCCTGTCATCGTTGGATCCAAATGGGGTAAGGTAACAGAATAAAGACGTATTAAAACGGGTCGGTAACGTACGCACGAATTGTGTGCGTCACGGACCACAGTGAGATTGGACAGAAATGCTCCAAGGGCAGGTTGTTCGGTTAGCTTAACCGGCATTTCATTTTTTAATAGTTTCCAACAAGTGGATTCACTCACATGGACAGGAATTTCGGCGACCTTGCGGCCTTCAGAACGACGGTCTTGCCTGGGAAACAACAGTTTATTAACAAATTCAATTTATGCTCACTTGCTTTGCTTGCACAAAACAGTCGTTGTTGACAAACGGCTTGCCAAAATTAGCATTACGCCAATAGCTTAATTTTCTAACGTCATTTTGTAAAGAGAAGATAGAATAAATATAATTTCAGTTGCTATGTCGGACTATTTATATTACCCAAAGAAAAATGGAAAAAACTACTATAAAACTACTGGTTCACGAAAGACACTTTATTCAATTCAATCAATTGCATTCCCTTGGAGCAGTTGGACAAATCTAACAATTTATTTGCAAACAACTGCAAAACAATGTCTACATTTTCTAGTACAGCGATTTTCAAACCAGAGAAAATATATCAGAGAGCAGTATCGCCAGTAGAGCTACATTTATATTATGGTTTACCTCACTTACATAATCGTTTTCAAAATGCCTGTGCATTTGCCCCAGAGATTATTTCCTAAACTGGTAAATACACACTATCCCTAACATACAATTTAATAATAATGCAGTTACATTAAGTTAGTATTAGGTAATAAAAAACTTTCTTTCTTTGGTATTAGCACTCCATAATACAACCAACCCACTAGTTTGAAAACATCACTTTCAATCCAGACACTTCAACTAACTTGGCAAGTGCACAGGCATTTTTTTTATGAAATGATCCAAAGAAAGAATATTATCATAAAACAAAATAAAGTCATCCATCTCAAAACATAAAATTGAACGCAAAATGATCAAAAGTCAAAATAGTTTTTTAATTCCTCATTCGAGAGAAAAACCCAACATTCAAATGGTTAGTTGCTCTTATTAGCTGAGGCCTTCAAAGCAATTATCTGTTCCTCTCCAACAGCCTTAAGAACTGTGCACATGAACTCCTCCCCATTATCAAACTTCATTTGTATTTCCTTTCCTAAATCTGAATCAGGAACTTTGAGGTCTTCTCTCACATCTCCAGCATCATCCATCAAATGAGCAAAGCCCTCCTCAATATTGACCAATTGGAAATCTTTGCGGCTGACATTTGGCACATTCATATTATGAGTGGATGGACAGATATCTTCATACTTGCGGTTAGTGAAAATGTCAAGGCCGACCAAGTGTACCTGGGTGAGAACTGGTGCTCAAATCATGAAGGAAATTGTTGTTTTTTTGGCCAAATTTATAAAAATATAGAATGAAATACTAGATAATTTTTATTAGAATTTTGCACAAAAATATAAATGAGGAATTTCTGGTATTTTTTTTGAAAAAATAACTTGAACTCATATACAAGATAAGTTTAAAAAGTCAGAATTCAAATCACACCACAGTAAAAATAGAGGGGCTGAATTCACCAAACCCTTAGCTGCTAATGCACACTATCAACAGGTCAGAGCCATAAGTCGGGCATATTTATGAGCGGACAGGCAAAAATATTATAATATATATAAAAATAACTTTAAAAGATAATAACAAAAGTTTCTTTTTCAGGAACAAGCAACAATTGAGTGCATCTCTGAGTTTTTAGAGAACTTCAATATTTCTGGAGGAGCAGGAAAAGTCACTTAGGGTTAAACTGAAAAAATTTCATACCTTTGCATGTCCATGTTTTCCAGTTTTGGATGTTGACATCTCAACAATTTTGCAGGGACGTTCTTTAATCATGACATGGCCATTCTTACGGAGAGAGGAGCACTGTGCAGGGTAGGTGTCTGAGGCACCTGAGCTTCCACCTTCAAAATCCTCGTCAGCCATAATGAAAGATCGCACCAAAATTTCTAACAATGGAAAAGTATAGTCCCTGCATAAATCACATAAATCCCAATAGGAAAGACTTTGGTTGACTATTTTTACTCATGCACTGAATATTCAACTATCCAGTTTTGATCAGAGATCAGTATTATTTGTACTAAACTAAACCCCACCCGTTTTTTAAGGCTATTTGGTACGAACTCTACAAAAACCTCTCCGGATCATAAACGAAAATAACACTTTTCCCCAATTTTTTATTCCGGGCGATCGATGGATTTACATACGCATTTTACGACCGATATCAACTCATCTCTTGACCATCACGCAAACGAAATGATCATTTTACCCAAATCAAGAAACCCGATTGCAATAAATCATTTACACCGCACTAAAATTCTCTGCTAATCTGGCACATTCCTGCAACTAACTTAAATTAATGAAAAGCGATTGTTTCATCTTCAATTTGTACCCATAATTATGTACGAAAGTAACGAAAACAATCCGAATTTGATGTAACATTCAAAGACACACGCTTATTCTACAATCACATATGGAAATTGGGTTTTACAATTCTTATAGGAAGACTTTGATGCCTTATCGCACTCATTTAAACTTTCCAGGTTAATATTGACTCAATTATCGAAGTCTATTGCGGAGATCGGGTCCCCAATAGCCTAAAATTTGAGAGGATATTTCAATTTCTTACCTTTTATCTTGAAAAAATTGCGATTCTTTACGCAACGTGGGAAAGGAAGGCCACGAGATGCGGATCGGGCAAATCAGGCACGTGGAAAACTCGGGCCGGTTCGTTCGGAATACGTCGGAAATCGACGGTAGGAATCGAACAGTCGAACACAATTATTATGTAAATAAAGTACGTATAAAGTATACATATTATATATATTCGTAAACAAAATTTAGAATTTGATAAGAGGCATTTTAAGAGGTAAGGAGAGCCTTGATTCGTTATTATATTCTATCATATATATGGTGGAGTATTTTCTGACCTTCACCTGCAAAAATATGTATCGAAATCTGTGAACAGTATTTTCATAATAGAAAGTCCTCATTGTCGATACAATCAATATAATTTGCTATTATCATTCTTACTATTATCCATATTTGGCATCATCATGATAACACTGCTATATCTGCGAGCTACCATCATCATCAATATCTGTAATTGCCATCATTACCAATATTATCATCATCTAAAGACATGCTTCAAAAAAGCATCACCACCATTGTACAGCATTCCTGTATCTTATCTAAGAGTTGATCCAATAATGGCTTCAAGAGGAAAGTCCGAGACTGAGAAACTTAAGAAGAATCTTGAAGAACAACTTGATAGGTTGATGGTACAGTTGTCAGACTTAGAAGAATGTAGGTGTGTGTCAACATGGACTGAATAAAGAACTACCTGTGGTGTATATTTTGTTGATTGGTTTTGTGTTATCATTATCTTCATTTGATCAACAGAGATGATTTAGATCCAGATGAATATGAAGAGACGAAGAGAGAGACCGTAGATCAACTAAAGGAATTCAAAGAATCTCTTGTAAAGTTTGCTGCAGGAGATATGACCTTGATTGATGAAATTAGTGCCATGCAACTGGTAAAGCTTTTTTTTACCAATTGGAGAAATATCAGTCTGCATATATGAGAGCAATGAAAACATTTTTTAACTAATTGTATCCATCAACAACTTCTACACATGACCCTCTTGAATCAGACGAAAAACAAGTTAATTATTGCCATAGGCCCTGCAAGCAGCAATAAGCGATGCATTCAAAACTCCTGAAGTGATCCGAATGTTTGCTAAAAAACAACCAGGCCAACTCAGGAACAGATTGGCTGAGGTATATTAATCAATTGATTAATGTGTGTGATATTATACTATCATGATGAGTATTAACTGTGGTATTAGTCATGCTCATGTACATATCTTCTTCGCTTATTCTCGTAGTTACAAAGAGATGTCAAAACTGGTCACATTAGTGAAGATGTTTACACCCAACAAGCAGTCGAAATGCTCACAGCTTTAAAAAAGTTAGGAGAAACTGTAGGTGGACAGGATTTTTTAACAATCTCGAATTTCATAGCGATTACACCAGTCGCATTCTGGACTATGAACGATCGCACGCTGCAGATATAATGTATCATATAGAACTTTTGAAAACCATTGCCTTGGATCTTGGTACATTATTTTATCCGATTACTAGCGTCGCGTGAAAAAATACTTTCCAGGCCACCGTCAAGCGAGTGAAACAACTGTATATTATGTATAAGCATCTTTTAAATTGTCGGAGTCAACTTCTTTTTCTCTTATCAATCTTTATGTATAGCTGAAACCTGGAGAGGTTGAATTCTTGGCGAAAAATTCAAGCGCTGCTCTCAGTGAATTTGAACGAATATCAGAATCGATGGGTAAGTTAAGCTAAAAAACCGTTTTCAAATGATTTGCACCTCGCTGATTTTAGTGATATGATACTCTGGTGATTCTGTCTTTCAACGATCTATGACAACTTGCGTAGAAATTTTCATAGAACCGTATATGCACTGTAACTTTCATAACCTCTCACAATTTTTTTTAAGGTACTGGTGAAAAGTTACTGGCAGTCGCTGGATCTCAGGTGGAAAAAGCTCAAAGATAATTCGGTCTTTTCGCTACTAATTTTTAGACTTGATTTTGTGAGAACATTGAATTGCCTATGAACTAATGGTGCTTGTACAGAATTTGATAAATGTTGACTGGGACTGGGGAAATGTTTAAGGGCTATACTGTAGGTTTTTCGCTAGCCTCGGACAGACACTTAGCTTTAGTAGGATAGGTTCAAAGCGAAGAAACACAGGCTCTAGTGAATAGTGATGTATTAAATTTTTCAAATTAAACTTTTCCAAAATTGTCTTGAGCATTTTAATGGTTCCGACTGACATTTATCATTCTTTTCCTGTCCGAATAATTGTCATGCATATCTTGGTAATACAAGATCAAGATGTCGTTATGTGTGGTGTTTTCCTCTGTATTGGGTGAAGAACTGTGGCTGTGCCATATATGTAAAGAATATACCCTCTGCCTCATCATCGCAACCAAGAGTAGTTAGTAACGTTTTCCGGAAGTCTACTGGCTATTTTTACACAACAACTCTACCTCCTTAGTCAACTAATACAGCGAAAGTTGCGAAAGCGGTAATTGCTCTTAGGGCCCTTTCAAATTGGCAAATAGCATCGAAAGGAACCCGACGAGGTGGGGTAACACGTGATAGCAATTATGCTAATTTTCACCTCACCTTAGTTAAATATTCACCCGAGTGAAATATCAAGTTATTAGTATGCGCCTTCGAGGGGGTTAGCGTAACAAAGTCTACTGTCAACACGGACACAGAATTTATAACTTAAAAGACCGTAAAACTATGGGAATTCCAAAGATTTCAAACCTATTCCTTGCCTTTTGTTTAGCAGTTGCTTCTGGGAACAATTTACAAGGTAGATATTGATCATAACTTCTTTAAAGCGCTCACAAATTTGACATATTTTGCCAACAAATATGCAAGTATGGCGCCGTCTTTGTAACCTGATTGCAACAATCGAACCGAATTCGGTTCAAAATGTAGCAATTTCCTCCTTCTTTTATTTGTTTCAAACGAATCTAGACTTTCTTTCAAACAAAATGTTTTCAACAATATCATCATCTTTGTCCCTTTTCCTTGTGTATTGAATTACATATTGGAAACAGTTCTGTCCCGAATTGTATGAAATGCTCAATGGTTCTCAACCTATTTGCGTGTAAGGATTAAAAGAAATATGCCCCTTCATCTTCTGTATCCCTCTTGTTTGAGGTCTACAAGTATATAAAGCATCGCAAAACAATGCTTTTGTAGTTGATGTGGTTTATTGTTTTGTGATGGACTTAGAATAGCTTGATAAACTGTGTTTAAAACATCGCGTGTTCGCAGATATGAGGGCATTCAAATTCCGAAGTTAAGGGTTTTTTCCGAAGAAGAAACTAGACGATACAAAACGATGTAGCCTTTTATATCTTTTGATATTTTAGAATTTCTACTCGGAAATCATTCGAATTTAATATTAACTTGCTAAGACTGGTTAGTTAATAATTTATTGTCAATAGCATGTTCCTGTTACTAACATCAAGGGAAACAAGCTCAGCCGAGCCCAATGGGGTGGTTTTAAACCTTCTCATTTTCGTTAATTTTTTACATCTAATGAATCAAGGTAGTCTTGAGCAATATATTATGATACTATTGTAAACTTTACTTTAAGATTTTTTTGTATATTAGGCTGATCAATACAGCGGTAATGTTCTTGTGCATGATTGACCACGAAAAGTATAATAATGTTTTGCATCATAGTTTATTTTTGTAACAAGAAACAGGACAAAACTATCCGTGTAATCGATTGTTTAAAACTGTGCAGGGATCTAACGTTTACTTTGCCCTTCCTACCACTTCAAAAGGACCTTAAAAGGGATTGCAAAACATGGTAAAGTAGCGTGCTGTATAAGCACACCTCTCCAATATTGTTGTTTTTTTTGGACACTCGAATATTGTCACAGAATGGCACTTTTTAAATAGAGATTGAAAAATTTCGAAACATGCCAAGTTGCAAAGTAACTAAAAGTTGAAATAAGACGTTATTTACTTGCAGTAGCGTGTCTTCATAATAATCTGCGTTAAATTGTGTTCATCGTACTTGTGGTTCAAAGTGTTTGTCAATTCAAGAGATAGCAATCCTAATTATACAGCGTCTCATTATTTTCACTTATAGAATCCATATTTTCATATAACTATAATCTCCGCATGGCAATTATCGCGAACCTAAATCTTATCGTGCGCACACAGGCGCTAAAATCGGCAGATCACATCAAGGGAGTGTTGTACCGTCTACCGATCGTTACCGATCGCTTTTCACAGATTTCTTACAAAATTTACCCAACAACAGTTAAAATTGACTTATTTGTTTGTTGTACATTAAGCGACCGACGATGAAGAATAGATAGATAAATCTGGCAGAGTAGATGCTTATAAGAATAGAAACGTGGCGTCACAGGTTATACCCCCCTTTTACCAAGATTTGAAGGATACAAAGGGAGGATGTTGGATATTGCCAATTTCCTTTATGCCAGCGGATCTCTTGTCATTGCCCCGGAAATTCTTAAAATGGAAGATATTGTTCAAGTCCATCAATAAAAATTTACATGCAAAAGCCCGAAGAGGATTCGTCACAATGCTCCTGTCGAATATTTCTATAAGACTCTCTCTCTCAGACACCGGTGAAAAGCACTTTTCAATCCTGCATAGTGCACACCCACGTCCACACTTTTATGATTTGTCGGACCGATTTTGGCTTTTGCTGGACGCATGATGTCGCCATTCAGACGCTTACACGTATATTACAGACATTATTAACGTGCATTCGAATCGACCCGACAAATTCTAAGTGGAAAAAAATCAGCCAACGGCAATGACGTACACTGAACAGTGACGTATTGCAGCAGGTTTGACAATTAAAGCGAAACGAAAAGGAAGAAACAAACAAAAATCGTACATGAAAAAAGACAAAGATGTAATATAAAGACAACACAAACCAAATACATGAATATCCTGCCTGCAGAGTGTATCTTTATTAAACAATAGTGAAGTAATACACTGCGTGCATGGCATAACCTCAAACAACAATACAGCAAATCAAAATAGTGAGACCTAGAATATTATCAATATGCATGTGAACAAAAATCCGTCAATAAATGAAAATTTCTACAAAAGTCCCTATATTAGCAGAAAGTGATTTGGATTACTGCTGCATAAAAATGAACGCTGTTTGCTTTCCTAGATCGTTTGCCAAGCATGTTGAGGTTCGAGCATACGCGATTCACGTTCCAAATCAAAGAGAACCATGGCATTGGATTCACTAAAGGGATAGTGAAGGCTGTTGGCTGTGGGAATAAAGGAGTCAGTTACACCATACGAGATAATTCCCTCTTCACTATCCACCCTGAATCTGGCAAGATAGCCCTAGGAGGAAGACTCAACTATACAAGGAATACCCAACATACTTTCGTCGTTATAGCCAATGCGAATAACGGAAAATGCAAGAACCAAAAAGCTATAACCTGGGTTATTTTCAACGTGTTACAACACAATCAATATCGTCCCCATTTCAACGAGGAGAAATATTTTTGTCGTATCCAGGAGGAAACCGGTCATATTAAGATCTCCCCGCAAATTAGGGCGGCTGATATGGACCCGGGGCCTGCAGGAATGATTTCACAGGTGCAAGTGAGGGAAAGCGATGAACCTTTTGTTCTTGAACTCGAGCAAGCAACAGGTATGTTGTCAAAGAATAGTTGAACTAACTACACAACCGCTTTTCATGGTAAGATGGTTGTAGTTTGAAAACTGTAAGATTTGTTGCGATTTTATCAAAATGATTTGATGAAGAAAGTTTGAGATATTTCACAGTTTTGTCCTCTCTAGAATATCATGATCAACGTTGTACCGTATACTGCCTCTACCACTAATATATATGAAATCTGTGATCTTTACTAGCCAAAAAAGCATGTCACTTCAATAGAATCTCCATTTTATTTAAAGGCATCGTGACTGTGAAACCAGCACGAGGATACAAGTTTGATGCATCGCGTATGGCTGCGTACAAATTTTCATTGCAAGCCTGGGATAATGGTGCTCCGCCGAGGAATTCACCACCAATCAAGATCCACTGTCTAGTTGTGCCACAGAACAGACATTCTCCTGTGTTTAAGAAGAAAATGTACGTCGGTCGCGTGCAACAGGGCAAAGTGAGCTCGAATATTGTTCAGGTACTGAGCTATATAATTATATAAGATTTACTCCACCAGGGTGAAGTTATTTATCATGACGACTTGTGCATATCACCGGAGAAATTCATCCAATGGTCTGCCGTTTTTAGGTCAAAGCCAAAGACGGTGACACTTACAAAGACTTTGGCAATATTTGCGAATATTTCATTCGCACATCCGACATGCCTTTCAGCATCAACAACAAAGGTGTGATCAGTTTGCCAAAACCTTTGGGTAATGATGCTTCTGATACCTTTGTCTTCACCGTCATGGCCAAGGACTGTGGAGGACGCATCTCCGAGGAAGCTACCACAGTGAATGTTATCGTGGATAAGGACTGTACTCCAGGTTTGTTGCTGAAGTCAGATTATATATAGGTCATAAGTACATTGCGTCCATGATAATAAATAGTTTGGTTGACTGTGTTTACCTGTGGTTATGAACAAAAACGTTTGGCATTGATTTTTGTTGAAAGTGATGTTAGCATGTATCTATTTCCTTCCATAAAGACTCTTTTCAATTCCTCAAAATTAAACTCGATATAATCTGGGATTATTGGGACCATGAAAATTTTTCTAAACTGCAAGAAGCACTGGCTGAATGCCGACTGAAAGACAATACAACTTGTCAATCCAGCAAAATATTTTGTTCGCTAGGTTTCATGGAACTTGAGAACAAATCACCTGAACTGAATGGCTGTGATGGCATGGTCCGAATCACACCAAATATTCGCCTCAATATGTGCGGCGAGAGCCGACAGTACGCCAACTTCTCCGCGCGGGTTGAATTGGAGACCGCTCATGTCCTAAAAGGCTGCGACAGAGAAACGTACGAAGCATCGGGTATTTTCAAAATGTGCAACGTTAACAGGACTATGGATTTGTTGCCGGCAAATTATCGTGAGGAGACTTGGTTGGGGAGAACTATGAGAGACGACTTTGTTATAGGTTGGTATTTAAGTTGGGCGGGGTGGGGCATGGTGTGGGTTGGGTGTTGGGCGGGTGAGATGGTAATAAAGATGACCATAATGTTGGTAATGATGACACGAATGCTTATAGACTGATCAATTTTTGCTATATAAGTTGCTTGAAGTAGGGCGAACTTTTTTGTAATTTCAGGTGACAATGTTTATCGTTTCGACGATAAGACAGCCATTGATGTTCCGTCATTCCTCCTGCAGTACACAGGAAATGAAAACATGACAATAGCGACATGGATTTGGATGCCGAAGAAAGATCAACAGCAATATATACTCTCTGCTACGGACCCGCAGCGTCTGGACCGAAAACACTTTGCCCTGTACACTGAAGGTAACTAAGGCAGGGTGGTTACCATGCTGGATACTAAAAACCGATGGTTATTTGGGTGTTTAAGACCACTGGCTGTATTACAAAATGATGTGTGATTTTGCACTTTTCTCTCAGATGACAAACTTGTTTTCATACATCGTCAAGAATCCAGTGCTGGTTCTGAAGATATCTGTAAGTCTGTCTTCGTTTGGAAACCAGATATATTCAACACTCGCTGGCATCACGTGGTCGTCACGGTGAATGGATGTCAGACTGCAAAACTTTATGTCGATTCCAAACAAGTAAGAGAATGTAGTAATATTCAGTAGAAATAATAGGGAAGGTTAGGGACTGGAGTTTCAGTTGATTTCAACGATAACATGCTTAGAGTGGCATTAATATAGAATAATATTCGATCGATCTCAACTATAGGTTGCTCTCGAAAATGAGAAGGAGAACTGGCCGCTACATGGGACAAACATGGCAAAGCGTGTTACGGTTGGTGCTCGCTGGTTAGGGCGGGAACAAAGGTATGGCGACTACTTTGATGGATACCTTGGTGGATTGAGTGTGAACTTTGGGGAACAGATCGATGAACAGGTGAGGTTATACGGGGTAAAATGGACTGCTCTGTGTAACAGAGCTGGGTGTACAATTGTATTGCTGGGTAGCGAAAGAGACGATCAGATCCTAGTCATTGCAGTGTTTCAATGAAGGCGATATTGCCTGGTTGAATTGAGGAGATTGCCTGGTTCAAAATAGCTAAATCATTTGCACCATTCCAGGCTATCAACTGCGTTTACGAATGCAAAGAACAGATTAAGATCGACAGTCCAGCGCCGAGCGGTTTCGAGGTCACACAAAAGAGTCAAAAAGTTATTGAAATCAATGGCCGGGGAACACCGGAAAACTTCGAAAACATTCTTCGAAATCTAGTCTACGTTAACACCCGACGCTCTCCGACCAGTGGCCGTAGACCATTGCAGATCAAAACTACGATAAACAATCAACCGCTGCCCATGCTTAATCTGGATGTTCTCGTCTCGGATAACGAGAAAAGAGCTTTGAAGTTATCTGGAGGCGGCCGGAAAGTAATAGATCTGAAAGACTTACAGAAGTATGGAATTCTCATCGCTAAGAAGTTAACGATCACTGCCGACAAATGCTCGAAGTATGTCGATTCTGCTCGAGTAGAAGTCGATCCACCTTTGAGCAGTGATGAGGCCTTGGTTAATCCTGGACCCCTCGTGGATCTTCTGAATCTTTGGAAGGACAGTCTTCCCGATGGGAAAGGTTTGATCATCAGGGGACTTGCAACGTTAGAAGAGTACAACATGGTACTTCGAGAGATGGTGTTTGTACACTTGGGCTTAGAAGACCTTCGAAATCCATCAACAGTGGTTCGTCATAAATTCAAGGTATCGTGTGTTTTCGCTTTTCAAATGGAATAGCTAACTTCAAACATTGATAAAAAATGTATAGAATAAAAGAACGGTTTGGCTAAACAGATAAACTGATAAAGCTTTGGCAATTGCGTTCCATGCTTTCCATATTCCTTTGTCTGAAAAAATTTCAAATTTCCAGATAACGATATCTAACCTCAAGAACCGCTTCGTCAGCAACGTCCTGCAAACAGAATTGACCACGGACAAGACAACTCCACAATTCGACATGCAAGCTTTGGGTCGGCAAGAGCAGGAAGCATTACCAGGAGCAGTTGAGGTGGACAAAGAACAGCATGAAACACACGAACAGAGAAATTCATTTGGCGTGATGATAGGTGTCATCGTCGCTGCTTCCTGCGTCTTCGTCTTCATCGTTCTCGTTGTGGCTGTCCGCATGCACAGGTAAATAAGTTATAGGAAAACCTCGTTAGCTCGAAGGCGAAGCGGGAGACAACGAGAGAGGGATATTCCTTGCTTTTAATATGTTTGTCATAAACAGGCAGGCATTCATTACGGTCCACATAATCGTCATCATTTACCATCATTCTTCACAATATCTTCATCTTTTTCATAATGATGAAATTATGAAGTTATCATCGTAGCACTCCCCAGATATTTTCATACATAAAGTGACGATGGCTCAGCCAAGAAGCATATTTTTACTTTTCAGCTCAAGAAATGTCTACGTAGATGTTTCACAGAAGGAAGACGAAACTGCTCCTGAAGGCGAGAGCTGTGAACAGGAGAAGATGAACGTTACGATGAATCCTCTGGAGAAATTCGACACCGTAGAGGATGAAGCAGGATCTCAAGGGGCAACCAACCAAAAGACCTTGGAATGGGATGATGCTTACATCGCCTAGTGTACCATATTACCCACCATCTACTCATGGTCTCCCTTGTATGTCCACTTGGAAGTTTTCGAACCTAAACTAGCTTAGTATATACGCGTATAAATAACGCGAAATAAATGTAGACTTTTTTAACAAGCACAGCACTGTAGCAGTGTATAACAGTATAGCCATTTTTGCACATGTTGGTATATTACATTCATAGTTGATCAGTAATAATGGTGAAGCTTTTACCCTAGATGTAAAAAATATTCTTAAAAAGTAAAGGAGAAAATTAGCAACACCTATGTAAACATTTTTTGTACTGAATAAGAAAGAATTTGAGTGAATTCGAGTAATGTTAGTGTTTTGTCATTTTTTAATGATCAAAGATTGAGGTTATGTTCAAATTGTTACATGAAGTATTTCAATAGGATTTAAATATGGCGATTCTTTAAAAAAAGACAATAAAATGTGAAATAAATGACATGCAAAAAGTACTCCCGCAAGATTTCGAATTCATATATTGTGCAAAGAATTTGAAATAATACTATTAATAAATCATTTAAATGGATCTAAATGGCAACCCTCTCCGTAAATTATTGGTGAAATTACAACGCTTTTCGCGAGCCCCTGGAAAAAGAAAATTCCTATATATTACTTTAGGTATTGTCGCGTACCTTTTCGTGAGTTCAGCCGGTAGGTTTCCTTAAAATATTCGCTGAGGTTTTGTCGCTAAAAGTCCAGCCTTCACATATAGCAGAGTACGGCAATTATGGTGCTCAATAAATCCAGTTTGCAGACTGTCCCGCCAGTCACGGTGCACGCACGTGCGTGTTTTGTTGTTCATTGTCTGTGCAACGTAAAATTTTACTAGTTCGATGATTGCAGTAAAAATACTAAAATATAACATTTCACATGAAGTAAATTCTTTCAATTTCTTTGTGTGTTTCCAGTTTGGAAATACCATTCAGAGAAGAGCTACACTAGTAAACTGTCTTTGATAAGGAAGAGACTGTTACGTTATTGCAATCCACCAGGACCACCGCTTGGTAACGAACACAATGAACCAATGGAATATGCCCAATTTACACTGAAGCAAGTCCAGGTCGTCACTCGTCATGGAGACAGGTCATCAATCGTAGAAAATTTCCCAAATATGATGCATTTTAATTGTGAGCTAAGGTCGCCAAATTTGCAGCATGACCAGAAACTCCAAATGTTGAAGAAAATGTCAAAGTTTTTGAGAATTGTTGAAGTAAAGGAACAAGAAAAAGTCGACTCAGATTTTTTGTTGAATGAGAGAAAAATCTGTAAAACAGGTTGGTGAAGC
This sequence comes from Dendronephthya gigantea, assembly GCF_004324835.1. Classification (NCBI taxonomy): domain Eukaryota; kingdom Metazoa; phylum Cnidaria; class Anthozoa; order Malacalcyonacea; family Nephtheidae; genus Dendronephthya; species Dendronephthya gigantea. Next base: position 2,173,613 of record NW_021163020.1, read on the forward strand.
CATCTGGATAAGTTATTTTTACAGAATAACCCTATACCATTGACCGAACAACTCTTATGTTCCATTTGAGAGTTGAGATCACTGTAAGTAATTTATTTCCAGGTCAGTTGACAGGAAGAGGTTACCTTCAATTCATATATCTTGGAGAATATATGCAGAATATGTATGGACGAAGACTTCACTTGGACCTTGCTAGTGTTGAAGAAGAGCAAATAATTGTGTTTGCAACCCCTTTTGAACGAACTCAGCAGAGTGCTGCAGCATTCCTAGTTGGTATGCTTGACAGGATGTTCAAGAATATCCCAGGTGCATATTGATTGCTTCAGAAATTATATATTATACATTAAATAGAACAGCAGAAAAAACTTGGTTTGGTAAAATTTGTCAAATCCTACATGCCCATTAATATAATATTGATATAATATTGAAACCACCAACTTTACCGAGTAGCTATTTTGGTTGAGTATTGCGTAGAATGTCAGAGGTCAATGGCCTGTTTCCAAATGTAGGAACAACAGAAAATTTAGCAGAGAAAGCAGGGTTGCTAAGGTAAAGGCAATAAAACTGAGAAGCAAAAATAACAAAAGTATTATAAATTTTTCACTTTGCAGCAAACATTTCAGATCTTTCTCCAACAGTAAAGATTCAAGTATCATCAGATGTGCTGGGTTACTTTAGGGAAGATGAAAACAATGAGATCCCATCTTGTCCGGAACTTAAGCGACTAATCAAAAAGGAGCAAAGACACTCCAGCAGCCTTGGACCTTTGTCTAATAAAATCTCCGAAAGATTTAATCTCGCTGCACAAAAACTTCCCACAATGACACAGTAAGCCTGCAAAGATATCTTACACTTCAAATAGGACTGTTTAGGATACCAGTAGTTCTCAATTCTTAACCTGCACTTGTTTTTGTTTGTCAGATTGTTTGACATAGTTGCTACACACCAATGTCATCATCACCCACCTCCCTGTGGCCCTGGGGGATGCATTGACGATGCAGTAAAACTGGACCTCCTGAAAGCCATAGACGAGTTTATAACGACAAAATACACAGCAACTGCCACACTTGCTGCCCACCCTCTGCTGTCAAAGATTGCACAACAAATGCTCACCCACATAACCAATGGAGGTTATACAAGATTGGTTCTATTTGCTGCACATGACTCTACTGTTGCCCCATTGCTGATTGACCTGGGCATTTTTCAGAACCAATGGCCAAGTTATGCTTCAAGAATTGTGTTTGAGCTTTGGGAGGCTGGAGGTTTGCTGGGAAGTAAACTTGCAGGAGAAAATATGGACAAGTATTTTATTAGAGTGCTATATGATGGACGTGACTTTACAAAAAAGTTAAAGTTTTGTAATGGAAAGTTAAAGTTTGGAAAGTTGTGTCCACTGAAGGCTTTTATAAAGGCACTAGAGGGCCACTCTGAAAGTATGGATGTGGAGTATAGTAGGTTATGTGCAGGCTAATGTGAAGATTTAGCAATTTAATGAAAAATACACAAATCTTAATTTGCCATAATCAGATCTCCAGGACTTGGTTTTAATTGTAACCTTTCTTTTCAAATAAAATAATTAAATTATTGTTATAAAAGGCAACAGGAAATTACCACTGGCTTAAAAATACTGCATTTAGTAACACACAAGGATCATTGCCCTAAAACCTCTCAATTCATCTGCACTGTTATTTTTAGCATTTATCTACAAAAACGGTTTCAGAGTATAACTACCTCTTAACCAAACATGCACTTTCCCTGCCATGCATGGGTATACTTCAGGGGCCAGTTCTATATCGAGCTCTTTAGCTTAAACAGTGGATAAATTGAAATTATGCACTGAATATGTAAACAGTGTCTTGGGCTTGACACAACCAGCCCCAGAACTTTTACCATTCATAGATGCAAGCAACTTTATACAAGTGAACAATACAAGACAAATATAAAATCTCTAACATATCTGTATAACAGCTTTGAGACTGGTGAACTCACCATCACCATAGTCGTTTGCAAAACCTTTATGTTCATTTGAATATAAAAATCAGGACTTGTTTTTTGACTGCATTACTTTCTACTTTTCAATTTGAAGTGTGCATTACTTTCTACTTTCAATTTTCCTACTTGAAGGCAGCTTGTTTCTCTTTAAATTGCTGTTTTCTAACTTTGGCTTCTTCTGCCATTCTGCGATTCTCCTCTTGCTCGGCCCGGATCTCTGCCTCAAATTTGTTACCTAAAAGCGCAATAAAATACCATAGTATAGAAGATTGAATGAAAAGTATGAATACATGAATAAAACTTTGAAACCCACTATTGCATAAACTATGCTTTACAGATTTAAGAGAAATAATTGTCTCAATCAACTAGTACTGCTTACTCCTAATATTTGCAGATCCCATGTGTTTTCATGCAATTAAAAGCATTTGTTGTCTCTAACCACTATGCAAGCACTCAAAGTGAGTTTACACCAGATTTAAAAAGAAATATATAATGATATCATGTTTCAACTTACTTTGTGCAAGTTCATTTACTTTTGCCTCAAAATAACTTTTTGCACCCTTAACGCCGACATCACTTATATCAACTTCAGATAACCTGGCAAGTTCACTTAAGCCTGAACCATCAACCAGCTCCCCAGCTGCAGCTTTGCGGAATATCAGCAAAAACTGAAAATACAATGTCGATTTGTGTTGATTCTCAACTGGATGTTTTGGAATATGCTGCATTGTGCAATTCATGTGGTCTATCCTCAAAATATTACCTCTCTGAAGCTGACTTCGCCATCATGATCCTCGTCGATTTCATTGATCATGTTTTTTAAACCAATGTGTGTTTGGGGAGCTTCTAATTTTTCCATCATCAGTTTCATTTCCATTAAGTCTAAATGTTTGTCATTGTTGACATCATACCTAAACACCAGGGTTTTTTAATAAGAATAAAATCATCATTGCTGACAGATAGTTTTCAAAAAGCACACATTATTGCTGCATAGACTGTATGGAAATAATCTAATAAGATAGTAACCATTTTTGAAGAGAAATTAGACCAGGAAATTGCTCTACTTTATAAGGAAGTTCTTATTGAAAATGTGTATTAATTAGGGTCTCCACCATCTGTGAAATCAACACCATTTTTAAAATGACTTGCTTAAATATTAACTGAGTTAATATATTTTATATAACATTAAACTTTGAGGTAATGTAATTTACGATCTTTGAACTTTGAGCAAAAGAAGTGCAATTTCAAATGCAATTTCGCGTAAGAATCGTTAGACACAAACTGAACTTCCTTGTTTACAGATTCCAACAATGAGTTTTGACAAAATTTAATAAACGCAGTAGGACTACAGTAATCAATCTACGCGTAATCACAGTATTGAGCTAAAGACATGTTTTAATACGCTATTAAACAAGCATAAAAACATTTTTTAACTATGTAAAAAATTGGATTGAAACGGTCTAATTTATCGCTTGATCTCGTGTTTTCCCCAATTTACATTCCAATATGCCAAAAATGCCACAAATCATTCCAGTGTTAAATATGAACATGATAGCTATTCACTCATAACGGGGATTAAAACCTTAGTACCTTACAACAAATTAATAGTGTATTATCCATCTCTACTTACTTTTTAAACATCTTCTCAAAGTCTTTGATCTGTTTGCGCGAGAACTCCTTGAATTCTGTATACGGGTTGAAAACCTCCAGTTGATTCCGTGGAACATCTTCGCCCTCGTTAATTTGATTTCTTCTGGCAAGCTTTTGAGCTAGTTCATTGGTCTCGCTCATGTTTAAGATCTTCTTGTTCAGCTTATTATATTTTTAAAACCTTTCGTTGTGTGAATACGATGGAAAAATTTAGCCTTTCTGATCGGCACTAACATAAGTCACATTGTAATTCGACTCATAATTATCCAACTCAAAAGGGTGTTGCTTCCGCTAATTATGTTAATTATTCACCACCAAACATGGGCATTTTTGCACGCACTGAAGGAGTAATGTTGCCGGTTCCTTTCAAATTTTCATACTTATTCTGTATGTTGTGATAGTTATGCCATACAAATATGGATAATTGATTTATCAGCAGTATATGCAGAGTTTCCTGGTTCGTTCACCAACACCATAATAACAAGCAACAATGCCCCGACAAATGAATCATCAACGACAGAAAAAAGTTTTTTGCTTTTTTTAATTTTGTATATAGAAACTAATGCTACAAATCTGCCGTTCTTCGTCCGACAATATGAACTGAGTTCATCAACAATTAAATCCGTTTATAAAAGTAAACTTTGCATTCAATTGCATCATAAAATAGGTCAGAGAATATCGACAAAATCTACCGTGTGTCGTTCCGTACGTATCAATATCATTCTAATTCTTACAGAAAATTAACTAAAGTGACTTAAATGCGGTGGCATAATTACAAAATTCATCAACAGTTATGCCTGCAAGCTTTGAACACAACTGCGTCATTAGATTATACCGGGTAAAAGTCGAAACCAAATCAATTTCTAATTATAAATTTTCAACATGAAGAGACCAACTAGCACGCGAAATCTTTCAACAAACGCCTAAGAAGAAAAAATAAGTCAACTGCATAAATGGAAACGTTCGAGTCGGTTTGACTTCGCAAACTTTCTGCTACAACAAACGCACAATAATTTATTTACTATTAAATTTGGTAACTCTTGTGCTATTCTATATACGCTTTCTAGTCCGGTGGTATAAAAAGGTGTAGTTCACTTCAACTTATACAACAAGGTCACAAATTTTTACAATACACTCACCAGTTGATCTCAGCTATCCTCAGCAACCTTCTCCCGTTGGTTCCATGCTACACTCTTCAACGGGTTCTTTCTTCTCCCCTTCATTATTTTCTGCTTCAGCTGCTGCTGTCGTCTCACCCTTCTCCGCCTTAGGTCCCACCGCTCCCTCGTCTCCTGCTGTTGCATCATCCTCTTTCGATTCTGCTTTTGTTGCACCATCTGCTCCTCCTACGGCTTCCGCCCCCGATGACGTAATCCCAAGGGCGTTCAAAATAGCGTCATTTTCCACATGATCACCAGGTGATTTCTGCTTAAAACTAAGCAGAACTTTCTCACCGCCCGCTGCGACTATGATTAAACCGCCTGTCTGCAGGCCATCTCCTTTAAAATTGCCTGTAATCTTTTTTAGATTGGCCTGAAGGTACATAAAAACACGCAGACATGTAGCTGTTCAGAATAGCTTGAAGGATGTGGAACAGAATAATGCTTTAGGTCGCTTTATTGAGCTTTGTTTCAAACATGCCAGATTTGAACAAAAGAAAAAGAAACTCAGTCGAGTTCCCCAAGTCGCGCTATGCATATTTACAAGTTATGAATCTGTACAAATATAAGCAGTCAAAATCAGTGAACTCAATGGTCAAAACTCAAAATGCATGAACATCTCCCAGGCAATGATGCAATGCTGGTCAGCAAAATAAAAGCCTAAAAACTTCGTGTAACATTCGCTTTCAGTGTTTAACATCATTATGATGTGTAATATTGATTTACGCACTAGTTCAGAATTGATAAAAATCCATTTGCTGAAAATTCCCTGTTGATTATATCAACAATTCGCTAAAAATGCCTTTTTACCAACAAAAAAATGTTACAGAAACCATTGAAAAAAATCTGAGATGATGCTATACACCCACCCCATTGCTATGTACATCCCAGCCACCCTAGCCATCTAATATAAACCATGTGAATATTTAGCTAGTACCCATACCTTTGATGCTGCATTTCTCGTTTCTTTGGTAGCCAAACTTGGTATGATGGACAAAACATTGTACCTTTATTTTAAGTTGGATGACAGTGTTAAGAGAAACTTATATAACTCACTTGGAATAGCAAAACCTTTTAGAAAATGAAAAAGCTTATTCTGACTCTACTAGCATATCAATATAACCTCACCGTTTAAACTCCAAAGCTTTGTAGTTATTTTTCTCCACATCAACATATAAGTCTAAAATATAAAAGTGGCAAAATATCACAATAAGCTACTGAATTCCTGGGCTATTAGTGCCATTTTTGCAGCTTGGAAAATTTTCCAAATATTTTATTGTACTGACCTCCTTTAAAGTACTCTTCTTTCACAAACTCATCCAAGCTAACATCACCCAGGCCAATGCCAATTAGAGCAATGTTATTTTCGTCTAACTGTGGTTTGATCTCACTCAGCTGGACCGCCCACAGTCGACACAGTTGTCATCCAAACCTGCGTAGGAATACAATTACTGCCGTTTTCTTTGCCCAGAGACTACTCATTGCCACCATCTGTAGAGAGAAACATTCCTCAAAGTCAATCATTGGTGTTTATGGCAAGCACAGATGATCATCCCTTATAGGTTGATATCTTCAGAAGATAGTTGATGCAATGTGATAATGCTTATTGTAGAAAATGCCATCAAACATGTTATAGTGAATGATGGACTGTGATGGTAGCAAACACCATGAGATTGATGGTGGATTGTCATGGTAGCTTACTAGATTATGGTAGATTATTACCACATATTAAAAAGCAACAGTTTATTAATATGACCAATGCTGGTAATTTTGTTAAAGAATGAGATAGAGAATATAACAAACACTTTCATGGTTGATAATAAAATTAATGGTGCGTATAAGGTTATAAGCACATTTGGAGAGGCAGGAGAGCCAAAGATTGATTGGTTACATCAGAAAATTTTAAAAACACATACCTCTCCACTGGCGACAGAACGAACCATATTGTTCGCTATTTTTGACAGATCGACTGCCATCGCTTCGCCTTGATTTTAAACGCCTCTAAATCAAAATGAAATATTTAAAACTCCGTCAACATAGACCACATAATATCTTTGCAAGAACATCAAGAATTGGTAGCTCCCATTATACGATGACTCATAAGAAAGGAAACAAGCCACTGTGTTACTTTAAAAATACCTTTAAAACAGTTTGACGTTACCTTATTTCTTTATGAAACTTCAGCAAAATTATAATTTCAGGATTGTGCACTCGCTCTTAAATAGTCCGCCATATATTGGCGACACGCCCACACACATTCCAGTTTCAGCCCTTCAGGAGCACACGAGTTTGCACGTGATTACCAGGTGATTATTTCTAAAATTATTCAATTTTCAAATTTCAATTAAATTTCCATTAATCCATTCACTTATATTTTGATCACATGAAATCGTGCTTCACGTTACTATATACAATTTTTAATAAAAATAAACATATCAAAATATAATTCAAGGTTTTAAACAACCCACTACCTACAATATACGCATTAATTATTGTTACAACAATAAAGTTGAATGTTATATATTAGAACTAAAAAGTGTCAAATGAATATCTGTGGTAAATTCAGCCCTTGTAATAGCTGGTGTGATAATAAAAATACATAATTTATCTTTGTTAATATTAGAACAAAGTTATTACACCTCATTGTTGATATTTAGGGTGTGAGGATTGAAAACAAATATATAAATTATACATCAACTCTTTCAAACCAACTGGTAACACCCTATAATGCCCATCATTGTCCTAATTTATCATTCATAATCAACAACAGCCACCACCATTGTTATTCTGTTTGTTTAATTTTACGTTTTTATTCTTTTTCTTCTTCTTTGCAACTGACTGTTCTTCCTTTTCCTGAGGTGGACAAACTTTATTCAGGATATCCTCTGTAATAGTTTGAAATGCCTTGTCTATGTTTATATTTTGTTTTGCACTGCATTCCATCACTTTCACATCATGCCTGCGAGAAAATTGTTCTGCACTTTCCTTGCTGACTTCTCTTTTGCTCTCCAGATCGCATTTGTTTCCAATTATCAACTTCTGTACATCTTCATTGGCATTCTCCTCAATTCTTCTAAACCATTTTGTTATATTTCTAAATGAGGTCTCACTTGTTATGTCATAAACAAGAACAATCCCCATTGCACCTCTGTAGTAAGCTGTTGTGATTGTATGAAATCTAGTGAAATGGAAAATAATTGTGGATAATGTAATAAACTCATCTTTAGCAACACTGGAGTTCCATGCTTTTAATGCTAGAGATTGAACTAGTAAAACAACATCACTTGTCTCTAACTTTACCTCTCTTGTCCGGCTGTGTCCCATATTTGTAGCTTGATTCTTTTTTCACCTAAGTATAAAACAGATTCAACATGTGACCTAATTATACTACCAAGGTCCCTCTGAATTTCCCCAAACTTTTACATGTCCTGTTTGAAGACAAAATAAAAAAGTATTTATGCCAATTTTGGGTCACCTTAATTAATGTTCCAAATAATTTAAACTAAGCAGAATCTAATGATCCATGTATGAAGTGCACAATATCCTCAGCACAATGTCCAAAAAACTTTACTGTAATAGTTTCTTTCTTCATGAAACATTCTGTCTATGACCATGATACATGCCAATTACGATAATCACTATTTATATATGCATGACAAAGCAGTTCTTATCAATGATCAAGAAACGAAAGATTAAATAATATTTATAAAATATGGTCAGTAATACCAAAGAAGCACATTATAAAATAGTGCACGAAGTACTGCTAAAGACAATCTTTAAATAACTTTGAATTTTACACCAAATATCGTGCCTGAATAGACGGTACAAGGAAGTCGCCTTGACATTCAATTGTTATTGTATTATCAAGATTTGGCAGGAATGTACGTGACAAATCGCAAAACTGCCTCGTAGAACCTAGGCAAAATACAGCAAGGCCTAGAGAAATCCACTACCCTAATCACTCAAAATATTAAGAAAATGTCAAAAATAAATATTGATCAATATTTAGAAAATCTGCCTTTAGCAAAAGAGCCCCCTATAGCTTGATATTATAAATTTAGCTGTAGTATTCTTTTTCAATAAGAATTCAATATACAAGAAATACAACATAGTGAACTATAATGAAAAGTCGTACTATTCTACGAACCTATTTTCAACGTTTTTATCTTGAAATCAATTCCGATTGTGTGTATGAAGTTAGGGTTAAAGGCATCGTCAGCGAATCTAAACAAAATGCAGGTTTTTCCAACGCCGCTGTCCCCAATGAGTAGAAATTTGAAAAACAAGTCGAAGTCGCTTTGCGCCATGCATAGATCTTGTAAATGTGAAGGTTACAACCAGAGGAAAATGTGATACATCATTCTCAGTTTCATATTTGACGATTTGTGGTTTAGTTTTACAAGATGGCGGATGTCGTTCAAAGTCAAAACGGAAGAGGTGTGGCCTTATTGTGTTACGCCAGTGGTTCGGTAATTCGGTTCCTCATCGCCTCTCTCTAATCACCAAGGGAAAGGAACAAACTCGCGTCGCATATAATTAGTTTAAATCCAAACCAAACCTTTCGCAAAAGATTTCCGTATTCAGTAGATGTGTACAGATCTAAGCATCTCTCACCCATGAGAAAGGAAATTTCTGTTCTATCCTTTTATAAAAAACCTTTATTACACCCTTCATGACCACAAAGAACAAGTCTCTGGCACAAAATTTTTTTAGGTAATAGGCTGTGCGTTACATAAAGGTTCATTCCACATTCACGAACTGATCTTAAAGAAGGTCGACTAGATAAAATATATTTCAAAATAGGAGTAGGTTAGCCAGTTCTACTTATGATTATGTTTTTTTCACATTTAACTTGAATCCAGAGTGTTCAACTGATTTTCTTCTCTTGACGTAGGTTGACCATACTTTTCTTGGACACTTGCCGATCTTTTTTTCAGTTAAATCAAACTATTAGCTAAGTTGAATCACTCTTCATTTTTGGGTTTTTAATTTGTCAATAAAAGGATACTTGAAATACTCAAAATCAGCTCCAGCTGCATAAGATAACATTTCAGTTAAATTTCCTTCCTCATGTTTACCACCAAAAACATAACCGTTGGCGCTATCAATTTTCTTCACCAATGTTAACATACTTTCTTTATCCTTTAATAATGATTATCATATTAATAAAAACATAAAATTACCATTTGGTGGATAAATAAGAAATTCAACAATTTCATGTTGAACACAAAATACTGTTACTATGTACCTGAACATTAAGAGGTAAAAAAGAAACTAAACTATAATCCTCTATAACACTTATCAAAGCATCATTCAATTTCTTGAATTTTCTTGTCACTGGGTCATCTTGAAGTTCATTCAAGATAAATTTAAGATCTAGAACTTCTGTGTAGTAGTCTAGATTAAAATCTAAGTAGAACAAAAAAGGGTTGATTGTTTCATCATGGTAACTACAATGGCTGCAGGTGAAAGAAAAGCAGTAGACATTTGTTTTATTTGTTCTGGACGTGTTGAGTACTTGTTTCATTATTCAAAACTGGTTAGACAAAAAATGTATACCTAACTTTCCATACTGTTCAATGATATCAATCTTTGACAAAACATTAACATGAGGTAGCTCAATTTGGACCATCGTTGATAGAGAAGTTAAAACAACAGAAATAAACTTTGATGGATCATTACAGTAATGCGAGTCAACTAAATGAACTGCGGCAAACTAAAAAAAATTATCAGTCAATACATGATTGTAAAATGGTGTGTTTTATTTAATATTTTATTTACCCTTTACCGTGTAGAGATTACCTCCACAGAAAATTTGAAATACTGTGGTCAAACCCATATATATTTATTTCAGGCTTGTAATTATGTGCAAAAAATATTGTCAATTCTGCTCCTATCAAGAACTAGCATGCCAGGAGCCACCTGAGGTGTTGTGGTATATTTTTACACACCCATAGTGCACTAGATTGAGCAGATGAGCTGCACACCTCTGTCTTTTGGTATAACCAACTGAGAAGTGAGAATGGTTGTGTTGAGTGAAGAGGTCTGTGCAACTAACTTAACACCATATAAAACAATTACTTAAACTACAGTATTACCCGAAAATTTTTCTCTTGCAGTCTATGCACAATATTTCTGACAGATTTATGATGTGTATACAATTCAACTTGGCCAGGACAATCAAACAGAATGTAACAATCCTTAAAATGTTCCAATTTTTCAATTAACCAGTCACAATTAGTCTCAAGGTACTCCATACAGTAAATAAGGCCTCCATTAGGACCTAATTTCAAGTTTTCCATCACGTCTACTAACGTGACGAGTGCGGAAATATCAACTTCACATTCATAGGGCAAAATATCGTTCCCTGGATCTAAATTAACGACTGCAACTTTGCGACCCAAACCACTCAAAAATTCCCTCATTGCCTTGCAATATGTACTCTTTCCACTCCCTGGAGGTCCGATAACAACTTGTCCAAAAATTGTCATCGTTAATTCACGATATTGTAATTAAACTCAAAATAAATGAAACACAGTGAAATTGAGCCACTTTGGCGGCCATATTGGATTTCACGTGCAAACCACTGAGCTATATAAGTCCGATCCAATTTTGTTGGATCCAATTCACTTCTGATGAATGTTTTACAGTCTGTTGTTTTGTAATGTATATGAGCAGCAAATCCAATGCAGTAGTGCTTTATCAATAACTAACTATATTTCATACGTCAGAAGTGAATTGGATCCAACAAAATTGGATCGTGTGAACAGACCTTAACAGATTATGACTTTGGTGTATATTACGTCTTTTTTTTGAAGACGTTTTGTAAAAGAAACCTAAATCTTCTGAAAACTAAACACACGATGCTATTAACAGGCATTTACTAAAAGCAAAAACAATGTTTTACACAGAAAAATTATGAAAAAAAATTGAAGATATTGCTTTACTGTGAACTCCGAGCAATCTGTTCCTTCAGTACCATAATGCTCTGTCGTTGATCCTCAGGAAGTAACGCAATCTGTTGATCTGTCAGGCTTAAGACTTGCATGATCAGAGCAGCCTGAAGACACAAAAGAGTTCATCAGAAAATCCTGATGGTCATAGGACTTGTACATCTTCCCAAAAATTAAATGTTTTATTTTCAAAATTGAAAATGGGAGATGAAAACTTGAAATACTGTAAATATTTACGAGACAAAACAACCATCACAAACACGATTAAAAGACCAAATATTTCACTTAGCACTGACCTTTTCCTGATCCTGAGAAGTGACGTCACCTGTTGCTGGGTTTATACTGGATTGGGCGGTGGGTGCGGATGGTACAGACGTGGGGACACTCGTAGGAGGGGCTGGGGGTGGTCCTGCCTTGTTCCAAGGGGGTGGTGGACCACTAAATCTTTCCTCAGGACGATCACGTCTGCCGCCTGGATCAGGTCCACGTGTATTCCGGGGGTCTGGAGGTCCAGAACGAGGACCAGAGCGTGGGTCAGGAGGACCAGAACGTGTATCTGAGGGACCAGAACGTGTCTCCGGTGGTCCTCGACGGTCGTCAGAGCGACCCCGATCAAAGCCACGAGGATCACGATAATCCGGGCCTCCACGATCTGAAGATTGGTAAAATATTTATCAAGTTTTGTCTGATTCAATTTTCCTCAATGAATCATAGCGATACAGAAACAAATCAAATTGATATTCCTAAATACTTTGTCAGAACCATTGGTGGCAATACGAACGGCAATTCTATACAACACTTTGGGATGTGATTTCCAGATGAAGGACACTTACATAAGCACAAATGTATAGGCACATATGTCTACAAGAATCTGAATTATAGTGACCTAAAACAGTTTCGTTTCACTGATAATGGCTGATGTGAACATCAGACTTGATAAATAAGTGGAAAAGTTGTGGAGTTTAGTTTAGCTTAGTTTAATAACTTCATCATCAAAAACGAGTTACAACACGCAGATGATAGGTGAGCAGACAGAGCATAGCCCCAATTGAACCTGCCTACCTCAAAATGCATTGATATGAATAAACATGGTTATAATAGTATAAACATGCTTTATTCATCTCAATGGTTAGATGATAAGCAATGCAGAAAGTACCTTGGGACCTAAAGTCAGCAGGCCCTCTAAAGTCAGGATTCCGCCTCGGATCCCCAGCATCTGATGGTCTATCAAATCCTCTCATATCCCGTGGTCCACGTCTATCTGGTGGGGGACCTCTGTCATCTGGGGGGCCCCTTCCATCTCTTCTATCCAAAGGTGGACCTCTCACATCACCACGCATATCAGATGGAGGTCTTCTGTCAGACTGACCTCTTATGTCTGGGGGTCCTCGCATATCAGGAGGTGGACCTCTTTGAATATCTGGATGAGGTGGGATGTGACCAGGAGGAAGGTGCCCCCCTGGTTGCTCAGGTTGCAATGGTTGTGGAGGTTCTGCCTGACGATACAAGATGGCCTTGAAAGAAATAACGATTACTGATAAAATGAATTTAAAAAGAATACACATTTCTAACGTTAGCTGTTTTGTTTAGCTGTTTAGCAGACATGCATGTTTTTCTTTTGTACGAACCTGTGCAATTTCAGGATTGACAATCTTCATAACAACCTGAGCTTGAAGTAAAGCATACGACAGCTGAGGATTTTGGAGCAACATCTGTCTGGCTTCCTCCGGATTATTTTGAATACAAAGCTGTAAAGGATACCAAATGAGTTGGTGGTGATACAAAAAAATACGTGTGCATGAAGATCCATGCACAAACTAAATAACATGCCTTCATTTGCTTCATCAGTTCAAACATTTGCTCAGGAGGTAGACTTGCAACAGCCTGTGTGATAGCTGAAGGAGCTTCACTGGGAGGAACTGCAGGTCCAAAAGGGTTGGTCTCCGGAGGAGCAGCTGCTATCATCTCTAAAAAAATCAAACCATGTTACATTGGATTCTTAGCTTGTATGTATGTAACCCACTATAGCACTTACGTACATTAATAGCATTTTAGTGCAATTACGTAGCATTAATGTGACACTTGTGTGAGGATGTATCTTGCCGATAATTACAAAAGAGTTAATACCAATTCGAAGGTTGAAAGCTAAATTTCTCACCTTCTTCTTTATTTTTCTCGCTTGCAGCACTGTCCACACGCAAAGTGCGGCCATTGAGTTCATAATTATTCAGATTCCTCATTGCGCTGACTGCGGTCTCCTGGTCCTTGTACTCACAAAAACCATAACCTTTTGGTTTACCTGTGTCTCGATCAAACACCAACCTTAATTGAAACATAGCGTTTTAACTCTTTTTGCTTGAAATCATGCGTCAGTTCAATAGCTTAGAAATTTCATAGTATAGACTATAGAATAACTGTATGCACCTGAAACTAACAACTGGCCCCACATCAGAAAATATTTCTTTCAGTTGCTCTTCTGAAGCTTCATAAGGAATATTTCCAACTAAATAAACCATAAATATGGTCAAAGATATTTTACACATCACTAAAGATAGTAATGTTAATATTTATATAACAATTTATAGCGACTGTGAATTCTATGAAGAAATATATTATTATATATATAGTTTTCATAAATTAATGAATATTGAAAAACTACTGGGTATTTAAAAAATATAGAACTCTAAAGAATCATTACTGATCTTTAAGTGAATACAAAATATAAAACGTGTAAAATGTTTTACCGAAAACAGATCGTAAAGAACGCTCTGGTGGAACCGCCATCTTGCAACACGAGCTTTGCTCACTTCATTTCTATGGAGATATCCTCAAAAAAAGGAGTTGTGATAATCTTGTATCAGGATCAAGAGTCAGTTGTTCAAGGAACGTTTTTCAAATTTCACCAAGCATTGCACATCGATGAAGTTTCTAGACGCAAAATTATTGAATCAATCTCTGTGTAAAAAAAATGATGTGAATAAATAATAAAATGCTGGCATTAATTTGATGCCTTTTCGGAAAACTAAGGAATTTAAGGAACTAAGATATGATTCTTTATATAATAACGTAAAGAATTCAAGCAATTTCATTGGTCGAGAGCCATGATCTATAAGAGGACAGACGCACGGAATGACGTCACAGCAATTTTCTTGTTTTTAAATTGCAAACAAATAATTCAATTACTTTTGGATTTTTTTCAGTTTTATTACATAAAACAAATAGATTACAATGAACCGTTGTCTGTTCAGTTATAGATACACGGTATGACGCCATATGTGATAAGAACAAAAGAGTGACCACTCGCCCCGGCGGCTCGTGGCCACTTTTTTTGTTCTTATCACATATGACGTCATACCGTGTATCTACAGGGTGTCCCAAAAAAAACGAAAACTATTGAAATCACCCATAACAATGTAATTGTTAAAGTTTGAATGCCTAAGCACTCTGTTGGGACCCACAAGTGTGTAAATGTTTGCCATAAGCATTTTTATGCATGCATATGATGCAGTAAAATTTGCTCGTACGCGAAAATGATATTTATTAACAATATTTAAATGTGCATCTCAATCACCATGACCTTTGACATGTCCCCTTTCTCTAGCAACACAAAGCATCTAGCATTTCACTGAGTTGCATTAAATCCCCACGGGTTAAAATTCGTGCACACGGCATTCAAATTTTAACAATGAGTGATTTCAATAGTTTTCGTTTTTTTTGGGACACCCTGTATAACTGAACAGACAACGGTTCATTGTAATCTATTTGTTAAATAGACCATGATCATGACCATGATTTACCAAAATTTAATACACAATCTTTGTGCGCCTGCGTGCAATGGTCAAAATCAATCACGTGATCGGAATATGGTATTCTCGACCAAGGTTGAATATACTGGAATATGGTATACTCGACCATGGTCGAATGGATGAAATAGATGTATACTCGACCATAGTCGAATATACCGGAATATGGTATACTCGACCATTGTCGAATATACCAAAAAAATGTTAAACAATGATACAAAGAACAATTTTTATTCCGAAAAAACTTCTTGTACTTAGATTGGTTCAAACATTTTTAGACTGTAGTGCAACTTGTAAATACCGGTAGTCGATTTTCTAGAGTCTAGACTACATCAAAATCTTTCACAAAAGATAATAGAAAGGTTTTATTATCAGAATAGAACAGTTCTGGTAATAGATATTTCTCATTTACGTCATATTTCCGCCATATTGACGAAAACATAACAGAAAAGCTATAAATTTTATGTTCTGGTGAGCACAGGATGAGCACAGGAACACAAACAGCTGATTTGACGTCATACGCAGACTACATCTAAAAAAATAATTTCATATCCGAGTGACCATGTATTCCATACACAAGGTATCACCATGTGCACTAATTTATACC
Organism: Dendronephthya gigantea; assembly: GCF_004324835.1. Lineage (NCBI taxonomy): Eukaryota > Metazoa > Cnidaria > Anthozoa > Malacalcyonacea > Nephtheidae > Dendronephthya > Dendronephthya gigantea. The sequence continues at coordinate 2,189,778 of NW_021163020.1, forward strand.
GTATATTTCAGTTAATGAAATTATGAAATATAACAAAACAACCTTTATTTAAAAACACGTCAATGAAGCAAAAGAAAAAATGTTCTTCCGTTCGGTTTTTTCAATGAACTCCGCCGTCAACAACACCAAATTTACCTGTTCACGTGCAACATTTTCGTTTCGTTCACGTCCATTAACTCTATAGTTCTCGTAGTGCGGGGTAATGTCTTTCAGTAAACTATTAATATACTATGCACTCCCCACGCCTGCCGCCGGTGTCGGCAAAAAAGCTTGTTCCTGGTCACGGAATAGTTTGTATCGGTAATAGCCTACCAATATTGAAAGCAATTTCATCCAAATATCAACCCACAAAGACATTCACAAATAACCGAAAAAAACAACAAGAAACTTAAATGAAGCGTACCATCCGATACAATATATATTGTCAGGCCAAGACGGAATCTGACGAAGCCTTCGCATTTCGCAGCTTCCAGACTTAGACCGCGCCAGGGTCTTGGCGAGTGTGATCAGACTCGCAAATAGGCGGTTCCAACTTGCCGGACACAAAGGCACAATTATTAAAAAATGCCTTCCACAACAAGGACTTTTCATAAGAACTCCGTTCTGTTAAAAATTAAAAGTCACACGTTTGCATGGAGGGATAGAAAATTCTGTTACAATCCCTAATTCTATATCCTCACAGTAAAGACAAAATATCTTATACAACAAAATAAAATCAAGATATACAATCTAAACAAAGATATATATGTAAAGAGAACAATGATTTAGTTTTATTAATTTGAACAATGATTAATTTGAAAAAAATGCTTGTGCTTTGTAGAGATTTGTTTCAACATTTGTAATTTGTAAGGGCTTATGTGCCGTTAAAAAACTAAATGATCCCAGTTTACCGGACCTAAGAAATCTTTTTCTTAAGGTCTAATGATCTTGTTATGCCGGAAGTTCAATCTATTTTCTAAACTACATAAAAAACTTCTATAAAAAATAAAAAAGTAGAAAAGTTTTATCCAAATAGAAAAACTTTTGGTTGATAGATGTTTTCACCTATGTCAAACTAATGTAGAGGAACAGTAGAATAAGCTGAGGAGCTTTAAGTGACCACCAACAAATGAAAATTTAATTTAACTAAAAATTTGTTTCAGGATGCAAGCCCTTTTCTCCAGCAAGAACAATGCTCAGTTTTATTCCATTCTGTCACTGATAAAATGGCGATAATATATCAGTCTATCCTTTGTACCAGTACCACGGTTAAAATTTACAAATCTGAGATTGAGTAGCAAAAAAACCCGTAATCCTGTAAATAACAAACATGTTGATGTGGGTTTCGATGTTAATTTATGAAAAAACAAAAAGTTTTATAAAGAACTCTTGTTCCAGTTGTGGGTGGTAATTGAATCTACCGGAATTACCTCAAATACCGAATCTGATTCTTCCTTGGCCTTGGCAAAAATATCAGTTTCGAGCAAGGTCTTTGCAACAATTGTAAACAATTACCTCCTCAAGCTAAGCTCCCTTACCGTATCCTTAGCACCAAAAGCACCACGCATTTTTCTGACGTAAATAGGAAGATTGAAAACAGCATGATCGAATATAAAAGGGAACCACATGAAGCAAGTTTCATCCATACACCTCGAAGAATAGCTAGAAGAAACTGCATTTTTTCCGAAGACGAGAAGACAAACAACCAAAGACTTTCTTTCGGAAGAGTAAGTTCGTCGTTGACAGTGTTTTACTGAAACATATTAAATAAGATTTTGAGAACAGAGTATACCATGCAAGAGTTTCTTTTGTAGGGGTTGGAGGAAACACATGGTACATATGACAGCCGAACTGCCACTAAAGCGATATTATGCTTCCCCTTTAGATTCATTCATAGGCAACAATGCTTTCTAACAGCGTCATAAAAATAATCCTTTTGACCATGGCGGTCATGTTTGTGTCTGCTAGACCAGAGGCAGAGTTTCCGGAGACGATGGTTGAAGATGTTGAAATGGCGAAAAAAGCGGCACTTCCGAATAACGTCGTACCACCTGCAATTTGGCCGGTAGGTTGACCTGATCAACTAGAATGTTATAAAATATACTTAAACAGGTTAACGGGCAGGGGAACTTTAATGACATGTCATTTTTCAATTCCGAAATATCATCGTCGGGTTTAGATCTAGATGTTAGAAAAACGTGGAATTAAAATTGAATCAGATGTTTAATTTTTATCGAGGAATCGCCTTGACTCTCGCATGTAAAAGTAATGCAATTACTCTCTTTTATAGCCATGTCCATTTGACTGTGGCAAAGTGTGTGTCGTCAAAATTCCGTTCGTATGGGGCAATATAGCAAAGTTTGCCTACGTCTGTCATAAAGAGGTTCACGAATGCTGTCTGAAAGCCTGCAGTGTCTATCGAAAGTGTGTTCTTTTGTCGGGCCAACCAGAATGGGTGTGCTATGCCAACGCGCTTGATACCATATGCCAATGCAGGAGCATTATAAAGAAATTGCCTCCGGCTCCTAGTCCTCTCAAAGAGTAAATAAATTAAGGCAAAACTTTAATTAATCCTTGCATACGATTACCTAACCTGAAGTAGAATAGTTTAAAATATCATTTTGTATTGCATATTCAACTTGTAATAGTGAATAAATTGATTTTCTACCAGTTGCTGTTCCATTGAAAGTTTTTTATTTTCAAAATATTTTAGTTGACTATAACTTTAGATTTGGAAAACTTAAATTTGGAAAAATATACTAATTTTGTGAATTATAAAAATTTCAAGCTATTTTTAATCTTTCAAACAATTCTTGAGGCAATAATTTGCAGCTTGGATAACTCTTTTGTACACCTTCTGTTTCAACAGTCTGTGTCGCTATAGTAACACAACGCCTAATAACTTCCTTCAGGGATAATTGTGGATAGCAGGAAAGAAAGAAAGCAAAGGACCCTGCTAAAGCATCACCTGCACCTGTTGTATCAACCACACATGCTTTCCTTGCAGGGGTATGAAATACCATCCTGGAAGAACCTAGAAGATTAAACCATTTTTAACACTATTCTTTTCACTTTTAACACTATTATTTCTTTAAGCTCACGATCGAATAAACCTTACTTATAATGATTTTGTGTAAATCAGACATTCCACACTTGATGTCAATACAAGTAAGGTTGGTTGTTAAATAGTTACGCAAAACTTACCTTTATCAGCACTTTCTAAGCATACAGCAGACACTACAACACCATCCTTTCCCATTGTCATGACAACACATTGTATACCTTTGTCATGAAACCAAGCACAGGCATCCTCAGCATCAGAAGGCCCTGAAACCTTGATTTTTGTCAAAGTAGTTGCCTCTGTTGTGTTCAGCAAAAGAATGTCCATATTTGAGCACAAATCATCAGGCATTTCATGCAGATTGGGTGAAGGGTTATACATTGTTATAGCTCCATAGTGTTTGCCAAGTTTCAACCCCTCTATTGCTGTAGATAGTGGGATACCATTATTGCTGATTACTATCTTGCCTTGTTCGATGATGTGTTTTGCATCGTTTATATTTGAAATTGAGAGGCATTTGCCTGCACCTGGAACACTTATATATGAAGGTTCTCCATCCTCATTAACAACTACAAAGAAAAAGTAAAGTCACTTTCAGTATGATTACTATTAAGGTCTCAGAACTGGACTAAGAGGGCCCTCTCCAGAATGTACTGTACTACTTGGTTAGGTAAGGCTATCAATTTATAATATGGTTATGGAAGGGGGGCTTTTAATAATAATTTTTACAGGGGGGGAGCAGCCCAGATATGGTGTTATGCCACTGGTAACTCTTACAGGAATGTTATGTATTATAATGAAATGTTAATAATTGATACATACTGCAATTAGTAATTCCAGTTGCAGCATCACTAGTGATTTTAACACATTCTGTGTGAACCCCAAACTTATGAAAGTTTGCCAATGTCTCTCTTCCAAACACATCGTCTCCAATTGAGGAAATCATGGCGGTCCTGGCACCCAATTTTGCTGCCATTACACAAGTATTAGCCCCTTTACCACCAAAATCCATTTGAAATTTTTCACTTAAAACAGTCTCGCCGGGTTTCGGGAGGTTCCGAATGTAAGTTTGCAAATCGCAGAAGCAAGACCCAACCACAACGACGTCGAACCGACGATCCTTTATAACTTTGAATATCTCCATGCGGAAATTCCTAGAATGCAGAATGTCAATATGCGAATTACGCGCCGGGAATTTTAAATCGCCTAAATTTCGAATTAAAACCGCATTTCTAGAATTTCATACAAATTAAATGGAAACGATTGGTCGAGCAAGCACTGGCTGAAATTCGCTCTTTTCGTATTTATCGTGTTAGGAATATTACCAAAATTACGAATTCCGCAATGTTAGTGTGTGATTTTCTTCGTGAACGTGAAACACGTATAAAATAATCACAATCCTCTATTTTCTTATTTCGCTCTGAAAATTGTCGTCAAGAATTGAACATCCATCCAGTCTGGTGCAGAGATCAAGGTTGAGCACGTGATCCTAATCACTATGCAAAAAATCGTGCTGAGCAAAAAACGAAAAACAATTTTCGACGAATTTATTTTTGGACTTTTTGAAGAGTTTCGGTGTGGAAATAACAATTTTCGCTTTGGTGGATTTTAGATGTCGTCGTGCTAATAAAGCTTCCTCAATCAAGTTCAAATGTGTTAGAAAATTTCCAAAATTTTCGTGGCAGAGTTTAACTCAAATTCAAGATGGCTGACATGTCAACCAATGGAGAGCCGTGTGTGCTAAATCATTTTATTGAAAATTTTATTATCCAAGAAAGTAGCTGGCCGTTTACCGTTAGTATTAATCTATAACATTGATTTTATGTCGCATAAAAACGCCTCCGTCGAACATCGTCTTAAATTTTCTAAATTCTACAAAACTGCGAAAATATTTTTTTCGCTTTTTTGCTAATTATATCTTTGAAAATATGTGTTATTGGATTGTCTAAATCTAGTTCTACATTTATGTTTTTTTAAGTCGTAGTGGTAAAAGAAATAGGAACTCGTTTCTCAAGTTGCAAATGTTGAGTGTGATGGCTATGACAAATTTGATGTACATAGGGGGCTGCCCCCCCTGGATGTGTCAACATCTTGATTATGTGGGGGGCTGAATTGAAATAATATGAAGATATACTTTTGGAACGTCTTGCAATTATGTAGCGTAGTAAAACCCCACAACCTCATCTGGTTTTTTCCACTCATGAATGACATCTTGAATATAAAAGTTATATTGTGGTATTAAACTTCACCAAATATAAACCTGTCCTGTGTAATACAATGCATTTGTAAGCCTTAGCCTAAGTGTAACTTCAAATGAAAAATACTAATAACATTTTATAAGTTTTTTATTCGACAATTTTTGTCATATACTTTATTGACAAAGTTATGGAAGTGTGACAGATGTTAACAAAATTATAACTGTTCAATTTTTTGACTTATTTTAATTAGGTAAAAGGGCAAACATATGAATTTGGAAAGTTGCCAACAGATGAACCCGATATTATGGGCACCCCATTCTTTGAAACAGAAAATGAAGGTAAAGTGAATATCAATTGGAATTGGTTTTAGTGTTTTGCAATCACCAAAACCCTGAACTTATCTTCATAGTTTTTACAGACTTTGCAACAAGTGAGGAAGAATCAAGCGAAGGTTCATTTGACTTGGACAATTGTTCATACTGTGGCAGAGCATGCACCTCCATGGCACGAAGTTTTGAATCAAAGAAGTTCTGTTCAAATACATGTGCTAGACTGTTTGGCATACCTGTGCCCAAGCGGGGAGGCTATTCTGGCAGCGGAATTGGTGGTCGGGGGAGGGGAGGGTGGAAACATTATCTCAACAGAAAACCTAGTGTTACCCAATCCAGAAAAATGGCCAGAGTAAGTTGGTGTTTTGTTTTGGGAACCAGCTGCATCATATCATGACAGAAAGATTTTATAATAAAATTTATTTAAAACATCTTTTGATGAATTTCTTTGAAAAAGGCAGTTTGCATTTCTATAAGTTTATTTTTCAAAAACTGCACATACAAAGAAGACTTGAATTTTAAGATCTAGGATGAAACGAGCTACAGGATTTTCGTTTTCATCTCGTTATAGTCGTACAGCAATCAATCATACGAAGCCTCCACGCAAGTGGACGAGACGATTTTGAGAGGTAAGTTTGAGAGAGAAACATAGCCATCAGTTTCCATTGCTTGATTGAGAAGCGCAAATTTCTTTCGATATAATTTTCTTCCCTATTGCTTTAGAAGCGTTTGACGGCAGAAGTGACAATGAACTTGACTGTTTATGGCAGTTTGAATACGTTCCAGCTGCCAAATGGAACGTCAAAGAAGTGGCCGCTTTTGTTAGGTAATTATAACGTTGAAATGATCAGTAAAGCGGAGAGTCTCGGTACATGAAGAAGAAGTGATAGAATGGCCGTCACCCAGTTCACTGGTGAAAAAAGCAAGTTAATTTAAGTGATCCGGGCTATCACTTTTTCGTCCAGGTTTTTGAATTCTGTGAAGCTCTAAAGTTGGAGAAAGTGCGGTTTCCTGTTTGCTTGGCGATATGTTCTCCCCCCCCGTTTCTGATCCAGTGGTCTTTCTAAGTCTTCCACGCCATCATTAAATTTTCGCGCGCAATTTATCATTCCAGAGATGTTAGCGGATGCAGTGAATATGCCGAAAGCTTTGTCTCTCAAGAAATCGATGGTTACGCTTTGATGTTGGTGAAAGAAGAGCACCTGGTCGTGGGCTTGCAGATGAAACTCGGTCCAGCTTTGAAACTGGTTGGTCGGGTGAATCAAATGAAGACAGAAGCCTTACAAAACATGAACTTTAATAACGGGTTTCGAATGGGATAGGGGGGGAGAAGCCCTAGTTTTATATATGAGGAAAAGTCAACCCCCCTTTTGAATAGTTACCCCTCCGAAAAGTTCAATTTGAAAGTTAACTCGAAAGACCAAATTAGTTTTTTGACACGAATGCTTGGTTTAACAAGGGTAATCGTATCGTGTCGCGCAGACGCGCACTACGCACGGTCAATGAAAATCGCGTTTCTAAAACGGGGTCATTGCGATATCGGTAAACGTGTATTACATAAAACTTCAAGATTTCACAAATACGATAAGTACTATGTATCCCAAATACCGTATTTTTTCAACATATCGCATAAGTTCGAAGACGGTTTTCATTGTAATTTTGCGACACGAATTGGAATATTCAACGCCGGCATCACGTGTCGTTTGAAACCTTCATGGTCAATAATTATGATGACGCCATGTTGACGAGAAGAGGTAGCATGCATTTGAGAAGGGTGTTGCGTTTAACATCTTCCTATTTCTCTAGTGGTGTGGTGATATGAACCTTTGAGGGTGGTTGAAATTATTTAATTTTAATTTCATATTGTTAGAATGTTGTACATATAATTATATATTTGGGACCATTTTATGTGGTTCATTGTAAAAATATTGTTATTTTTTAAAAAATTACTTTAAAAAACCAAAGCTTTTGTTTGTCAGAAAGTACGTATTATCAGCGTGAAGCAAAAAAGTTTTTTAACAGGAATATTCACGTGTACAACCCCAGAACCTCTTTAATATCAAGTAAACATATTACACTTAAAAAACAACACTTGTACAAAGACTGTGTCACACTCTGTTTATAACACTTTAAAATAACTTTCGCAAATAATTTCGTCGCAAATTCCTGTTCTTGAAGCATTCATTTTCTGCTATCTCATAACTTTCTCTTAACACAGACGAACCCAAGCTATTTACAAGACTTATTTAACAATGAAACTGATGACATCGATGTTCCAGACCGTGACCATGTCATCCCGTCCTCTCCTTCATCTTCAGACATTTAATAATCGTCGTAAAGTTTCAAATTCATGTTTCTTCTGTTCTCTGCGATGTTTACGCCTAACGCATCGTAACTCTCTCCTGAAACACTCTTTGTAAAGACGTATATTGGCCTCTGGAATCCTGCAGAAAGATCAATGACAATGTTAGGTATTAGAGTCATGAAGATGAAGTGACCAAGAAACCTCAGATTCACTCATTCATGAAAACTAAGTTGTAAAGTAAAGAATAAAACTTTCAAACTTCATAAAAACTAACACATTAATCTTCATGGCAAAATTTAAGTCATCTTATTTACCTTCCTTTGAATTATTTTCAGCAACTCCCAACGCCTCGTATGACGCAAATCCAACATCTTCCGACATTAGATAATCCACAAACTGATTTGGTGTGAATTTAATGGAGTTGTAATTCTTTCGAATTTGCTCCTACAAAAATATTGTACACATTTTCTTCAATATAATTGCCAATATATTAATCATCTTCTAAATCATCTGTATACTATGGATTATATTTAATGTCTATAATTATAGAACACATTATTTCTATTAAAATACCCATACGAAATTTGCTTATACAAAAAAATGAGATATTTAACTTACACTGAGATTTTTTCTTCTGGAATAAGAGTTGAAGGGTTGTGCCTCCAACAATAATCTTCCACCTGGATTTAATAACAGAAACATTCTTTGGAATGCCCTCTTGAGTCCCTCATCACCCCAGTTCAAGTGAATCCATTTTGTTAGACTTAGACAAAGAATCACATCATATGTTGGCTTCTGTTTAGCCAGTGACTTTTCATTTTGCGGAACAAAGTTTTCCTAGACAAAATAGGAAAAAAAACACAATAAGTTATACTGGGTGCAAACCTTCCCTGTAATTACAGGAATTAATACAAATTAGACAACAAACCTCTTTAAACTGTACATTATAAGGATATCCAGTTCGTCCCTCAGTTGGAGATGTCCGAGCCACAATTGGACCATGACAAACCATAAACGACATTGGAAATTCTGCAGAGACTGCTGGCTTCTTTCTAAGGTTTTCTTGAATGGTGCACCTTAAACACTTATTGGCAGTCGTTATCAAAGAGCTATCAATATCAATGCCAAGCACATGCCTCGGGGAAAAATCCCTGGCAATTTCTAAGGTAACATTGCCTGTGTTACAACCAATATCCAACACAGTCTTATCTTCAAACCACTCCTGATGGAAAAGTTTTAGGCGAGGATCTTGTAAGAACTTTGGATTACGGTAACCATAGTAGCGATTATAATTACCATAATGGAAGGTCTTTCTGGACTTTTTGTGATGTTTGGAAGAGCTATTCCTTTCTTCCAATTTTTGTGTTTTCTCTGGCACACTAGATGTATCTTTGTCTGTTACAGAATTCTCCCTGGAAATAATTTTTTTATCATTTATGCTCTCTTCTTTTTTGTCAGTCAAGTCCTCTGAAAAATTTCCCTCCTCTTTTAGTTTTTGTCCAGTTGAAGCTCCACTTGCATTGTCTATTTCTTTTTCTGATCCTGCAACTTTACTGTTCTCTTTTACATCTTTTATTTTCTCCTTTATTTTACCTTCTTTTCCATCCTTTGGTTTCTGCATTTTTTTCTTTTTTAATTTGGGTGAGGCAAGATCTTCTTTGTTTACATCCGTTTCTTTTCTCGTTTTATTTTCTTGCTCGTCGTCAAAACAACCACTATCATTCCTTTTACGCTTCTTCTTCTTTTTTGCTGGTGTCATGACCACAATTCCCTTCAGATCCTGATACAAATCACACTTCAGGTTCAACGGATCAGTTTGATCCCTGGCAATAACAACCTGTGGTGACAACTCCTTCATTCGGTCAACAAGAGGGGAACACTGTGGTGTCACATCTGCAGGGTCTCTATCAATTAAGCTGTTTAGATTCAATGGGTCTGTACTGTCGCCGCCCATTTGAAACATCAACTTTGACCTTTTTCCTCCATGCTTTGTTTTTGTTACCGGCTTATCAGATTCATTCAGGTTGACTGCAAATTTTGGTAAGATAGATGTCTTGTGGGGACGTTTCCCGCTAAGTGGACTGCGGAATTTCTTTTTTTGCCCACCCGGGTGTTGAGTCTTCAGGCCCTTTTCCATTTTGTGCTTAGCTCATTAATTATTCAGAATTCGATATGAGAATGGGAAATTGCAGACAACAGGATTTCAAAAATATCAAAATTGTTCCATCTGAAAGGCAAACTTGACTAACGGTTGCATAAAAGATAAATAGGAGTTCTCTAAGGTAACATCTGTCCGTTTTGTCGCGGAAATAATTCTGATGAAATTTGAACTCCAAATCTCCAATTTTAATATAGCTTACATACCCTTATTACCGTATATGGTAACTCCAACCTATAGCGTCACGATGGATACACACCGTTCGGAAACTCAAATTTTCCCGTTAAAATTTACAACTAATTGCAATTGAGCAGCCCAGATGTCTTTGGGAACACTTTATCTCTTCTATGAACAAAAGTGTTGCATGTAAAATGCTCTTGCCTTGCTTCTTTAGCGAGTTTTCCCGACACGATTAGTCCACGGAATTTGAGACGTTTTCGAGACGTCGATATTTTTGTCTTATTTTAGAAATGCATGCTGTGCTTCCACTTTGCGAAGGCGAAACTTCACCGAGTCATCGACGCGGAAGCCGCGATATAAAAAGTACGTGCACATGGCAATGTTTTCGAGCGTTTTCATTTGGGCCTTGTGTCTCCGCGCACAAAAAGTGCAAACATCATCGATGACGGAATAAACTGGAAATATATTCGTACTTCAGTAATTTTTCTTTGAACGGTGGAATCATTAGCGCATAAAACGATTAGAACTTGTCTGAAAATGTTTTGGTCAGGGATGAATACTCAGTGAGAATATGAGTGGATGCTATGGTTGCCGAATTGTAGCAAAATTCAAAACAGGCAATTTATATGCAATACACTGTTAAAATATTCAATAAACTCATATAATATTCAATAATCACAAAAATGTTCAATATACCCCTTTGTGTAACATTGTGTAACTGCGTTAAATATTCAATGCGACAGGCGAAATCTTCACTAAATTACACTGTAAAATATTTAACTCGGCAAAAAATATATTCAATAAAATCTCGAAAAATATTCAATAGCTTTGGAACAGCGGTCTACAGCGAAAGAATTAATGGACCATAGTTCCCAATTTACGATAGCAGTTCACTGACCATAGCATAGTCCATATACGGTCATTGTCGCCTGGAAACGAGGCGAGCGAGGCTGCATGTGCTCTGCCGTTTTTTTGTTTTTTTTCACGTTTCTTTTGCGAGCAGTATAAATTTACATTTATAATCTATGGACAGAAAGTCTGAAATACGCAGAATTGTAGAGGAGGTTATCACCGAAAGGAATCGTACGGCTGTGAGTGGTGGATTGCAATCGACTAGCAATCTTCCTGTGGCAAATACATCAGATAGTCGAGTAACGAGTCAAAGTCGTCTAGGTATGTACCATATCAGTATCGTTTATAATATAATATCGCTATGTTTTAAGAGTATTAAACAACGCAAACTATAGTAACGTTTAAAATCAAACAGCCTATTTTATTAATGCTTGTATGTATGAGTTGACAGAAATCAAACCTACAACATGTTGTTATAAACTGCTACATAAATACAGCAACGACCATTGTTTCATAGTTAATTATAAACAAGTATAAATATTAAATATACCAACCAAGATATGTTACAGTATATTCAGCTTAACCCCCTATCACTTAGGTATATACGCATGAATATATTTTGAAGTGTTATCATTCCTCTAAATTTTATTCTTGCCTACCTTGAAGGCTAAATGGCTAGACCTAAGTTGTGCATGAATTACCTTTTTCCTTAATTAAATATTTTACTTTAGACACACAAAATGTGACTGGGGTGGTGCGCAGAGCTCGTGACTTGCTTCGAGCAAACACTATTTCTGTATCTTCCAATATATCATCTCAGATTCCAAAGCGCCGTAGAGTAAGCCATTCATATGCAAAAGAGCAAAAGAAAAAAACTCCTGAAAAGAAGACGTTTGAACTTATATGCCTAAATCATGTTTCCCAGTTAGCTGAGGAGGAATCACAGGAATCTGGTGGTATTGTCCCAGACTACTCTATATGCAAAGATGATGTTCTGTTTAGCGGGACTGTGGATGTCATGACAGATGACAGTGAACAACTAATGAGAGAAAAAATATGCAAAGTTATCAGTGTTAGACTTCCAAATGTTACAGAAGTTGACTTTGATTTTGTGAAAGTTAGTAGGAAAACTGTTTCAACACCAGTGTGTAGCCCTGGCCAGTTCTGGGATTTTTCACGAGTAAAAGTGATTGCTGGTCAAGGAAAACTTTATGTACGTTTGAATCAGTCAACTGATTTGCTAGGATCGTCCAATATTCAAAAAGATGGATCTGATCTTGGTTCTCCAGGTTCTTCCACATCAAATTGTAGCAGTACAGTTCAACTTTGCATGATGTTTCCACAAAAACAGAGTCAGAAATCAGAGAAGTATTATCAAGAAATCATGAAGATATAGACCTTTCCATAGCTGATCTTTTAGATGATGATGTTCAGCTTATTAAAGGGCTAGATACTACAACTGAAATTGGAGGTATAACCTAATAATTTCCTTTATTGATCCATTGAGATTACGGAAAGTATCATAGTCATCTTGTTGACCATTTTTTACACAACCCAACAAACTTGTTTTTGTAGTGTGTGTATCCAACAAGTTTGTTTATAATAAATTTGGCCAATTAAGATTGGTCTTTTCTTTTTTTAATTATTTGTAATTTATTAAAATTGTTTAGTTCAGGACAAATGTAAGTGTAACAAATTTGTTTAAAAAAGTTACATGATTTTCAGTAGCTGGATCCTCTTTCAAATACAGTGACTTTTGTAAATTTGTTGGTTTGGAGTAAAGAACAGGAAATAGGCAAGAAGGAAATTTGTGAAATAATTTGTGACTGCTTTGTAGAAACAGTCACCACAAGTGAAAGTGTCCAAGGTGATGGAATAGATGATGAAAAGGTTCCAACCAAGAGTGTATTTGAGTTGTTAAGTATCAAGATCAGCAAAGATACAAGAAAGATAAAGATTGATCCAGAGGACTTGCTATCTGATGCACTTCAAGTATATAAGCATCCTAGTTTTGATCCTACACATCCATTCATTGTCCAGTACAAACAACAACCAGCTGTAGACACTGGTGGTGTCCTTCGTGAGTTTTATTCTGATGTTTTTAAGGAATTTGTCAACAACCCATCAGTTCGTATCTTTGAAGGCCCCTCTGATAAGCTACAGTTCCACTACAACCACACTGCATTGACGTGTGGTATGCCAAAAACTAGGCACCATGATTGCACACAGTCTTTGTCAAAATGGGCCAGGATTTCCCTATCTCGCACCTTCCCAATATTATTATGTTGCCACTGGAGATATCAATAAAGCCATTGCATATGCATCTATCCATGACATTCATGATTATGAGATAAAGTCTTATGTTGAACAGGTAAATATTGTAATAAAGTCAATATAAATATAAAACATATAGCATAATAGTTCATGAAAAAACATGCTCTAATTTAGTTTGCTTTAAGCCAGCCCTTTAAATATATTTTTGTGCACAAATATTTACTTTTATGAACTTTGCAGAGCTATATTTTTCAGAACATTTTGCAGCTGTACTTATTCTAACATGCTTTCTTTGGCTGTGATCAGGGGTACTAGGAAGAAATTTGGGGCCGGGGGAAAATTCCCATTAGGACTGCAATTCCAAGGGCAAAATAGCTGCAAAATGTAATTTCTTCATTTTGGGTTACATTTTTACAATATTAAACCTAATATATTGCTTTACCTGACCAACCTGGGCAGAACTTATTATCAGTGTAACTTAGAAAAGAGGACTACATATTTCTAACATTGATTTTTTGCCTGGGGCAAAATACCCTGTTTGGAAGCATCCCTCTGGTTGTGCCTGGCAGTTGTGTTAGGTTTTTCTTTTGAATCATAAATTTGAATGAAATAAAGAGAGTATTTGGTATTTCTACCAACAGATCATGATGTCAAAAAGTCTGATTTAGACATAATGAACCAGTCACCTGAGTTCAAAGTGCTGCAAACTCTGGATTGCAATGTCAAGTCACAGTAAGTTTTGATCGATTTAGTTCAACTGCCAACAGAATTTACTTTGGTTATTTTAAATGCTAGTGAATCAATTATGTTTAGTTTTAAAAGTTAATAGTGTTAATTGTTTTCTACTAATTCTACATGCCAAAACATAAATGAATTGCTGTGCTGATTAAACGGGATGAATAGATTCTATATTTTATATTTTTCTTTTGTAGAATGAAAATAGACTTTCTGTTGTCCAAGCAATAATTGCACATTGCGCTGTAGTGAAAAATGTGCCTATGTTGGAGCAGTTCGTTAGTGGTCTAAAAACTCTTGGTGTAATTGATGTTATCAGACGTTATCCAGACAAGTTTTTACAGCATTTTGTTCACTGTGCAAAGACTAAAACGCGAGAATATTTAAAGGGATTATTAAAGTTGAAAGAAACTGGGATTGAAGCTAGTGGTTTGGCAGTGTTTAACATGTTACAGAAATTTGTGGAAGAATGCTCTGAAGAAGGTAAATGATTACATGAAAAATTTTCAATTACCTATAGACAACAGAAGATTGCATGGAACAATTAGGAGTTGTTCACATGAGCCCGGTTAACGAGATTTAACGAAGCGTGGAATGGTTTTGAAGAACTGAAAAGTCTTGTTGAAACAGAACAATCACAAGCTATTGTGAGTATGATTACAGGACTACCAGAATCGTGTTATTTACTCATTTCAATCTCTGTGACCGGGCTCATGTGAACAGCCCCCTAGAGCGCAAGTAGAGATTAGCAACTCACGATGCATATTTATATCAATAATCACTATAATGGTATCTTTTTTAGATATTGATAAGTTCATAAAATTTTCAACGGGCTGTTCTTACGTTCTTCCCCCACCAACGGAAAATATTGTCGTAGAAGTATCACCAGATGCGGCAAGTATTTTTGCGTCTACTTGCCTATTCAAGCTGGTTTTTCCATCAAGGTTCAGCCAAGAAAGTTATGAGCTATTTAAAGCAGCAGTGTTAGGTGTAATTTCCACCACCAGGAAAGATAAATCGTTTTCTCTTCCATGAATATTGTTGAACTTATCCTTTAAAGTATCCAGTTCTAATTACTGTTAGTAAAAAGTAGTTTCTTTAATGTTGTTATGTTAAATTGCTGTTTTTGGCAACATCTATGATGCAGTCTTGAAGTTGAATGGATAGAAAGTCGTCGACTGTTGTTGCACAATAGCTGACAGTGTAGTGTATCCTATTTTAAGTCGTTTACATTCTGTTACCTTTTTTTATAGATGCCTTTTTTCTTAGTTTGTAGTACGAGATATAGTGAAAATAGAAATTTTGTAAATTTCAACATAGATAATCCGATAAGGCAATCCTACATCTGTGGCATCTGGAAAACATTTTTGTATTCTGCTTGCCTAATTTTGTTAGCTGTTGATGAGCCGTTGATGACTAAATGTTCACATTATATTAGAATGTTTAAGTTTACGATATACGTGTAACGACAAAGGCATGCAATAAAGAGCAAATGGACCCGTTTTCCGAAAACCCTAGGCACAGGCCCTGCCGTTTGCCGTTTCCGGAAAACGCGAAGCTTAAACTGCAAAAATTACACTAACATTAACAATTTTGCTATTCGAACAGTTCATTCAGAAAGTCTTTCGCTTGTGTAAACAGTTCTATACCATAGTTATTTGATTCTTGTTGCGGATTAACATGATCTTGAAGTTGATGAAGGTACTCAATTGGAAATGGGCAGTTCGGTGGTTCCACCTCCACAATGTTTTGATTTTCGGCAGGAATAGGACCATTCCAGTCAACGCCATATAGTTCAATGTTTTCAATTTCATGCCTTTCTAAAAGCTGTCTAACGGCGTGATTTATCATTCCATTTGTCCAAATTTTTTCTGGACTCCAATTGTTCTCAGTTCTCATGGGGCGATTGTTAAAGGCTGCTGCGAACTCTTGAAGAGAATGATTAATTCGCGGTAAGTATACATAATGCAGTAGAAATAGATCGACATTATTGTCCAAATCAAGGACACCAGTTTCCTCCATGGCATAGAATATGCAATAAAATAAATATAGACAGCAACGGAATACCTCCCTCCATAATCTTTCTATTCTTTGATTTCTTGTCGATGGCCCAGCAATAAAACTTCCTCTCCCTTCACCTCTCTCTCTTTCCATTAACCTTGCTACTTGAACATTTTCCCCTCCGTGATCCCCTCTAACTCGGGATGGATAACCAAATTCGTCAGTTGCTGCGGCAAAAACATTCACAACAGTGTCGGACCGGTTGTTGTCTGCACATAGAAGGTAAATTATCCGCCTGGAAAAACCATCTATGCACCCATGCACCACAAACTTCCATCGAATCAAAGCATGATTACCGTCTATATGCCAGAGAGCATTTGGTCCTGGAACTGTATAAACTCTCCTAGTAATTACGCATGCCCAACGAAGGGCAGTATTTTCAGGATCAACACGCGTTAGGGAAGAACGTACCCTGTCTCTCTGAACACGAATACCTTGAGATCTAATGTAGCCAATAAGGTAGGATTCACCTGTGGTATTGCCATGTCTCGATATATAGCCCATGATTAGCTGGTCTAGTTCATCATCAGATATGTCAGAAAATCTGTCAAGGTGTTGCAAATTATATTCCCGTACCCTACGGTGTACAGTCCATCTCGATACTTGTAAAATTTTCGAAATTTCAGTCCATGAGTACCCAGAATTCCTTAGGTCTTCAAGAATTTCCTTTGGTATAGATAGAGATGGTCTACCTGGATCACTTGACATGCTGACATTTTCAATTCTTAAATTGGGCAGAGTGACTGTCGCTCGTCTTATATTAGCTATTCTAGTTGCCCAGTAGTTGTGTAGTTCTGTCAAACACTGGGAAAGCTGCAGTAGTACAAGTCTAGTGTTCTCTGTTAAATCGATATCCAATGTGGTAAGATTTACAACCATTGATAAAGCTGTCTCAAGCTTGTTGAAAATTAAAGAAGCCTCATGAAAGGATATCCTTCCATCGTCGACTTTTTCGTTAATCATCTGCAGTAACTGATCAACTCCGTTAAAAACATCGATCCATGAGGGGTTGTCATTTTCTTCATTTTCAAAAGTTTGTTCGGCCATGTTTGAAATAACACTTCGCTTGGTGAAAAGGCCAAGTAAAGCAGAGGGGGTGCTACTGACCGCTGTTCCAAAGCTATTGAATATTTTTCGAGATTTTATTGAATATATTTTTTGCCGAGTTAAATATTTTACAGTGTAATTTAGTGAAGATTTCGCCTGTCGCATTGAATATTTAACGCAGTTACACAATGTTACACAAAGGGGTATATTGAACATTTTTGTGATTATTGAATATTATATGAGTTTATTGAATATTTTAACAGTGTATTGCATATAAATTGCCTGTATTGAATTTTGCTACAACTCGGCAACCATAGGATGCAACATGCCAACATTCGTCGAATGATTGTGATTGGCCGGGCGATGTTGCCTGAGAAAAGAAGCCATTTGCGCCATTTGTTATCATTCGACTTTTTTCGCGATTGGATGTCGATATTCGTAAAAATACGTATTTTCAGTGGGAAAAAATTAACGATCAAAGATGTTCTTTTTTGGATAGGATTCGCTAGAAATAATTTCTTTAGACCTTTGTTCCAATTTGAATGTCTCTTTGTAAATGATGCATTTAAATTTTGTAGCATTTCAGAGAGTACAACACGAAAGGGTTTCTCGTTGGGAACATTGATTTTTCATTTGGGAGATAAGTAATTTATTGAAGGTATTTGAAAAGATCATCGACTGATCGACGGATTTTACTGTAAAGGTATGGGCTACAACGATCGACTTCACCCAATTTTATATTATCCGGTTAAAGTATTTTAAACTTTTAATTTTATACTGGTTTTCAGACTACTCTGATTGCTGCAGCAGCTAATTTATTTTTGCCGATTGTCGGGTTTTTTATGTAATTGTAGACCAATTGAAAAATATACGTTTTAATTAATACATATTAAAAAACTTCCTTTCAAACAATCAACTTACTGTAAATGAATTCTTCCAAAGAATTCGGCGCCATTTTTATATATTGCAATGGGTCTATAGTGTTATTCTAATACAGGTGGGGGACAATCGATAAATAAATTCAGCTGTAAAAACAATCTAACATCTCTTCAAAGTTTAGAGGGGTGGGGGACATGGGACTGTGGGAGGTGCTTTATGAGTGGTAATTATGGTCTGGAGAATTACTGTGATAGTGGAATGCATGCTGTAATGTTTAAGACTTTTAAGCCATTCATATTTTCAACTTAAATCTGTTAATTTTTAATTTTACAGCTGAACAACCACCTTGTTGATATTGACAACAAATGATTTGAATACATCCAATCAAAGAATATAGAACAGAATCAATATATGCAAAGGAAATAACAGCTTGAAGTATCAAGATCATATATGTTTTAAAATCATTCAAACGATAACAAAATATATAGAGTAGGAACAAAGTCATGTCACCAACAATCAAGCATATTCACCACCATGAGAATCATACTATTCAGCTCAACTCATATGAAAACCAAAAAACATACATTGAAGACACTGTGAGTGTTCAAAGCAAGTCCAATCTATTTTTAAAGCAAGCAACACTGCTTGGACTATGGTATATGTTTAGCTTTTTCACAATTGTTTTGAATAAGTATATACTGACAATGCTTGGAGGAGACCCAAGTCATCTTGGAAGAACCCAAATGCTAATGCCTGTGATATTTGGTGGAATTACAATATATGGGTTGCCTTGTTTTGCAAGGAGAACTGGCATTGTGGGAAAGAAATTAGTCTTTCTTAGGAACATGTCAATTCTAGGTGTACTGAGGTGAGCAATTCATTAGCCCCTTTGTACATGGCTTTATTTTTTGTAATTTTGTCACATTTCACATTAGATTACTGATCCACTTGCCCCTTGAAACTGATCACTTCAGATAGCTCACAACAACACAGCAAACTTCATAGAAGTTTTTCAACCTGGCTGAAAGGTTCCCACTTCTCATCCTTTAAGTTTTATTCACAGTTCAACTTCACATGTTGATAACCATGTTTGTGGGGTGCAGCGCAACATTGTTCTTTCCTAGTTGCACCAACCAGGAACAACATGTGTGCATTTCTATTCCTTTACATATGTATCGATAGTGCCTAACCATTTAGTCCTGCTAAGTCATCATTACACGGTCAATGAACACATCAAAATATTAGCATACTGTTGAGTGTGATGAAATTGTCAGACTGCATAGCTATGCTACTGTGTGTGAAAAATATTAAATGATAAAAATCGTACTCACCAATTATATCAATGTAGGTTTGGAACTGTGGTTTGCTCGCTGATAAGCCTCAAACATGTTGCAGCATCGTTTACAGAAACAGTGAAGGCTTCTGCTCCATTATTCACAGTAATTCTTTCATTTATGATCCTCAGTAAGTAACGTGCAATGGTACAAGAGAATACCTTACAGATATTCACCTTTATAAAGTATATAAATCCGCCAACCGTGTTCTCATGATATTGTTTTGTCCACACTGGTTATATAAAGTTAACTATAATTTAATGTGCAGTAAAGGATTGAATTCGCGTACCATAAAGAGTACGCCTTTTCAAGGTTTACGACGCCATCTTGGCTCACACCATGTGGGGGACTAAAAACAATAGTAAAAACAATAGAACAGCTTTGCAAAAACGTGTGAGAGGCCTAAAGCGTACCCTGCGGCGTACCCTTAGTGTCGCAGCTCCTCGCAAGAATGATTTTCATTGGTTGAACTTTACAATACATTTCTGTTTCAACCAATAGCATAGCTTCGTTCTTTAGAAAGAATAGAAAAGCATTATCCAATTGGACGAAAGCTTCCGAGAGCTGCGACATGGCCCGGGTAGGGCTGGCCTTAAGTTGGTTCACCTGTGACCATGCATGTTTTTTCTTCAGGGGAAAAAGTTGGTCTTCTAGTTATGTTTTCTCTTATCCCAGTCATGGCTGGTCTATCGCTGTGTTCAGCCAATGAAATTAGTTTTAATACAATCGGCTTTGTTGCTGCTATATTAAACAACATAATGGACTGGTTAGTAGTTATTTTCGCCTGTTTTTAAAATGAAGCAAATTTTAGCATCAACACTGCCGTTTATTTACGAACTAAACGTCCTTTTTCCAGCATTCAAAATGTTTTTTCCAAGAAGCTTCTTTCCGGTGAAGCATCATACAGGTAAAATATGAGAGATTTCTTTAGCATGGCCTGGACTTGGATTTGAAAATTATTTCAATTATCGTTGTAGCCCACCAGAACTCCAGTTCTACACTGGAGCCGCAGCGCTGCTAATGCAGATACCGTATTGGGTTTACACAACTGTAAGTCATAGTTGATATTGATGCATGCATTAATGTGATCAACCCTATGATATCTCCAAACTTGCCAAGTGGGAATATGCTATACGTGAGGTTATACTATACATGGAAATATACTATATCCAAATATGCCGTGATTTGCCCTCCGAATATAAGATTCAGTATCTGTTGTACATGTTTTCTAACTTTGCCCTAAATCTTGTAATATTTTCAGGATTTCCAAAAAAGCTTTGAGAAACCAGATTATTTCTATGTTGGAATTTTAATGTTGGATAGTTTTTCATTTTATCTTCAAAGTGTCACGGCGTACGGTTTAATGGCGCTAATATCTCCCATAACATTCAGGTTTGTATTTTGTAACGCAATGCACAACGTCACAGAATACCTAACAGAAGTAGAACTCTATACTATTTTTTCGTAAGTGTGATTCGTCATGATTCGTCACTTAGCAAGTGCATTTTTTTGACGTAGTCACCCCCCTGCCAATACTAAAAATGGGCTCATTTTGGACATTATCAGGGGGGTGACAGCCTCAAAAAAATGCACTTGCTAAGTGACGAATCACACTTACGAAAAAAGTACAGGAGTTCCACTTCTGTTAGGTATTCTGTGACAACGTGCTCTCCATCATTGCTAAATTAGGGCTAAATATTGCACTTCTATTGGATCTGGTAATAACATTCCAGACATATATATTCTTGACACAATTATGCTATTTCTTTACAGTGTCGCAAACACAGTGAAACGAACCTTGCTTATCTGGTTGTCCGTTGTGGTGTTCGCGAACCACGTGACGTGGCTCAGTGGACTGGGAACAATGATAGTGACCCTGGGCGTTGTACTCTATCAAAAAGCCAAACAAATCGAGGCAAGGGATAGAGAACAGCAATCTAATAACAGTAATGTGGATCATCCCCACAGATAGCATCTAAACTGCAATAATAATGTAGTAATAAATAGTGTGAGAGATGCACGGTTCTACTGAGGACAGTAAGGGTTGTTCTGTGATCAATGATTATCACCCATTCACCATGTGTGAAGCAGGCTCGTAGCTAGAAGCTTAATTGACGTGTAGATTCATATATTCGTCTCATACCCGACTGATTTATTTTGTACGCTATTGTTCCAACGGTATACAACTGACATGAATATATGAATATACACCCCAGCCCTAATTAAGCGATGCGGAGTTGTTTATTGCCCATAGTGTGCAGTTGTTTATTGCGCACGTAACTATTGGGAAACAACTGAATAAATGTTTGAATTGAAGTTTGGACCTCGGAGTGAGTTTAATATTTTTGTAGGATATATGAACACCCAATATAATAATATGAATAAAAAAAGTTTGGCCATTCGTGTTGGAAAAGGGATATCATATAATTTTCAATTTAATATTTACATTTATTTTTTATACAGTAATTTAAATGTAAAAGATTATTTGATTTAATATTTATTCAAAACGATAAAATGCGATTATAATATACGAGATATCGCCTTTTCATAGCCACTGTTTAAAAACAATTTCTAAAGATTGCGGTTTTAGCCCGGAGAACTTTTTTTCAATGTGTTCTTAGTATCGCGTGATTCGTATTCGTTCATTACATCGGGAAACAAACAGGTACTCACCGTCCAATCACTAATCGTCAGATTGCATGACGTCACCTCTTCTTATGAGCCCTATTGGCTGATCCTATGATTTAAATTTAGGTGTATGTTATTAAAGACGATTCAGTATTATGACGGGGGGGGACTGGTAAGCATGCCATGCTATACTGTACTTGTATGGAGACAGACAGGGCCATGCATTGAACCGTACCTGGTCTGCTTGTGGATTTGGGGGGTGGTGGAGAGATAGAGCGGGTCAACGGTGGGATAGATTGAGGTCCAGATCTTGGCGAGTTATTACGTGAATCGTGTGACCGACGCAGTTTGTTTTTCGTTCCAAATATTTCACTTTGCGTAAGAGCGCTGGAAAAAATAAAGAAAGACCATTATTAGGTTAAAAGGATTAGAGAGAACATTGCAACGGACTAGAAAACCTGCTTGTAGCTCTGCTTGTGCGAGCATTCGTGAGAACTCAGAGATCATTTTAAAATTGCACAAATATTTCATGTTACTGCAAGACACGTGGACCAAAAAGACAAATCCACACACCTGTTTTGCAACAGTCTTTCCATCTTCTCCTCCTGTTCTGCCGCGTAATTTTTATCCTAAAAATTCCGGTATATCACATATAAACCAACAACACAACCTGGAATTCATACGAAAAACATCTGGTGCATTCTCATCAGCACATTCAAAGCAAGCTAGGACAACACTTACCACCTTAATCGCTTCTTCGTGGCTTTCGGACATTTCTTAAAAAAGTAATGATAGAATAAACCATTTTCACATTCGTTCTCACAATTCTAATTACAGTATTCACAGCTAAAATTCTATCAACCTCATTTACTAACTTCCCTTTCTCCGTAAATGAAAGATTCCTTTAACCTTTACCTTTTGCTGACCGCGGTCTGTTTTTGTTTGGATCCGCAGTGCTCGGCTTCGCAGAGTTTAACCGAGCAGAACTTGGTCTGGATGAACCTGGTTTTGACGAAGCCCCAGGTCTACTGCTCGACATTGGCGGCGAAATACTTTCGGGTATTTGAACTAGAACATTAGTTGCCGGTCGAGGTATATTATCTGGAAATGACCAATCAAATCTTTAGTAACCTCTCTATAAGTCTTCGTGTATTGCGATTGGTGTAAAGCTTCAAGGAGAGATGGGGGGAGGGGAGGGGAGGGAAAGAATAGACCTTTTCCATATGTTGAGGAAGAATTGTAGTCTATCATAAGCACTTTCTACAGTCGTCCGACTTCTCTTACCATGTTTATTGTCGCCAGTTCTGCTTCCTGGTGTTACTGGTCGACTAAGTGGCTGATCGAGGCTCAAAAGAAGGTGATTCTAACAAGATTGGAGAAGTGACAATGAGATGAAATAAATGAATATAAAATATGACAGGTCGCAAAGTAACTCACTTTTCGCGATTTTCGCAAGAAATTATTGGAGTCAGAAGGAAGCTAAGAAGAGAAAAAGAAATATTACTAAAGACCATAATTGATTAGGCTATGGACTACCAATATCCTAAAATTGACATGGAACGTCCCGGTCTATCAAACGATTGGTATTCGTTCTTCCTTTCGCCAGAATCACTTGTTGTATTCTCAACTAACAGGTTCATCAACTCACAATCAGGTATTCCCTCTCCAATAATTCCTCTCCAGCTAATTCGTTGGATCCTGGTTCAAGAATTTCCTGCTTATCCAGCTCTTCATCGATTGCGTCACCTTCCTAAAAAGCCGAAAAAAGAACCATATTATCCATCGTAGTCCCCGGAATGAAAATTAAAGCAATCTAGCTTTACCTCGTCAATGTCATCATCTTCGTCGTCGGAATCGACATCGTAATTAATCGGAGATTCGTCGGAACCTGAAGAACAACGAGAACTTGCCATTGGTCGTGACATAATTCGCCTGACTTGGACATTTGAATCATAATTTGGCCGCAATATTTGTTAGGAGGTTTTTTATACCAAGATTTAGTTGCTTGATGATAAACTGAACTTGTCTTTGCATGTCAACGTCTTCGTCTTTAAGAAAACACTCCAGAATTTCTTGCATCCCCTCAAAATTGAACACAGCTTGTCAAACTACAGTACGAAGTTTCCCGCATCTAAAACTAACATTGGATCACCTGAACAAGGTGTGAAAGAGACTAGAAGATATTTACCATCTCTCTGGCGTCTTCTCGAACATGTGGCAGCGCCAAGATGCTGTAAAGTGATCCATTTACGTAGGGGCGGATCTATATATAAGCAATGGAAAAAAACACAAGTTGTTTGCAAGATAACCGCAGGTATAAAAGATTAAATGAGTTGATAAAGTCCGAATTATTAACAAATCAAAGAATTAATACCTCCTGGTTTTCGTGGCCCAAAAGGTCACTTAAAACTCTTAAAATATGGCTGGCATCATCTGAACACTTCTGCTTTCCTAAATTACGGAATAAATACATTTTCTTGTCTTGCTGCTGAATGGAGTTAAAAAGTCAATTTTCGCAGTGAAATACAGTAAATTACCGGACGTCCTCAGGCACAAATTCATCAGCAAAGCGACAGAATACTCTAAAGTGTAATCCGAAAGTGAATCATGGTCCTCTAAAGCATCAATTAGCCAGGAAACGAGGTCACTTTCAATCATCTGTGTTTGAAGATGACGTCTAAAGTAATAAATAACGAGGACGTGTTGAAGTTGAGCAATTCCTCTACGAATGTTGGGGCATGTGATGAACGCCTATGATTGAGCATGGATAGTTAAAAGTGATTTTATTATTCATGGATTGAGTAAAACTTGAATACGGGTCGGAGGTCTTTTATGACAAATCCAGTTTATTATGAGATCAGATCCGCCCTTACCTCAAACTCAGTTTCTGCAGACATCCAAGAATATTTTCACTCGTGAGCGAATTTTTTGGCTCAGTTGTCAAAGTCTTCTGCAAAGCTTCGACTAACTTGACGCTTTGGGATAAATAGCTTCTTCCTGTGTATGGAAAAAAATAATTGAAACTTAAACAACAAAGATGCATTGAACCCATCAATATACATAGCAATGCTCTGAGCTTAAAGTGCAGCTGGGTAGAACTGACGGGAGTTTGTTTATATTTTTTAATTTTCACCCACCGGCAGACATTGATGCCATGGTATTTAACAACCCTGCAAAATACTGACACACGACCGCGCTGGAGGACTGAAGAAACTCAATTAATGTGTCCTGAAAACAAAACAAATGTAGTAAAATACCATATCTTTGTCTACGGCGAGTTTCGACATCGTTTGTGAAGGTCGGTACACGCTTAAAAACTATTGGGACACACTCAAAACCTTTTCTGTCGATGCCAATAAACGAGAAATCATTGAATTTTAGCTCGTTTAGCACGTGCAGTTGCGCGGTCCTTTGGCAAGTAACAGCAAAATAATTTTACCTGGTACTCTCCACGAAAAGCACAACCAAGCAAATCATTGCCAATGTAGGCTCTCATTGTTGAGTGTCTTAGTTCCTCTCCTGGGCTGCGAGTAAGTCGCTAGACAAAGGAAAAATATCATTCATCTCAGTTGTGAAACGTTTTAGGTATAGGCAGCTTCTGAATTCAAAACATTTGCTGTCAGAACAGTTCAAACATAATTTCAAGTGTCTACACCAACCCATCTCAAAGCTTGCAGTAAAAATGCCTTCTTTCGTTCCGGTAAATTCGTCAAGTCGTTTTTGATTTTTTCAAAGTCCAACGGTTGATGATTTAAGTTGTCCATACCGCTGAGATGAGAAGAAATGAGGATGATCGAGTGTTTTCACACTGACAAATTTACCAAAAATTTAATAGAGATTTGATAAAATCTCCCCCAGGGCCAGGTTGTTGTTGTTTACCTTAGACTAGTTTGGGCAATCGAGGCTCGCAGCATATTGGAAGTCTACAAACGAAACAAATTGTAATACGCCTCAGTAAAATGTACCTCTTAGTGTTTCATTTCGTTGAAATAGAAATATGATTTTACCATTCCTGGCTTGTTAATGTCCAATGATTGCTGCATAGGAGCGTTGAACAGCCGGGCGCAGAGATCTTGAATATACTCTGAAGAAATCTGAAACAATATTTCAGCCATTTTGACTTTGTCTCCGATAACCGGCACAACTAGTCTCCACAACACAATGTACCTGAGAAAAGTAAGCCCCCATCCCAAGCAGTGCGCTACTACCCCATCCCTAAGCAACCACGATATTCATAGCCACTGATATCTATATAGTACCTGAATGCAACCTTCTCTGTTTTCCGATAAGGCGTCTGGCTACGAGGCCGAACTGAGCACATGAGCAGCATTTATAGAATGTACAATTTTACTAAACGTACCAATTTACCCCGAATTGTATCCTCCAACGAGTCGACTAATTCAGCCGCAATACCAATTAGCTTATGATAGTCTCCCTTGAAATAACATTGAAAAATGCTAAGAATTTTCCCATCCCACCCGACGGATAAATTAATCCGTTTCCTATCATGAGATTAGTCGACAAACCATACCTGTATTTGGCTAAACTTTTTAAAGTAACTCATCAATTTGGTTTCCGCCTCGGCGAGCTGGTTTTTCAAAACTTTGATATGGTCGTTATATTGCTGACGTTCTAAAAATACGATCAAATTTGGGACAAATTTTTATGCGAAACTATCAATTACGGAAAAGTGCCGGCAATTACGTGAGTTTTTGTATTCACCGAAATATTTCCGTCTATTATTTTATCCTCTACTCACCTTTTTCGATAATCGCTGGTCGTGCTTTCTACACACACAGTTAAAGAAAACTTTGTACAAAATATATGATTACTACATGTTTGAGAACCACGCAATTTGTGCCTTGAACTGTCTATTATTTTTCATCGTTTTCCAGAATGAATGGTATAATTTAATTTTTTTTAAATTGAAGGATACATATAGATTATAAAGCTCTGGTTTCTCGTCAGATTTCAACTGCTCTGACAAAAAATCTTTTAGCTGTTTTTGGAGGTCATTTCTCCAGGAATCCTAACAGAATGGTCAAGTTATATGATTTAATATATTATGATTAATATGAATTTGGATAAAGGGGAAAACACGAGGGAGAATAACTGCATTATGAGATGACAATATGCAATCTTCCAGCAGCTGAACTGTTCCCAGTCATTGATATTGTAATTATACATCATAATATATATAGATCAGTGTGGCAAACATTGGATGGATAGTGGGAACTATGAAAGGAGATTGCTTGAAATTTTAGCCTTAAACTTTCCAACCTGCAATCATAGTTTTTCCTATTCAAGAGACTGGGCATGTACAAGTCAAGTCAAATATTAGCTGAAATTCAGGGGAAATAGCTGATAAAATCAAATACACTAAAAATGGCATTGCTTACAGTGAAAAGAGGTTTAAATGATGGGTGTTTCATAACATCTGGAATGAATGGTAATGCATAATATGGAAGAAATTCTTCAGATTGACTAAGAGAAGATCCAGTTGTTTCTAAATATGTTTTAAAATGCTTTTTCCTTCTTTCTATTTCCTAAGAAGAAACATACAAACTGTCAAGAAACATAATTGTGAACTGAAACAAGTACAGCCAGAAACGTTTAATGCCATAGCAATTTATTTCGCGAAACGTGTTTACTCAAATTACTGGACTATTCTACGGCAGGTAAAACATATGAAACTGTATTAAACCTAATGAAAGGTCTAATGGTTAGTTTTTCTTAAATCTCAGGAGGAACATACCATTTTGTCCATATTATTAACCAATGGAAAAACTGCAAAATATAGACGTAAATTGAACTCCAGTTTCCGACACTCAACATCTTCATGCAGCGTTTTGGACGAGATATTTGCTGTCCACAACTTAAAGAAATGTTGGTAGTTTCCACTTGCGAAACAACTCAACAGTGATTCCTGCAGCAAAGGCATATCATCATTTCATTACCACGAAACAAGAAAATTTATAAAAGACAGCAGTTCCATGTACAATTTAAATTATAGCGGCTTTACGCCAGACTGGAAAGTTTGTACTGCGCAAAGGATTTCTCCTTTGCGCACTTTAAACCCTCGGTCGTTTGCATCTGCGCATTTTACGAAACTGAGCGCATATGCGCAGCAATTCATTACAACCTATATAATAATAAGTTAATAACAGCTGGATATGATTTAAAAGTGTATGATAGTATATTTGCCACTGTGTGCCATTAGCATGCAGATTAAGAGCCATGTTGTGGTCGTTTTTTGTGCGCTGACCAAACCTGAAAAATTTTTTATCTGCGCAATTTTCAAAATTTCATATGCACATATTTTTGCGAAAGGTTAGCCTCCTTTGCACATTTTGCAAACTTTCCAGTCTGCCTTTACGGTCAAAATCGGAGTGAAAAATAACGTTAGGGAAGTATTCACAATTGAATATATAATAACACAAACTTCAATACCCCCACATCCTTTTTTCGGTCACCGTGAATGGAGGTTACTGGACTTGAAGCAGATTTTCCTACGGACGACAACTCTTCCTCAAAAGCTTCTGCCGCTGAGACATAATTCATGTATTCCATATACTAAAGAGGGAAAAAAAGGTATTATTTGATAACCAAGATCAGTCCGATTTCATTAATACACTAACACAATCGGTTATCAATTTCATCACATACTTTGTGAATCAAATTTACAAACAGTATTTTAAGTCGGTATTTATATAAAACAGACCTGTTTAACGATAGCATTAAGCTGTGGTTCTACTCCGATCACCGCGTCCATCTTGTAACTAGCTGTCAAGGTGCTGTTTTAAACTTTAAAGCCGATTTAAAATCATCAAACTTACAGGTTAAAGGTATTTTCAATATTTTACAGTAACCAAGCACCTATAAACAAGAAACTTGTTTTGGTCGCCATCTTGAAATTCGCACCAAAACGACGGCCAAAAAACCGGTGGCCTGGACACGAATATAAAAATTGTCGTTTTTATTTCCCATCTCTCAAAATTGTCTAAACGGATGTTTAGTTCTACCACTGTGGTCCAAACTCCAAACAATGAAGATGTTAGGAATTAAGATATCCCATTCCGACTTCCGTTTACTTGTTTGAGCAATTAACAACTAGAAATAGTTAGAAATGAAATTATGGAAGATACTTGTTTCGCCTGCAGAGAACACACAGGTGGATGCAAAATAAACTGCCTTTTTTTTCAAAAACTATCAGGATTCAGCCGGATCTATGGCAAGATGCGAATGGATTTCAATTTAGCATATAACTGATATTGTCAATTATCAGAATGACATAGCATTATGAATTTATGCGCATATATATTATATCTTATGAATCAAACAAGACACCGAAGCAGCTGTTCCCATATATATTTTATTACCGAGTAAAAACAAGTAGTTTGCGGTCTTTGAAAAATAGTCATAAATGTCAAAGAAAGACATTCGCAGAATTGTTTTCATTCCTTATCGCGGTTATTCTTTTTCGTATGCATTAGAGAGGTCATTTATCGCGATTCCATTTGACGGAGTATAGGTTTATTTTATTACATATATTTTTTCGTTGTTTACATGTTCAACTGATATAATTTTTTGCCTACGAAGGCTATGGTCTGCTGCAAAAAGAATTGACGAGGTAAAGCACGAAATATTAAACATACATGAATGGAAATTCTTTGAACAAATTAATAACGCTGTACTGAGTCAGAGTGTACTCGTAGTCGAGGTTAGCAACTTAGCACTTTAGTTATCTACCCTGAAGGCTGTTTCTACAGGCTGAATTTTAAGATACGCGATAATATTTTCTGGCCACAAAACAGTGTTTCTGATTTATAGTGAACTTTGTAACTCATGTTGACCGGCGATATTCTTTATGGTCCTGCAATCTCGCCAGTCCTGAAAAAGTAATTTGGCAGCCCCGGGTAAGGCCGCGTTAAACCCCGCGTTAAATTCACGCTGCCAGCCTGCCCGGAAATGATCAAAACAAGTGTTTGCTATTTTAAAACTACAGCACATATCATGATAATTTTAAGATAAGTTTGAAGGAAGACGTGCGAAGAAAGGATGTCAGGTGGTAGAAATCTTGGCAAGAAACATGAGAGGCTTCTATAAACCTCGCGTAAAGATGAACATAGTCACAAAGCACCTTTCATTGCATGACAAAACACACTTTACTGTCCTTCCCCGATTAAATTGATATTCATGCCTTCATGGCAACAGAGTCAAACAGAGCGGCTTTTAATATCTTGAACACAAAATTTCTTGCCTGACGTCACGAAAAACGACCTACAGTGACCTGTGCTATTTTTAGCAAAAGGGCTATAAAAAGATTGGTCTTTTTATAGCCTTCTCTGACTAAATTTAGAAACCGGAAAATTGCTAGGACCAGAAAATCGCAAAATCCTGCAAATTCAGCAAACATGTTATGTTTTGGTTTATAAGACAAAGCAAGACTTATTTGGATACAATATACTTCTGCGTTTCCTGTTAAAATGGTCAAAGGGTTATCATTCCTGCTTTTGGGGCTCATTTTCGATGCGTTTAGAAGGTATCGCGTATATTATTCCGTAGTTTCAGTTTATGAAGTATGAAGTTTAGTGAATAAATCGGGACTCTTAAGTCATGTTTAGTGTTTATTTTATTAAAATCATGCATGGCAGACAATAGTATTCACTCTATAGACTTGTATTTCCGTGACCAGAAAAGTTCACATATTGTAGATTTCTAGCCCAGTCGCACTGTAGGGGAAAATCTGCTTTGAAGTTGAAATTTACAGCGAAAAAAAAATGAAAATCGATTTTGTATTAATCAATCATTATTGATCTTTTCATCTTTTCTGATAAACTATTTTAAACGTTTGTAATGGTCTTAATTATAGCTATTCTTGGCAATGGAAGATTCAACAGATAAACTGTTACAACTGTTGCCTCGAAAAAGTGATTTAACTCAACTAATAATCTTTCATTTCATTTCAGCGTTAATGCCTCCCCGTGTATCATGAACGCGTGCCAGCAATGTGGGAGATTGGATACTATGGTCGTGTTTCTGCTGACATGCGCACTGATTATGCTCATAGAGGGATTTTGTTTCTGGATTCTCAAACAGATCTCTCTCTCCTTTATAATCCCATTAGCGCTGGCTACATTTGTAGCGATTCAAATAGGTACTAAGTTAGTTAATGTATTCATCTCCTTTTAAATGATTGTTTTTTACGTTAAGTACATCCTCGTCCCCAGAGCCATGCAACCGCGCGATATGATATCGAGTAAGAAAAAAAGTCATGGATACGAGCCCTACTCGATCAGCTTGCATGGTGACAATTTGACTAAGTAACTAATCGAGGGCCTTTTTACAGTGAGAAGAAACATGTTCCATGAAAGAAATTTCACAGAGCAGAGACGAGGCAGTATTCCAGTTGAAAACACAGATCAGCCCTACGACATGAGTTCTAGGGTTTAATGTAATAATCAATAGCATATTTTAGGCAGTCGTCAGTTCAATAATACTTTAGCGACTTACAATTTAGCACGTTTTACACAAATATTTACAAAGATTCGACAATAAAGCCGTAAATCTGACGGACCATTTCTCACACCTGCAAGCCTATTACTTTGCGAAAGTAGAAGTTCGGTACACCTATGGATATAGATATACAACTATCCTATAAAATACTTGAGCTATCCTGTAAAGTACCTAAGCTAATCAAGCTAAAAATTGAACTACTTTAACACACAAAAGAGCACCGTCTACAGCACCTAGAATCCCTCTTACCGAGTCACAAAACACTGAATTTTACAAATTAAATCGAGTTTGAATATATGTCTATAAATCGATTTCCTAGCAATAATAAAACGGGGTAAATTATGTTAGATAAAAAGGTATGTAATATGACCTAACTAGTAGTCTGATAGACTGTTGAAATTTTATTACCAAACACTGCACTTTGACTTCGGGTTCATTCGGGACCCAATTGGGCATTTGAATGCCTTCGAGAACTCTGGGTAATTTGATAACATACCAATCACTCTGTAAGGAAAACATTACGTTGAAATTCTGGGATCCCATACTGGTCGGGAGGGGGGTGTGGGGGATTGATGCAGAACTTTCATAGTTTCAAAATTACCTGATCATCCCAGGGGGGTGTTTTTCCCATGGTTTTGATTGAGGTTGATATTTCGAGCACATTATCTAATTGCAACAAACTTGTGTCAAGGTAAGACGAAACAAAATTTCAAGAACGGTATTTTAACACTATAAATAAATACCTGTGCCGATCCAATGAAAAAGAGTTGATTGTTTGTTAGGTTTAACGCTGGAAGTTCAGTCTCATTGTGCTTTTTATTCCACTTCTGGTACGCCTGCGGATAGAAAATACACTCATTGCAAGTTACCGATTTTGGTGGCACATGAACTTTCATCTAATTTTCAATTTTTATACCTGGAACGCTTGTTTAATTCCACCATTATCTGAAATGACTTCGTCCATGGCACTTTTAATATTCAACTTTTAAAAAGGGGAAATAGGCCAAGCATAAGTGACGAGTTATCTTGTGCTTCAAATGTTAGAATCCGGGGTAATATTTCACCATCAATTTTATTGATGAGTCTGAGGTTCACTGTCGACCATTAAACAGATTGGTTGGTGACGAATTTCAGCTCAATACCTATTCTCTACTAATCCCAGGGCAGACATATGGCCTTTGAACTAAGCCTTGGACTTACGAATAAATATTTTATGGTAGATGGGACCTAACATTGACGAAACCTCGTGTACCTTAGTACCCTGGTATGAATATTGTGAATATTGTTTCGCAAGACACGCTGTTCTCTTTTGGAATTCCATCGACGAAGAATTTGTCCACCAATCGTAAAGATTTCCATTCTCGTCAAAAGTCCGACCTACACATTGAAACTATTCTCTTAGACTCTTGATCAAATGTTATTATTGCAAAACCAAAAGAGACTGTGCTTTTTACCATCAACGTCAACGCTGTGAGTAATTTCGTGGCCAATGATCATGCCTACTCCTCCATAGTTCAAAGACCTGGTACGGGAAAATTTTCAAATTTTGTACTTAGAGGCTGATTTGTAAGTAAAATGAGCTCAATGTGTGACCACTGACTGTTTAATAGTCTTAATTGAAAAGATTTCCATTCTCTCAAACATATATATAGTTACATAGTTCTTACAGATTATTTTCGAATATTTCGAGAAGAATCTAAGTTGTCAGAAAATTTAAAAACAGAACTGAAATGAAGACTTACATTGGACGGGATGCATCAAAGAAAGGTGGCTGTAACAATCCAGTTGTAACACCTAGCAATCAAAGACTGTTAAGGAAAGGCCAGCTCTCATTGCACAGCATAACTTTAATCTATAAGACTTTGAATAACTTGAATCTATAAGACCTTGCTTTGAAAGCAATTCCGCTCACCCATTTTGTTCGCTGGATTTGAGTAGTACCCTAGAGCAGCGAAATCGTCAACACAAAGCCCTAGACAAGAAAAGGCAACGAAATTAAGCTGCCAGATTGCATGCAAAGCAGTGATTTTTAGTTGTACTAATTCTCAGTGCATGTTACACAAAGTATTGTTTATTCTGCCTTGGGTTTGTATGTCAAATATGTGCTAACACAGTGATATATGTCTATAAGTCCAGCTAGGTGACAAAATAAAATTCTTGCATCCATTTATCGATTAAACTTACCTGTCTTTATCAACTGGTTGCAAAAGTTTTTCTAAGATTCTCTTCATTTTATACTTTTGTTTGCTTATCCAGTTTCCTAAGTGATCATCACTGTTTATTTTAAGCTAAATTTTCGTTTTTAAAAGACAGAAAGGAAAAGAAAGGATTGACTCGTATTTTGGTGAACTGCAAAGTGTCTATAATGATAATCGTCTCGGCGAGGATTAACAAACCTACCCCAGCGTACTTGGCGTTCAGCTTATCATGGTCGAAAAGTATTTTCGCAAACGCAATTTGTTGCTTCATTGCTTTAGCCTAGTTACAAAAATGTAGTTATGAAATAAAAATTGAAATTGAATCTATATTTCTGTTCAACACGCGTCACATGCAGCTTGAATAGAGTTAAGGCTTAATTTTCTTAAAACTAGTTCATTTCAACAACTTGCATGAACAGAATGATCAAACACAATACCTTCTTGACTGCTGTTCTTCTTGTGTCAGAATCAATCCACGATGTTTTCATGTCGTTTATGTGAACATTCTTTATTCTTTCTGCCATATCTTTCACCTTAAAAGAAAATACGTCACATTTCCCAGTATCAACTTTGAGAGAATGAGAGGGGAGGTCTGCAGTTTTTGATTTACCTGTTGAAATTTATCGCTGCCAAAATCATCCATAATCAAAATGCTCAACGGCAATCCGAAAAGGTCTCTGACATGATGGAAACAAATCTTATTTCTCGCTTGGTTGGCCAGTCTAACAGCCCAATAGTATTTAATAGCGGCTAAATACTTGGAAAATTCTTCAGACACAACTCGAGGAAAATACTGGTAAGTCTTCAATATTACTTCCCACATCATATAGTTCGCTATCACTCTAAATTTAAAGATTTCAATCAGGAGTCTTGCCACAATATCAAATTAGCGAGGTTCAGATTTGATTTTCACTGACACTCTCTTTGTTAGCTCTCGTATTGATAGACTGAATTGGACTGGATTAGTTGATCTGATTGACGTATCACATTTGATTGCCTGACTTTCATTTAAAGATTGCAGAGATGGTAGTGGAAGTCATAATGTAAAATCTTGTCGGAGAGTATGATTCTCACACAAACTGAAAGTATACATACGTTTTATCAGTTGTCTCCAGGAGTCTCGTGAGGTTCCTCATTACATAGACAGGTGAGCGCATGTTTACTTGTGTTTCTGAGGTTATAACCACGCCAGTGCCTTGGAACAGTGTTTGGAAATACTCCAGCCAATTGAACTAAATCGACCAATAAGATACATTGATTATTGCACGATTGATTCCAGGAAGTCGAGGCAAATTCATAGGTTTGATGGGTGAAATGCGTGGGCTAGGTTCGGGCTATCAGTTCGTGCAAGAACAGTTCATTTAACCTCCTTAACAAACTGGCAATTATCATCTCACCGTACTTCCCGTTGCATTCTGTAATTCTCCTAATGTGACTGGATGGTAACGTTTTGATATTGGGAGCGCTTTTTCTCGTGGCAAAGTTGTCTGAAATGAAGAATGAGAAAGTCGTTGCAGCAAAGCAGCATTCTCACGCCTGGTATTACAAGACGTCGATGGCTTGACGCTTATAGGTTTCTGGTGGTATAGTCTTTTTTAGGTTTCTGTGTTCTAGAACTTATCTGTTCTTACAATCCTCAAGATTTTCCTCCAAATCAACAGCCTGGTTACAAAATTGGCATTTTTTATTTAGCTTTTTTTGTCATTGCTGTTCATGTTGGATTTGCCGTCTTCAATCATGAAGTCCCTGATAACATCAGGGCGCCTATATACCTCACTGCATGATCTGATATACCTTTACAATGTAAGGGGGGGGGCAACCCTCGGTTCCCAATATTATTATATATATATATATATATATATATATATATATATATATATAATATGTATATACTCCTTTACCTCTACCAAAGATTTCTCAAACTGGAAGACCTCGTTCATTTGTTTGCGAATAACGGAGTTATTTTTTGTTGTGTTCGCTAATATTGCCATCACTGTCAACATGAGGTTCTTGTAAGCCTGTTTCCGAATAAGACAGCAATAGTGATCAGAAAGATTATTAGTGCATACTACGTCAGCACGACTCCTAAATACAATGAGAACATGTATAGAATACAATGAAGTTTCCTTTGGGAGGGGGGGGAACACCCGATGTATATCCCTTGCGGGAGCGCAAAACACCTCACATACTCCTCCTCCCTCCCCATTCCCTCCATGTTTACGTAAGTACTGTTATACATCAACTACACACCTTTGATTCAGCAGTGGTGTTTGATAGATACATTCTTCTGGGACGTTCATAGGAAGCCCATTGTACTATCTAGAAAGACATACTCAGTTAACCTAGAAAAGATCATGGAGACTGATAGTGAAAGTTTCAATAAATTGCATGCATGAGAAAATGACACACATAAAGCATATGTCTTGATGAGTTCTTGATATTTTCACCAACTTTAGCAACGAATAATGGACGAATGTCAAGGTTTCGTCGAATTTTCACGAGGTTTGGAATGAATTCCCAGGAGTCGTTCGACCATCCAGAGGTGCTAATATTCCATCCACCGTATTCCCGTATGAGCTTGCGTGTTTGTTCGGCCTTCTTCTCTTCCGTAATGTTTACATATTTCATACAGGCTGAGAAGTCTTTGAGCGCTTTTGATACCGCAGGCATCTGAGAAAGAAACATGTAAAATGATTGCCCTTGATCAACGATCTAAAAATCGGCGCAAAAATTGCTAGAGTAAATGGGCCTTCAGACAATGATACTTATTTAATACGGTGGATAAATCTTACGTTTTTATATTTCCTGATAGTGTCCTTGTCTTGTAGTTTTCTTAGAAGAAGATCATGAATAATGTTCCCAGCTTCCTTAAACCTACTAATTTTCGGCTTGCCTCGTGGGAGATCGTTTTCGGATAACCATTTGTTGCATGAGAATTTGTAGAAATCATTGCAAGGGTCTACACTCCAGTCAAGGCTGGTCATAATAGCTGTATAAAGATACAAAAATTGGGGATCATCAGCTCGATCGTGAAAAGGAAGATAAAAAAGAAAAATACCGACCCTAAAGCAAACCGAATGTGAAGCTTACATTGTGCCTGCGCGCCACTGGGGTCAGCGGTAGACTTTTCGGTGGCGCATTCTTCGGTTTCATCACCATTCCCGGTAGAACCTGAAAAAAATATTGGGAGGTTTTCAGGCATGAGGTAATGTAAAAGCCATGGAAAATTTGAACTTCTGATTAATTCTTTTCAAAAAATATCACAATTATACACGAAGGAATTTTCGGCACTTTTTCGACACACGAGGAAGTACAATCCTTAAATATAATCCTAACTTTTAATCCTAAAGCTGATCCTAATCCTTACCCAACTACTTATACCAAAGGATTAGAATCAAGGATTATATTCGGACATGAAATTATTACCAGAATATTAACAGTGGACATACGGTTAAAACCAGCGTTGTTATTAGGAACAGATTCGGAATAAAATGATTTGATTATATTTGTTATATACCTGACGTCTTATTTGCAGCGTACAGCACAACAAACACGATGGTAAGAACAATGAACACGGAGACAGCGACCATGAGCACGCGTTCCAACACGGTAAATCTACCATAGCTCACGCCGAGTGGCTTCACGGTAGCGCGTTCCGCATCATCGATATTTTCAGTTGACTTATGATATCGGACCTGACTAGGCATTGCTTGGTGTCAGTCGGAATTTGCTGTAAAATTCGATAGAAAATGAGGATATTGGTGACAAATGACTATGGATGGCATATGACGGAATTGATTGTATAGATGCTATGGATCATAGATGAGTTCATTACAGACAATATTCATTATTATCGAATTATTGATGATCGATGAATGACTATAGATGATATATAGATGAATAGATCGTATAGATGAACAGACTATGGTCTATAGATGATCGTGAAT
Organism: Dendronephthya gigantea; assembly: GCF_004324835.1. Classification (NCBI taxonomy): domain Eukaryota; kingdom Metazoa; phylum Cnidaria; class Anthozoa; order Malacalcyonacea; family Nephtheidae; genus Dendronephthya; species Dendronephthya gigantea. The sequence goes on from NW_021163020.1 coordinate 2,227,459, forward strand.
TATAGATGAAAATGATGATTAAATATTGACTATTATATACAGGAATAGAATATGGTTGATATCATGATAAATAAGTAGAATATATAGACTATAAATGATAGATGGATAAATAAACTATTATCGATAAAATTGATTGATGTCTGGGCATGATAGGATAAATGATCTGTAAACCGAGGCTGATATATGAATAATATATGAATATTAAACTACACCCACATAATACCACGAAACACTATATAAAAATGAAATACATCATTCATATCAAGCAAACACAGACAACATAAGTATATCCCAGCCATTTTCCTTGTCCACGCGAACACCCACGTTCAATCAATTCAAATATTTCCAGTCAATTGAAAGCAGCTAGCCACTCATTGTGGGGTTTAATATGCCGTGACTATTGTCAGTCTGGCCACAGTTGCAGAGAATGCAAGCCGTGTGCATTTGCTACACGCTTAAATGCCTCTTACATTTTATTCAAAAACCCTTTGAAATCGCGACGCACTTGTGTCTAACCTTGAAGAACGATTTTTAAATGACTTTTCCACCAAATCGCCAGTGCGGAGAGATTAAAATCTATGCCAAAACTAATTTAAAACGTTTTATATTAGCGAGAACGAGAATTTAATAATACTTTCCAACACATATTACAATAAAAGTAATCATGCAAAGAATAAAATGGGGGGTAAATCAAATTTATACATTGATGTTGTCACTTTGAATCATTCTCGCAATAATTTTTCACTTTCTCTGTAAATAAATCTTAAGTCGTAAAATGTACCGTAAAAATGTACTGTAAAAATGTACATATATGGGATGTGAACTTACTGCAACAAGTCTTAACGTTCCAGTTAAAATTAAAAAGCTGAAAATGTAATTTATAATCCGTTGCGAGATTAAGGGTTTTATTTTATTGGATACAAAAATTCTCATCAATCTCATGAATGGAGATGTTAAATGCAAATATATATATATTTTTAACAAAATGTCATTTTAATTTTTTAAGGATTATCCCTTGGCGTGATATAAAAACATTTCCCATGCATGCAATATTCTTGGCATGTATTTGTGACTTTTCTGCACATGCAAAGCTCGTAATTCAAAAGCACGTATGCAAAAGAAAATCAGAAAAAACATCGTCAGACAGCACTTCTAACAATTCCGATTTTAACAATATAAACAAACTATCGCATACAAGCTTTAATTAGACTTTTAGACAAATGTATAGACATTATTATATATCAATATTTAGCATGGGGTGGGAAATTCTAATAACGTTTTTGTCCGCGCCAGGAAATCTCGAATCAGCGGTAGCTTACGTGAGGTTGGAGTAAAGTTTCGAATCCTGACTCCTTGGAGGGAGGCCTTCCCTCGAACCAATTGGGTTAATTGTTAGGACTGCTGCAATAAATTATTCTCACCCTTCAAAAATAACGTTGCGCGTTGACATATTAATACAATATTAACATAGCGCTATAGTTTTGACATGAAGTTCATTTGCTTCATATTTGACATAGCAAATTTTACACGTAATCAAAGAACGCGGAGTATGCTTTCGAAAATGCCGCTAAATCATGCGCACGTTTACGCACTTCAAAATCCCATTAACACAACAGGCGCACAAGGGACTTTCCAGCGCGTATTTTATTCGCAAGAGTTTTTAGACAGACGCGCGGGCGTTGCTATAGCTACTTCAACGGTACTTTAATTCAACAACGTGTTTAAAGAAGCAACTCGCTTCAAGCGAATAACGTTGTAATCTAAATTTAGGTAGTAAAATTACGCGCGGTAGCCTTGGAAAAAAAACACAAAACCGAGAAACTCGCTGTTCCAAAGTTTAATCAATCACACGCCTGTATGACGCATAACATTACAATAATACAATTATACAAAGGGGATAAATGGCGAAATGTCAGGAGGTTTTCCTTACAACGCATATGATAACTCAATCGTGGCAAATATCATTTATATAAATAGCCAGTCAAATTTCTGAAATATTCGAACGAGAAATCTCGGTTGGGGTCTTATCGACCGCATATCGCTGCTAAGAGTTTTAGACAAGAGTGATATATATCAAGCGTAAATTGTTTACATATCAGATGCTGGTGGGAAGGAAGTACTGATATCATACAAGCATTCATAATTTAGATACACGTCTTGCTATAAATCATCTTAATCCCCTTCAACTGTAAACCTTACATGCGTTTGATAGCAAAATTATGTCTACATAGTTATCTGCTCCGCAAGATGTTTTCATTTAACTGGAACCTCGGGGATTTAGTATAGGTTTTGATGGCAGTGCGCGCGGTCAGCCCGTAATATTCGCATCGCTGATTGACTACCTACTCGATCACTCTACCTGTTACAAGCAGTTAAGAAAATATCTCGTATATTGATGCATAAATGAAACCTCTTCAAAAACTTGATTAACATTACTTTACAATCCCCCGTCTGGTGACCATTATCGTATCCCCCGTGTACTGTGCAATCAAGGGTCTTCTTGCTTTATGTTAGCATAATTCGCGTATAAGCTATGTGCGTTATCATCCACTTACTAAAGCGTAGTTTGAACGTGTCTGAAACCAAATTATTGATTCAGATCACTTTCCATATGTAAACATACCACGAGTCTTTTATTTACTTTCATGAAAGTAGATCAGTTTTCAATTCAATAACACAACAGCATGGTAAAATTATAAAAAGGAACGTTAATTTAATAGTCTTGACAGTAAAAAAAAAATACAATGACTGATCACAATACTAAAGGATTGTTATGAATTAGAAGTTGCTATAACCACGGTCAATTACCCATTTCTATTGACCGTAGAATAATAGGTGGGGCTATATTGCCTATATGAAGACTCAAACCCTATACAAAAACGCCCGAGAAATCTTTACAGGCCTAAAGCTCAGTATCATGATAGAAGTTGAACTTAAAGGATGGAATGACAGCAATTCCATGTACTAATAAAGACAAAACAATTCAAGGAAATGAAGCAATCTCTTCAAGACGTTTGATTGCTCAAATAGCAGACATTGCTTGCTATAAAATCGACCATAAAACGCTGACAAAACCCTTTGTTGTCTGAATAGGCACATACGAAAGGCCAATAAAACCCAAATTGAAATGATTCCTGAAATTTAATATCTTGAATATTGGGCATAATATATAAACTGCGATCACGACAACACCCTATATTAATACACTCGACAAGCATAGCTCACGGCTATGGGTAACTTCCAACAAAATGTTGATGAAGATATGGAATACTGCATCATGCACCAACTCACAAGAGTGGGCTTGATAGAGAAGCTTTTAAGAACCAAGGCCAAAGATGCTTAACCCTGATCCTACGACAAACTGGCCGTGTTTCAGGCCAGGCTACGGAACCTTTAATTCCCATGTATCTAATCTGAAGACATCCTATCTTTCACATGCACCTACCTGTCAATAATGAGATGAAACGGATGTCAAGCCAACGCAGAGTTTCAACGACACTCGCAATACCTTCAGATCCAGTAAACACACACTGCTCTTGCTCCCTAATGCAAGTAACAGATACGCTATAAACAGCATGCGTCGGGCTAGTTAAGGCATCATAACCGCCGTTTCTCTGTTGTCGGTTAATGCAAACTCAGCGTGCTGGCCCTTTCAAACGTATCTTCCGATATATTAGTCCAAGAGCGCGAGAAATTCCATTTTCGGGGCCGCATCCCATTTTTAACTCCACAGTTGTTCTATAGCCATTCCCTTCGAAGCCATAAGTGGCCTGCTGGAATATCGCTATCTTCAGTTACTTCAGTTTTGGAATATTCTCAGACGATCTTCGTCGGCCTGGGTGGCTGTTCTGCCCATAGCAACGACCGTCCGGGGATGTTACGATTCAGGCCATTCAACTGTCATTTCACCTCAGCGAAGCAAAGAGCGCGAATGCAACTAAACTTAGCGGGCTATAAATGCTGGCATATTTGCCAATTCCTTTTTTTCGTTCTGACTGTACTAATTATGAAATTTTTTCTGTCACCGGCTGCTTAACGATTCCACATTTCGATCAGTTCGTTTTGATCCAATGACCTCGGTAAACTGGTAATCAGACTAAATTGGTTTACCATCCTTAAGACAACACAACTAAACGTGGCTTTGATTTGGATAATGGGAAAATAATTTCTTCCACTAAAACTTTCTCGCGAAATCACCCTGTCTTAGACTGACTGGACGCGATTGTGGAAAGTTAATCGATGATAAATATGAAGAACATTTTACCAACACTCCAACTTCCGTTGTAATGCAAACGATGAACTGAACGGCAACACGACTGGCCTACAACAGGAAACTCTTTAAACTCTATAGGTTTTTTAACAAGTTTTCTTATTCCACGGCTGGATGAAATTGGAATGTGGGACTGACTACTGAACTCGGCTGTACTGTCTTTGCAGGTTCATCTCATTTTTGGGTTTGGCGAATGTTCATGCTTTTTGAATAAGCGAAAACAATTTTTGCGTGATCTAGCGAAAGCCATGGCGTCACCTGTACAAGTTCTGAATTCTCATTGGCAGGTCAATTGAAAAACCAAGTTTGTAAAGTTCTGTTCAGGGTGAAGCCAAATCTCATTATCAAATCAAATCAAGCTAACTATTTTATTCATTTGATAATTATTACTATATGGAAAGGAATGAAGGAAGAGGTTTGCTGCATGTATGTTGTAAATATTAGCCAATTTTATCTTTAAAGACCCATTTTTGCAGCTGAAGAAACAACAAGAGTTCGCGTCAGTTGATCTACTAATCTTGTCAAAATTTCAGCCAAAGTCATTAATTGACCATTGAACGTTAAAAAAAAACCCGATATCAAACAATGAAAATGTATTATTCACGCGACAGCGGTTCCTAACATTTGTTAGTTCTGCATTTACGAAAACCCCTTGTAAAAATATCACAATGTTTTTATGTTGCGGGATCGTGCTGTGAACTCAGCACGGGTGAAGGACGGGATGCTTTGTTTTTAATTTCTAGTTCTACACGAATGTAGTCTTTCTGCCAAAAAGATTGGTGCTCTTTTGGTACGCAGTATAATTACTTCAATATACATCGCAAAGCACGAAAACACAGGAAATGTGCCGGGTCTTAATGCCGTCAAGATAACGAAGAAACATGGACAAAATCCAATTGAATTCAAGTACCTAAATCGATCACTTGAATGCTACGAGTAATAATGAATGATAGAACAGACGAAGCTATTTTTGGCACTCTGGAGAGTGACGCAAAACAGCATTTGTCATATGCATCAACATGAGAGACAGGGTCATCAGTTTCCTTTCTGAGTTCTACCAATAGCATGCCTAAGTCGAAAATGTCTACGAGAGCTGTTTGTCGAGGTTGATTAGTCAAACAAACGACTGGAAGACTTTCACAAACACGCTGTCCATGTTTTCCCAGCAGTTTCAGTTTCCCGAAGACGTCAGTCGTCAGATAATTGGAAAAAGTCGTTTGCATTTTATTCGATCCTTCGCCGCTGGCCGAGTACGAGCCTGCGGCAGCGCGAGAGAAGACAATATGAATGTGAAAAAAAGACCAACACAGCCCAACACCGCCGAGAATGAGAAAATTCACTGCTGTTTACTTAAAACTCAGTAATTCACAACTTAAACAATCGTAATCTCAGACGATGTTTTGAGTGTCAGGAATGTCACTGTAAATTCCGGTTTCAATAGGAGTAAGTTTATTTTTTTTCTAAGATATTTCATTTACATATTGATGCTGTATTTGGCAAAAAAATGGCGACAGATTTCCTTACCTTAAAATCTCGTTCAATGCTCATGATACACTTCACAATCAAAACTGAAAATCCACTTTTGTGCAATGGGCAATCCCTCTAGAAAAAATACAGCCTACACGTTAGCAAAAGGCAAAAAAGGCGAGGTCTTTACTGGACAAAATAACGTTACATTTTGCGCAATGCTGAAGTTGATAGTTAATTGATATCGAAGAATTAATAGAAATTAAATAATTGAATTTAGCTTACTTCATTAAAATCAATTACACCTTTTTCGCAATTTGCTAAGGAATTGGTCGCACGACTATATAAGAAACAAAATTTAAACAAAAACTGCCTAAATTAGAATGGAAGTTGTTCCATAACTGCTTTCTTGGTTGTGATGTGGACAGCACAGCAGCCATATAAGTCTTTTTACAAACAGAACTGGCCATTAATAAATCATGTTCATGGGAGCGGAATGACACAGGCTTGCCAAGTTCGCTACCCACATGTCACGTAAACGAAATTTGATCAGACGCTTTGAAACTTGTTTTTATGCAAAATAAAAAACAAGTTAGCATCAATATTCAATAACACACATGATGACTATAGGTACACAACATTTTTCTACTTGTAGCTACGTTATAATTGTTTAGTTCCTCCCCTCCCCACGAAAGGACTCTGTTTGTCCAAGTGCCTCCAGGGTAAAAAGGAAGATCATACACAGCCATAACTAATAATGTATCTCTTTTAGAATACGGCGAACTCAACACACACAGCTGAATTCCTCTTAAAGAGTTTGCCCATTCCTCCAACCCTCATATGCCACTCGTCTGCCACACGGAGGTCCAGCACTTTAGGCAAACCAGAGCCACAATCATCAAAATAATCCATCACTAATTACAAGCAAAGAGACCTCTTAATTATGCGTACGTACATCATAGCATCCGAAACATGCCACAATATTAATTCTCATTCCTATTATGATGAAAGTGGTAGGTAAACAAATCTGATAACAGACTTGCATTCCACAGGCACTTGAAAACGAGAAACAACATACGTTGAAAGCGAGGAATTTCGACATTTTCGACATAGCATTTCAATACTGAAGTGGAGCTGTTAGTTGATACAAAACGAAATACTCGGGGTCAGTTCCAACAAGAAAGCCGGTGATCTGCTACAGCGACCTTCCGATGGCTTCATCTCAAAGCGAAAATGCATCCAAGAATGCAAAGTACACAAGTAGTCAAGCCGAGCTGGTGGACACAAAAATCACCGGAGGAAGATACTGGAGTTCTCTGGAAAAAATCCTGCTCGTATTGGTGATGATATTCTTCGTTGGATTTATTATATTTGTAGCGTTGTATGCAAGCAAACTATCCGATGATGACGATAGCACCACAAGTGTTAAAAAAGGTAAAAATTAGCTCATCTATGGTATTTTTCACATAATCGTGTTAACCATCACCAATTGGCCTCATTGTGTCAGGCACGTTTGGCTCCTTGTCATAAAAGTGATAAAACAACACAGCATATTCTGAAAAGAATCCCTCAGTTCGATATACGATCAGCACCAGCAGTCCTGCGTTATGAAAAACGAAGCATTGTATAGGTTAGGACCGTTAGGTTGCCGTGGTTAGATAATCCATCCAGTTAGTCGTGATTAACAGCAATAATATAAAACTTTGCATAATGTCAAAATAAACCCCTAAAGCATAAAAACGACCAGAGACACATGGACGTCGAGGTGTTGATAAGTGTTGCTATATGATTCTTTAGTATACTAGTATAGAAAGCTTAGATAATAATCAATTTTAATTTCAGTTTTTTTAACCGTAGATGGTATAGCTTTTGCATGTCGAAGAACTTGACTTTCCGTTCAGTTGTGTTTTCTTTATTTAAATAATATTTTCTTTATCTATAAGACTTTATTTGTGTCTGGCCCAACGGATGCAGCTTGCGCTGTTGTTTTAGAGAGGGGGAGAATGTTTAACCACAGTTAATAGAAAATACATGGTTTGGAGACCACATAAAACTACAATACAACTCAATAACTATGTCGAAGTAGATTTATGCAAGAAACTGTTCCTTTCTCATCACATGTCTATTGTATTTTGCACAGACAAAACCAATACCAATTTTATAATTGACATATTTTTCAAGTCAAGGTTGATGAGCTTAGCAAGATGAATGCCATTGGCAAATTTGGCTAAAATACAATAGACACGTGACCAGAAAGGAACCATTTTTTACATAAACCTGAACAACAACAACATAGTTAATGAGTTGTATTGTACTTTTATTTAGTCTCCAAACCATGGATATTCTATTAACTGTGGTTTAACTGAACTCGTTCACACTGGAGACAAAGCGAAGAGGCTTTTAGAACAGGACAATGAGGCTGTTAAAAAACTTCAGACACTGTTAATAGACCTTTTCGGCTTGTATGAAAATTAACCCATTTCAAGTCACATGGTCTGAAATGGTTAAGTTTTATTGGCTATTCCATGGTCACAACAACAACTGAAATGCATGCAAAAGCTGAAAAGGTCTATTAATTTGCACGCAAGCTGAAAAGGTCTATTAACAAAGAAAAAACTTGAGTGGTTGACTGAGTTCGTGTCTCGACTTTCGATGATTCGGTAACACTTTCAGTAAGTGCCCGCTCTTCTCGCTGCTTTTGATCGTCTGGGCGTCCCTTCAACACAGCCTTCAACAAAAAACTGTTTTGAACTTTCAACTCCTAGCCTTTCCGGCCTGTCGTGATTATTATGTTTGAAGAGATTAGTCCATAGATTAGTGTGTTAATTAAATCAATTGATATCTTATCCCAGAGTTTTTATCTGGACGACGCAATAATATAGATATAGGTTTCATAAGGATTTCGCAAGAGTGTAAATATAGCATGTACATATGACGTTGGTTTCGCCGCTTAGGTTTTAATTAATCTCCCTTGAATGTGAGACGAAGCACGTCATTCATACATAAACACTGGAGTGAGAATTACCTGAACGCTATGGTGATTATGCAGGTTTGGCATACGATATCGTATCATTCCTATATGCGAAATACGTTCAAGTATCAAGTTATATATCTTTAACTGCACTTCGCATAGTTAAATCCTAGTTAACTCAGAAATACACAATTCTGTCCTTGACTACAGTTAAAAGTTAACTACTCTTTCACACAACTGGTCTCTGGTTATTGCCTCATACGTTTCTTCAACCATCATATTTATTGACACCTAATTCTTTCGTAGTTTATTTGTAAGGTCAATATTTGCCCTCATTTCACAAAAACATCCAAGAAGACAAAAGAGCAATATATATCGACTTAGAAAAGATCATTTTCACTTTTAGTAACCAATGGAAACAAAAGTCAAGTGGACGAACTATGTTTTACATCCAATTGCATTGGGGTCTCAGCAAGTACGTATCTATAAACACTAACATTTCCCCCCCAAAGTTTGGAAGCTGAGCTTTTCCAGCTCTCTGCTCAGAAAAGACTAATTCAGATTAAAAATATTAAAAAATACTCGGATAAAGCCCATGTTTACGGGCGGTTTTCCAATAGGCGGAGATTTTTCGCTCGATTTTCTTTGTGCGGAGAATTCGACCGTAGCCGATTCCCTTCACCGCTTACAATTGAGAAGAAAATCGAGCGAAAAATTCCGCCTGGTGGAAAACTGCACTATAGTCGGAGAGTCACGGTTATATTTCCATGAAAAATCCCAGCACTACGAGATAAAATTTTGCCTCTGATATTTACATAACATCCGAAGATTCGATGAACCATTGATAACCTCGAGGGAAAGGCCTTATTATAACCTTTAATGGTAAGCGTAGAAACACAAATGTAGTATTTTTTTTGCGTATCCTTTTAAAGACATGCAGCGCCATTTCTGTCGTGATTTATATTTAATGACTTCACAAACCACGCACATTCGAGTTGCTAGTTTTGCAAAAGATAAAAATTATCGCCGTATATTTATCATCACAAACGCTGGAATTAAGCGTGTCGGGAAAATATAAAACCGTTTCACAGCCAACGCTTATACGCAAAGCACGTATTCGGTGTTGTTCCCAGTTCAAGGGTGACACAAGCACGTCAATGGAGTATTTTGAAGTATGATAGGTTATCTAACGCACGTTTTTTGTTCGGAATATCAATCTTGATACCGATAAAGTGGCTGTTATGTGCCGACTATACTGAGTCCGAAGATTAAATTGAACAGGGTTCAGACACATTTCGATAAAGAAGACGGCGTGTTTCACCGTGAGTTTGCATCCAATTTTGCACCCATTGCATGGCTAATGAATCCTGAGCGAAGATAAGCCGAGTTTCAGCCGACATTACGAGCCAAAGGTCAAAGAAGAGGTCTTATACAAAAGCATATTGCATGTCAACCTAATGATTCCCTGTTCTGTCGCAACAAATGCTCTTCGCTGAGCCTAAATATTGCTGAAGATTAGAGCATTAGCATTCCTCAAAGCCATCATCACCGATTCGTCGACTTCGTGCCCAAGAAGAGGCTAAAGAGATATTGACAAAAGATAACCAAACGCCAACGCTGGAATAATAGGAACCGAAAGCCTGAGGTGAAAGAAAACGTGGATCCTTGACGAATCGTAAGGACTAAATAATCGTTCATTTTGCGAGTAGAAAGAATAGGTACGTATACTTTGATTCATGGGAAGATTCTAATATCGAAATATACTATTCAAAATAACAATCCAACTAAACAACGAAGATCAGTAGGTGTCAGACGTTCAAAATACAACTAGGCACTAGGCAGCAGCATATTCGAATAGATTCTTGTCAAATGCGGTTCGCCAACTATCTGAAATTTGCGAGGAAACTTGTACACACTCAGTCATTCCTGAAGGCCTTTAGGTCCTTGTAAATTTAGGTCGTTGCTCAACCACATTCGCCAATCATTTACTGTATACACATTGACAATATAACGACTGCTTTGATATATGATATTCATGCATATAATTTGTGAATTACTTCAGCCTCTAGTGACTATATGGCTTCAACCATTTCTCAACCAACAAAACATATATTCAAATTGTAGACTATACATGTGAACACTGCATGTGTTCCGTAGTAAAAGGAGTCTACAAGTGCACAAAGGAAATGTCTGAATATCTATTAAAGATACAGTGAAATTAATCTGCCGACTTAGTCTATGCCGACTTAGTCAAAATAAGGTTTCGGTGCATTAATACAGGAATGAATTAGAAACGTAAATATATCCAAGACTTCTCTGACGTGTCAGAACTACTCAAATCTTGAAGGCAAAACTATCCATTTTAGACTTTCCATCGCCATAATGTAGAGTATATAATCAAATGATAATTCAGCTGTGCTGTCATTTTATCTTGATCTAATATTTTGTTCTGTCAGACTACATTAAATTATTCATGATGTTCATTTTCACAGCTCGACGAGAAAATAAATAGTTGTACATGCAATCGACAAAGCTTGATTATTGTCATATTTATAACTATAAATTCGAAAGTTTTATATGTATGAAATCATATGTAACTTCAGAAACTTGCAGGTGACGGCCCTGCAGCTGTTCACCGTCTACATTCATCAGGATATGAGGGATCGGGGTTTATCCCATAGGCTCATTTCAATACGTCAAAAGTCAGGTCTTATCAATTATCATTATTCTTGTCTGAACATGTACAAATCTCCCCGGACCTGATTTCTCGTATCTATTACCATTACGAATACAGGTCGGAGTTAAAATAGAAAAATACAGAGTTATTTACGCAGGGCCTCTTAGAGAGACGAAAGGAAAGAGGGGGAAGACTCAAGATAGTAATTTACAGTACGATTAATCAAAAGGGGTAATAAACTGCCCATATGAGGAATTTTTCGCCTCTCAGGCCCGCAAATTTTATTTCAAAGACCCTTCATAAACACATCCTATGTCTAAATACTGAGGGCAACATCGATTTTGCATTGGATCTGAGATATCAAAGCATGTGCAGAAAAACATAATTTTTATTTAACTTTGTTAACAGGTGCCAATGAGTCGACGGGGAGAATCAGAAGAAATATAATTTATTGTTAAGTTCAAAACTAGAACAACTGTGTAACTGACTTTGAAATGCAATAACAGTTTTTCAATCCAGTGAAACAAGAAGTTCCACAAATGCAGTGGAAGTTAAACCGTCAATGATATTTATTTATTACATTCAAACCATCATCGCAATATATCAATCACCTCGACCGTCATCACGCTTATAACGCAAGAGCTTAGTTTATTGTACTTGTTTAAAGAAGTTGTTAGACTTTTAACCGGTGGCATCCAAGACGAATCTAACTCCAGGTTCATTGAAGAATCATCACAAAATATTGCAACATACCAATCTCTGTTTGCTACCGTTCCTGATCAGGCAACAATTTCACAGTTTAAAGACCCTAAAAGCCTCCGAAATTAAACTAAATTAAGTTCAAAGAAAGATTATTCCCAGACAGAGCGGACGTCAAGTGTCAGTCAAAGCTGACTACAGGGGTTTAAAAAGATTTTTGGTGCCTAGGCTACGTCGTATAGCTTCAATATAGTGATACTAGAAACATTCTTGGAAACATTTTGATTCTTGGAGACATCAGGTGTCGCTATTATTCCAGCTTTGAGATTAAAAAGAAGAGTACTCAGGTCCCGAGAGAACTGCCTTTCCGAGAATCATGTCTGCGTCAACGCCGTTCGTTAGTTTGGAAGGCCAGAATGACATGTGGGAAGATAATAATTCCGATGAGTTTTTAAACCCCGACGTACAACCCGAACGAATTCGATACAGAAAGCCACCATTTTTTACCGGGACACATATTGTCGTTGGTGTAGTATTTGGAGTGTTGTTGACGGTGATTATTGCTTTAAGCGTCCTCTTAGCTCAAAAAACTCAAAAAGAAAGCATGGGAACTAGGGAGAAGCTGTGCCTCACCACTGATTGCGTCATAGCAAACTATGGTAGGTGACCTATTCAATATTATAAGTGTTTTTACCGCGCTCATCTAATTCGCCATTCGCCTTATGTCGCGTCCATTAAGCCGATGTGAGTTTCACCGTGAAAATGATCAGTTCTTTTACTGCAGAAAGTGACGACTATTTTATATGCAACAGGTAGAATGTAATGTCTAATACCATTCAGTCACGATAGAGCGATCTGAACGTTTCATTCGATATTCTAATGGAACACTTGAGCATGCGATGATTTCTAACAAGTTTAACAAGTCTGTATGGCAGCGGCGTCAATTTTTATACACTTCATGTTATTTTAGAAATAGTGGGTTTTTGATATTTCTCACCCCCAATCCCCGCGCGAAAAGCTGTAAAAGACCGGTTGATATGGCGGCAATAAAGCTGTGGACAGTTTCGGTGAAAAGCCAGACCCAAACATTTGCGTGCTCAAATTCGTTCAGCTTCAGGGGTCCGTGCAAACGCAGACCGAAATCGTGCTTAAACATGTTCGTGGCTCGTGTTTCTAGCTAACAAGGCTTTGCACGGCTGCTTTTTATCCTTTCTCACTAAATGCTTTCGACAAGCCCGGTTTAATTGTTACCGCTTCTTCTGCGTGTAATTTTGATATCGACAGCTGTGAAACAAAAGCGCGTGAAAAAGCACATGACGGAGCTAATATAATTTCTACTTCAAACCCCCTTGCAGTAAAAATTTTAAAACCTTTCAGTTTTATCAATCCGACCCTGCAGAAAACAACAAAACCTAGATTTATTGTCTCGTGTGCCGGGAATCAACTCCCCTGATTCGGAGAATAATCTATCTGTCTTTCTCCGGCAGTCTTATATTAAATATATAAATACAATATTCCAAATATTGAATCATATTTGCCAATTGCCAGTAATATAAATAATTCGCAATTCAGTTTCATCACTTTAATGCATACGGTAAAATATTTGCATGCGTCTTCGAAATGAAATGAAATGAGTGATCTCACATTCGTTGCATTCTAACAGCTGTTAAACGCAACCAAAATTAATCAAGTCACTGCCACTACACAAGGCTCTGCGAGAAATATACTTCGTAGTTCGTACTAATATTACAATACTTTGGTTTATTAGATTTTACACTAATCTTAATACGTGCATTCAGGTCGAGTGTGTTTCCTGATGCGGTTTTTAAAAAAAAAACAGTCCGTAAACAGTTACCTCTTCTTTATATTCGCATTGACGCATTCGTGTCTGATGGCTTCTTAAGCTTTCTTGTACCTCCACTTATAATGACATACATCCTAAAAAAACCAACAAACAATTTAAATTACCTTACCTTCGTGGTATGCATTCAGAATATATAATGTAATCATGCAGCATTTAATTATTATATGGGCGTGTGAACAGTGAAAGCTCCTATTTTTGAGAAGCAAGTTGACTGTATATTATTACTCCAAGTCTAAACACACACAAAATACACAAGTTTTATAAACAGAAACAGACAATCAATCGCGATGATCCTTTAGCAGATTTTTTTTTCAACAAACTCGTGAAAAGTCTGACTGCTTCGGTGTATTTTGTAAACATGACAGTTCTCAACAAGATTCGGAATGAAAGATTAAACATGACTCAAGGTTTCGTTCAAGGTTATCAGTTTTGTTGTACAACGTATTCGCATGTTTTGAGTAATATTACTGCAGTTGTGAAAAGAAGTTGTCAACAGGGAGAACACGAGATACTGTAAAGGGCACGTAGTCATCATGCTCGACTGTATTTCATCATCTTGTTCTTCACTTGCGATTCTCGTTCAAGCTGTGAGACAACTTCCACCATCGAACAGTTATGTGCAAACAGATCCGAAATTCGAGGGTCTGTCTTGTCAAAAATCCAAACCTGATTAATGCTATATCTTCACAACAATATGTGGTGAATATTTTAACGGACACGTTTGGCATACTTTGCATCTTATTAATGAAACCAAGGTGGAGACATCATGATTCGATGAAAAACGGGGATACACTACGAGGCATGAAAGAATATAGATATCTGAATATCGTTATATCGACTGACTCAGTCCGCTAGTTGTCTTGAAATGTGTAGACGAAAGCATGTATTCTTTTGCGGCATTGTTAGGGTGAAACATATTAATTAAGCTACTATAGAATTTCAATCATTCATAATTAGCAATGCTGCTCGCTTGTCTATCAGCGAGCACATCAGCTCAATTGGCAAAATGATGTCTTCATTTACACGAGCCTCTGACAAAATGAATTGGTCGTAAACATAGGATATCTCTTTTAAACGTTTAAATTTCCCTACAAGCCCAAACGCTCAACAAAATATTGTGTAAATGCGGATGAAGATCGCAGTTATGTTTCCTATTAGTACGCTTGTCTTTCGTAATTTCCCCCCAAGTCTTCCGTCAACATCACGGATTGCAATTGCAATTAGTCATATACTCTCCTGCAAGATTTGTCGAAGAGTTCCCGCGTTGATAGACATTAAAATAAATGGAAACTTATCTCATTGATAAATATAAGCTTATACCCTGATGCACGAGCACTTTTTTCAAGTGGCTTACATTGCGAAGTAGGAATAGTCGAGTGTTACTCTGAGATAGGAATTAATTATAAATCCTGAGAATTATGGCCAGTAAAGGTAATCCACCGTTTCAAAAGAATCAGACGTATAATTTCGTGCTTTCATTTAAATGTTTCGCAAGATAAACATGGGTTGGGAGTCTATTTAATCTATTTTGATTCTATTGCATCTGCTTCGGTTGCTTTGGGCCTATTTTTTGCATTCTATCAACGCTGTTTTCTTATTAAAATATCAGGTTTCTTTCTCTTAATGAAACTGCACTTGCAGAAGCTCCACAGCTCCCAATAAAGCACTCGGATATCCTTATTAAACTTTCATCACCCAAAATTTTCATATGAAAACGCTTGCACACTTAAATCTAAGACCGAAAACATCTGTTACATACAATTTTGTGCAATTTACGTTCAGCCCACACAGTGACGCATTTAATAAGCGCTTATTATGGTCCATTAGCTTGGCTATATGGCCACTTCCTTTTAACTTCATTTTATGGACGAAATGTTCTAGTTTTTCTTGCCTAATCAAGTGAAAATTGTTTACATGGATCGAGTTGACGCGAGTGTTGAATTCGAGGTTCGTGTGTGGTGTTGATCACTGTCGACGGAAAAATCCTTCTTGAAAGACAAAGACTTGATTAGAGATTCAAACTTACTTAAAAATACGTTCTGACAATCGTGAATAAATCTCAGCCTGTTCCCAATTCTATTTCTCTCGCTAGAAAAATACAACTCGATCGGTTACGTTGTAGTTGATATATTACAATTTATTTCACTTTTGCCGCCACTCATGGCCTCGTTTAGGAGTATTTGTTTTCGTATTGTGCGTTTAAAATCAGCTTATAGACGATGAACAAGAAAGTGTGCAAGAGATTTCCGGGGCGAGGTAAACTGGCCACAATTTAAAGCAGCTTTTTAAAATGGCAATCACAAAGTTCACATTAATGATGACATGTCTTCTTATTGCAATCTCTCGACTTCAACTTCAAGGCCACGATACTTGGAGGATAGTCTCTCGATCCACGCAGGATAGCACGAAATAAAGCCTCGACCCTCGATCGTTATTCAAACTCCAAACTCGGCTAATTGCTTAAATCAACGCCTTCAGTATTCGCCAAACGTAAAAACGTCCATCTGCCTGTGTTTAATCGAGACGCGCTCAGAGAAAAATATGGCTTCCCACACAGGGAACACACCGCTCACTGAAGAACCAGCCAATAACAATGGCGATATATTTTTCAACCAGCCCAAATCCATAAAGAAAGTGCTCGACCGTTATATCCGTCAGCGAAATATCTTGCTTGCTACGACTGTCGTGTTGTTGATTGCATTCATTGTATTGCTTGTGTGCTTCATCGTGTTGAAAAGAGATACAATACAGTCAATACAAGCTACAAGAACTTCAAGAAACCTAACAAGAAACCTAACAAGAAATATCACGAAGTCTGACGGGGCCTGCAAAACGCCTAAGTGCATTTCCAATGCGGCAGGTAGGTTCCGCGGCGAACGCAGTTTTACGTGTCAGTTGATTTATAAAGTGTTGTATGACCCACTCAGTGGGTGTTGTGAGAATGCCTATTGATTTTCAATTCTAATGATTTACGACGAACAACACCTACGGCGTGATATTTTGCAATTCTCTTATTATGGCAGCACGCAAATATATGACGACTTGTACAATTGACGGCTTTGTTGACTGGCCTAGTAAGCGCGACCCCCTTACGTCTACAGAACAGACAAGTAGCTCTATAGTTTCAATTGTAAATAAAGCTAGACCATTTTTGTTTGTACATGCACGATAGGGGACGCCTCAAACCTAGTATAATAAAAGTATAATAAAAAGCACTTATGGGTCATGCGTGCGTGAATTTATGGCGAAAGTGCGGTTTGAATTTAAAGACGATATAGTAATTTGTCAATACTTCGAAGTTACATCGATTTCAATTTCTCATGTAATTTTGGAATGCTATGATCCAAGGGTGGTGGGGGATGCGAGCACACTTAACGCGACCCATGAAGATGGGGAAAATGCGCATAGATACGGATGTAAAATTCCTTGGATGGAAGTGAGCGATTTTTTCTATTTTAAAACAAGTTTGCATCTGTTCTACACATAATCGTATAACAAACCATCTGCCCTAATAATAATGTAGGACCCCTCATAAGGCAGGCAATGTATGATATGCCCCATAGGATGTTGACTCAATATATAATTTTAGGGTTTTTTGAACTCGCTCAATTTTTCTTCTTAATTGTTGTTTTAATCGTATCTTCACAAAAATTGTTAACTAAAAGAGAGTTTTAAGAGTTTTATCCCAATATATGTGACAAGGCCGAACGGGAGACACTAATTGCAACAACACGATATGATGGCCATTCAGATAAAGGTGTTTGTCACATCGATTTATCCTTCAAATCAGTTAACGGTTGCCAATTCCTTTGCTGCCTATGCATTCACATTTTCAAATAGCACACATACCTCTGACCCAATTCAGGAAGACGATTTCAGAGATAAATCAACATTTATGAATGACCTCTATGGCTTTACCTTATTTTCACCGCAAAACAAGAAATTCTTCACCTACGATGATCATGCACTTCGTAAAATTTAAAAATGTTATACACAAATTGGGCCATAGTTCTTCTGCCTCGTGTTCAGGAGAACAGGTGCATATAGTATTAGAGACGGCAATATTACCGTTTTTAACTCTTTTTTCGCGCCCGGAATTTCTGCTGGGAATGTAATAATACCATACCAGCATCAAGACGATGATAGAATGGATACATGCAAAACAATCGAGGGGTCATATTAAGCAAACGCACAATTACTTTTCACATAGCCATTTCAGCTGTGACAAACAAAACTATACGATTCGTTCAAAAAGGGCTAAGGCTTAAAAGCTACCGTGCGACAGCAAATGAACTATGAACACATCGAAAACGGTTATGATTCACTCATTGAGAACATTATAAAGGGTACATCAGTTCATAAACATGCAAGCGCTATATAGTCGTTGTCCTATCTATATGCATTATATTCCCATGAAAAACTGTTTCATATTTTATTGTGCGGTTTATTTTGAGGTAATTTGTTTGGGCATGCTGGGCTTTTGTGTCGCGATCACCTGTCGCGAGCTCCATTAAAAGCCTATACTGCACGCTAATAGCTTTTCTGAGCGGTAAAAACACTTTGGCAAAAATGTTGTCACAACATGTCGCAAACATGATATCTACATCAAAAGATTTGCTTATTTCCAAAGACCAATATAACTTATTTTCCAAGAAATGAATGTGTGTCAAATATGACCGCAGGCTAAGCTTACGACGTAGAAAGCAAGTGACAACGAGGGTTATCGACAATTGATGTTATTTCCGTTTTGGTAAAAAAAAACCCCGTCATGCTTTCGCATTTTTGTAATACTATAACCCAAATTAAATTCAGCACTTTCCCGTTATTCGCTGCGCTGTCTGCAGTTTCGGGGGAAGAAATGCTGCTACCCTGCATCAAAGTTGTAATCACATGCACCAATCGTGAACGCCGAGAGATTGTCGTTCCCAGGACATGATGCGCGTGGGTCGTGGATATGACGTGGATCGTGGATGCCAAAAAATGACAAAGACAGATAACAAGAATCATCTGGCAAACGCATTAGGGTCCATTTCCATGATCAGCAACATCGTGACGGAATAAAATAACAAAATGCAATGCATTATAACAGCCCTATGTCGTCGCGATGAGCTAAGGAAAGTAATTGCAAAATATCTGTACAATCATTATCTTCATCTCTTGGGTCAGTGACTATTGCGCTTCAATTCTGCTCGGACAATGAGAGACTCAGTGATTTTAAAATTGCCCGAAATTCGCAATAACTCTATCATTTAGAAATATTGCAAACCAAAATGGTGTTACATATTTTCACTGGACCGCAAGATGCTTTAAAAAATATCGCAGTTTAAAATATCAACAAAGCGTTTGTTTACAATATGGGCTGTGCACCACCTTTAAAATTCCCCCCTCCCGAGTTACATATTGTCGCATTTATCTCTTGCCAAAATGAACACCGCCAGTTCGAGGACCAATTAAGTTTTGGTAATTGAATTGACGTTTAAAGTAAATGTAAGTTGGATGAAATCCATGATAATTGAAAGCTATCCTAAATATGGTTAGTTTAGTTTATTTCTCTCTAATCCTATTACTGTACGGCATTCGAAATATGTCAACCGTTTCCTGACCAATAGGTGCATGGAATTTCCCATAATTTCCCTCTACTTTTACCACCAGAGCCTGGTGTCCTCGATGAATTTCACATAATTTTCTTCTACTTTCTTCACCAGAGCCTGATGTCCTCCATGAATTTCTCATAATTTTCCTCTACTTTCTTCACTAGAGCCTGGTGTCCTCCATGAATTTCTCATAATTTTCCTCTACTTTCTTCACTAGAGCTGATGTCCTCCATGAATTTCTCATAATTTTCCTCTACTTTCTTCACTAGAGCTGATGTCCTCCATGAATTTCTCCGCGAACCCTTGTGAGGACTTCTACAACTACGCGTGCGGGGGTTGGGAACGAGACAACGAAATACCAGACACAGAATCCATGTGGGGCCAGTTCGACATTCTGAATTTGGCGAACGATAACGTTTTAAAGAAACTTGTCAATAATCCGAAAACCAAGGCGGCATATAAAAATGTAAGTACACGTTTCTCGGTCTCGTGCGAACTTCGCTGTAGCCTGTGCGAAACATTGTTCTCCTGGATTTTATAGTAGGTCTTGATTCGTAGAAATTCCAGTGAAATGTGCAAAATTCGCTCGGTAAAATAAAAAGACACTCAAGTTTTGTCTGTCGTCAGACCAACTTGCACCAATTTGAACCGATTTGTTTCTCTTCTCCTTCATGGAGTAAATCCAAGTACAATTTGTTGTTTCTGTGCTGTAGAACGCTGCGGTAAAAAAGGCGCTTCGTTACTACGAGACATGTATGAACAGGGAAAAAATCAACAGCCAAGGCGCCCAACCTCTTCACGACCTGATCAAGGCTTACTACTCGTGGAACGTGACGGGAAATGGAACATGGAATGCAGCATCGTGGGATTTCACCAAAACGATGGTCGATATGCAGAGGAACATCTCCATAAGCCCGTTTTTCATTATGTTTACAGGCGCTGATTACTATAATTCGACTGTTAATGTGATTAAGGTAAAGACTTATCCAGTATAATAACCCATATAACTGTTTGTAACACAAAGAGTGAACACAAATCTACAATCAAAATTTTCCAAAAGCTGTTTTGGACAGTATAATATATATTTTTGAAAAACAGCCGTCCTAACTCTAAAATTTGGTCGTACAGAAATAGCACAAAAGTCACAGCAGAAGTTCAAATTTGGTTTAAGTATATGTTTCTCGCTGTTTATATTTCTTCATAATTTTCGGCAGGTTGATCAAGATGGATTGGGCATGACTAGAGATATCTATCTAAGCAACCAAACAGATCAAGAGAAGGTAAAGATATGTTCTCTTCGTCCCAAAACCATCCAGTGTACTAAATTCGTTCTTGCACAACGTACGTAGATACAAAAGGCATACCAGACGTTGATGATCAAAACAGTTGCACTCTTGGGCGCTGAAGGGGAAGACGCAAAAAGACAGATGATGGACGTTTACGACTTGGAAAAGCAAATTGCAGAGGTGAGTTTTTTGAGTAAAGATTTTAGTTAACGAATCACACCCGACGGAGACGGATGGAAGGGAATTGTATAATTCCACAAAATAAAACGATTTAGCCTATTATGGCATTATTCAGAACGTAGAAAATTAAGGACAGTTAAACAGGTCAACGAGAGCAATTCGGGTTTGACATTTAGTTGCCATGACTGCACCACAGAAATAATAATTTTCAATGCTCAAAGGAGAGTTTCCCTAACAGAGTATTAGCGTTTGCATTTAAATAACACTTCAGTGTTAACAAATGTAAAATGTAATCATGTTTACTTTTTCAGACAACCATTCCAATCGTAGAAAAACGCAACATTGATCAACACTACAAAAAGATGACCATTCGGGAACTGATCAATTACACAGGGGACCAAGTAAGCAATAAACTTCTAGCTCACCGGCAAATAATTATAAGAATTCGTTAGGAAAAAGTGCCTTATCCTTCAAGGATATTACCAAAATGTTCTTTCTTGTTTAGATTGGTTGGTTGAGTTTTTTTAAGAACATATTTGACGGACTAGGATATAAAATGACAAATGACAGCATAGTTGTCGTTTATGCCTTGGACTATCTCAAAAATATTTCGCTCCTGATTAAGAACACAGATAAGACGTAAGTTCTCATTGATTTGAAAACGGCAATGATACCTCCATATACAATAGAAAATCAATGTCTCCAGTGTTCCTTAACCACCAGTAGTAAACAAACAAACTAAAGTTGGCAAAATGATTTTAGTATTGTAGCCAACTATATGATGTGGCGGGTTGTCTCAGGTTACATGTCCGAGCTATCGGAAGACTTCAAGAAAATCATCTTGGAATACAAGAAAGCCAAGAGCGGTACAGTAGAAGAAGAGCCACAATGGAGACAATGTCTGTCTTCCACAGCAGGAGCGTTTGGGATGCCTCTCGGACTGTTGTATATCAATGAGAAGTTTAGTGGAGGAAGTAAAGAAAAGGTAGTTTCTCTTAGTTAATCTTACAGTCACCTTCGTATAAAACAACCTCGTTTCACGACTTCACCCTCCCCACGCTGTAGCTCTCTAGCATGCAACGAAAAAGCTAACCAGAAAACAGTTTATCGCTTCATTATCAATTTCAATGAAGAATGAACATGAGAAAAAATTTGCTCACATTGAGATTGAATCGCTGTCAAAGGAGTTACTACAATAGATCTATTCTTGAATCTTTTGAATGGACCAACGAAAATGTACGCGATTCCCATGAATAAGATAGGCCATTTGCACACCACAGACTATTTTATCCTTCTTATTTGGTTTCCTGACAACAGATAATGCAGTTAATTAGAGAAATCCGTGAAATTTTCATCTCAAACTTGGACAGCGTTGAATGGATGGATGACAAGACAAGGAAAAGTGCAACAGAAAAGGTATTTATTGACACAATGATGTTTCTGACCCGGGGCACAATTAAGAGATGATACACTAAGGAACCAACATTGAGATTGGGGGGGGGGGATTTGCATACACACACCAGATTTCCAAGATTTAGTCAAAATATTGTGCTGTCAACATCGTTTAAAATTCTGCACAGGGTAGCACATTCCCTGAACCACAGCTGAATTTAGTGTAACGATACAAGATAAAAAAATATTACAAGGGAGTAATTCTCCCACTAGCTTGCTACTAATTTGAATATTTATCATTGAAGGCTAATGCAATCTTGGAAAATATCGGCTATCCTGATTATCTCAAAAACAACACTGCTTTGGATAAGAAATACGATGGGGTACGCTGGTTACCGGTTTTACAGCAATGCATAATTGTTTATTTCCACTTTATTTTTATATATACTTTAATATAACAAGTCTGTCTTCACCCCACAGCTCCAACCTACAGACGATCATTTCAAGAACGTTTTAAAGAAAAGTGCGTTCTTCATGAAGCAGTACTACGAAAATATCAAGAAACCAGTGAATAAGAAAGAGTAAGCTGAATATTGCGTTCATCATTGATAAATTTAATACGAATTGACAGTGTTCGAGCGACGGTCTCTTTCAGGCCAATCCCTCACTTCAGCCTCAGGGCTACTTAAGTTTAAAAAGAGGTTTTTGTGATTCTCAAGTTTATGTACTAGTCTAATGGTCTTTCTACAATATTTTCTTTTACTTCATTTAAGATGGAGTATGGATCCCCAAGTAGTAAACGCATATTACTCGTCCACAAAAAATAAAATAGGTAAGATTTATATCTTAATGTACATCTTATATATAGTTGTGATAAAGACTACAGGTTACTTTATTGTTAATCAAAGCAGCGTTTTAAAAATGGTTTGGGATGAGCTCGCACATGGTTGCCGCCAACATTGGTAATGATGTTGATGTACCGCGCGCTTGAGCCTGGGATGAAACCGTGAATAAATAAATAATATACTGCTGTATACGGCTAGGACACAGGGTCTCTTAAAAGTGCAGCTATAGACAATTAGACATGTTTCGAAAGACAGTATGTTACATACCTACTAAGGGCATAAGCTATCAAAAAATGCAGACCTCTCATTATCAGGTCTAGAACAAAATTGGTCAACAAACAAGTTACCATGAGATACCCCAGCCCTAGCGAACTGAGCGTAGCAATAGTAAATCTTATACATATATACCTACATTTTTCTCCTCAGTATTTCCAGCTGGTATTTTACAATCTCCGTTTTATAATAAGGATCGCCCAAGGTAAAATATATATTATATTTGTGTTTCTTATTCCATGATACAATAATTGAAGAGAGGATCTATATGATTTCTAATTACACGTATGTATTCAATTTCATCCGTAAAGAGCGTTGAATTATGGCGGTATTGGAGCTGTTGTTGGTCACGAGATTACACATGGTTTTGATGACAACGGTAGGCGATGCACGGAGGATACCTTATGAAATAACCAAGCTCTCGACAGCAACATTTGATATAGATATACGCAAGATATCCATTTGACCATTGTGAGCATTATTTAATCAATTTTTCTGTTACCAGGACGACGATTCAACAAGAACGGTAACCTTGTAAAATGGTGGAGCAATCACTCTATCGAAGCTTTCAAGAATAAAACAAAATGCCTTATAGATCAGTATTCGTCGTATAAATTCTTCGGGGAGAACGTAAGTGGCTTTGTGGGATTGCGCCGTACATAATCTTTGTATACATAATGTGAGACAAATATTTCTTGTTACAAACTCTTGCAGGTCCAAGGAGCCCAAACTGTTGGTGAGAATATTGCGGATAACGGTGGAGTCAAACAGGCCTATCAGGTTTGTATTTACAAAATGACTGATTAACAGCATTGCCCTGCTCTGAGATAATTCCTTTGACGAAAATCTGGTATGACTCGCTTTTGCACAGGGTTCCTTCACTTCCTTGTCAAGGAAAATTTGTCATTTTAACTGTTTCCCTTACTCAGGCGTATCAGACGTTTAAGAAAAACTACGGAGATGAAGGAATACTTCCAGGACTTAACGCTACGAATGATCAACTATTTTTCCTTGGATTTGCACAGGTAAAGCACATTTTATCTGCTGTCAGTCGTATATGGATCAGATCACAGTTACCCAGACCACCTAAAATTGAAGGGTAGTGTCGCAGCTCCTCGCAAGAATGATTTTCATTGGCTGCACTTTACAATACATTTCTGGTTTCAACCAATAGCATAGCTTCGTTCTTTAGAAAGCATAGAAAAGCATTATCCAAGCATTATGTCCCAAATTGCACCGGTGAAATTACTTTTGTATTTTATAGGTTTGGTGTGGTAAGTTCCGGAAACAAGCAGCTTTGAACCAGATTAAGAATGGGGTCCACACTCCTGGGAAGTACAGGTAAATTAAGTAGCCAAGTGATGTGTGTTGAATGGCCAAGTTTCCCTGCCCGAAGGGCATTAAAACAATTTTTATTTTCAAAACTTTTTTCTTCAGGGTTATCGGTACGCTATCAAACTCTGAATATTTTGCGAAAGCTTTCAACTGCCCGAGAGGAACCAGAATGAATCCAGAGAATAAATGTGGCGTTTGGTAAACTAACATAAAAATTGATGAACACTTGTTTAACTGTTGTATAGTAGGCATAATTAGGTGTTTATACGTAAAATCTTTTATAAGATATCTTCAAAGCACGTCCGACTATGATCTTTTAACAGTCTTCGCATAAAAAAGCAATGCGAATGTTTTTTTTTTGCTAACTTTGGGTCAAACTTCTGGCTCCGAGGGATTACTAGTTTCAAACACTGTCATCCAAGATTGGCAGTTTGTGCTAACCACTTCAGTCTTCACATCCATGACCTTCACATTACATTGTGCCATTATCTTTGTTTATTAAAGAAAAATTGGGTTTAAAAAGCACTCCTGTCAATATTGACCAACGCTTGACACATCAATCTTATGTCCAATGTCCATAACGCGACTACACAAATTTGATGTTTGATCTAGGCTAGGACTATATGCACCTTATCAAAAACAATGTTGGTTTTCCCATTCGAAAACTTAGTTAAGAAAACTTTGACAATGCATGTAAATGTCAATAACACTTTTAATTCATTAAAGTCAACCATTTATTGGAGGCAACTTGAGGCAACATAAGGCATGTAAATCAGAATGAGTTGATGTCTTTTGGGGAGTGCGTTCATACACAAACTTGCATGCACGTTAGTTAAATTACTGTTTAAATGATTTTCCTCTTTTAGAAGATTTTATAACTGATGTTAAATATGATTTTTGAACGAAATATACCTGTTCAATTATAAGTATAAATTTGAAATATAAGTAGAAATAGCTAAAGTGTGTTGTACAGTAATTTTAAATAAGTCAATTTATTGTAATTATGCACGAATTAAAGTATAATTATTTGTGAATTTGTTGTGTGTGTTGTTAAAGAATTTTTAAAACTCTTATACAAAATATAAATCCTATTCCTGACTTGTAAGGGCTAAGGCCAGACCACTGGAATAAGTTAATTTTGAAATTAAGAGGCCCAAATCGCTTTTTCTTAGACGCTTTTAAGGAAAATTTGGGTGGTACAAGTGGCAAAAGGTGGTACAAACGTACAAGTACAGAGATATTTTATTCATTACTTCGCCAGTGAAACTACTTTACAATGCTCAATAACCATCTTTCACATTTCAGTATATTTTACATTCTACGGTCCAGTAATGACTTATGCTCGCGGTGAGAAAACGTAACTTGATTTATCGGATCAATTTTTCAGCAGCCATCCCAAGATTCTGTGTTTTTCTTGACCTGTTCTTCTTCATTCAAAAAACATCGTTACGGAATTCCAAAACCCAGAATTCTCACATTTCACCACATTGAGAAATAACCACAGGCAGTTTAGGACGGTTGTTTGGACCAACAGGAACATTCTGCATCGTGAAAATAAATGATGGGCATTTAAAGTGAAAGAACCCATTCAAAATGGTGTAGTAAATACAAATAAACCATGAAGCAATATATTGCAGTTCTAAGGCATTAGAATTATTAAAAATATATCATTTTTATAAAATTTTGAATCAATTTACAAGAACTGCTTGAAGCAGGCTGAAGTAAAACGTTTACCTCAATTTTTCTCATAACTAGTAATCCATCTACAACTTTACCTATGGCAATAAAGTTTGACTTTTGAGCATGGTGTGAGTATTGTAGTCCTAATCATTGGGCTATTTGTATCATAAGAACTGATGGAATTTTGAAGAACAAGAACAATGTAATCACATATTTAAGAGAATACTGACACCAGTAATTTTACCTACCAAAAACAACATGCTTTCCATCAAGGAAATCACACTTTGCACAAGTTATAAAAAACTGCAAGGAAAAGGGTCGAAGACCTAAATATGAAGTCTTTTATATCTTAGAACTTGCACATATCACTTCTAACAAAATCAATTCATATGATGAACATTCATTTACCTGGCAGCCATTAGTATGGGCACCACTGTTTGCCTAATAGGAATTTTTACAGTCATGAATATATTACAAATTATTTATACCTGACCCCAATAGTTAAAATACCTAAAATACTTGCCATAGATAATAAGCCAGCCTTGTCATGTTTTAGTTTGAAATTCTCATCTGAAAAGGCAACTCCACCATATATGCTACAAACCCCTGTTCCATCACCCTTGAAGTTATTTTAAAGTGAATGTTGGTTGTACGTTATAAGGTAACTTACAGCTAATTTTTTATTTAAATATTTTTTATTGCTAAGATTTTCATATAATTTAAAAAGAAGTAAACACAGGCTTTTGTGTTATAAAGTATTTTTACCTTCATAAAATCACCTCCCTGCACCATAAAGTCTTTAATGACTCTTAAGACAAAAAATACAACAGAATCCTTTTGAGCAGCCAAAAATCACATTTCTTTTCACATAGCACAACCTTTTTAGCCAAAAAACATATTGGTGGAGGATATGTACCTATGGAATGTAGCACTTTTGAATCCAATTGGAACACCATCCTTTCTGGTAGAAAAAGGTAAACAAAAACCTAAGATTTTAAAGCCACATAATATTGGCCACACAATTGTAAAAAATAATTTCAATCATACTCACTTATATTCCCCAGTACAAAACTGCCTGCAAAATGAAAAGGCAAATCATTCCAAATAAAAACACTCTCACTCAAGCCTTGTGTTGACTTGTTATGCTTACTACTCATATGGGGAGGGGAGGGGTCATGCACCCACATCCTTTAATAGGAAGGCTTGGAGAGTCATTCTCTTAACCTTTTCAAGAT
The DNA here is from genome assembly GCF_004324835.1 of Dendronephthya gigantea. Taxonomy (NCBI): domain Eukaryota; kingdom Metazoa; phylum Cnidaria; class Anthozoa; order Malacalcyonacea; family Nephtheidae; genus Dendronephthya; species Dendronephthya gigantea. Next base: position 2,255,227 of record NW_021163020.1, read on the forward strand.
AACTGTTGCACAAAGACTAGATCCAAATAGAGACGAAATGGGCAATGAAAAATAATTCTATATAATTTATAACTGCTAGTAATAATTTTCTAATTAGGTGACATGCCCCCCCCCTAACTTTACCCACACACTAAAAGAATTTGGCCCTTATTTTAACTCACCTAAAGTTCTCTGCTGTTTTTGGAACAACATCAGCAAATAACTCCATTTTCATTCTGCCAACATCCTAAATATATTATACCAAAATTTTTACGGATTACCAAACACGTGTTCAATAACAGGCAAACACGAGCAATTTAAAGTCTTGGAGAAAAATAATACCACATCCATAATGAGCAAATGATAAATAAATTAGCTTTAAACAATTCATGAAAAGATATACTTTTACGTATCCTTACCTGACCTCCAATAGAAATATCAAAAAATACCACTGGATTGGCCGCCATCTTGAAAAAACTTTACTCGATACTTTATGTAGTCACACAATATAGTGTATCGATTATCTCTGCCGCTACAGTCGACTTCCATCTCATTTCAATAAAAAAACTTTGCAATTCATCTATGTCAGAAAAAAAATACAGAAGTATATTCAAAAGCGTGCGAATATATGTTCGACAACCTCCCAGTCCAACGAAATTTAATTCAATTTCCTGTTACACTGTAACCGAGAACGAGTACCAATCCAGTAATCTGCTACATGTACAGAGGTCAGTGCTAACAAGAACGAGGATAAATGGGGATACCCCCGGTTGGGATCCCCGGGTAAGTCAAGAGAACGTTTTTTATGCATGGGGTGTTTGAGCTATTTGCATGTTTGATGATATAATCCTTGCTTGTTAAGAACGGCTATAAACTACTTGACGAAGATACCAGGGTATAAAGCCCAGACGAATGCACAACATCGATAAAAAATAACGCATTTGTAGCATACACTGGAACCGGGGGCATCTTACTGCTCGATTCCGACACTGCAAAACCCGGGGAAACTACATTTTTAATTACAAGACCAAACAAAAGCAATTATATAACTCGTAATTATAACTCTACCGCCCAGTACCGACTCACTATCCCTACCATAGACGTCGAAGAACAACAGCACTCGGCTCTAAATTTCAAAGATGTCTCGTGTAATAACCGTTTTTGGTGCAACAGGCTTGCAAGGTGGAGGAGTTGTCAAAGCACTTCTTGCTGGAGGAAAATTCAAAGTGCGAGGAGTAACTCGGTCTGTTGAGGGCAAAAAAGCGAAGGAGCTTGCCGCCAAAGGTGTTGAAATGGTTGAAGCCACTCTGGACAAACCAGAGTCCTTGCATAAGGCAATAGCAGGCTCACACGGGGTGTTCTTGCTCACCAATTTCTGGGATAGCATGGACGGAGCTCGTGAGACAACACAAGGGAAAGCCGCCGTTGATGTTTGCTTGCAAGAGGGTGTCAAACATTTGATCTATAGCGGCTTGGAAAGTGCACAGAAGATGTATGGTTTTGTTGTAGGTAGGCAGTTCAATCTGCATGATTAAAGGTCATTTCGACACTTCTCACAAAACCGCTTTCTCCCATTTGGATACATTTGTAAAACATCGGCCTTTCGAGGGGATTATTATGTTGAAAAAAACGGGAGTTCAACTGCATAACTTGGCGTTGTTTACATAAGGAAGATTATGAGGTCGAGAGATTATGTTGCAATCTTGAGACATGACATTTTCTCATATGCTCTAGACTATAAAGACTGCGCAAGAAGAACTCCATTAGAGGCTCAGTCGTAGGTTTTGTTTTGAGTATTGAAGTGCAGCATCTAATTTCGTATTATATTGCACTATAATTCGTTCCTGCCGTGTCGTCAATATCATAAGTCATAACACCGTGTATTAAATTATAACGCCGATAAACGGTCACATTCACTGGTTGTTTTAACAGACAAGGCCTCGTGTCTTCGACTTAGTTCATTGAATTTCGGATATGTATTTGTACGATGCTAGAATAGCGGCTAATCGGTTACAAAATAGTTACACGATTGATGATTCGAAACACTTGTGATTAGGAATTTATCAACAATTTAAATACATACAAAATTACTGCATACCGACGCTGGGTTTGTTGGGGGGCTTGGGGCCAAGCCAGTTGCCATATATAGCTTCTCCTGCCAGTTACTGAGGGCCTGGGCTTTAAAGTGTTGTAAATAACAGATTTGCTAAACGGCCGTTTTCTATTCGATAAAACTTGGTGCCTACTCTGGCCGAGGACGGCTGATGTTAATAAGTTGACCTTCTGGCCCAAGCTGTCGAAGTTGGTAGAGCATTGCCTCATCTGCCTGCATTGAAACCTGTTCTGTGTTTTTTTCCTCTTCGTGAAAACATACAGTGCAACTAGTTGAATCTGACACTAACCAACAATATCGTTGCATTTAGAGCACTTCGACTCGAAAACCAAAGTTGAAGACTATATGAAGGAGAAAGCAGGGTCGATGATATGGAACAGTGTAAGAATGCCAGCGTATATGAATAATTTTCTGGTGCCTGGTTCAAGACCACAAAAGCAGGAGGATGGTACATACACCCTGAATTACCCAATGGAAGGAAAACCAATGTATTTGATGGACGTCACTGATCTTGGAGAATGTGTTGCAAGTAAGATAATATAATACATCGCGGTCGTCTTTCAGAGTTGCAAAAAGAGTTCAACCTTCCTCCGGTTGGATTTCAAGTTTTGAAAACCTTCCTCAAAATGACGTTACGTCACTGAGTCATGTAGCAACCAGCATAATGAAAATTTTGGTACAAGAATGTGATCAAAGTAGTGTTCAACTTTAATCCTTCCTCACAAACCTCATTCAAAGCAAACCTTCCTCACGGGTGGCACCCGCGTACCCGCAGCTTTTTTGCAACTCTGTCGTCTTTGTTACTGCGGTCTTGATTTGTTGATGCTAACGATCATGATTGTTATGTGACCACGATTGTGATTGTGGTAATAACGGATCGTAATGGTAGATTTTCCTCTTTCACAGGTATATTCAATGACCCAGAGAGCTACGCTGGTCAAATGATCGAAGTGTCTACCGAGTTTTTGACAATAGAGCAGTTATGCGAGGTTTTGAGCAAAGTTCTAGCCCCAAGAGTTTTCAAGGTGAGACAAACCAGGTTGGAGGCTGACATGGACTTACAACTATGCAATCGAAGCATAAATCCTAAATTTGAGAAATGCTTCAGTCAAAATCGGACTTAGGAACTTACTGCTATTTCTAATTTCACAGGATTCCAAACTAACGACAGACCAGTTTGCCAAATTTGGGTTTCCCGGGGCGGAAGAAATGGCAGCCATGTTCAAGCTATACCAAAAAGGAATTGAGCGTGATATTGCGCTCACAAAGAAATTGAATCCTAAAGCAAAATCTTGGGAAGAGTTTGTTGTTTGCCACAAAGCAGACTTTGAAAGTTTCTTGTAAGATTTTTTCTTGAGCCTGCATGGCCAAAACGAGGATCTTCTGTCGTTTAGAAATATCGCACTGCTGTAATAAATACATTGGTCTTTTTTTATGTCTGTGTTACAGCTTTTTGTCAGCAAGCGCATTCCACGTTAAAACTGTGAAAACTTTCATTTTGCTCTCCTTCCGACTTATGTATACACTTTCCATCTGTCATTTCGTTATCTGGCAGTTCCTGACAACTACAGTCGTATTTATTTATAGCCAACCAGTCTCGTGTGTTTCCTGCTTCAACAAAAGAGTTTTTTATGACAGATGAGGAAACTTATTATCGTACTTTCCGACTTGAGAGCTCTTATCTAATAACTATGATTGATCATCATTCTTCAATGAGTCTGTTTGACCAGAACTGTCTCACAGTTCAAGGGATTTTCGTATTGATTCCCACACGACGACGGTCGTTCAGTGATATTCTTTGTCGATAGCCTAAGCGACCCCCAAGTCTTGCGGGGGTTTTCCCACAAAAAATGCACGAAGACAATGCGAATTAAAGCTCGCACAACTCTTAGTGAATATTCCATGCACTTCACAAACTATAATATCCTACTTAAATTCAGTGTAAAGACAGGCGCGGTTGTCTAGCTTTCAGTGATTGATTGACGAAGAGATTTCGGTGCTATACTGAGAAATACAAGCCGAACAATACAAGCGAAAACAATTGGTCTCACAGGCCAGCTGAAAGTTAGTAAAAACAAGACGCCTGTTCTGGCGTCAAATCCGGCGTGCCGCGCACGTGCCAGTCTTTAATATTAAGCTTCTGAACATAAACAGTACAGTTCATATTCATTTAGATGCCTTGCGAACCTAAATGTTGTTCGATCGCGAAATTCAGAAGCACATCGTGCTTTAAAAAGTATAGAAGTTCAATTGTTCAAAAATGTAAATAACCGCATGATACATTCACTTTCTCTTACACGAATCCCTGCTTTTCAACTTTCAAAAATATCTGATCAGAAAAGAGTCTGCACTGCTTTTGATACACCCTGTTAATAAAGTAATTATATAACTTACTTTTACCATCAGTTGATTCGGATTTCCACAGGATGTTGCGATAACACACGTTCGTTCGTTGATGCTTCATCGCCGATGACAAGATTAGGTCAGAAGTGAGCATTTTCTTGCACAACTGAGCCATGTGCAAAATCCTACACGTTATGCTTGATCACGTAGGATTTTTGTTGGATTACACCAGCGCTGACTCTTGGATTTTGTTGAAAGGATTGTTGCACTTTGTTGATATTTTTACGATGCTTGCTCTCATACAGAAAGTCCTGCATTCCGATTTAAGCTAATAGCTGGTGTAAAAAATTTAGCAAAAATGTTTTAAAACGGTTCTGGTAGACGACGGTCGGAAATCTGTTTCGTCAACGTTCGGCGATCCGCCGTGGGCTCAATTCTTATCGTCTAGGATTCCAGCACCACGAGGCTACGTTTTTCAGCTGTGAACTGCCCAGCAACCATGATGAAGCATATATGAAGCATAAATTCAAATCCACATTTCAGTAATATCGAATTAATGTTTGCCACGGAGAACTTACTTTACAGTCATTTCGTTTTAATACACTTGATCAAGATTTGACCATTAATTTCCAATTGTTAAAAGTTTATTACACCGTCATTGATACTACGTGGATAGCAGCTAAATTGGAACGAAATTCTATAGCCAGCATTGTTAACTTCTTATTTCATCTGTAATATCCGCTGTATTTCCATAAAAAGTTGTTTAATTCTCACTTTCCTCACGCGGTGACATTATTTGGGACGCTCTGTATATACGTCCAATGCTGCACGATATTAATTATGTACCAGATGAAATATCAGCATTTTATGAAGATGCTCCTCCCTTATCTCACGTGGCCTTTCAGCAATCTTGATTTAGAGCGAATGTTAGTGCAGTCTTCTGGTCAAATGCACTTTCAGTTCAATGTTTCTTTCGACTTCTCTCGACGATTTGCCAATCTGTACAGCTCTTCTTTGTGATGCCCTTATCCACGATCGCTCATCATAAGATTTCTTACTGTTTTCGTTATAATCTGTAAAAACACAACAGTAACTAGCGAAAACGTACAACGGCACTTAAACAAGAAATTATTGGTCTAATTGAAAAATGGACGCTACCAAAAAAATGAACACTACCGAAAAAAAGAACGCTATCGAAAAAACGAACGCTACCAAAAAAATGGACGCTGTCGCAATTTAGCGAAACGAAAAGCCATATCAACAAACAAGAAAGTACTTTTGGCATATTTCAGCATACCTTCCGCCGTTAACAGGGGACCTTAAGTTTAGAGAAATGAACGCTGCCGAAAAAATGAACGCAACCGAAAAAATGAACGCAACCGAAAAAATGAACGCTACCGAAAAAATGGACGCTGCCGAAAAAAAAGAACGCTGCCAAAAAAAATTGACACTGCCGAAAAAATGGACGCTGTCGCAATTTAGCGAAACGAAAAGCCATATCAACAAACAAGAAAGTACTAGTGGCATATTTCAGCATACCTTCCGCCGTTAACAGGGGACTTATACGTTTGGAAAAATGAACGCTGCCGCAATTTAGCGAAACGAAAAGCCATATCAACAAACAAGAAAGTACTAGTGGCATATTTCAGCATACCTTCCGCCGTTAACAGGGGACTTATACGTTTGGAGAAATGAACGCTGCCGCAATTTAGCGAAACGAAAAGCCATATCAACAAACAAGAAAGTACTAGTGGCATATTTCAGCATACCTTCCGCCGTTAACAGGGGACTTATACGTTTGGAAAAATGAACGCTGCCGCAATTAGCGAAACGAAAAGCCATATCAACAAACTAGAAAGTACTAGTGGCATATTTCAGCATACCTTCCGCCGTTAACAGGGGACTTATACGTTTGGAAAATGAACGCGCCGCAATTTAGCGAAACGAAAAGCCATATCAACAAACAAGAAAGTACTAGTGGCATATTTCAGCATACCTTCCGCCGTTAACAGGGGACTTATACGTTTGGAGAAATGAACGCTGCCGCAATTTAGCGAAACGAAAAGCCATATCAACAAACAAGAAAGTACTAGTGGCATATTTCAGCATACCTTCCGCCGTTAACAGGGGACTTATACGTTTGGAGAAATGAACGCTGCCGCAATTTAGCGAAACGAAAAGCCATATCAACAAACAAGAAAGTACTAGTGGCATATTTCAGCATACCTTCCGCCGTTAACAGGGGACTTATACGTTTGGAGAAATGAACGCTGCCGCAATTTAGCGAAACGAAAAGCCATATCAACAAACAAGAAAGTACTAGTGGCATATTTCAGCATACCTTCTGCCGTTAACAGGGGACTTATACGTTTGGAGAAATGAACGCTGCCGCAATTTAGCGAAACGAAAAGCCATATCAACAAACAAGAAAGTACTAGTGGCATATTTCAGCATACCTTCCGCCGTTAACAGGGGACTTAACGTTTGGAGAAATGAACGCTGCCGCAATTTAGCGAAACGAAAAGCCATATCAACAAACAAGAAAGTACTAGTGGCATATTTCAGCATACCTTCCGCCGTTAACAGGGGACTTAACGTTTGGAGAAATGAACGCTGCCGCAATTTAGCGAAACGAAAAGCCATATCAACAAACAAGAAAGTACTAGTGGCATATTTCAGCATACCTTCCGCCGTTAACAGGGGACTTATACGTTTGGAAAATGAACGCTGCCGCAATTTAGCGAAACGAAAAGCCATATCAACAAACAAGAAAGTACTAGTGGCATATTTCAGCATACCTTCCGCCGTTAACAGGGGACTTATACGTTTGGGAGAAATGAACGCTGCCGCAATTTAGCGAAACGAAAAGCCATATCAACAAACAAGAAAGTACTAGTGGCATATTTCAGCATACCTTCTGCCGTTAACAGGGGACTTATACGTTTGGAGAAATGAACGCTGCCGCAATTTAGCGAAACGAAAAGCCATATCAACAAACAAGAAAGTACTAGTGGCATATTTCAGCATACCTTCTGCCGTTAACAGGGGACTTATACGTTTGGAGAAATGAACGCTGCCGCAATTTAGCGAAACGAAAAGCCATATCAACAAACAAGAAAGTACTAGTGGCATATTTCAGCATACCTTCTGCCGTTAACAGGGGACTTATACGTTTGGAGAAATGAACGCTGCCGCAATTTAGCGAAACGAAAAGCCATATCAACAAACAAGAAAGTACTAGTGGCATATTTCAGCATACCTTCCGCCGTTAACAGGGGACTTATACGTTTGGAGAAATGAACGCTGCCGCAATTTAGCGAAACGAAAAGCCATATCAACAAACAAGAAAGTACTAGTGGCATATTTCAGCATACCTTCCGCCGTTAACAGGGGACTTATACGTTTGGAGAAATGAACGCTGCCGCAATTTAGCGAAACGAAAAGCCATATCAACAAACAAGAAAGTACTAGTGGCATATTTCAGCATACCTTCTGCCGTTAACAGGGGACTTATACGTTTGGAGAAATGAACGCTGCCGCAATTTAGCGAAACGAAAAGCCATATCAACAAACAAGAAAGTACTAGTGGCATATTTCAGCATACCTTCCGCCGTTAACAGGGGACTTATACGTTTGGAGAAATGAACGCTGCCGCAATTTAGCGAAACGAAAAGCCATATCAACAAACAAGAAAGTACTAGTGGCATATTTCAGCATACCTTCCGCCGTTAACAGGGGACTTATACGTTTGGAGAAATGAACGCTGCCGCAATTTAGCGAAACGAAAAGCCATATCAACAAACAAGAAAGTACTAGTGGCATATTTCAGCATACCTTCCGCCGTTAACAGGGGACTTATACGTTTGGAGAAATGAACGCTGCCGCAATTTAGCGAAACGAAAAGCCATATCAACAAACAAGAAAGTACTAGTGGCATATTTCAGCATACCTTCCGCCGTTAACAGGGGACTTATACGTTTGGAGAAATGAACGCTCCCGCAATTTAGCGAAACGAAAAGCCATATCAACAAACAAGAAAGTACTAGTGGCATATTTCAGCATACCTTCCGCCGTTAACAGGGGACCTTAAGTTTAGAGAAATGAACGTTACCGAAAAAATGAACGCTGCCGAAAAAATGAACGCTGCCGAAAAAATGAACGCTACCGAAAAAATGAACGCTGCCGAAAAAATGGACGCTACCGCGGTTAGCAAATCGAAAAGTCACATCAACAAGCAGAAACAGAGGACCTTAAGTTGATCATAAGAAAACCATATCATGAAATATGCTTAAATGCACTTATCTTTCCGTTTGCCAAGGGTGATTTGTGTTGATTGATCCACAGTTGCTCATCATGAGGATCTGCTTTAGTTTTTGGCCTCGTCACATTTGAACAGTAATCTGTTAGAAGAGAATTATCAAAAACTTTGTCACTACACTACTTTCTATCAATTAGTTAATATGGAAAATATGGTAGCAAAAAATTGTTGCTTAGTTAATGTAATAATAAAATACTTTGAGATAAAATACAAGTCGAATATAAAGATAAAAAAATAAAATAAAATAATATTTTTTAATAGTTGATAATGTTGAATATTCTGTAAGATCAGGTCTTTACTTTATGGATGCATGAAGATGACAATGATAATAAACTAAATTGTGGAAAAAATAAGACAAGTATATGCTTTGTGGCTTGAAAAATGTATGAAGTATTTACTATTTATGATATTAAAATATATATAGACTACACCAGATAGTATTTGGTTTCTATAAGGCCTAAAACTGTCAGATAAAAAGGATTAGAGTTTGAGGGTCCAAAAGCAGTTGATCTTAAATAACATAATTTTTTCATCGTCTAAATCTATCGCTAAATTTATCCTAAATTTGTAATAACTTCAGAAGCCAGGCTTTTCTACCTGAATTTGCACAGGCTAATTAATGCACAGCGACGACGAAAAAAAAACAACACAAAACCGAGGCGAATTTTCAACTCCGTCGCTGAAGCCGGAGTAATAATCTGGCATTAAACAGAGAGATTAATGAAACGGTGCGCACGACCCAATATCTGTTCAGGTGTGTCAGGAAATTTATGGAATATCGTGATTAATATACGTTCGATAATATAAGCTGTAGTATGTGTGATTGGATTCTTGAAACTCAAGATGGAATTTCCATATTTCCTTTCGGCAGCAAGAGATCTAGAAGACAGGCTCGAACATGTTGGTCCAAGAACGATGCTGTGCGTTGACCTTGGCGACTACGACTGTAAGGCCAAATACTAGGGTGGGGACTGGAATACACAACATTTTGTTTGCTCAGGCTAATAAATACATCACAGGGGAGCATCCTGACTTGAAACTCAGGAACAAGAACCACATGTGAATCTAAAGACATATTAGGCAATATCGGGCAGTTGAATATATGCAAGCACTTTACAAAACAAGGACTGTTTTGGAACTCTTTTCAGATCGCTCTGCTCAAAGACTTCCGCTTAAAACTTGACACGAATAAAAAGGAGTGTTGGAGAAACTGTTGTTAAGCTATATCATAGTGATACGAGTTTTAAGACCAGCGGTAACCAGAGTCACCTCAGAAGCACAAGAACACGTGTCCCAGTCCAACTTGAATCACGAGTTCAGCGGCTCTACATCTCCCTACTGCATCGCCCACGCTCTGAGTGAATAACACATGTGCGATGATACCAACATTCGCGTCCTTTGTCTTTGTCCTCGCTAGGAACGCTGAAATGTTAAATACGCGTCTCTTTGTCCTGGGCTCTCGGGAAAGAAAGACACCCTCTACAGCTGGCACGATAGAACGTGCTTCGTTTAAACATTTGGCATCCAATTACCGCGTCACTCGGCACTATGCTTTATCCACTTGCTAAAAATGGCCACGGTCGACAATCGGCCCAGCTGGAGACAGATTAGTGTGATTGCATGGGCTCAGCGGTTTGAAGGGTTCTCGCAGCGTCGGCCATCAGAGTGAAATTTATTGATTGCCCGAGAGCGGTCTGAGTAGATCAATGCTGACAGATTCTCACTTCCTATCCTATGATGGCCGAGTTTTTTCTTCTATTTTAACTTTATCTTGACAATCCAGTTTCCTCTCTCTCTTTATTCGGCAATTTCAGATAGGATTTACTAGAGCTCAGTGAAAGGACCGACCTCGTTAAGTTCGTTTGGACTCATTTTACAAACGGATAAACTAAGCGTTTAATGACGTAAATCAGATTAAGTCGACCCCTATAAAGACCTATATAGCATTTTGGCTCCCAATCTATCCACTAATGTAATTTGTGGCCTTAAATTTAATAGTCTTGTGGCCTTTAATGGTATCTAAGATGATGGTCAAGATAGTGCAGAGATTTGCCTAAACTTTTTTGTTATAGGCAGTGAGTGAAGGTTACGTATATGTATCTCACAAATGTTGACATAAGCGCAATCCACAGCTAAAAATCGCTTTGTTTGAAGGCTGAAAATAACCGACCGCTCACATGGTACCAGTTTGTAATCACTGAGCTGAATAATCACAACAATTACACGCGACTCGGAGCGTATCCAAACACGTGCTGTACTAGCTACGCAGGTCATGTTGTATTTTTAGCAATGGCATTCTCTGCCAACAGCGCATCTTCATTTTCGTCGCCGGGTATCCGTCGTCTATTTGGGTGAAGAGCCCGCGGTATCTTGACCCGAGCTCACCACCACAAAATCTCTACAAATATATATTCATTTCGACTTCGATTTTTCAACATAGATAATAACTCATATCTTGAATTAAACCTGATTTTACGATGCTATGGTGTGAGAACATCCTGCTGTTTTTGTATTGCCTATTTTGGATATTATTTATTTCGCAATGTTCTGAATTCGCAATGCATGTTGGTCAGTATAATTCTTATTTTAGGCAGCAAAAAAATATCGAGGATATCCTGTGAAAGGTTTTTAAGAAAGGTCGCTGCTTAAACTGAGTACGCCGGCCGGGAGGCGAAATAACAGTGAAATGAAGAGCGGTTTTGAATGCAGAAATATTATTCCACCTTGAACGCACTTCGTAAACGTGATGAATATTGGACCGTCGGTCGGTTGAGCAGATCTATACCTCTTTAAATAATCGGACAATTTGCCAAATTTAGTAGTTCCTAGCAATTATTCACTGATCTCGGCGTGAACTTCTTTCCAAAATACCGACGACCTTGGCTCATGGTTAAAAACAGTTAGTCTACAATATATACAAGACAGGGAGTTTATGTTTTATTTTGTGACTTATTGAAGTTATAGAAAAGTTTGTATCCCCCGCTTGTTGAAAATATGGGAAACCGTCTGAGGTTCTAACAACATGGAATGAAGGAGTGGTCGAAATTCCCCGCTTTATTACAACCAGACAATTCATGGCATCTTTCGCTCCCAGAGGCGTGAGCCATATGCTGTAATCAGACTCCAATCCGGTGCAATCGACACATCGTTTAAACAGTGGTACAAAATATGCACGCAACCACATTAAGGCCGTAACAAAGGCTATCGCAAAGGCTAACTCCTCACGGGAGGAAACCGCAAAGCATACTGAGAACAGTACTCGGTTGTCCACAATAGACAAGGTCAATTCCAGTGTTGTATTTCGCGGACTCGTTACACAATATACATACTTCATTGTCATGTTTGAATAGAGTAAACATGTTTGCGTGATACTTCTTTCTCTGCCAAAAATATTGCAGTTTTCAACACATCTTCTTCAAAGACAGGCGTGATCTGGCTGATTATAATCGATATTCCGTTTTGATTAAATTCAGCAAGTGAACAACTTTTATACCTAATGGGATCATCTGTAAACGCTGAAGTATTAGGAAGTGCTTACATGCCGCAAGAGAGCTTGACTCACCCAATACGGGTGTCATCTAGCCCAAAGGGCCACTTCTGTTGTTAATGGTATGACTCGGATTAAGAAACAAAAATATTATATCACTTTGATACGCCAAATACGAGCTAGTCAAGGCGAAGTAGCCGGAAAGAATCTTAGAAGACAGTTGATAGAAATAGCCACCTTGGACGCAAAACTGAGTAAATTAAGACAATGTGACAACGGTATGATTTTCGTGATAAAAATAAACCATTTAGCCGGGGCATTAACAGCAATAGCGTGAATATTGCGTTCCGACCGGCGTTCCACTGGGCTGGGTTTGCCCGCCGAAATCATGCAACGTTTGGATCCTGTTAATCCCTTCGCTTTTCATCTGAAGTGTGGGTGTGTGGTAAGTATCTCCATTAACAGCCTAATGATATTCTGTTCAATTACGAACACACGCTAGGATAGTTTTGGGCACGATAGGAAACAACCGAAGGAACCCGAAACATGCATGAGGAAGATAAACAACCGCAGCCAGCAAATTGGCAAAGTCACGAAAATAGCCGAAAACAATGGTTGTTTAGACAGAATTGAACATTTATAGACTTGTTTATAATAAGGATTATAAATTATTATAAAACTCTATGAAAAGCAAGAAAAGGGTCGCTGATGGCGATTCTATCCGGGTTGTCGTGTATCTTGTGGGAAAAATTTGCCGGACTAAAATACTTTGGCCTCCGGCACGAAATGTTTCCGTTTTAGCATAATATACTAAACATACACGTCATAAATAAAATATTTAGTGATGTAATGTCGGTTAAAAAAACGTAAATATGAAGTTTATAAGTTATTATTATATGCAATATTTTTTTAGATATTCATTATTATATGCAATATTTTTTTAGATATTCATTTTATAAACTTACTCTATTTTTTGGAAGTTGAATCATAGTGTTATAGTATATTTATAGCTACAGATATAAAGCATGACGTTAAAGTTATTATTATTAAATTTCACGCAATAATTTCTTAAAATATCAACGCGTATTACCCCACTGCATCAATCGTAGGCTGACACGAATCAGCCGATATAAAAAAGGCCCACTCGTCGTAACAACCCACTCAACGCTTAAATCCCTTAGAAACGAGGCACTCATTGCACGTCTCGTGAAAAACGGCCGAGCATCTGCCGATTTTCGTTATCCGCTTAAATCAAGTATACATGTATACGCGTTTGTTCGAGTAAAATTTGGAAATGGAGCCCACGGCGTGGGCATTGCAACGTGTTTTGACTAGAATCGTCAGATCACCATGGAAACGACAAGAAGCATAATACGTGTTCCTACGAATGAACGTGAATATTATTGGTAGAACTATTGTGTTCACAGAAGCCCCCAGGGTGGGAATATAAAATATATTTACGGCTGTTTCACTCCTAGGACTGAAAGTTGTATCTAACACTTGCTTGTTCTTTTCGTTCCATGCATATTTTCCGGAACTGTGGTTACCAGGTATGCTGGTTATCTGGTAATTCAGCTGGGGTTATGGCAACACACGGATCATCAATAATAGTTATTGGTTTAACAGACTTCGTACGTCAGAACACCTTTAAAGACGTATACGTTAATATGTGCTGTCTCCCATGTCCCTGTAAGAGCCCTAACCATGCGTCGGCCAAAAGGATATTCAACACGGGTTGTTAAAATTTGAAAAAGATATATAACAATTCGTACGTTCATATAGCGAGGACTTTCACAAATGATTCACGTATTGCAATGTCAAGTTCAGCACATTTCAATTGGCATCAATAAACACTATGACATTATATGTAAACACTCAAATACTTTGCTAATTAATTATATACAGACGTCATAACTGTAGTACACGAATTGTTTAAGTAATGGCATCTTACGCTCAGCATAATATCAGTAACGCGATGAGAATGATGAGATTGCGGTTCAGTTTCTTTTAATAGAGTCAAATACGCGTTTATCTTCGTTTGTGATCGTATCAAGCCGAAGATACGATGAAAAGTCATTGAATAGAAAGTAAGCTGTTACTGACTAAAATCACCGCAAGGGCTAGAAACCAATTTGAATTTACGTCTTGTTTTAGCGATTACGTTTTCTCGTAATATCATTGCAAACGGCTGTTTTTATCATAGAATCAGGCATGACAACCGGATTGAATGAACACGATTTGTGAACTAATAAACCAAACTCCTAAATGCCAGTAGATGCAGCCCATGCAGGGATGTTCTGACTGAGGTTTATCATTAAAGAAGGAGTTTCCCTTCTGTAATAGCAAGCGTGGCAGCCCTGTGCGCGCCTGCAAAGCTATCGTGCGCATTTTAATGGTCGATTCACCTTTATCAGCCATGGCCATACGAGCCAATATATACTTATCGTTATTCGTGAAACAATCAATTTCACTTTTTTCCCTCCCTCCTACACAATTTTGGCAGGTGTGCGCTTCGATGAAAACAATCATGACGAATTATGGTTCTCCCATGAATAGTCGACATCCGTAATCCTAACCAACCCTCGCACCTGGTTTGGGCAGATTATGTCATTAAAGTACTTTTATAGTTTAAATTTATTTCTAAAAACGGTCATGTGACATATCACGTGAATGCCGCGCGTCGGGGATTCGTAAAAGAATGGTTGACGCACTCGAAGAGAATGGTCCGACGTTCGTTCGCGCCTGTGAAAAGACGGAAGCACCTCCGTACCCACAAAACAGACCTGTGAGAAACTCGTGACAAACAAACAGATAAACACAACAAGTAAGTACACGAACGTAAAACAAATTGACTAAACAACAATGTAAATTGTGTTTGCAATTTTGGGTTGAACCTTTAACTTTCAAAGGGCGCAAACTGGTAACGTTTTGCCCTTTCAGTTAATGCATCACCTGTTCAAACGAACTCATTACGGCCATTGTGGGAAAGAACACTGGTCGCCATACGAAACTCCAGGTGAAACCGCCTACTAAGCGCAATCGAATCGATTTAATGTGTTTGATCAGTACACCACGTTTTCTGTTTATAGCCGAAAACTGATGGGCAAAAAATACGCTGTTCTATTACACCGTTCATAGAAATTCCCGGGGTAAGGTAGGAGGATGTTGTTGAAGTGAATGATCAAGCCCTTCATCATCATACTGATGAAACCATCCACACGGATTTACTTCGAATTGAAAACCTGGAAGGCGAGATCGCTCGTGTCCACACTCATGTGATATTCCTGAGATATTAGGTAAATGCTCTCTTTTAAGGGAGATCTGGCCTGGGAAACCCCGTTGAAAACGAAGAAAGCGTTCTCAAATTTCAGCGAAAAAGATTTACAAAATAGTCAAGTTTTTTAAGATAAGAGAGACATACTTTGCAAGTATGATAAAAAACATATTAGCGTAAGTACGCAGTCAGCAAATTGACAGCTGCGTAAGCATTATTTTATAGAAAACTATAATAAACTGATTTCGAACTACAAGTTCTCAGAATACCGCATTTTTCGTGCTAATTTCTAATCCATAATAAGCCTTTGGGTAGTCTCAAAATATCTCCTCAAATATAATAACCGGCAAAATAGGCACGGAAGATTTCAATAAGCCATTAGAGGCAAATCTGTTTTCATTACACAAAAGATGCGTGTAAAAACACAGCCTTGTGGGTCTTTCATCACCGTTCACGCACGAATGACTCCAATGTCGTAGCGACAAAGCAAAGCAATATAACCACGTGCCGGAAGTAGATCACACGACTCTTTGTTCAAGCGATGAATGCGGGGTTTGCCCATGGCGTATAAATAACGAAGCAAGAGCGGAAAATTTAGTCATTTCAAACTCGTTACCGCGACGTGTCGAATTCTGGCAAATTCACAAAAGATTTTCGACGGAAAGGGAATCGTTTAGATCGACAGAAGATTCAGGGGTAAATGTGTGTTTAGTTCAACGCTGAAATTGTAACAAAATCATCAAGATATCACATCGCGTGTTGTGTCGTCGACAACATTCTCGTGGGCTCATCGTATATTGTCCTAAACGCTCGTCACGAATGAAAGTGTAAACGCAAACACTCTTCGTTTCGTTTTGAAAATAACACAACGGTCTTCAAGCGACGTTTAGTTTCGCTTTTCGTGAACAAGTTGGCTTGCCTAAACGAAAGACGAACGGCACGTTATTTGCCATATAGAATGGGCGCCAGAATTTCATCAACAAAGCGATCAAACATGGACGCGACTGATAGCCGAATACAAAGATACAAGAACATAAGCGTTGTCACCGTGCCTTCAAAGCCCAGCCCGACAGCGCACGCTAGACCAGAGAAATTGGACATTATTTTAGACCGACCAAAACTGACAGACGAGATAACTAGGACACACGCATGGAACCCAGAGGACAAGTCCGCAAATGTCTTCATAAAGGAGGACAATCCTTACGTTCTTCATCGTCATCCAGTTGCGCAAAGCACGGACTGTGTGAGAGGTAAAGTTGGCTATAAGAGAGGTTTTCACGTATGGGAGGTTCGCTGGCCAACGAGGCAACGCGGTACGCACGCTGTTATAGGGATTGCGACGTCTAAAGCCCCGTTACAATGTACCGGGTACCAGACATTAGTTGGAAACAACCCAGAGAGCTGGGGTTGGGATATCGGACGAAATAAACTTTACCACGACGAGAAGAACATCTCAAAAATAAGCTACCCCGATACGAACGATAATTTCACGACACCTGAGTGTGTTCGAGTCATTTTAGACATGGAAGAAGGGACTTTGTCATTCGAGGCGAACGAACAGTACTACGGCATCGCATTTCGTGGCCTGAAAGGGAAGACAGTGTATCCTATTGTTTCGGCCGTCTGGGGCCATTGTGAAGTCGATATGAAATACATGGGAGGCTTAGATCGTAAGTTTTGAAACAATTTTTCTTCGATTTCGTGTTGTTGTTGTTTCGCATTGTTCTTTCATGAGTCTGTTCTAGGTTGGGTGCATGACGTAATTTCCGTTTTCCGGTTCTGATGTAAATTCGCTCGAAGGCAAAGTGTTGTATGAACTTCAAGTGCTCTTAAATCGCTTCTTATAAGTGCAATTTCCTTCCTTCTTTCGATGTAAGCGTCATAGGATATTATAAGACCATATATTCGTATATTCGCTTGAATTTTTTTAACAAGATACTAAGCTTTTCACAAATTTACGCATGGTTCTAGCCCAGAGGCTTAATGTATCCGGTTTAAAGCGCTCTAAAAACAACACATTATGTGGATTGTATTACGATATGCTAGCTTGAAAACAGAATAATTTTACTTAAAAGCAACCAATGTTGTGTTCAATGTTTAGGTTTTAACAAATTAGACCATTCATTACCGCGAGTCTATATAGTACCAGCTATACCCTATCTACTTGGCATTGAAAATAGCCCCTTTTGTCTGTCACAGTCTAGCCACTAAAAATTTGTGAATTATATCGTTACGTTTATCGCCCAAAACCAGCTTATTTTTACGAATCTCGCATCACTATTCTATCATTCATTGGAAATTCTAAACAGTTACGTCATGGAGTTAATAAAAGCGAGAACAAAAAATCGGCTGACGAATATTCAATGGGGTATCTTTGAAAAACCGCAAAAAAACGGAAACCCTTGGTAAACGCCTGTATCGAATAGCACAAACGTAAATTGGCGGCCACAACTGTTGTCGAAAGGGACAAAAGGTCAAATTTTGTTATCAAAACATATATTTAGGGCCACTGCTATCGGCTTATGGTTATTCTATAACCTTACATGGGAACAAACCAAATTTCTTGCCAAATATTTTAATGTGTATGGGCGTTTGAGTCTTCGTTTCCGGCTATTCTTCGTTCTAAATTGTATACTTAATAACTATATTCGATTCTCCTTTTGAACCGAAGTAAATAGCAGTTAGAAAAACTCATATTTAAATTGGTAACTCCAAATCGCAGTGAAAAAGACTCACGTTTTTTTAATACGTATCTTATACAAATGTAAACATGTTTACGTGTTGAGAGAAGTGGTAATTAATACACCAAAGATTTGGATGAAGAAATATCGATCCTCTCCATATAAAGATTTCTGTCTATGTGAATATATATTACATAGATGAAAACAATTTGAGGACAAAACGAGTTTTTCTAAAAATCAAGGCTAAGTTATATGTCCCAAATCCGAATAAATTCTTAATACAAAACTCTTCATAATCCTGATTGAACACGTGTTACATAGTTTAAAAGAAATTGTATGGAAATTACTTTCACAAACGGAACGAAAATAAAAGTTGAAAAAAATCATCTTTTAGTTTCGTAGAATAGCGTTGTAGTTTAAATTTGAACAAAAAGTGCATGTAAACTTAAGACTTAGTTATATTTTCCTAAAGAGAAAAAATAATTCTACATGCATCGCATACCAGGCGGCAGAAGTGATCTATTTTGAGTTTTTGTACAAGTTGATATGCGTTGAACTTTCATAGCTATAATCCGGCTTTCTTATTTCACAATGCAAACGATTAAAAAACGTGTTGAAAATGATAAATAATCATTTGTAAAAGCATTGTGCGTTGTTTTGACAGCACAGCTAAAACCTTATAGCAACCACGCTATTTTAGCAACTTTGTTGTAAGTTAATAGGGTCTGGAGACAATGGCGCATTGAATTGTTATGCATGAATACAAGTTACTCGTGGCCTGGTAGCGGTCAGAAACGACAGCTTTGCTTGTGGGAACGTTCTTTGTTTCCTTTCAAAAGCACGTATATTGAAACGCCCTATTAATTATGAATCGATCATTCGCGTAGCAACAACAATTTTGAAAGAACAAGGCTGTTTCTTTGTTGTTGCAGGCTTCTTTACTTTCAAATCAAAGCGCTATTGTGTGGATTTATGCATGAATACGTAGTAGCGTCCTAGAATTTGAAGATAAACCTTAAAAGCTCTTCGTCCAACGGGCAAAATGCTCCGATGTAAAAAATGGCAGAGGCTTGTAGTTGTTTGAAATAGATATAGGCATTCTAAGCTAGATGTTACAACTATTCGTATTCGTATTCGTGTATCGCAAACACTTAGCTGCGGTTTGGCTACGATATGATATGAGAATATACTTGCCAATTTGTATACAAATGTAATATTGTTCTACTACATAAAATATTGTGTTGATAATACCCTATACTTGATATTCGAACTTTGTGAAACTACTGTAGTTTAAACCGCAACGAAAGTCGAAAGTGAATCTTTACAATATATTAAACTATATTGTATTTAAGTTCTCATGGCTGATAAGATCACTAAAGCTGGCATTCTTTGTCCATCTCGAAAGTACAATACTCAAAAGTTCATATAGCCGGCTTTTAGAAAGTTTACATGAACCCTTGACTTTTGAAATACCCCAACCTTTTACCTACCAAAACATACAAGATACATTTCAAATGGTATTTAAACCAAAATAAATATATTTTGACCATGTTTATTTGATGGGAATTCCACCGAAATCAATATCCATCGGCATCGTTAACGCATTCTTTAAGTTTTGAAATTGCGCAAAGCACTTGTGTATAAGTTTCTCGACACGACCAAAGACATATCATTTGCAAAACGTCAATACAGGGCATATAATATTACGGCATTTATTTCATATCTGCCCTAGAAGTACGTAAATTAGGAGGGTATAAACAGTCAATATCAAAGGTCATTCTTGAAACAGGAATTCCTATCGCATCGTGGAGCTTTTGTCTCACGTTTTGGTGACGTAATGTCTAAGTGAGATAGAGGGACAGCCTGCATGATGGAAATTTGATATAGGAAGTTTTATGATTAAGTCAAGTTTTGATTGACAGTAACGTAAGTGAAACAATATCAGGTGTTAGATATTTTATGTTTGTTTCACTGTTTTAACTTCTGAACTGATGTCTTTAGGCTGCTTGAATGAAAGTCAATATGGCTTTTCAAGTTTTTCTTTTGAAAAGAACAATATCGCTCTTTTGCACTTGCCTTTTGTGCTTGTGAAAACAAAAACACTAACAGAGTAGTTTGAAATAAAAAATTGGACACACTTTCGTGAGACTGCATTTGAACAAAACCAAAAACAATCCCAACTCACTTGCTTAAGAATACTGCAGTGGTGTTGTCAAAAAACTAGTTTTATCAGTGGTAATATGGCTTTAGATTGATTGTATGGTTTTATCAGTGTGGTTATGGGTTTTTAAACAAAGAGATACTTGTTCCTAGTTGCTACACAATACTGTTGTTTCATTTTCTTATCAAAGAATATTCCATTCATTAAATGGATCCCCAACACTCCATTAAAACAGCTGTGTTTGTTATGTTGATTATTTTCTCACCTTTTAAAGAAATTTGAGCTGGGCATGCTCCAAATAAAAAACTCCTTGATCCCAGCTGTGTTTGCTTTCTTTTAATTGACCAATGTGGCTTCATCTGCATGCGACATGTGGTTGGTTAACATATTCCACTGTGAGCTCATTCTAGTTCTTATGTTCATTTTAGCTGAACCTCAGCCATTGATGGAATTGTGTCGAAGAAGCATACGAAAGTCCATGGGAAAGCAGAGGCTTCTCAAAGGCCAAGACAATGTTGAAAAATTGCCGATACCTGGTTGTTTAAAGAGGTATATCCAGTATCAATGGTAATACAACCATGGAAACATTTACCCTCTTTGCTCCTCATGCCACTGGAAGAGACTTTGATACCCTGAAAACACAAATGAAGTATTTATTTCCCATGAAAAATGAACACATAGGACACAGTTCAATGGTGAAAATGAGACATATTCCCAAATACTGTAAGACATTTTATAAATCAGCAAGCAATCATATGCCTGACTAGAGCCAAGTTCTGTCGCAAACATGTGATGATATTGACTACGAAATGTTGAGATTTTTTTTGAGAAAGCCACAAATCTTTGAATATAAACCAGTTACCTCTTGTGCCTTGAAGATGTAGCTAGGTTTTGCATCAAACTTTTCATTCAAAGTTGTGCATTTCAAAATACAATATATCTAAACAATATATTTTTAGTATGCCCCAACATCATATGTTCTATAAGCCATGGTAACCATCATATAAAATCAAATTACTATTGATGCCCATAGCATCCTGATGCCTATAGCCGACTGATTACTCTCTAATAAATGCTTATTCTTTGACGTTACTGGTATTATATTCTATATTACTTTCTTGCACTGGGTAAGATCACTCTTAACACCACACCACATTAAAGTGGTTAAATTTTTATGGTACTTATGAGACATACTTATTCTTAGGATAGATTATAAACTAACATTATTGTAGTTCTTTTATTTATTACAAAGATATTTTGGTCTTTCTGACCATGCAAGACAAAGAGCTATATGTTTAATATAACATAGTATAAGATTTAAATTAGTAAGTTATTGCATAGATTTTGTATGGAAAGACAGCAGACAATTTTGCTGGGACTAATTGCAACCATTAATATTTTGTTCTCGTACATTTTTGGAGAGTAAAATGTATATTTAAAATGCAGTGTACATTATTTAATTATTAAGTATTGAATCAATATTATATTAAATTTTTCAATATATACGTTCCTGAAATTTGTTTATTATATACGTTCTATATAGTACACCACATTTACAATAATATGAATTACATTTGGGGATAAAAATATACCGCAAAGGCAAGGTGAAAATCTAATATCTGTTAATTCAGTTAAATAAACCTGGAAGTACAATCGAAGTTCAAGTTGAAATGGCGTGCAAAATGCGTCAAAACTAAGTTCAAACCAACTTGAAATAGGACGACCTCGTCGACCTTTAACACGTGCTTTCATGTGATATGTTATATTTTCAAATTGTACTATGTTATTGCATCTATTATAACAACAGACACTCAAAACAGCTTCTTCTACAAAAAATATTATTTACTTACCAAAGAAATATTGCAATTTGGGCTGGAAAAGTCCCTCAAAACACCTCTGAATAACGGAAAATTGTAAAACGTGTTCTCAACTTTGCAGCCAACTTAACTTTCAGTTTTGAGCCGCGAGTTCGGTCAGCTGCCAACATGCGTCACGACGCGTCACTGCCTTGGCGCAGAATATGCAAATTAGAGAAAAACCATACCGTTGTTTTAAATAGCAAATGAAATAAATTGTGATTACCAGTATGCAAAGTTTAACAAATACTTATTTATTTTAACTGAACATCGTTTAGAATCTCTCAAATGGGAACATTTAGACATCCTGAGAAATTCCTTTTTAATTCACTATTATTAGCAATTCAGCTTAATGATTTTTGTAGTAATTGTCTTATTCTGAGCTGCATTTTTATGCGAAATGTGAACTGTGTTTCTCCGCTTTTCAGCGTTTTCCATAGTCAACATTCAATATAGTCTCAATCAGGCCGCTCATCTCACCCAAACATTGCCTCACGTCCTCAAGGTATTTCAAGTAGCATGATTCATCTTGGACCATCTTTGCTACGTTCCCACGCAATCGCTCCACACGCGTGACGACACGCGAGATCCCACACACTTGCACTCGACATAGCTCGGCCAAAACCCTATTGAACGTACCATAATCGTTTCCAAGCTGAATTTTCAAATGACGAGATAATTCACGTACAGAGCGAATGCATGGCACCTCTTGACCATAGCATTCTACGTTTTCGAATATCAAATCGAGCTTTGTGATAGCTTTCAGAAGAAACTGGAGATTATGGCGGATTTTTGTCTCATTGGAAGCAGGCCTAATTCGCCCATTTTCGATTTCGAATTCAGGCTGATCGTTGTTTCCGTTTGAAACTAATTCCAATTCTCGATTTCTGGCCTTTGAGCTGATATTCATCTCGTTACCCCGACGCCATGCAGTCAAATATGATGCTGAACACCCAAGTTGTTTTGACGTTTTGTGACAGTTTATAGGGCGTATTCAACGTGAATTAATTAGAAGATAGCTCACAGGTGTTCTCCTCTATGGGCGTTTTCGACCCAAATATATTGATGAAATATTAGCAGTGTCTAGGCATGAACTCCGAATTAGACAGCTCCGGTTGATTTCAAACTGTTTTGTACACGGATGCTCAAGTAATGATACTCGAGCTCCAGTGTTAACAATATTTAGTGTTAGAAAGGGATACCTCGAACTTTTAGGGAGATACTTCACTTGTGGTATCCAGTGCAACATATAAGGTTTTAACGTACAAACACAGCTAACAAGCAGAATAAAATATAGGAAGTCGACTTATTGAAATTGACGTACATACAGACTTATATTTGAACGCGAGTATTCGGTATTTTCAGCCATCTAGCTATACAGGTTAACGAATTTCCTCGAAGTAAAATTTCATTTCAGATTGAAAAATTGTTGTCGAGTATCTCGTTGTTTTTTAATTCTTAACTAACAATTATCCCTTCCGGTTCCTGGGAAATTAAGGAAACAAAAATAACTTCTACGCCATGCCCAAGAACAGGTGCCCAAAATATAATATTTATTTTTACATTATTACTTCCTGCAAAGGATTCCATCAAGCATAGCGAAACGCATAATTGTTTCAGAAGTCATAGCTATTAGGCCAAAAATATTCCTTGTTGCGATTTCAACGCTTCATTGCCCAGCTGCGCAGGATTTCCAGCGGAACCACAACCTGCCTCACGGCTTACCGCTTCACTTCCTTTATGAACGCAAAGTGAAACCGGTAAAAATTTTATTCTATTTCGCTTGCTACAAGATGCTCTGTGCTGGACCATAATGTATAAGGGAAATACGGAATTTAGAACTGAAACATCTAGCTATTTACTGAAGGTTTGACCTGTTGATTTTGAAGGGGAAAAAATGAAGCAGATATCGATTATTCATATTACTCTACTTATAATAGACTTGTAGTTTTCATCAGGTTTCGGTTCCTAGTTTGTTTGAACACCTAAACCTATATAGTAATTCCAAATAGAAATTTATTATTAAGTCTTTTCATAAATCATATGTGGTTCGATTCAGCGTTCTCACTTCTAAGGAAATTTCCTTAGAAAAGTTTGACTATGTCGACGGGAGGGAGAAATATCTATTATATTCTTTTCAAATGTTCTTTGTCTCGGGTTATTCCAAACAACCTCCCCCACAGTAAAAAGTATGCATATTTGTGAGAGCACAGGTTCGATTTGCCATCAACATCGATATTTCAATAGACATTGGACAAGCATGCCCTTTTAACAGTTCAATAGCAGATTCCTCATGCAATATCCTTCTCGAAAATTACCTCGAAAAGCGAATGAACCTCTGGCAAGCAAGTGATATCCGCTCTCTACTTTATACGCGCTTGTTATGCAAATTCTTTTAGGGTGTTGGCGCACTCTCTATTGTTGCCACCAGATACCAGCAATGACATCAGTCATAGCTCAAACCACGCCCGTGCGCAAGAAGCGATGCGGGCCAGATGCATCACTCGGCTAACTAGCTCTCTGGATACTTCGACAATGGGTTAAAAATCCAACTATTTGTTGAAGATTTAATGCATGAGCTTCGACAATAGAATGTGAAAAAATTTAGCCCAAGGACGATTTTTGTCGAGCGAAGAAGAAACAGAAGGATCTTAAAAGCAGAGGTGAGCATGTCCCAAAGTACCTGGAGTGTCAATTCTAAAGGGGATCGTCGCAGTAGAAATAGGCGAGAGTAGGTTTTCCGTTTAAGAATTACATCACGAGCTCTTTCGACAAGAATGGAGCATATATCTATATAAGTTTACGCAAAACAAGTGGTGTTAACAAAAATCGACCCCAATGAAAGCATTTAAATTTAGAGTTTAATGATTATGCGACTAGATTGTTTTTTTGGGGGCGGACATTTTGAAGATCAAATGCGTGATACTTTTCACAAGAGAATATGATATTTTTCACAGGAGAGTTTGAAGTGGATCTGAAGTGAGCAAGCATGCTACGAAGGCTGTTGCTGGGACAACCTCGACGCGAAGAGAAGGAAGCGAAGAGGGAAGAGTTGTGCGAGAAAGATGAGCGGTATAAATTTCATATCGAATGTTCTAATGATCTATTGCGCAACTGCAGATTGGGTGCATTCTCTTTACCTGAATGAAATTTTTATACCAAGACGTATTTCTATATGTGTTTCCTATTTGTTTCCACATGATAGCACTCCCATTGTATTGGAAGAGAAATCAAAGGAAATAGATAATATATCAGACAGGTAGGAGGAATTGTCTTCTTCTGAATGAATGTGAGTACCACATTACCACAGGTTGACAACGTAATAGTTCTTCGGTTAGCTCAATTGAAGTTCTCTCCCAGACTAGATATGTATACCTATTCTTATTTCTCGTTTTTGAAAGTCAGTTTAATGCTCGGTTACAGGACAATAACACAATACAAACCCGAACAACGACAATGGCAAAAACCTTTCACAAACAATCACCAACCACGACAACTTTGGCGGACTAACTTGACTGTAACGAAGTACAAGTGACGTAAGAAATAACATAATACTAAGGCATATGACAAAAAATTGAATTGCCCATCACGAAAAAGATTTTCTTCGTTCTTTCCTGAACTATCTCCTAAAATTGTGAACCAGTTACACTGGCATTATCTAAAACGTATTTACTTTCCGAGTTTGCGTGAACATAACCACATATATTTGTAAAAAGATTTGATGAAGATTGCTCGAAATATTTCAGTGATTTGGAGACAGATGAGAGCGAAACAGAAGACAGTGATACGGAGACTCTCGACAATTCGAGCAGATCTGGCAGTTTTGAGAATTGCTCAGGAGACCTTTTGCAGTGGAAAGGGTTTGAAATGGTGTGGGATGCAAGCCTACGCGAAAGTACAGAAGGTGGCACCCGGGTTCACAAAGCCGGGAAAGCGAGGAATACCAAAGATAAAATCGACCCAAGAAAAGGCGAGGCAGGCTACGCCAGCGCAGGTAATATTGTCTCAAATGATTTCTAAATATTAAGATAATACAATTGATGTTTGTTTGTGTGTTTCCTTTACAAGGCGAATGTAGCAATGTGAAAAGGATCGACGAAAATCCATTTGCTATTGAAATCCTAGAGAGTGACCTATCAAATATCCAAGAGACAGTCAGCCATCAAAGCAACACCCAACAAGACATCAATGACACTTTAAACAACGCTAACAGTAGCATTAGCACAGCCAACAACAATGATAACAACGGCCTTGACAATACCATCAGCAACAATGGCAACATCACTAACAAAGAAGACAGCAATAATAACAACAATGAAACTCGAAATACGCCAGTAAACCCAGTAAACAACAGTACAAAAAAGACAAATTTAACTTCAACAACAAATGCAGTTAGGAAAACAACAAACAATACTATGAATGCCAACAATAACATTTCTAAACAAAAACAAACAATTAAAAAACAAACTGCTCTGGATTACAACAAATCAAAACCGCCATTACGATCCTCAAAACCATCAACAAAGAATCACATCAACTCTGGTACAAAATCCAACGCCATTTCCCGCCATTATTCAAGCAATCCCAACCAAAAATCGCCAAACATCAGGGGGAAAACCGCAGTTAAGGTTACAACAAGTGAAAAGTCCCGTGCTTCAACGAATATTCCTGGAGGTCCCAAAACTCGACAACTTCAAAATTCAACGAGATGTAAAGGAACTTTGGTTGATAAACAACGCATGAGCACTGGAAAAAACACAACGGGATCAATTGGAGCTAAAAGTGGTGGAAACTCAAGACAATCTAAGCCTAATCTTTCCAACGTTTCCGTGAAAGATTTGGAACAAATTCTCGGAGTGAATGTGACAGAATTGCGAGAGGTTATCAAGAAATTTAAGTCCGAGGAGAATGAAGACTCATGTGGACAGTGTGAAACAGCTCAGGGAAATTTGGGATCGCCAGGGATGGCTGAAGATTGTATGATTGGGTCAGAAAAGAGGCAAGATCCATGCAAAGATGATCAGATGAAGACTGGTAAATGTGAAACAATGGATCATAAAGGTTAGCGAGAATCCACAATTTATTATCAACAGATGTACCTCTTCTTTAGTAATACACAAAATATATTTTAGATGAGATCTCCAGTGACAGTGGAGTCAGCGAGCCAGACGCCAACAGTACAGACGGTCAGCCACGATACATCACACTAAAGACTATTGTTAAGCGCAAGGAGTACCTCGAGGCTCATCTTAAGAAGCTGGAGGATCGCGTGGTGGTAATGGAGGATCACAAAAAGGACATTCAGTTTGTTCACGATCTGTTTGACCTTCATAGTGATGGACTGGAAAAAGTCGAGAGAAGCACTGGAGGAGTTGCATGTGTAACCAACTTAAGAAAAATTCTGGGTGGGTATTGGCGAGGTTTAGCCTTTTAATACTTTACCCTGAAAAAATTGACACAATGTTATTGAATTCTGTCTTAGTATGCCAACTGCGTGAGATTGACGAGGAAGAGGTGAAAGCAAAATTGAAACATCTCGAAGATCTCGGAATTCCAAGCTTCTCTGAAATCAACGCAAGGATTGAGAAATTCCGCAATCGAATTAATCGCACCCTCGAAGATGAGCGCAAATGTCGAAGTAAGGGAGTGCAGAAGTTGAGATTTGAAATTGGTAAAATTCAAGGAATGTGTGAGGCGGTTTTGGATTTGGTGTTTACAAAATAAATGAACATGTCAAAAGGGTTTCAACAAGTTGAATATATAGATAGTAGTTATAGTCATATATTTTATTCATTTTTTCCTATAGTTTCTTATATTTTTTCTCAATAGTTTTTTAGCTAGTATATTTACCTTTAAATAAAGTTTTTATTGAGCGAGGACTAAATCGTTATATTTGAATCGATGAAAAGTGTAGTGCGACTGAGAAGTAATTTGATTAGCTACGACCTTTTTCACATATTTAATAACATAACCATCAACTGGCGTGTGCATGTGTTCTGTTCCCTAAAATGTACCCTAAAAATAAGTGCGTTCAGTTGAAATAGCAGTCATTTGGTGCACGATGAGAAAATTAAAATGGGGTACCTGTCACCTAGCATGATATGAAAATTAAAAATATTGCTTGGAATAAATTGGTTGGAATATGAGAAAATTAGACTCATGCATTTATATAGTTCGTGCGTGAATGTGCGCATGTACAGAAAGGTTGAAGCAAAACGGAGCGATCCTACAAATTAAGTTCAATTATACTTTGGACCGGAGCAAACACTTATGGTCCGTTTCAAAGGTTGAACATGTAACGGACGCCTTAAGGCAAAAGCCGGACAAAGGTTGCTTTATTTCTACTCATACGTGTTTTTCATACCCATGCACGTAACGGAAAATGCTTCTAAATTTTCATTACTCAGTAAGACATATATTGAGGACATGGTAAGCAGGCATAGCTGCCTTCGTCCAAACCTATCTGACAATATTCCAAATACCAGTCCTCCCGAGGTAGTATTTTCATTACGGACGAGCAATTGAGACAGTTATGCGAGAGCTGTTACAGGAAGTTTAAAGATTAGTGAATTATATAAATGAGGAACAGTGGTCGTTGATTCGTAACGTCTTTAGAAATTTTTGCCTGAAGGTCAAATCATTGAACAGTTAAAGAAATTTGTAGTTATATATTTATACTCTTTATTTATTCTAACTAAATTATTTTATCTTTTCTCGATAGTTTTGTAGCTAGTATTCTTACACGTTAAATAAAGTTACTATATAGACAAGACAAAATCATTCTATTTGAATCAATGCAATTTAAAATTGATTTGGATCTTCAAGAGTGGGGAACTTGCAGCTAAACTTAGATGACGTCATATTTTTTCAGTAAACTTCATGAGCGAAAGACGCAGCATTTTCAACAAATATCAAATATACACTTCAACGTGCACCAGTCTATACTAACCTGCCTTACCGAGTACTTTGAGCCAAATAGCAATTCAATAAACATTTTTTATGACTGTACAATTGTAACTTATAGCACTGGCTTATTAAAATAGACCGGGAAATGTGCCCTCTCGATTTTGTCAACATCTGTAGAAGAAAATAAATAAAAATAGGGTATGATAATCAATGCAGAGCATAAACTTTGCTTGGGGAGGGGGGCAGGGGGCAGGTTAATGATTTCAACAATGACTCACGAGCACAAATTGCCTTGTTAGTTGGGGGAGGGGAGAGGGATTCCTCCCTGCCTTGTATATGATACAGAGATTTGATTCAATGTCGACGGAATATCTCAGTGGAGGATTATTAGCTTTACTTGAAGCCCAGTGTTGGATATTTGTATTGCCAAGTTTTGATATTGAATTACTTCCAGGTTTAATGTAATAGTAAATTGTCTTTACGTACTGTGAGTGCATTTTGCACCAAAGTGTTTTCCATCGCATCTGCAAGTCCCTGACGAGAAATGGCATCCTCCATTCGGCAGGCAATCGCATTTGCTAGAGCATTTGATACCGTAGTAACCACGCTCGCATCCTAAATTCAGAAACATTGAGAAACGTTTAGCTATCGAAATTTAAATATCTTAGATAGATATAATGCATTTGCGTTCATATTCCAAGGACGTACAGCTTGTTCCTATTTGTCTTAAACATAGTAATTTCATAAGGTGGAGTCTATCAACTAATCTATCAGCACCATAACATTAATATTTGCACCGGACCGGACATTGCTCGAATCACGTTTGGAAGCCGTCCATGCTCTTATGAAGGTGTTTGACGACGAAACCGCTGAATCACGGAAGAAAACACTGACGTAACCTAGAGCAAGGCTCCTTCTATATTCGCTTACAACTGCATTAGCAAGAAACACAATCCAACCTACTTTTTTCACACGCATCACCAATTGAACCAGAATTACAAATACATTCCCCAGTCACGTGATCACAATGCGTTCTCGCACATTCACAATGATAGAGACAGCCGTAGCCATAGCGACCAGTGGGACAACCTAGAGTAAGTGAATGATACTAGCTGGACTTGTATCTTCCAATGAAAAATTGCGCCTAACTGAGGCTGGCTTCAAAGAGAAGGTGGGAAAATAACAACATTCAATAGACTTATAGAGAATATGAAATGATTTCAGGTTAGACCAAAGGTGGACTTGTAGGACGATTGTAAGATAAAAAGCCAAAATTGTACGTTTGGTTAACAATACGTATGTAAAGGTTGTACGTTTTTGTTAACAATACGTACGTATTCTACAGTCTCTTCCAATCCAACCAGGAAGACAAATGCAAGCTCCCGTCTCAGGATCACAAGTAGCACCATGTCCACAGTTACATATCTTCTCACAAACTGGACCATATCTGCCCGCAGGACAAGCTTTGAAAGGAGGAGAACAAGATTTTAAAACCTGCTTTTCAATAAGAGTTTCGGCCATGGTATTTTTTAATGATTTAGTAATCCACTACATTGTCAGAATACATCCAAAGAGATTAACTTACCAGTTTCTTATAAATCTAATCATAGAATAAGAGTCACGAGTCTAATTACATACCATGTTGACAGGCATGACCGTAATACCCCGCTGGACAGTTACAGCCACCTGTTATTTGATCACAAGTCCCTCCATGTTGACACGAACATTCCAGTTCACAGTTTGGACCAAAGCGCCCAGTAGGACATTCTAAATATATGATAACTTTCGCTGACAAATGTATGATATATCTCGCTTTTGAAACCACAAAATCCTCGTTCCAAGTGCTATGTTTATCTACGTCATGCACTCTAGCAAATAGCGCAGGAGTACGTGGAAAGCATGAATGGTAAAAGGTAGAATTGTCTGCGCTAAGGTATAATACGTAGAGGACAGTAATATATAGGAGAAGACGGAATCCATTAATCAACAAATCCTTTAATGGACGTTTCCCAGACCCAGGAACAGCTGAACATCTATATTACCTTCTTCACACAACTCTCCTGTCCATCCGAGTCCGCAGTTACAACGACCTGTGGCCTTGTCACAAAAACCGCCATTTTTACATTTGCACTTCTCTTTGCAACCCAAACCATACGTACCAAGTTCACATGCTGAAAGAGATTATTATTTATTAGCAGTTACGTGCATATGTTTAACAGCTTACTTTGAATGTTTTGCGTAACGTAGAAATTGCCAAACTTATCTTGGTTGACCTGGGCGAAACATTCTCGTCTGCTCCAGGGTGATCTGTTTGGGAGTGATAGGCTCTCATCTGATCCTGGTAGATCTGACCTGAAGTGAACTAACACGATGGGATTGGAATATTATTAATTTCTTTTCTCACCTTCATCGCAGTGTTCACCAAGGTAACCAGGTCCGCACGTACAGGTACCTCGCAACCTATCACAAGTGCCATTGTTCTTGCATTTACATGGTGAAGAGCATAGCTGACCAAACCAACCTTTCGGACAAGCTACCAGAATAAAAATAAAAATGAATAGACTGCAAACGATGATAGATGATCCAGAAAGATACTAATAAGTAAACAAGCAGTGATCTGACAGTGCGGGGTTGCTTTTGAGCAGAATTTATGAAGAATTGCTGAGACTATTTACTACAGTAATAGACCAAAAGCTGATAGATTAAATTGGACTAGAGATTGATTAATATTAGTATACAGTAATATACATAGAGCAAAGATGATACAGTGATGCAGAAGATGGAGGAGTCAGATGTGTAACGTACGTTTCTCACAATTTGAGCCAATCCACCCCACCGCACAGCGGCATCTGCCCGTCACATGATTGCATCTAGCGTCATTCTGACATGTGCAGTTGAACCGACATTCATGCCCAAATTTTCCTTCAGGACAATCTGAAATACAAGGGCGGAAACATTCGGTTGTTGTGAGATGATAATGAGTTCTTGTTAACTAACTGGATGGACGGAGTTCCAACAGTGGCTGACAACCACGTGGAACAACAAGTGGTCTGCGTGTCGTGTTGACGTACCTTCACTACACCGCTCTCCAGTATAACCCAAGGCGCACCAACACGTTCCATTATACGGATCGCATTTTGAATGAGACTCGCACGGACAGGTGATGTTACAGTCTGGTCCATAGAAACCATGCTTGCAAACTGTAAACAGAATGCAAACGCTGCCGAATAGAAACTTGTAAAAAGTTAAAAAAAAATTTCGTACAAAATTAGCTTAACAGCCTGGAAAGAACTCCTGGAAACTCTTAAATGGATTACCTCTTACACATTTTCCCGTAATATGATGGCATTGTTCATGCTTTCCTGTACAAATTTCACACTTGTACCCGCAGTCCAAACCGTAGGAGCCTTCGTCACATTCTGGAACAAAGGAATTGACTCATAGATCGCTTTACATCGACTAAGCACGATCGTATGAGAAGTTATAAAAACATAAATAATGAAGAAACAAAAACATCAATCATAGATAAGCTTGAGTCTCGTCTCGCGAGAGTATCATAAATCGGAATCTGGAAGGTTCCCCCCCTCACTTTTCTCACTGCTACTTACTTTCTCTGCAGTCAGGTGACTTCCATCCAGGAGGGCAGACACACCTTCCCGTGGCAGCATCGCAATGAACCCCAGGGATGCAATCACATTTGTTCACGCAATAATCACCGTAGGTTCCTTCAGGACAATCTGGCGTGAAAATATATGATTGGATTTTAAAATTCGTCTACTCTGTGGACAGTACAACAATCACTTCCCATCTTCGCTGTGAATACAGAATAGCTAGTTAGGTTTCTATGTATGATAAATAAAAGGCCGAACGTTATCCTTAATTTTAAGAATTTTTTAAAAAACGTTGCCCACCTATACTGCAGTTCTTCCCAGTCTTCCCAGCCGGGCACGTACACTTTCCAGTGATTGGATCACACTTGGCTTCACAATCACAAACCTCGAGACAATTTAAACCGAAGCGATCCGGCGGGCACTCTATAAACCACAGTATAAAAGTAAATGATACACTTGACTAATTCACTAGCAGTGCACTGCCACTGCTGAATAAAGTTGTTCGAATCGTCCAAACTCCAAAGTAAAATACTAAATAGAGAACGTTGCTAGCTCCTGGATTAACAGTTGGACCCTCCAGAAACCTTTGGAGGAGAGGAACTATCTTTTGCATGGCTGGTGACTTAATGAACAAATCGTGATGTTTACAGTAAACAGAGTATAAAATGTTAATTTTTCTTTGAAAGACTTTTTCAAAATCTCACCTTCTTCACAATGAGCTCCTAGTCGTCCCGGAGGACACAGGCAGTCACCTGTGATTGGATCACAACGCTTCTCTACTGCACAATTACACATCCCCCTACACTCCTTGCCATACATACCACTCTCACATGCTAGGAAAATATAAATACTGTAATACAACGCTGTAATATTTTAATGTACACCTTGGTGCATGTAGTAGATAAAATGTTGCCAAATAACAGACACAGATGCGTCAAGGAAATACGTCACCTTACCCTCTTCACAATGAAAACCTTTTCTTCCCTCTCCACAGTCACACTTGCCAGTCACAGGGTCACAGGTTTCCTCACCTACACATTCACACAACTCTTGACAACCCCGACCAAATGTTCCAACTGGACAATCTGTGAGACGAAAACATGATGAAGTGTAAAACAAGATTAAGACTCGATCACTCGTGTATACATTACGTATAGTCTAACATGTACCTGTATCTCCCTATCTACCCATATCTATACCTATGTGTTTAAAGAAAAATGACTAGAATATTACGTTTTCTTCTTTGCAATCGTTGCCAACTGGATATGTTACATCTAATACGTAAAACTTACCATTTTCGCATCTCTGACCAATCTTTCCATCGGGACAAAGACATCTCCCATTTAATGGATCACATGGGATATCACCAGCACAATCACACTCTCCTTCACAGTTATCGCCGTACATTCGATATGGACACTCTTATTGAAGCAGAATAGAACCTAATAGGTTACTGTGATAAGCAACATGTTAAAAAATATTATAGTTTACCTCTGTCGCATTTTGGTCCAGTCCTTCCACGCGGACACAAGCATATTCCGTCAGTTGGCCGACATCTTATTCCTGCTGCACACTCACAACGGCTTGTACATCCATAGCCATAAGTACCGGGGGGACAGTCTAAATTAGAAAAAAAGGTAGTTAATTGGAAGTGTAGTCAGTAAGAAGGGTACACAAACATGCGTTTCTATCAAGTGGGTTGTGAATATATCACAAAATGAGGCAATAATGTGACTGGCAACTTCATCAAGTCCTGCAGGTAATACTTACAGCTTGTGCAATTATCGCCAATCAAGCCTGCTGGACATACGTACAAGCACGTGCCAATAACATGATCGCATTCAACGTCTACTGGGCATGCACACCTCTCAAGACAATTCTCACCAAAGTAGCCTGTCTCGCATCCTGGTAGAAGAGAATATATTGAAGGTAACGTAATGTGTGGTCCTTCCTTTCGTAATTGTGTAGGCACTATGCAAACTGATAGAGATCGTGTGTATATATCCATTCATCCCGTAGTCTTACTTTCATCGCAAAGCTCAGATATGTATCCAGGTTTACAAATGCATTCTCCAGTAACACGGTCACACTTTATCGTTGTTTCTTCCGCGCATTTGCATGGCTTACATCCGATCCCAAACGTACCGTTACGACACTCTAAATAACCACACGATGACAAATGCTAGAGAACTAGCACTGAATTGAAAACTAAACTTATACACTATAATCCAAGTATTCAAACTAGGTGGCAATGATAGTCTCATAGCATACCATTTTCGCATCTTGCTCCGGTATACCCGGGTGCGCATGTGCATTCCCCAGTCACGTGATGACAATGGGCCCCGTTCTCACACGGACATTCCTCTTTACAATCTTGACCATAGAATCCAACTGAGCAACCTGCAATAAAATATTTACAAGTCGTTGACCTTGCATAGCATTCATTTCAGCGTTTGTTCAATTCACTTTGACTCAAATCATTTTCCCAAAAACGAATAACTGAAATGAATGCTTGAAGTACAGCAGTTTGCATGCATGGAAATGTCTAATTTCCTGATCAGCATGTTAGTGTCTATAATTAATATCTATAGATATTCGTGTTGATTCTGTATCCTAATTTATTGCTATCAAAATTCCAAATATAAAAAAATCAGAGACTTACGTTCGGCACAAAATTCACCAAAAAATCCAGGTGCACATACACACGTGCCATTCTCGAGATCACAATACGCTTCATTGAGACAATCCTCACATGTCAACGAACACTTAGGACCGAAGGAGCCTTGAGGACAACCTGTTTGAAGAATAGAAGATTTTAAGGTAGAATTCTGGACTGTACACAAGAATAAAACCCAGTGGAAATAATTTGCACAATCTATGGAGCTCTTCCATCGGATTTTATCGCAAGGGCAAGCTTACGTGGAACAGTATCATCTTCAATATTTCTTCTATTACCACCATCTCCTGAGGTAAAGGTTAATGGTCGTGTGGTCGGCATGGCTAAGGAGACAAAGATATATTGATTGCAGTAGCTCATTGCTGGTTAAAGGACGGAAAGTGTTAAGCCGTAAGTAAAAAGAAAATAAACCTCGACAAGTCACTTGATCTTGTTGCAGTTCAAATCCTTTTTCACATTCGCACGTGTAAGAGCCTTCATTGTTCACACATCTCTGGGTACATTTTGAGGCTTCCTGAAATTGAAAAATGTGTGACACAAGGTGTTTTTGGCGCATGGTTCAAAGTCTTGCAATTTCTCCAGTTTAATTCTCACCGTTTTGCATTCGTCAACATCTTCACACGAGAGGGTATCATTGACTTTGCTTGTAAAACCTTCCTTGCACAAACACCTGAAAAGTAAAGAATATCATGAAATAATTCTTACACATGAAATAACGTGAGATGTATCCTCATAATGTGAAAAAGCTTAGCAATCACATACAGGCAAATCTTTCACTAGGCAATATGACTTACCTGTAAGAACCAGCTGTATTTCTACAATAATGTTGACAGCCACCGTTTTTATCGCTGCACTCATTTTTATCTAGGGAAATGTATGATATTGCATTGATCAATTAATCAAGCATGATGTAAAACAAACTGGGAACAAGACATTACTTCGACGTTCTATAGTTTACCTGCGCAGGATTTTCCATTGGACATGAGTTTAAAGCCAGACCTGCATTCACATTCCTCTTTGTAACTATCCACGATCAGGCAAGTGTGATCACAGCCACCGTTTCTTTCACTGCACGGTAAATGTTCTGCAAAAAGAAAAAGGATTAGCGGAACTGGAACATGCTTCCTTCCTTTGATAACATCTGCCAACCAGGACCTTGTATTGGTGTAGTCATATAGAAGTCCTGTTTATAGGGTAATTTCCGTATATGTTTTAACCAAACTATTTGTTTTAAATGTGCTGAAGTGCATGCACGATGTATGAACTGGATGTCACTCACCGTCGCAACTTCTCTTATTACTAGACAGTGTATATCCAGACTGGCAACCGCATTTAAATGATCCCTCTGTGTTCACACATGTATGTTGACATCCACCATTGTTCTCCTTACACTCATCTGAATCTGAAAAATTCCCGAAGTAGTACAATTAGACTAAATCTGTTGTCGTTGCTTCGCTATTGATTACACCTGGACCAGATGATTATTCATGGATTATATGAAGCACATCCATTGATTGTCAAAACTAAACAACTAAATCAGTCTATCAAATTTGTTAAAACAACACACAAACCTTTGCAAGAAACGAAGTCCCGCGACAAAACATACCCAACCTTACAATCGCACACCACACCATAATACGTCTCCTTACAAATATCCTCACAACCGCCATTTCTGTAATTGCAACTATTGGATAGCCGAGAGCGCCGTTGATCGTATGGATGGGGACGTTCTCGTGTTGAATCACTTCCAGCAGTGTATCTCCTACTAGTTCCTCCTGAAATGAACAGAGTGGATAGTGGATTAGCATAGTTTGTTATATTCAACAAGAAATAGTAAAAGTGTCATTGCCATTATTAAGAAGAGTTGTTCCAACAATTTTTTCAACTCACCTGAACACGTTTTCTTATCAGCAGCTAGAGTAGACCCACTTGGACAACGGCATTGGTATGAACCTGGTAAGTTGACACAAGTATGACTGCATCCACCATTTGATGTGCTACATTCATTCACATCTATACACAATGAAAGAAGATCAAGGTTATAATTATCAAAAGATTGGTTTTCCACTCCGATAGATTATTCTCGGGACCATAACAAGCCGATAGTCTTCCTAGAAGTAAAAGCTTAATTACGAAAGGAAATTGTCTTACCTAAACAACTTTTCTTATCGCTCTGCAAGGTATAACCAGCGTTACAAGTGCAGTAATACCCGCCAACGGTATTACAACAGTTTTGTTCGCATCCCCCATTCTGAGTCTTGCATTCATCTGTGTCTGAAGATTAGAAAATCACTGGAGTATCGTCGTACGATTAAGAAGAATTAAGGTAGATCAAGTCTGAACAATGCTCAATGTCATCGCGTATTTGAGATCTCGTATTGTTAAACATAATTAAACAAGCGTACCATATTCACAACGTGGTCCTTGAAATCCCCTGGGACAAATACACCCAGTAACCCCTCCGGTACATCTTCCTCCATGATAACACGGACGAATGGTGCACACACCTAAAAATCGTTGAAAATACAATGAAACGAAACAATATGTAATACTATAAGACGAAGGATTTTGAAAATCCAAAAAGGCTTCTTCTTTCACCCCCTATCATAGTTATAGTTTGCAAATGATAGGAGAATTTCACTTCCGTTTCATGGCCCTGACTTAAACAATGTTGATAGGATAATTGCCAGTAATCCCTGACGTCAAAATTAACATGTGACTTCGGACCATAGAAATGGTCACGGGGGTAGAAATTATTTTAAAAGTCACTCACTCAAAGAACAGCCAGGTCGATGGGGATACTGGGACCAACCCTGACAACATTGGTATTCCGTTCGGTATTCAATCTTCGGTTGATTGCGGTATGTTGTATAGTAGAAAGTCCTGGAAATATTATAAGATTCGATGAAATGGTATGAAGTAATGGTGTACACATAAACTCTTGTGAAACGAATCCACTAGACACCCACAAAACAAGTTTAAGGAGAAATGGACGTATAGAATTGTTTTGTGGAAGCATTTGCACTCCTCAATCAAATCTCAACTTCCTTTTCTTATATCATTGTTGTGGGGGCCATCTAGAGCTCTGAATCTACATGGACACCGGGTAAGAATAAGCCTGAATTCACCCCAGATCTTAATGTTAGTAGTGGTCCGTGTTTTCATCCTACACATGAGTGACTCACCGCAACTGCGAGGTATAACACAACTCTCGTGGCCTGATACAGCCTGGTTGCATTATTCGAACATTCTTTGTGATGGTTTTTCTCTCTGGTTGTCGTTGATAAGACACAACTCGTCGTTGAAAGGAACAGACGTTCGGCCTACAAAGGGAAAATAGATAAAAAAATCGCGTAACTGCCTGTACGAGCTCAAACAATCTGTGACTGGAAAACACTGAGAGCGAAAAATCCCTCACAATCGTGTGAAAGAAGACGTTGTACATTTTACATTTGGAAAGAATAAAAATTCCGTTAGGATAATCAAGTGTCGCTACTAGTCCCTATACTTCATTCATTCAAACGCTTTACCATCGTCAAAATCGACTACTATATTACAATTGTAGTTAGCATCTTCCATTGTTCTCAGCAAGACCTCTTCTTTCGCAACATTCACCCCCCGTCGCGGGCCTTTAACACTTCGTTTGCGTTGAGAAATATCTGCCTTCAACTCGTTCAATGAACTCGCTTATTAGGTGTTAAATATGTTTACTGTTTATGTCAATTAAAATTTATACTAAAAATCATTTGGGTCGACTTTCGTCAACACATTGTACTACTTAACAAGAGCATAAATCAAAAGGCATCTAACATCGATAGCCAGTGTCTGTTGGCACGGTGGTGTGTTCCAAGGTCAAAATGTTATCATATTTGTCGATCAAATGAAATAATGTCGGGAAGGGATATTGCGGAATTAGCCTCTAACTCTTTGATGGGGATTTTTTGCCAAGTAGGTTTACCAGTTGTAACTGTTTGTGACTTAAATGCAAGCCAAGACACTGCATGATCATGGTTAAGTTAAGGTGAGATGGTGTAAAGATGTTCCAGACGTCAGGCCCTAATTGAATGCTGGCAACATCTGGGGGGAAACGTCCCTCGAATCCCTTATTATTCCTAAACGCATTCCTAGACTAAGACCCTATGGATATTTCTATATTTTGCAGAGAAATTGGTACATGACGTATCACTTCACAGGTATCACTTCAGGTATCATTGCCTCAAACTTCATCTATTAATAAGCAGGCAGCCTTTGAACGAGACGATATATGGACCTGTTATTATTGTAATGCAAGTATTATTAATTCGAACTGGTAAATACATTTCACCCTGTGTAAATGTGTATTTAAAGCTAAGTAAACAGCTTCCAAACCCTGGAGCTGTTTTTTAACGCGTATTCGACGCGGCAAGGACACTGGTTAATGAATATCGCATTATTTTTACGACAGTGCCTTACAACATCACTTAATTAAAGTAATACGGACCATATATCCCTTGTTGAAAGGAATTCACAGTGAAATTGGTCTAAATGGTTTCATGCTAATTGCTAATCATACTAGCGAGGTCCAGATTTGAGTCTTTTGACCTCCACTACCACGTTTTCCACAACAGGTTCTGACGGGAACACGAACCAATCAAATGCCATAGCTCTATCAGATTAACCAATCACAAGCGCAATAGGAAAACCAAAAGTAGCGGCAGTGAAGTTAAATCTAAACCTCGCTAAAATCAATGATACGACGCGTTTTGCCTCCAAATTTGTAAAATTACCGCTTTCAATCTTTTCGTTAATCATTACGTCTATCAAAGCAAGCGCAAATTTCGTGTCGGCGTGTCTTTTAATTAACCAAAATCGATAAACGTTTAGTGCGAATCGCAAAAATATCACGCACGCTTTTCTGAAAATAAACGAACGCGCGATTCATGTTACCATGAACGCCATTTTGAGAATTATGCGCAAATATTTGACCTGTTAACCTTGAACGTGCGCGCTCGTATTTCTCATAAATTTCAGTTTTTAAACGAGATTTTAAAACAGACGGAAAATTGTTACTAGACGGAGTAAATGCGCTCTCGATGAACAAGTGTCTGCTGATGAAAGCTGGCAAACAAACTGACGATAGACGGACAGGTTAATAGGTAGATGCATGTAAAAAAATAACAGTGGCCGGTTGTAGGAACTAGGAAAGCTGGAAGCGCTATCCACCGGATAGTGATTAGTGATAGTGATTTTTTTAACCGTTGTTTACAGTCATGTACGATTGAAGAAACACAGTGTCGAGTTGTACAATGGTTCACTCATGGAACCGGCTAAACTTCAATACGAAAATAATTCATCATGCAGGCAAAGTAGCTTAAAAATGAAAACCGTTCACTTGTCGTTTAGATAGTGCCCTTTGTAGAAGATGATGCAGTTGAGCCCTGGTTGCTAGGACAATTCAGAATTACTAACTAAAGTAAAAAGCTGATGCGACAAACGATAGTTTGAACAAAATGTCGTGCGTTCTCTCGGCAGCAGTTGAGAATATGATTCTTCAGCACCATTTTTTATTGGAAAAGTTGTGAAAAGGTCAATGACGTTAAGCTTTCCGTAGTTAAATGTTCGGCACCCCGTGGGTAGTTTAAGTTATACGATGTGATTGATTATGGTTTGCCTTCGCAGACTGCACAGGTCGCGAAAAGACATGCATTAAATCGAAGCAAATCAGGCAATTTGTTCATTAGATATAAATAAGGTAAACAATAAAATCTGATCGAGGGAGTAACATGGAAACGTCTCAACTCCACGTACTTTACTTTTGAAGACAGCTAAAGAAGGAAACAGGAATTTCCGGAGGAGAAATCCCGCGGAGTTTGGTGTGTGTGGTTCAACATAATTCACACCACGGAATAGTATTTATGTAATCAGCCTGACCGTTGCAGGCAGCAGAAATTCTTGAGCCGTGTCGTCGCGTCATGTAGATCAGAACGACACATACAGATGCACCAATACACAAACACGCCAAGCACAAAACATTTTGAGTGCATGCACTTATGCTGACGTCTGAAACGATAGCACATTTCATAGCTAACAAATCAGTGCTAGCCTTTGATAGCTTAAGGAAAATGATAGGGTCATTTAATTGTGGCCTTTGTATAATTAAACTCTAGTTCTACGTAAACAACGATAAGACTTCTCAGCCTAAATCAAACTCTACTTACATTTGAGGGGAAAGCTGGTAACCCCAGCCTTGCGAGTTCACTTGCGCGACAACCAATGATAATATTACAAAAACATACGGTTCCATTGCTTCGTATTAACACCGCTCGATTGACCTGAGTGAAGAAATGAGCGAAAATTAGTTTCCGATTGTTCATAATTCCGAGGTTTCAGCAAGTGTTATGTAGCAACAGATGTGCCTAATTTCACTGATGATTAGCGAGGAGTCATTGAGAGCGTCACTGAGTAAACTCCTGTCAGACCTGTACCTTGAACGTTTATATTAAATGAGGTGATGATACAACGAGAAGGCAGAGAAAAGAGTTTGCTTTCTATTTCAATTCAGTTGCTTTTTCATGAACGGTTTATTTAAACAACACTTCAACATGGTTCTCATTACAAATATATACAATTCCCAGCAGCGCGTTTGTCCACAGCAAAATTTAACCGGGATGTGCCACCACAGTTAATGGTACCACGCACTGCACTCATACAATTACTGGATGGGATGGGAGAACTGTTAATGCTAATTCAGGAAGGCCATTCTAGATTTGTACTATACAGCGCAACTAAGTCCAGAAGCTTACCGAATACTTCAAAATGCTCTACCTTGCATTAGAGTTTTATCTCTGATCTGAAGCCAAAAACAAACTATATAGGACAATAGGCACTTGTAACTAGTGATAGCACTTGGACTACATTACACTGGAAGAAGCATCAGTAAAATTGCACCAATGCCACATTTCTCCCGCGTTCAGGCAAGCTGTAATTAATCGATTCAACTTTGCGCGCATTTACATACTATCTATGGCTTATTAAATGCTTATATACTCCACTCAATTTCTTGTCCTAATTTGGCCACTAAGCTGAAGTACTTCATTGTTTAATATAACCCGTTCGAAGAAATACTTTTAAGAAACCAAATATTCTCGATGTACTTAGTACAATATGTATACATCATATAACAAATTTGCCACGAAGGTGCGATGATATTCGTTTAATTTGTTACATAAATGAACGGTGACAAAATTCGAAAAAAAAACAATCCTACCTTGGAAACATAATTTTTTTTCAGTACGCAGAGACTTACGATAGTAAGGAATACCTCTGAAGAATATAGGTATCGATCCAAATGCAATGATTCAAAGCGCGCAGATCGATACAACAATAGCGCAAACAAACCTTACGACAAGTCAATGATACCACTGAGAGCTTTCTGAACTCCACGCAATGAACAAGCCGATACAACCGAGCACTTGAACGAATTCAATACGCACAAGAATCTTATCTGACTCAACCTCGCGTTCAGTTTATCTCCTTATCGATGTCTGACAGATGACAGAACCATTAAATCGAGCAAGCATCGGTTTCCGCTGGAGGCTATTTTGGACGTGAATGAAAGGTTACATATTATTTCTATCGTATGTTCATGTTTTCACAACACGGAGTTTGTTGCCTGCGAACATTAACAGCGTGAAATAGGATACACTTGCGGTGTGCGCGTGTGAACACACGAATTGCGCGCGTTGCAGACGAAAGATTTGCAAAGTATCGATGTTTAGGATAGCAACCTTTTAGCGGCTGACAACGAGCCGTTGACAGCTCGTTAGCGGACTGGTAACAAGCATTGCCAGCCACCTTCGGACACACAAAAGTTAAACAAAATTACAAACGTAATGTTAACTTATATTACAATATTTCCGAGTGCAACCAAAAAATTAACTCTATAACTGACGAATTGAATATACAATGTATACAAAACTAGTTCCAGTGACGTACGAAACGCGGAGTTTGGTATTAATGTGAATCAAGATGAGACAGTCTTTAGAACAATAAAAATTTATCTTTCTTTAGGAAAAAACCTCAACTATCCCATCCGAAAACTCCTATCGCTCAGACAGCATTTAGCAGTCACATTCTAATCGATGAATTCATTTAAATTACCAGATCAGTGCAGCTGTCTTACTAGAAAATAACTCGCGAAATAGATACTTCCTGAGTTTTCTTGAGTGCACACAAAACAATAGCTTGAAAACGAGGCGGGCAATGAAATTTTTTGTCAGTGGGAAGGTTATCATTGCCCGAAAACAAATTCTGAAGTGTCTATCATTACCATCGTGGAAGGCAGAAGTTGGACAGCAGTAAATATGCTTGGAGTTATTAAATATTAAAGTAATCTTGTTGTTATACTAAAGTTAATCTAATCAAATTTCAAATAAGTAATTCAAACGCGCACTTCGAAGATCCTTTGCAACACTTTCGGCTATTAAAACCGCACGGGGTTTTAATCGGCCCACGCTGGGAATGATTGAAAGATCTCTGACAATTTCTTTGTAATTTGGTATTTGATATTGCATATTAGAGTCAACGTGCCAATTGAAAGTACGAGCCATAATGCAATGAAAGTTGTTTGGAAAGTGTCCAACGGCTATCCGAAGCGTCACTTTCGCCCGCGGAACGTTGGATATTTCGAGGGCCGCGGAAGAGGTCGAGGACTGAGGAACATGCCCAGGGCTGAAGGATAGAAATATGGGGAATGGACCGAATGGTAGAGGATTGAACCAGATCAAGTCTGGAGGTTTGGACTTTGGAGGCATGTTAGTTGTATGCCTTTGCAACATACGACATTATCCTAGGTTCAAGTTTAAGTTCAATTACATTGCTTCGTGTAAACTGGGCAGGGCCCGCAGAGGCCGGTTGTATAAAGCTTTCAACATCATTTTGCGTAGTTAAATCGTAGTTAACTCAGAAATACATGACCCTGATTGCTCAATTCTGTCACTAACTATAGTTAAAAGTTAACTACGTTTTTATACAACCGGCCCCAGTAGACTTATTTCTAACTGTCAGTATTGAAAAACCCAAATCATGTATGTATCAAAGATACTACACAGGAATGAAGTACGTTTTCCTCGATCCTCGACTACGGTATGGATGAGTCAGAATTCAGAAACAGTCTGGAAAATTAATTGCTTTTTGCTAGCCCAAATTACAGACAGTAACTCTTCAAGATGGATGTAATTAATTTGATGTGAAGTGATGAGATCTTCAATTAAAGTAATGTAATAGAA
Organism: Dendronephthya gigantea; assembly: GCF_004324835.1. Taxonomy (NCBI): domain Eukaryota; kingdom Metazoa; phylum Cnidaria; class Anthozoa; order Malacalcyonacea; family Nephtheidae; genus Dendronephthya; species Dendronephthya gigantea. The sequence goes on from NW_021163020.1 coordinate 2,299,899, forward strand.
CAAATATATTGCTCGCAACAAAGCTACAAGAACGTTAATGGATGAAAAATTCTATGTGGTTTGTTGGCAATTGCACGAAATTTGGGAAATGATAAAAGGTTATAAACGCTTTGCTGAATGAAAGTTGAGCGTGCTGTCGAACATGTTATTATGAAAACTGATGTGTTTTGAATGATTAATGCAACAAAACAGTGTCATGGCAATGAATCGGTAAAAATATCTAACACACAAAGGTATTTTAAGCTATAAACGTAGCAGTAGCGATAGCTAGTTTCATCGTCGTTTTTTTCTAAGTATTTAATCACAGTTTTTCTCAGTATGCAAGGTCTTTATTAATGTCCAGGGTTTGGTATATATTAGTGCGATTCTAAAGCAGGGATCGACAAGGCTTATAATCTTGTTTTCTGGACATGGCTTAACTGACCATTTCCCATTCAATTTCCAATCAACACAGGTTCATTCAGTCTAACTGGCAGGTATTCGAATAGAAGAATTCTCTGCAATTAGAATTTCTCTTCCATGAAATTCACGCAATCTGTGACATGATACTTAGAGGCTGGTTTAAGTCCACTACCTCAAGCTTGACGAGTGTAAGTGGACCGAGTATATGTTGAAGCAAGGACGTCGCAGCGTTAGTGGCAAATAAATCTCATATAAAATTTATTTTATATATTAGATGCGTCGTAACTATAACATGCTCTAGCGATCAATTTATCATAGGCATATAGAAATAAGAGACAAACCTAATAATCCGCTTAATAATTTTAGGAAAACTCTTATAAACAATCTCATGTCCAGCAAACCAATGCGGAACAAACTCTATATTTCCTTCATGCAACTTATATTATGGTTAAGTAATTCACTAGTACCACTAAAGACATCTCAAGTGAGTCCCAAGCGTCCGCGGTTAAACATTTTGTACCTGACCAATATACCGCTGTCAGAAAAAACAAGAACATCACTGGCTCAATTCGAACGTAACCTCACAGAGAACGCAGGACTGGACCTAAATGTCCAACTGACAAGCCAAGTACTTTCGGAAAATGCTACAACTACGCTGGAAACACTTCACGAACTAAATAAATATGTGGGATGGAAGGAGACTAGGATTATTATCTTGAACATGAACAACGAGAAAATTCAAAGGATGATATTGTATGGTTATAATGGACTGGTATTTGACATACGAACAAGACCAACAGATATGAGACAGGTATATCAAAGTACCAAGTATTTTTTAGGGGGTGGGGGGAGCAAGTCATACCTGGGGCATGCATGTTCTTACATGAAATTTGATTGGCTCAGCAATAACACTACCTTGCTGCCTGAGCCAATAAAACTTCGTGTTCGATACATTCCCTTGCGCCCGGGTCTAAGTATTCCAGTGATCTTTTACAGATATCATACAATTCGTTCATCGTAAAACCATCGCTCACACGGCTTCACGAGGCGGTCGAAACGATTTTCGGCGAAATTGGCTACACGAATTCGAAGATACACGAAATTGATTGCTTTTCACGCAAAAATTCAGAAATCACAAAATTGAAACGAACGCTAAACGATATCAAAACCAGTTCCCATTCGTTCATATTCGTGAAATGTCCAGAGAATTTAGACAACGTCTTGAAACACGCCGACGAAATCGGTCTCACGACAAGCGATTTCCGTTGGGTCTTCCCTGGAGTAATAATCTTGAGTGAAATATCCAGTCACGTACCACAAAATGTGATAGCAGTAGACTTGCCAGGGTCACATGACCGATTTCAGCCAATCGAAGACGAGAATACGCTGTTCTTAGATGACGTGTTAAGCGTCCTGGAAAAGACGTTGGAAGAGAATTTTGATGTATTTTCTGAGGAAAATGGGTGGAATTTTGCAACAATAGCTACCTCATTGAAAAGGTAAGTTTCTCAAAGACGAAAGGACATGGAAATGATGGAAACTTGTAGCACATTATAGTTTAACTCTTGTAGATACATCGTGAAAGAGCAATTCCCAGGCCATTCTGGTGAAGTGAAGTTCAACGCAGAAGGACAACGCTCTGGAGAAATCTACGAAATTTTCGAGCTTGTAACATTCAATGGCGTAAACAAATGGCTTCCTATTGGTTCACTCGAGAAAGGTAACGTCAAAATCATGTTCAACCAATGGCGTTTGGAGGGCAAGAAATATGAAACGCCAGTTTTGCGAGTTGTCACAAGACTTAAACCGCCGTATCTGATGTTTGGTTCGGTTCAAGACCGGAAATCGACGGGCGAGTGCGAACAAGGCCGAATTTGCCGACAGTTTACGGGAATCCCAGAAAACCTCACAACCGGCGTTGTAACTGCTCCGATCCCTTCGACGAATACGTTAAATGACGAGTCTGTTACGACAACATCCGAATACAAATGTTGCACGGGGCTTATCATAGAGTTTCTTGAAAGACTAGAAAGTGACGTTGGATTCGACAGTAAAATTCATCTTGTGAAAGATGGGAAGTGGGGAAGCAACGACCCGAAGACGCAACAATGGAATGGAATGATTGGCGAGCTTGTCCGAAACGAAGCCGACCTGGCAGCGTCGACGCTTACGATTACCGCTAAGCGATCCAAAGTTGTGGATTTCTCATACCCGTATGTGGACGTCGCTAATGGCATATTGGTTTCCACGCAACCAGTATCGCATGACGTATGGGACTTTGCCTTTTTGGATACATTCAGCGGACACCTTTGGCTTGCATTATTTGTTACCATTCAGGTGATGTATTACAGAAACTAGACATTATCATTCTCCATAATCATTCATTATATTTACTGCAATTTTCCGTGCAGATTGTTATAGGCATATTGTGGTTAGCTGAGCGTCTTCGCAAGCGAAGAAGATTTCAGAATTTCCCGCACAAACGTGATAACTCCATCAGTTGTGCGCAGATTATCAACTACACGTGGTCACTGATGTTCCAGAAAGCGTCAGAGGAGGTGGGACCTACTACCTTGGGGGGGAGGACTGTGGCAGCTCTGTTCGCGTTCTGTTCTATCGTAGCTTGCAGCTCTTTCACAGCAAATCTCGCTGCGATCAAGGTAACAACAAAAGATGGGATTAGCATCAGTGGAATACGCGACCAAAAGGTATGAAATAAAGTGATGTCCTCATGAGCAAAATTTCTTCTTTTTTACAATTTTTGATTGTAAATCTTGAAAGGATCTTATTATTTATATAAATTTTCACCCGCCTTCTCTGAAAAATAACTAGCAACATTGAAAGGACAGGAAGGTTTTGCGGTTTTGTATTTTAACAAATTGAAGTCCACGATGTCTTCTTCCTAACAGTTTCAAACTGGCGAAATAAAAGTTGGGACGATCGCAAACTCTGCCAACCTGGACTTTTTCCGAGACAGCACAGACCCGTCGTTGCAAAGAATCTACAAACGAATAAAAGGCAATGTTGTCTCGAGTTATGAAGCAGCAGCCAAGAAAATACTCTCCAGGTAAAAGGAGATGAACAACTCAGCTCTCGACCATATTTTCGATTCATTCTTTCACAGCCACAACTGTGAACGTTTTTGTCAATCACTTAAATTGGACATGCAATAGAGTTATTTTAACGCCACGTTTATCAAAACATTATTATAGAGAGTGGACAGCATTCGTTGCAGACACGCCACAGCTAGAACATATGGTCTCAAAAGAGACCGACTGTGCTTTGAAGATAACTGGTGATCCATTCTTTTTCTCTGGTTACGGTATCGCTTTAAGGAAGAACTCAACCTGGAACACACGGCTGTCGATTGTAATCACCAGTCTAGTTCGAGAAGGATATATCTCAGGTTTGCAGGTAAAGTGGCTGGGAACAGGCTGCAGTAATACCAAACAACCAAATACAGAAAAGATGGGGACAAATGATATCGGAGGAGCATTTCTTATAGTCAGCTTCGGGTGCGTTGCCAGTGGTGTGTTCCTTCTTCTAGAGTACGCTGTATGGTATGCACTCGTTAGGAAAGACATGGCACAGACAAGAGCAGGAGAGAAAAAGAAGAATGTCGATCATGCCTTTGGTGCTTTGGTGAAGGTAATGGTCATTATCATAGTAGTTACAACGTTGTAGTAAGAATGATGGTAGGAAAGATGAAGTGGTGACTTGTGATGGTGATCTTGGTTGTTAAGAAATAGTTGGGTACGATCGATGCTGTCTCATAGTAGTATAGTAGAGAGTAAGATATATTTTCTAAATCATTTGATAATGGTATATAACCAAATGATGAGAAAGGTATTATATTTGAGGTTAACTGGTTTTAGTGTTGGCAATCTTCACAGCTTTGAAAGGTAAGATTAAGCAATCGTGCTATGGCGAGAATCCCATGATGGTATTGCATACCCCCTTTCAATTGTCATAAATGGGTCAGGGCTGAATCTCTTTATTGCATGTTTCGGTTAACGCTGCACCGTGTTGGATTCAGACTAGTCCAGTTCTAATCATAATCAGTGTCACTAGAGATCAGTCAATGTTCGTTTCCAGGTGCTGACTTTGTGGGAAGTTACAAGTTCAACGAACAATCAATTGAATCAAATCCCAACTACAGAAGCAACACTCAGAACTTTCAAAACAATCGATTTTGAGAAAGAAACATCGAGAAACAAGCCAACCGAAGATGAACATTGATTTTTGCGCAACCTGAAATCTTATCCATCTTCTTGAAAATCGAAGGGGAAGCCCGCTGTAGGTGCCGACGTAGATAAATCAATCTCACTCACGTCAGTAAAACATATTTTTCCTTATACCAAAAAAATTAAATTGGCTTTAGGACTCAAGTAAGAACCAAAACCAAAATCGGTTCACTATTTCAGAAACTGCAGGCACTGAAAAAGCCAAAAAGGTGATAAGAATAAATTACAGACGATTTAATTAGTTAATAAAACTGAATAATCGCCAATTCTGCAGACTTCTCTGTCCTTCGCTCGAGATCGATCTTCTAATTGCTTTTCGCGGGCGCAATAAATTAAATGTTGTTTTGCTCCAAGAAATATTAGCAAGGATCGTAATTAATTTTATGTGAAATGGCAAAACCTTCAATTAAGACATTGTAATCTAACTTTAAGTTATTCGGCGACTGAAATTCATATGTGTATAGACGAACTTCGAGCATTCAACAACGATGCTTTGTGGGCTAAAGTAGTGCCAGTGGTGTGATTTTGGAATACATTTTCAGTTGAAAAAAAGTGGTGTGCGTTGAATGATTAATGTAGCTGATACAACTGCTCAAGGCAATGGCCGCTAAACATATTTAACACAAAGGTATTTAGAGCAAATTCTAATATCAGCACTCATGTAGTGAGTGGTCTTCGCTAAAATTTCAACATTTAATAAGGCTCATCCCTCAGTATTTTTCCACTCTACAAGACTACAACAGAAAATGAAACTATTATAAATAAGGCTTATTAGATTCCGTGTTAATTGATAACTGTTCAAACGGCGTTCCCGCTGGCCTTCTTTTATCAATCTTTTAACAGATAATTGAAGTGTATATATAAGACTGAAGAATTCCAGTATTCCACCTTCCATGATGAATCTTTTTACGAGTACTAGGGTATTAGGGTAATGTTCAATACGCCACACGCTTGCCTTCATGCAAGATCAGACGTAAGCGCCGAGAAGATCTTGTCTACTAATTTAATTTTGTTATGGCTCCTTTATGTGAATGTTATTATTCAGACGCTGCTTTAGATGTAGCAATTTTAGGCCGTTCTTGCTTTAAACGCAATAACAATTCAAAACATTGTCGAAATATCAGGATACACCAAAATTTCGACTTTGTTTCATTTTTACCCCGCTAATATTCATATAATTCGTAATTATTAATTTCTTTAATTGCCTTTCGTGCATTCTAAAAATACGACACGCTAAAATATTGCGCCTAAAATATCCTAACAATTGCTTGCGTATAAATGGATTCTTTATAGATATTGTTATTGCACGATTCGGGTATAATTTTAGCCTTTTTAAAGCAGAAGCTCGCATATTTTTATTTTAAACAGAAAGTTGTCCCATGACGAGCAAGCCGATGCGAAGAAAACTACACGTTGCTGCTATGCAACTTATATTTTGGTTGAGTAGTATGTTAACACCACTTAGGGCGTCTCAAATTAGTCCAAAGCCTCCTTGGTTAAACATATTATACCTAGCGGACATACCACTGACCGAACGGACAAAAGCATCGCTCGCTCAATTCGAAAACAATCTTACGAAAAACGATAGATTGAACCAAACGGTCCAGTTAACAAGTAAAGTCCTTCCAGAAAACTCTACAATGTTAGAAACGCTCCGTAAGCTGAATGATGGTGTGCGATGGAAAGAGACACAGGTTGTTATTTTGAACATGAAAAATAAGAAAATTCAAAATATGATATTATGTGGGTATAATGGACTAGTGTTTGAGATTGAAACAAGACCAAAAGCTATGGAGCAGGTAAATATACATTTTGAATATCCATTTGATCTTGCGGTAGTTGCACCACGAGTATAGTCCAGCAACGACAGATTGGTTAGCTTTAAACTTTAGCCTAATTCGTATATCCAGGAAATGACATAACCAATCACACTTTTTTACAGAAATCCGACAATGTGTTTACTGTAAAACCATCGCTCACACGACTTCACGAAGCAACTGCGATGATTTTTGGCGAAATCGGATACACGAAGACCTACGATGTGCAATGCTTTGCCCGCCAAAAATCAGGAGTTGCAAAATTGAAACATACGTTGGAAAATATCAAAACCAGCGCGCATTCGTTTATATTCGTAAAGTGTTTAGAAAATTTAGACATTCTACTACAATACGTCAACGAAATTGGCCTTACGACAAGCGATTTTCGTTGGGTCCTCCCTGGCGTAATAGACTTGAGCAAAATATCAAGTAACTTACCACGGAATATGATAGCAATAGACTTGCCAGGGTCACATGACCGCTTCCAGCCAATGGGAGAAGAAAACGCGCTGTTCCTTGATGACGTCTTGCTCGTCCTGGAAAAGACGTTAAAAGACCATTATGAGGAACTGGTTAAAAAGAAAGGATCGGGAACCGTAAAGATTGCTTCCTCGTTAAAAAGGTAGGAAAAGTTATTATGTACTCTATTTCTATAAAGGTGGGTTAATCCTGTGTTGTGTGGAATGGAGCTTTCGCATATGATAGTTTTTTGTCATGCAGAGGAGCAGCCTCGTATTAAAGGCAATATATACTTGCCATAAAAATCTCCAGCAAATCCCCTTTGATAGTTGGACTAGGTTAATTCAGCTTTAGGTGAAATTGTTGTGAACTGCCCTACTATCATCATTGTTGATAAGAGTGAATATTTAACTATAGATACATCGTGAGTGAGCAATTCCCAGGCCGCTCTGGTGAAGTGAAGTTTAACACGGATGGAGAACGCTCTGGAGAAATCTACGAAATTTTCGAACTTATAAGATTCAATGACGTTCACAAATGGCTTTCCATTGGTTCCCTTGAAAAAGGCAACGTCAGAATCCTGTTCAACCAATGGCAACTGGAAAGCATGGGCAAGAAACAGGCAAAACCGGTTTTGCGAGTTGTCACAAGGCTTAAACCTCCATACATTATGCTTGGACCGGCACAAAAACTGAAATCGTCGGGCGAATGCGAACTTGGCCGACTGTGCCGACAATATACGAAAATAGACGAGAACCTCACGACTAACAAATCTACTTCATTTTCGTCCGAAGTCATCACGAACAAATCCGGGAATGTGCATGATGACGAGACAACGTTTGAGTACAAATGTTGCACCGGGCTTATCATGGACTTTTTGGGACAACTAGAAAAGGATGTCGGATTCATTAGCAAAATTCACCTTGTGAAGGATGGAATGCGAGGAAGCAATGACCCGAAGACGCAACGATGGAATGGAATGGTAGGCGAGCTCATGCGAAACGAAGCCGATATAGCTGCGTATACGCTTACAATTACCGCAAAGCGATCCAAAGTTGTGGATTTCTCATATCCGTATGCCGACATCGCTAGTGGCATATTGGTTTCTACGCAACCAATATCACATGACGTCTGGGATTTTGTTTTTTTGGAAACATTTAGTGTACATCTTTGGCTTGCATTCTTCATTTCAATTCAGGTAGAGTATATTTCAAGCATTTGAACTTTTGGAGCACATGAACCAACCAAATGTGATTAATCTATCGGCTTAACCAGTAGCACTGAGTATGGAAGTCAAATTTGACATTTTAAGCAAGTATATAGAGTTATGAACACAATCAGTTGTCCCATAGACTGTACATAACGTAGCTGCAATATGTGCGTGAAGATCGAGGTTGCGCATGCGCTATCTGATTATCAGTGTTCAACTGAGGTGCAATTCACCTTCAGATTGTCATAAGCATACTGTGGTTGGCCGAGAGACTACGCCAGAGAAGGAGATACCTAAATTTTCCTCACAAGCGAGACAACTCAATGAGCTGTGCTCAAATCATCAACTACACATGGTCGCTAGTGTTCCAGAAAGCGTCCGAAGAGGTGGGACCTACTACCCTGGGAGGGAGGACTGTGGCTGCTCTGTTTGCCTTTTGTACAATCATAGCTTGCAGCTCTTTTACGGCGAACCTTGCCGCCATTAAAGTAACAAAGAAAGATGGAATTGATATCAGTGGAATACGCGACCCGAAGGTACAAATTCGAGATGTATTTTTCTCGAACTCGTTTCATATTCACTTTCTATAGAGCTGTGCTTCTTTTGAGGTACGTGGCCCAACATCTTAGCTAAAAGGATCTTTTTCCCAGGAGATTGAACGTCCAAATTTCATTATCATTTATGCAGATTAATTCTGCATAGTATTGATTATATATGACAGGGTACACGAATGATTCGTGTGTCGTGTACATAAACAAACGTATTGTAAGCACGAGGGACTAAACTAGAGTTTCTTTTGACAGTTTTCAATAATAACTTTTCACTTTTTATTATTTAGTTTCAAACTGGCGAAATAAAAGTTGGAACACTTGAAAACTCTGCCAATCTGGACTTTTTTCGAGACAGCACAGACCCGTCGATGCAAAGAATTTACAAACGAATAAAAGGCAATGTTGTCTCGAGTTATGAAGCAGCAGCCAAGAAAATACTCTCCAGGTAAGAAGAGTTGATCATTTGCATCAGTGAACGCTATTTTCCCAGTTGAGTTCCTTTGATGAGTGTGAACTGTTTTCGCTGCCACGCGTTAACAAATTGAAATCCAGATCGAACTTCCCTCGAATCCTCGATAAAATACGTATACACATGAATGACGTTCATCCTCTCAAGTCGACGAATTTCGATCTCTATACTCTTCTAATTAAGATAAATAAATTATTTCCTCTTTCTTGTTTAAAGTTTGACATTTCATTGTCTTATTGGTATGAGGGCAATGTGCGTATCCAACTCAAATGGTGGAGTTGAAAATTTGCTTTTTTTATTTTGTTACGCAGAGAGTGGACAGCATTCATAGCAGACACGCCACAGCTTGCGCATCTGGTGTCAAAACAAAGCGACTGTGGTTTGAAACTTAGTGGTGATCCATTCTTTTTTTCTGGTTACGGCATTGCTTTAAGGAAGAACTCGACCTGGAACACGCGGTTGTCGATTGTAATCACCAGCCTAGTTCGCGAAGGATATATCTCAGGTTTGCAGAAGAAATGGCTGGGAACAGGCTGTGGTGATGTCAAACAACCTGGTATGGAAAAGATGGGGACAGATGATATCGGAGGAGCATTTCTCATAGTCAGCTTCGGGTGCATTGCCAGTGGCGTGTTCCTTATTTTGGAGTATGTTGTATGGTATGCGCTCGTTAGAAAGCAGATGGTGAAATCGAGTGAAGGAGAAACGAATGACCATAAAGAACATACCTGCTTTGGTGCTTTCATCAAGGTGATGTTATTTTAATTGTGATTGATTCTGATTAAAGAGGTTCGTGGTGATCATGGTAGTAGTGCATGGTGAGATGAGGGTAGAGAATTTGTATGTATGTATGAAGTCACTCTGGTATAGAACTAACCGGGAAGGCAGGAAATGTCTTATACTGACTATAGTCCAATGCCCTTCCAACAATATCGAAGAAATTTCTTTTTTGAATCAGAGTTTCATGAATTTATTACTCAGTAACATTATTAAATGCGAATTAATAAAGTTATCATTAATATATAATTCTTCTAGATGTTGACTTTATGGGGCATCACTCGTTCAACGGATCACACGGCGGATCATCAAACCCTTCCCGAACCAGCATCACTCAAGTCTTTTAAAACACTCAATCAGGAAAATGGATGCAACGTTGAAAACTTCAAATTTCATCCAGCGGAAACTGAACATTGACTATAATAATCAGAGTTTTCAAATGCGCAACTTGGTCAATTCTTGTCGCGATCAGTTTAGTTTAGGAAAACGATTGTTATATGTTTACTGAACTATTTTGAAATAATAGTAACACTGGTCACAATTACCTGTTCAAGACTGCAGCAGTATATATTATGTTTCAATACACTATATTCTATGGGTTAAAATTTCTTAAAAATCTCAACAGAAAAAACTGAAGAAAACTGATTGCAAGTCGTTATAATCTTTGTGAATTTAGATTCTCGTAATGGTTTAGGTTCTTATAATGTCAGATAAATGAAAAAAATAACCACAAAGATGTCAAAAGACCTCGAACATACGAGTGTTGACCACAAAGATGTCACAGCATTCGGAACACCAGATGTATGACAGAGTCACTGCATAGAGAACGTATATGTAACATTCCTCCTCCCTCTTTTAAGGTGTTCCAGATACCCGCTTCCCAGACGATTCTTTGACAGAACTTGCAACGTGTGAATATGTGATAGACAATTGTATCGTTCCCACTATAGCCCTTGTTGATCAATACAGTCAAAGTGAGTAATGATATCAATTCAGTGCCGTACTAATCAAGTGATATAACAAACATTGCAAAAGTGTGCTTGCGGTCATCATAGTAAAATTCCTGGGTTTAGCAATAACATATTCTTCTTATACCTATTAATATAGTCACTGGTCACATGTTTTATGATATCTTTCGACATATATACTGTATACTGAATGCGCGAATCCTACTAAAAAACTATCTTTCCTGCATTATACCCCGGCAAAACATGCCATTATTCTGGAAAATTGTAAATATCATACTATGATTAACGTGACATAATTTATTATTTATTCATAATCATTATTAATTCATAATTGAAGCGTCGCTTTGAAATATTCCTAGCATTCCCGGCAATCCAATCTCAGTATTACAAATATTTCGACTTCCTCTTGCGAAATCATATATGCAAGGCTGATGTTGTCGCGACGTTAAGGCAGATGTTGTCGCGACGTAAACGTATTATATATTTAGAGTTCCACCAATGATAGACACAGTTGTAAATTACATATTTTTTAAATGTTTCGGCGTAGTGGCCTACGTCTCTGCGATAACTCAGTTTTTCGCTGGAGTGGTACTCATCACTGTCACTTCGGTTTTAAGAGCGGGTGAAACCGATAAATTCTCTTGTACGGTTGGCATCAGCAGTACGACAGCATACAAGACCCACGTCGAGAAAACGTGTTATTCAAGATACGACCAAAGGTACAATCCTTTATTTCCACTGTACGGTTTTGTTATTCTCAGTTTTGGTTTTCCATTTGTTGTCTGTGCTATTTATTCGCTGTGTGTAATCACTCGTGTCGATGAAATCGAGAAAACCTTGGGCAGAAGTAATCATCGCTCGAACGAAGCCGAAAGGGAAGAAACGAGCAATGGATTTTGTGTTTTTTATTCCTATTTCATTCACCTCGTTGCTCGTTCGCTCTTTGGATGCCTTTTGGCAGTTCTACAACAGACAGTATTTTATCCTAGTGGATATGACTTCGAATTTGTTTGCAATCTTCCAACATCTGATGTGTTAAGAGCTCAAAGACAGAGTGCAACAAATACGAGCTTTGGTAAGTCTAACTCCACCTCAGTAGCATGCGAGAATTCAACTGCTCATGAAATGAGTATATGTTGCTGGGCTGTCCTTGTATTAAACATCGTCTTTGCTTTCATTACATTTGCGGAAGTTATTTATCTAATATGGCACTGGGTACCAGTCCTCAAATGTTGTTCTAAAATTAGCTCGAGTCGTGGCGGCAAGGAGTTTGTAAGGCATTATCTTATTCGTAAGCGATACAGACGAGTTCCGTCTCACAACAATCCAGATGATATTATGGACGGTACCATTCCACTTAATAGCACAACCGAGATCAGTTTTCAGGCCTGGCTACAATCTCATAAGCAACAAGTTTTGAAACGTACACCCGACATATGTTATGCACTTGGCATTGATTTAAATGATTTAAACGATTTGTACGTTGACCTTGTTCTTTACAATGGGAGAGCCCAGCAGGAATTTTCAAAGGACATGAAACGTCTTGAAATATTTGACGTGTACACGAAAGTTCCCAAATCTTCAATACGACTCGAGAAGATCGAGAGTTTATTCAAACACATTATCGATGATTCGCAGGACAATCCTCCTCGCACCATTCTGGTAGTTGGACGACCAGGAATAGGCAAGTCTGTGTTGGCTGAGAAAATAATCCGAGATTGGGCAAATGAGATCGATCCTATTTACTCTGGTCGGATGGTTTTCTTTTTCAAATTTAGATGGTTCAATCAACTTGAGTACAGGCAACTTTCGATGGAAACATTTCTTCGTTATGGAGCAGGACAGAGCGACGAAAGACGCCAGGGAATCTATGAAGAGATTCGAAATGATCCTAAGAAAGCCATCTTCATTTTTGATGGTTTGGACGAGTTCGATGGTGATCTGAACAACTACTTGGAGGAAGCACGAGCAATTCCATACGAGCCTAGCATGTGTACGTCAGCGATGATTTTATTCATTAAACTAGTTCGCGAGGGTTTACTTGATGGGGCGACAATCCTTGTAACCAGTAGATCTACAGTCGATCATTTTTATGCGAAACTTAATTTCAATCGACATGTTGAAATTATTGGTTTCACTCCGGAGAATATCCAAGAATACGTCGGCAAGTTTTGCGACAACATTAAGAGGAAAGATTACGAAGAGAAGATATGGAATCACATCAATTCCTCCTCAGACTTATTAAGTTTGTGCTACATTCCTGTAAATTGTTTGATTGTATGCCTAACCCTGTCTCATTGTCTCGATTCTAAAAATGACACCGCTTCTCTTCCGACGACACTTACCAAACTTTACGATACGGCTGTGGGCCATTTATCAAAGCACCACGACAGAAATTTAGACGTTAAAACGCAGAAAAAACTTCAGAAATTAGCATTCGAAGGTATAAAAACCGGGAAGTTAGACTTCAGAAAAGAACGTTTTGACAAGAAAATGAAAAAGTCAGGCTTGGTGAACAGTTCATCGAATCCATACTTTCCAAACGAAACAAAATACTCCTTCCTTCACCTAACAATTCAAGAGTTTCTTGCTGCAAAGCACTTGGTTAAAACACGCACAATGGATGAAATAGGAAGATTTATTACAAGGCATGTTGAAACGCCTAAATGGCGTCTAGTATTTCTTTTCATTGCTGGACTTTTGAGGGAGAGAATTGAAATGCCTGGATGCGGTTACAATCCTTGCATCGCGGCTTTTTTAAATGGCTCCATTTTAGACGGTGAATGTGAAATTGACATTCAAAAGCATACCATAAATTTGCAGGTAATGAAATGTTTAAGAGAAATTGACGAGGAAAAGATCGTTGAAGACATATGCAAAACCAACTTGAACCATGTTACAAAAGTCTCGTTCCGTGGCTATCTCATTAACACTTTATCTACAAGCGACGCTGCAGCAGTTTGTTACGTTTGCAAACATCTGAACAATTTAAAAGATCTTACTTTAGAAAACGCAGTTCCCGATGACAAAAGCTGTTTCGATGAAATTGCTCAACTCCTGCAGAACAGATGTTTACAGAGGCTGGAGTTAGTAGCCGAGACTGAAAACAAGTTGGCAAAGAGACAGTTGACCGATGCATTAATGGGATCTGAATGCACATTAAATCATCCTGAACACGCAAAACTTCGAGAGCTCACGCTTAGCATTGAATTAGATGATGACTGCGCAACTAGTCTATGTTCATTCGTTCAAAACGGGTCTCTTCAAAAACTTGATCTATCTCGGAATCATTTAACTCAATCGGGAATGTCTCAACTCAGCAAGGCTCTTCGACGTTGCCCAGAGCTTCAGTACCTGAATCTAAGTTACAACAAGATACTTCATGAAAGTATGGCCGAGCTTTACGATGCTGTGATACGAGCACAGTGCCCACTGAGTTCGTTGATCCTTGATCACTGTTCATTGACGAAGGATTGCGTATCGTATCTGTGCAAAATTCTCTGTGCCGAACATTGTAAACTACACGAGCTATCATTGGTCGCTAATGCGAAAGGTATTTGTGACGAAGGTGTACGAGAGTTGTGTATTGATGCTTTGACAAAAAAGCAATGCAATCTTACTAGTTTATCACTGAACGCGTGCAGCGGGATAACAGATAATTGTATTCCGCTTGTGTGCGAAACTTTGCAGGACAGAAACTGCAAGCTTACTCGTTTGTCACTAGAGTACACCACAATTACAGATGAAGGTAAGAAATTGCTTCGCGCCGTTCAAGACACAGAATGTTGTAAAGCTCGAGGTTTAGAAATTGACATTTTTGATAGTAATTACCATTTGGACGCTGTCAATGTTCTGTAGATCAAGTGCGGTAGATCGATAGGGAGAAACACTGAACCACACGACACATTGAGTCAGGTAATTTCATCTAACATTACTGTCTGCACATGCGCTTATTCATAACGTGTGCAGGAACTTGCAGAATAAGCTCGTCTGCTATTAACTGGCCAGTGAGCTGGATAAAATATATCTAGTTCAGTGGATGCTGTAACGTGTAAACTACATAATATTATGTATAGCAAATTCACGAATGTCTCACAATCATGAAATAAATATTCCCATTTTTTACTAACTGCACTTCATAATAACTCATTCAATTGCAACAACTTGCAATATTGCAATAGACAACAAACTGAATTTATTAAGATTGTCCTAAGCTTAAATGCGAGTGCTATCGGCTATGAAGTGAGAAATTTGTTTCAATCTTGGATTTTATCCTTGGTTCATTGATTTCACTCAAGGTTTTACAGTTTTACTTCAGTTCTCTTTGTCTTCGGACAATCTTACAGTGAATCAACCATATCTATTCAGTAAAAAGTTATTTTCTTCCTCTTGAAACACCACTGTACTATTATACTTTAATATGTTATTAACAACCTTGATGTCTGTATTTTGATCATTAAACTATTACGACTTCGCTGTATGAGCCTCCAGAATATAGTTTAGTGCCTCTCGAACCTATTTCGCTACATTATAAGTGAAAGACCGTGAATGCGAGTCAAAAGAATTCGCGAAAATCCTCACGCAGATAAATTCCAAGCCTAAAACCATAAACGAGCCTACACACACGATAGCCAGCAGAAAAAGCAACCCACTCTCGTCCCGCAGTCCCATTTCCCTGGCCGCGTTAGGAGTCTTCGAGACGCAGCCCGACTCAAGCCACTTTTGACTGAGTTTCCTCATACTGCCGTCCTCGTGCATCTTTCGGAACGAGGACGTGAACTTTCGTGACCACGCCGAGTTACGTCGGAAAGGCATGCCGTAGCCTGAGATTTCCGAATGATTTCCCGACCACCTTAAGATCGCAGGCTTTTTCTTGAGAAGCCATGTAGTGGAGAGATGGCGTGTCTTCAAAAAACGCCTGGATTTCACTAGAGCAAAATAACTGCTTGTATTTTATGGCCTAAATCTTTAAATAATGTTATTTTTGATTATGTAATAACACCAATTTAGGGGCTGTGTGTTATAGTATAATTTAAATTGCAAAAGAAAAAAGGACATAATTTTCTTTTGATGCAAAAATGCGCTCCAAATGAGGATATATGTCACTAGCATTTTTGTTATTTTGCTTTTTATAAAGATTCGGAATTTAGAGTTTATTTATTTGGTTATATTTAGATTTGTTTTAATTGTTGAAAAAAGTCAGGACGAATTGATAGTTAGAATGAGCGAAAACTAGTTTATAGGTTCGTTTGATCTCAGCGAATTTTCACTGACAGGGTTTCCAAAAGATTTTAGTCCAAAAAAACCTGCTCAATACAACTGACGAATCTACCTAAAGGCGGATGCATCAGTTTAATTTGTATATTTTATAGCATTGCTTCACACAGTTCTTACTGGCTGAGCTGCATCTCTGACAACTGCAAATATATCAATGATGTATCCTCTTACCCTGACTTCAGTAGCTTCCGTGCCTCAGCTCTGGTAGACACAAGACGATCTTTCATCGTCGCATAAATTCTCCTCATCCTTGGATCTGGACTCTGCTTGAAGAATTCCGATGTCGAAGTAAACTTGGATGAAGTAAATTTAAATTCACTGCTCGGATTTATAAACTAAACAGAAGACATTCAATAAAAACGTTGAGAAAAGTCCACAATCAAGAACACTTCATCATCTCTTTCAAATTTCCAACCCCGGTTGTGGTAAACAAACTCAGACACGCTCTGTGAATCAACTTGGCTCTCACCTTGATGTCATAAATCCCAGATATTTCCTCCTCATCTTCTTCGATAACTTGAATGGCGGCCAAATTTGCCGTGTAAGTACTGAGCAATATGATCATGTAGAATCCAAAGATCCCGGTCACAACCCGACCACCGAACGTTTTGGGTCCCCCTTCCTGGACCACCTTCTGCACGACCACTCCCCAAGTGTACGACATGCTCTCCAAAAATCTACCCACCCCTCGTGTTGCGCGAGGTCCACGGTCAAAAACTCGCCTGTGATTCCATCCCTCAGCGGCCCACAATATCAAAACACAGCCGGCAAAAATACCCAAGGTTATAATCCAAAGGTTTCTCGAGAACGGCTTGAGAAACGAACCGTTGATATGAGAATAAAAATTCTCCCCGTTGGTGGAGACAATGATCCCACTGCCAGAGGCTAGAAATGGATAGGAAAAGTCGACAGCTTTTGACCGGGTCTCGGTAATGGTCAGGCTGTATAGAGCGGTGTCTGCTTCGCCACGCAAGACCTCGCCTATCATTCCGTTCCAGGCTCCTGAGCTCGCGTTCTTGCTGCCAAATTTGTTGTCTTTGACAAAATGAAGTCTCGGGGTGAATGAAATTCGTTTCATGAGTTCTTCAAGCAACTCAATCAGCATACCTGAAACAAAAAAAACAGTCAAAGAATATGACACTTTACGTGGAGATTCCTTTAAATCCTTTATTCCTTTCTTGTAGTTTCATGTACATTGTGACCAAAGCTTCCACTAGTTCCAGGCAAATTTCTCACTTCATTATAACCCACCCCAAACAACTGATGCTTAGCTAAACAACCTACCCGAACAGCAATGCACCTTGAACGAATTATTATCCTCGGTTACATAACGAGTATAATTGATGCACTTCATTCCAATAATACATTTTGAGCTTCTCTTATCGATCTCCTGAGCAGCAGTAAAGAACACCCAAGGCTTGCTGTACTTTGTAGCGATACGGAGTAACGGTGGCTTTATTCGAGATACTTCATGTTGAATCCACGATTTCAGGGTCGTATCGAAGGAATTATTACGCCACGAGCCAATGCAAAGCCATCCAGTTGAGTTGGGAAACTGAACCAGTTGAAATATTCTATAATCGCTACCTTTGCGAGAATGCTGGGTACCATCGAAGTATACCCGGCCGGTCTTGCCAGCGAAATTTGTTTCCAAGATGTTCCTAAATTCAATTTAACATAAGAACTAACATCATGTAAAGCATTTTAATGTAAACTTAATGATGATAAATTTTGAGAATAACAAGCTTTTTCTTTACCATTTTAAATCATTTGAACGTCGATGAAAATCACTGTCAAAACCTTTTCCCAAACTTGCAATTAAAACCAATGCATCGTCCAAATAATTCACATTTCCACAACTTGTGTGACCCTGTTTCGAATGATCATCGGAATGATTTAATTCAATTGACATCAAATTTTGAGGCAACTCTTCAAAGGTTTGATCAATGAAAACGAAGTTTACCAAAAACCATCGATACTGTGTTCCAAGTAGCTCATATTCGTTTGCCAACGTGAAGATTTCCCGGAGTCTCTCGGTACAGTGCACAACAATACAGAAGTTCATTTCTTTCGCAGCAACGAGTTGTGATCTAATGTCGTTATCGACAGCACTATCAGACTTATTGCATGTGATATTCGCCGTTTCTTTGCATAATATATGGTTTGATATATCACCGATGATGCGCAGTTTTTCTGACTTGGGTGGAACTAGACTGACATAGTTTTGAAGGAAAAACTGAAATGAGAAACGAACACAAGATTTTCATTAATGCATGATCTCTTTTAATCCAGGCTCCTTTTGAAGTTGGTCTAGTGACTTGCGTCCAATACGAGGCTTTACCTTGAGTGCTCTTGGACTGTGAAATTTTTCTCACCACTCTCTACTCCTGAGGAGTGTCTAGGTCTGTGCATGATTATCATTAGATCAGGGATGAATATCAGCAGAACTTACCTGATTTTCATGACTTTTGGTTTTACCAGGGCGTACGACGACGCCCAGTACAATTGACTCCATGTTTCCCAACATTTTCGCCCACAGCCAAGACCTCTTCAAGTCAAGATTAGTAACCACATACATTCTAGTTTCATTCCTACAGTCCTTAGTTCTTTCCAAAACTTGGTACGCTTTACCAGAGGAAAAGCTCAAACTCATAGCGTCAAGTTGCAATGAAACATTGAAACGGTTACTAATGTTGTTGACGATTGAATGTAAGGTGAGTTCCGAAGATGAGGACATTGGCTCTTTGCACCAGACTGCCACTCTTATAGGATCAACAGGGTATGAGCCAAGGATCATATGGGGTGATGCAGGTGAAACGATGAGAGATGCTACCAGCATGAGAACGCTGATCGATCTATATGGAAAAGGAATAAAAATATTTAGTATCGGAATTAAATATCTGCCTGGGAGGGACACATCTCCTTAGTTAAAATGAGAAAGGTGGGAAGGAATGGCTACTGTTTTCCGAAGAATAACAGCCTGTCACCCGTCCACATTTACCCCAGATCTCCAGGAAGCAGCATTTCGTACATTCTCCATTACACTGCAGGGCGATTTTCTGGTCGTAACGTTGCTGTTTTTTCAGGCTTCATATATTGTGTGTAACAAAATGGAATAGCAGCGTCATGTGTGTGACCAGAGAAACACCTTGCACATGTATAGCTTCGGATGATGGCTGCTTTTGATCACTAGTCACACATCTAACACGACTTTGGGGCGATAAGCAAACCCCTCCCCCTCTCGACCCAACATCCACCCCTGGTTTCTCTTTACATGTAATCATTATAATGATGAAACGAGAATGATTACATCGATATATTCATCGACTTTTGTCACTGGTAAACACGGGGAAACACAACAGAAGGAGTAGATTAAGTATTGCTAAAGAACGGACAAATTAGTAAAAACGTATTCAGCAATTTGCATTGAAATCAGAGCTTCCTCGGGAGTTGAAGAAGCGAAGTGTTTTTTCTAAAGTTGATTGAATTAAAGCAAGCGAGAATGTCTCGTATATGTCGTTTATTTAGTAACAGTACAGCGTTGATCGATTGACTTTTATAAACTATTATTCCCGCCCAGCCGGGGCCGCAGAATACGTTTCAGACATGGCACAGCGCGAATCCTGCTTCATCACATGGGAAAAAATGATCGACTATATAAACCTTGTGTGTATGTACAGTTTCAGAATTTGGGTTCCTGTCGCATGTCACGATTTTCTAGTAGTACAAAGATTAAGGTAACCTCGAGATTTGCAGCCACTAAAAACTAACACAAATCTATTTCATAGACAAGAGCTGTATTTTACAGCTGCGTTCGTAGAGAGACATGATACAATTTAATTTGTACCTTCTTCTTGTACACACACAAGCCATATTTTGCGGCGAAGCTGATTTCAATAGTAATGTCAAAGGTGTTTACTTCATTCTCCGCATTTCCCAAAAAGATTTTTTCTTTGCGTACATAACGGTTAAAGAGAAGCTGGCCAGCACATCGTAATGTCAACATCATTCATTGCTGTGCAACTAATTTGATCGTTTTTGCATATCAGCTCCCGCAATGTCAAATCGAATCTGCCAAAACAAAACATCAAATTAATATCGACAAATTGAAAAGTATGAATAAAATATCACACCCTTCGCACACGAACAACAAAATGAACAACCCTGATATTTAGCTGAGAGCAGTGGACGTAGAAAAGTTAAATATAACACAAATATGAACACTGGAATATGATACAAGAATATCAAAGTTTCACTTTTTGGAGCTTTTGTACGCCAACGGGTGACATATATAGTTCCTGCAATGATTTTTATCATGAATGCACGGTTAGAAGCTAAAGATTTACACCAAGAAGGCTGTGAATAGGGAAAATCTATAGCGCTTTTTTTACAGAATTGTGAGCCTCGCTTTGTATGCTTGTGGCTTCGGCAAGAAACTCGTAATACATTTCATTTAACAAATTTATTGAACGCGCCAACGTGATATTGTTAATGTCAAGAAATAATCATATCACAGTCTTTCATTCCAATATGAAATAATTATAACAGTTTCTTTCGGACAAGAATTGTTACATAACTTATAACAACATCTCCGGATTAATTGTAACATCTCTTTGTAGCTAACAGTTTAACATTGTAACAGTTTCTCTTTTATGAGAAGACTACTATGATATCGTTTCTTTCGAAAACGAAACCATTCCGACAATTTCATTATCAATATCTTCTTCGATCGAGGCACTCCAACTCAATATATGCGTCACATATCGCAAAATGACATTAGCCTGTTGTAAGCGACGCAGGTGCATGAAACACTGACAACGCAAATCTATATTTACCGATGTGATTTTTTGTTAATTTAATGTTTTCTAGATCATTTCTATCTGAAATGTAATCAGTGTAGCTATATATAGCCTCTGCTACATTATTAAATTGACTTGAATAACGATTTTCGCTCGGGAGTTCAACGGACGTATTTGGCCAAAAAAAGGCAATAAATAAGACTGTTAGTCGGCTCTCATTGATCTGAAATAGATTCTAGACAGCAGAGAAAAACAGGCAAATTCGTTTGTTATCAGAGCGAGTTTAACCAATCAAAAATTGTTCAAAATGTCTGGCTATAGACATAATGAGAATTATCCCTTTAATTCTTCTCCTCTGAAATGAGTTCTTTAAATTCTCGGGACACTATGCGGCGCCCTTACTGCGCCGTTCGAATTTTGAAGGTATTCACAAGGCGTCAATATTTTATGAAACTCTGTCGCGTGAGGATCGAGGAGTCTGAGGATGACCAGTGGCAATGGCGTCGCCGTGAGAACGTCTCCACCACACAATCTCCCGCGGTTCGTTTATCACACATTTTGACTCTGTGCCGTGGGCATTTCAACCCCCCGAAGTGCATTTCTGCATGTTTCTAATTCAAACACGAAATTTCACACTGAAATTGCCGGCAAAATTGTGGCTACCAGCTCTGAACTTCTGATCAAGATTTCTTCAATATTAACCCGAACAAAACTCAATTTACTGAGGCACTTAGAGCGATGGAGAAGGGGTACCACCCCTCCCCCCTAACCAATAGGTACGATGATGTGAGAATCACAGTCAACAGATCTTTTTATCATTATGAACTTCAAGTTGTTCGCACGACTGTTTTATGATATATCTTCGTATTTTTTCGGAATCATCTTCAAAGAAGAACATCATTCATTGAAGAAGCCTTCAGTCAAATCTTCAGTCAGGAAAACTGCATCTTTTTCATCGGTTTTTGCCTGCAAATGCTTCTGATTCATTTCATTGTTATATTCACTCTAGTGTGCTTTTATTACGCGCCCACAAAACATTCCGCAAATCTCGAGCTTAGATTTATCGTTATCATACATACATGAAGCCATGCGTACGTTCTCAACAAAGAAATATATCACGGTTGTGATTAATTTAAAACTGAAGATTAACGAGTTTAATATGAGTAATAAACATAGATATGCTCAAAGATAAAGCTCATCTGTTTTGGAGTAAAGCCATAGATAAACCGGCAAAATCAAATAATCCGTCTGATATACCCGCAAAAAACGACGATTCCGACTTGATCAACCGCGAAATCTTATCGTAATGTAATTCATCATTGGGTTGATATCATCTCCAACGACAGGCCATGAAGATATCATTTAATGAAATACACAATTTTGAACACATTTTCCGCCATTGATGTTGTAATAAAGGCACGCATTGGTTTAAATTTGATCAAAAGGGTGTGTAAATAAAAAGAGAACTAAAAAAAGGAGCCGGATGATAGATTCTTTCAAAAAAGTAGCCTTTACAATCGAGGTAGTTTACTTCATGGAAAAGGATATTTATGACCGGGACATTTGCTCTCCACGATTATGCTGTACTAGTGCACGACTTACATCAAATCAGCGCCCCTAATTCTGGTTTATCATATTATTCTTCCTAAGCGACAAACACTGCCTGGTCAAAGATCCACACAGCACTGAAAATGGATTTCTTAAAATGAACAATCCTGCATCTTCTAGAAAATGAGGAGTGCATTCGTGATAGCTTTCACAAAGGATAAACATGTAATCTACTAAAAAAAATCGTCTATTTCCACGGGAATTTTTTGAAATTTTTTCGTCGAAGCATTCAACAGCCTGCATATGATTTGCCATCTGCCAATCAAATGAAGCTGCACGCTGATTGGTCGAGTTAATTACATCCAGCCTGATCCTCAAAACGTAAAGTTTTGAAAACAGTGATTCATGTCGTGGCCATATTTGCAATAATACTTTGTAGAGTCTGTCCTTGCAGCATTGGGCAAAACCAATGCCTTTAAAATATTTTATTTTCATACCAAACGAAACCACTATATTCACGTGTTTACAAACATTTTAACAAATGTACATCAAGCCCTTTGTAAAATATTGTTTTCTTGATGTAACAAATATTGTAAAAGACAATAATAGGGCGTGGCGTAGCAGGGGGCTTAATTTATAAAACGGAGGTTGTGGGTTCCCTTTTTGTTACATCCTCGTAGCGGGTAGAACATATTATAATAAGTCGTGAGTTGTGCTAACCATAAACAATATACTACAGTGGCCATTTCTTGTTACACAATATTTTAATTTCCTAACACAGCTGTTTTCATAACAAAACTCTAATCATATCTAGATAAGATTTTCGAAACATAACGATTTGCGGTGCGCACTTGTTAAACTTTAAACAAAAACAGCGCTTTTACATCGCGCAGGAAATATTTTCACGGGAAAAGAACTAAATAGTAATGTGCGGTTAAAAGCGACCACAGTTTGCGATTAACGATACCTTTTCAGACGGCGAACATCTGTACTTAAACCGCTGTATGCCAGGATGGCTTACAAAAGATATAAAAGTCCATGAGCAATGAACTTGCTTAACCAAATCTGAAGTTCCACTGATACTGTTAACTCGATAACTGTTTTCGACTTAATATTTAAGATGAAAGGTGAAATTATTCTGAGCTGTTTTGTGATATTTGTCGCTGTCCTGCTGGTGTCACAGGCGGTTCCCGAGAGCCGCTGGAATTTCGACACCGATTCTGACAAACTTGATTACGAGGAGATGCAGAAGCGATCTGGCTTTGAACGGCGAAAACGACTCTGTGGGGTTAGCAGTCGTAGACAAGGCAGATGTCGATTGGGGGTAAGGATTCATAAAAACATCATTTTTTTTCTGTGTGCAGTTGTCGCCTCGTAGAAAGATTTCCTTGCAGTGCAGTATAATTAGCCTTTCTCACGATGACGTTTTGGGGTAATTTCAATTTTTTGAAATGGGTTTAAAAATTGTGTTTAAATATCAAAAGCCATTTTTTTCAGAAAACAGACCATTTGAAGAATAAATTCAGCCTAAAATTATAGACAGTCGCCGTTATCAAGTCTTACGCTCATGGTTTTTGAAAAAAGTACCCCCAAAATGGCGGCATATTCGTCATCGTGAGGAAGTATATGCACTACAATTGTGCTGCATTCATTCAATAGCGAACGTGGAAACGTGGGCGTTGTTGCTAAGAATTCACACGGCATATATCGGTTTACGATACGAAGACGGGTTGGCTTAACGTAGCTAGGACCTACTAGCAATATGTAATACATATTATAAGTCATCTTGACTGTGTTTTCTACAAAAGAATTCATGTTTTCTTATAAAACATGAATCAGATTATAGGCTGTCAAGCAAAACCATCTCAATTGCCAATTCTAAATAGTGCCTTACTTATACATCTTTTAACTTCATGTCCAAAATGGTTTCTACAGTTTCCTTTTTTTATTTCTTCTTCTTTTGTTGAATTTAATTGGCTTTGTCAAAACAAATATGACATGCACGCACGCAGGGAGTGATAAGAACATATTTGCTGCATGGACACACGATTGGTTGCCAACGCAACAACGAAAGGTGTTAGCAAAAAAATAAGTTTTTCACGCACGCGGTATGTTGATAAAATAATATGCTGTTGGTTGTGAAGATTGTTATCGATTTCATAAAAGAATAATCGCTCATTTGTGGCCGTTAATGCAGGAGCCAATGATAATTGAGATTTAATAGCCACATTTGATTGGGCGATTTTTCCAACTCATCTTCACTCTTAGCCTTAACTATCTGTGAATCTGCCAAATCTCAATAACTGACGAGCCTTAACAAGATTCTCTTTTTGTTTTTTTGTAGGATACTGAATACTTGAGACGGAGGATGGCTTTTAGGAAATGATTTCTCGGCATTCGGATTAAAATAGCGGCTAAAACAAGCGAAGAAACAATGGAATACAAAAAATACATATACAATGGCAATGCAATGAGACAATGATTTTGACTTATGCTAGTTATATATATATATATAGCTATAACAGTGTAGTTTTGTTATAAGAACAATAAAGTAATCAATGTTCTTGCATGTATGCGGCATGCATTTGGTTTTAAATAGTCTGATAATCACGTATTATTTGCCGGTGTTGTGGAAAACGTATGATGAATGTGTGTTGAAAAAGAAATGAATTTGCCTTTGTGCAAGATTTGTGAATTCTAAGCTAAAATCCCGGCCGGCAAAGCCATGGGCTATATCCCCCTCACCAAAGGGGAAGGACATCAATATGATGAAATGACAGCGAGGGTCGTCAAGTATAGGATGTGAGCGCGCGGGTTTGTAGCGGTTTCCTTTTGATCAGAGCCACACCATTCTGACTATCAAGCCTGGGCACGAGTTTTATACTTATAGCTCTTTGATGGCGTAGAACAGCTGACTCTCACCGTGAACCGATCTCTAATCATGCAATAATGCGTCTTTAACGCAACATGAAATTAGTACCAGGTTTGCTTGATTTAAAGGCGACCTGTTTCGCCCGGTTCATGAAAGAATTGTTCTATATTATGCCTAGGAAATGATGTCATTTTTCATTGAAAACGTTTTCAACTACCATGAAAGCCATACACATATGACGAAATTGAACTCTTTTTATAGAGATATTTTATTGTAATAATTATTCTAGATACTACGTACTGAGCTAGCTTAAATGTATATCTTTGTCTTTATAGAGTTAAATTGAAGCCACAGACAGCTAAACTTTTCAACAAATGATCAGGTGAACAAGCTAAGAAAAACAACAACAGCTGAACATGTCAACCACCAATTACGTAATAATAATAATAATAATAATATAATGATAATATTAATAATAATTATAATAATTTATAATAACATAGGAATAAAAATAAACTCCCAATAAACAGTCAAACACTGTAAAAATAAATTTACAATGAATATTAAAATGTGGAAATAACACTAGCTTATGCGGGTCTTCCTTTGTGTTGTACTCCATTCAAAACTAATCTAGTTTTCTGATGCAATACGCAGTCATGATACTAAAGTACAGCTTTGCCTGTGCTAAATACCATGAATAGCGTAGAAAAATCCTCACAAGAGCTATTACCGTAATCCTCCTCAATAAAAGTCCGTAAAAGGCAAAGTTCCGAATTTCATTCTTGAATTAAATTTAATTACTAACCTACGTGATACGATGAACGACCTAAACGCATGCATGGTGGTTGTATTTGGCACGTACGAATCAAAATATACGGCTATTTCAACCAGCGCCATTTCATCTTCTTTTCCTTTTCCAGAAATCTTCGTTTTACCATCCTGTTAGAATAATTAGAATGAAATATAAAAGATTAGACTCGCTTGGAAGAATATGCTACCTTTAATTCTTGCTCTGACCGCCTTAAAGATTCCTGGATTTCATGTTTTTGTCATCAAAAGAGCCCTGTGACCATAGTTATACAAAACATCACATAAAAATGTCATATTTTTTACATCAATCACAGTTGCATGGCTATATTCCCATCTGCGTTTAGAGCTTAGGCTAAAGCAAATGTTTGTTTTTGGTTTTTTTTCACTGCCAAAATGGCGAATGAAAACATAGCATTATAAGTTTCGAAGAACTCAAGTCTATAGTGTGGCGATTTAATTGCTATAATATATTTCATATAATTCAAATCGATTACGCTTATTCTTTAAGAAAACAGACAAATGAAATAAAAAAACATACGATTTCTTGCATTTCCAACGAAGTAATCCACAAAGTTTTTGTCTTTTGACACGAACAACGTTGGCAGACTCCCCAA
Organism: Dendronephthya gigantea; assembly: GCF_004324835.1. NCBI lineage: Eukaryota > Metazoa > Cnidaria > Anthozoa > Malacalcyonacea > Nephtheidae > Dendronephthya > Dendronephthya gigantea. The sequence continues at coordinate 2,326,716 of NW_021163020.1, forward strand.
TGTCGTCTTCGGCTGCCAATTCTCCCCCATCGCTAACGCTAAACAGCGTTGTAACGATAACCGTCACTATGAAAAACCACATGAGGACTATTTTATGATTCCAAACCATTTCAAAACCCGTCTTTTTTCAGCAATGTTGATTTTTGTTCAGTTGTCTTTGTGTGCACGTCAAAGATGCCGGGAAGATTGATCTGATCCTACTATATAAGGACTTGTTTATTTGTCTTTGACGATTACGTTTCAACTTGTGATAGTGCAAACGAAAGGCTATAGTTATTTCCACCCACAGGCGATATAAGCCAGAAATTACTTGACTGTGTCTACTTGAATCACTGGAGAAGGCGGTAGAAGGTGCCACGAAATTATTTATGGCAGTTCTACTGTCAGAAAGACAAAGGATGGTAACGCCTGTATACAAATTCCTCTGACTGGTGTTCTTGTGACTGGGACAGTATTTATATACGAGATATCTATAATCGTCATCAAAAAACACTTTCTAGATTACTGAATGGTTTATTGACTTGTCTGCATGTGCAAGATTTCTATCACAGCTCAGCAACCAATGCAGTGATTGCAGTGATATACATGCATCTGTTTACTGAAAAAAAATACTTTTCACAGCTGCCTAAAACAAGTGTTTACAGATGTTATGATCAGAGACCTGTCGCAATCTCGAATGAGTTTGCAATTTCATATAATCATATTTATATATATACAAGGATATGAATTGAATTGAATTTATTAATATCTCGTCACACATTACGTTTTCCTACACCAATCAGTCCCAGCCCCCATATGAATACCGCCCACATGATACATTTTGTTTTTTTAGCCATTTTTAAAACTGTTCCCCTCACCTTATCCGTTGTGACACGTATGCATGCAAAAAGCTTAATTTAGAAATAGATTTTCAGGAAAGTGACTTTCATGCAACGTGAAAAAAAGTTTTATCGCCAACAAACTTTATCGCGCTATAAATCGGTATTTCTTGGACCCGAGGACTTGACCCTAAGGATGAAAATCCGTATTCTTTCCATTCTATGCATTGTCAGCATGTCTTTAATTGCCCACACGACCTCGTTCTATGCCGTTTCATCAACGAATTTTAATTTAAATTAGGTATTTTTAGGCTTCATTCATTCCTGGAGACTCTTTCCTGGCATTCAAGATTGTGTTGATCATGAGATTACACATTTATCAGTAAAATATATTATAATAATAATCAACAACATGATATACTATAAATTATACTGCGATTACTGATCTGATAGGATTTATCAAAAAATTACTTGCATGATAGGGCCATGATATACTGCACATAACGATGAATCTCATTAAAAAACGAAAATAAATCATTTTTTTGTGTGTATGGACAAAATGTCTGGGTTCTCAACCGTAACTATCGGCGCCCTAAACAACTTTAATTTCTTCCCAAAGCGATCATATCAGCAATAATAGACTACACTCAGACATGGGGTAAAAAAGATTGTTGCCATCGTTGTAATATGCCTAAATGCATCACGCTGAATTAACAGAGAAGTGTGTCTGTTTTAGGAAACAATCGGGTTGAATCTAGATTGTGTAAAACTACACTTTTGGCTCTTGTCTAAGCACCAACATAAAATCTAGGTCACTGAATTTGACGACGTTCAAGGTTTGCAGGGATCTCTTACAGTGAAAGTGATGCAAATGTGGTCATCTCTCTTTCTCTAGACAAAGAAGTCAAGAATCCTTACAATTGAGAGATTATTCATTACTGAATCATTAATGTAGATAAGTTGAAGTCTACCCATTAGACATACCCAGACATATGAGACAATTCAGTATGGCAACTATCTATGTGTTGTAGTATATAGATAAAATCATATGCCAAATTTCGAGTGACTTCGAGAAAGCCTGCTGTATGGCTACAACTGTTGACCCTAGAACTGAAAAAGCTAATTTATCTTTTTAAAAAAACCGTAATGACCCTATCCACCGTATGCATGAATTTAAAAAGTCCAAATACTAGGCGATAATAGAAATTGGTTTTGATTCATGCGTGTTTTAGGATATAGAATCTTTGGAACTGTAGGAAATGACAATAAGAAAAATACTCTCCAAAAAGCAACAGAGACATTCTATTCTAACGAAATCAAAATTCGAAATCTACGTTATTGGAATGTATGATAAGATATTGTATGCTGCTTATTATTTCTATATCAAGGGAAATAAATGTTGTCTATATATACCGAACTGGACTATTTCCAGCGTGTGTTTATCAGGTGTCATTAAAATCAGAAAGAAAAAACATGGCGGTGTTTATCAACATCCGAATCACACTATACTCAAAGAACTGAGGAAATATATACTCATTAACCTACATCCCATTTGATTAAACAATATGCCGATAGTTATCACGAATCATTAATACAACACACTAGACATTCACCTGATACGATAACTAACAAATGCCACCCTCAAACATTGTAGAATTAATTCATCAAGTTAAAAACAAGGAAATATCATATCATGCCTGTCATGAAATAGGCTAAACTCTATCAACAAAAAATATGGTAGCTGCTTCACATTACAACAGAGTTCGCGAGTTGGGAAGTGTAAATTTTTCTTTAAGCTCAGTATTCTAATATACACGCGTAAAAATTGATCAGGTTGATCATGATTGTTCGATTAACAATGTCTCAACAATATTGTTATCATGATTGAACAATGTTGTTGAAGTAACAATCGTTAACAACATGTTCGAACAATATTGTTAACGATTGATGAACGAACAATACTTGTTGCAACATGTTGGAACAGGCGTCAACATGGTTGATGGAACATGCTTGTTAAATGCTGTCAGAACAACTTGTTCACGACTTGTTCGTTCATCAGGCCTCAACAATATTGTTCGAACATGCGTCAACAATATTGATGAACAAACAACCTGTTTTTTATTGTTCGAACAACCGGAAACAATATCGTTGAATATTAATTCAGAGTCGGAAGGGTTGCAAAGGGATTGAAGGGAATAATTGGGAGCTTATTTTGATTAACGATGGTACGATTGGGATAAATCGGATGCGCACGCACACCAGACTTCCAAAAGACCAAAACGTGTGACAGATATTCAAAACGACAGTGCGTTTTGGTAAATATCCGAACAATTTCGTCGTTTGTCAAGAAAATATATATTGATTAAAGTCGAAAACTACATGGAAGCTATTTACGATCGCATTTGCATAAACAGAAATCATTTTGTTCGTCCTATTTTTTATCAGGCCGTGAGGCCGACTTTAAAGTTGTGTCACACGTGCAATCGCAATTGTTCGAGTCGTTTGTATTGTTTTTAGGCAAGATTCATCGAAACTGTTATCCGTTCGCATTTAATCAGTATTAAAGTTGCAGAACCATATGGTAAAACTTAGTTTTTGTGGCAAGAACTTATAATAGACTACGTGTTTCAGATTTCTGGTGTGAAACGGTTGACGTTGGTACGAAAGTTCAAAGTGAAAGTACTGTAGACACATAATATATATTTTCATATAATTATTTAATATTTATAGATTGGTAAAAATGCGGTGGACTTGGATTGGTTATAAGATAATTCTGTTCAGTCAACTATACAAAAGAAAATTTATAGTAAGTATTTAATAAATAGTTTCATTTTACATTATCACAAAAGTGATTTAATTAAAAAATATTCAACACATTTAATAATTTTAGTTCATTCCTCATTTAAAATTTCACCCCATTGAGATGCAGTTGGGCCTCGGCTTCCATATGTTGTATCTTTCCATGTTTGGAAGTTAATCCAAAATTTCTCATCTTTCTTACAGTCATCTCTCCCATACTCAGCAACATAGATTCTCTGGGAAAAGGAAGGATAATATGGTAATAATTTGATCCAACTATATATATATATACACCCATTTGCAAAAACGTTGGCCGCAGATAGATAGATAGATAGATAGATACTCGAAGTCTAATTAGAATTGCATATGATTACATTTGCATGGGATTTCAATTATATTACACAACATATGCAATTCTAATTAGATTTCGAGTATCTATCTATCTATCTATCTATCTGCGGACTCGAAGTCTAATTAGAATTGCATATGATTACATTTGCATGGGATTTCAATCATATTACACAACATATGCAATTCTAATTAGATTTCGAGTATCTATCTATCTATCTATCTATCTGCGGCCAACGTTTTTGCAAATGGGTATATATATATATATATATATATATATATATATATATATATATATATATATATATATATATATATATATATATATATATATATATATACATATATAGTCAAAAAATGAAAATTGCTCAAGATTGACTCATCATTGTCTAATCTCAAATCACTTTGTTCTCTTTAGCTTATACATGTATCATATGGTTATGAGGATAGAGATGCCTATAGTTTTTATTTTTGTTGCATATTGTGCTTATGTGAGTACATTTATTATATATGTCTTTTGATGAAGAATTGATGTCATAACTAACAAGGCTTTTCAAAATGCAGGAGTGCAAAATACATCAAATGATGATAAGCATTAATATCATACCACCAGAGCAGTTTCTCGAAGCACAGACTTCTCCAGTAAAGAGTTGAACCTCACTCCTAGAAGGCCACATATTTTCGAAGCCAACTCCTTGGTTGTGGCCTTCGCAAGGGCAGACCAGTTACCTATTCCAAGAACCTAAGGAGCCAAAGTGAGTACATTTAATTCAAATTTTCATCACTATCATTTACAATCATGACTTAAAATTTGGATTTATAAATGTATACCCTTCTTCTCTCTTCTGCTCTCCAGTAGGTAAATTTTGCCTTTTCGAAGACATCCACTTTGGTCATCGCTTCAGCAACTGTAAGACCATATGGTGAGTCCTGGAACTCCATGTGCAATTGCTCCTATGTAAAAACCAAACCATTACATATACTGTTTAAAACATAAGTTAATATATTTTTCATAGTAAATGAACATAGAATTTACTAAAAGTAAATATAATACAGTTATACAGATATAGGCTTACAGTCTTGCTTTCATTTATCTTTGAAAACCGCCCAAGTTGTATATAGGCTTTTGCTAATATTTTCGTGACATTTGCCTGTTATATAAATTTTGAATTCATTGTTAAACATTAATTAATGAAGACATATGAGAAATATACAACATCATGCATTGTTGATTTTCATTTGTTTTTCGGAAAACCAATGCTTACTGCATGACTTGACTTGGCCAGGTCAAATTGCTCAGCACCAAGTTTGGAAGCCAAGTGTTTCATGGTCTTCTCTATAGAGCCCTGACGCTTTTGCACATCCTTCACAAGGTCTTTCAGTTCCCGGAGCTCTCTTAACAAGATGTCATTGGTACCCTCATTGGGGTCTTGCGTTTCATCGTCTTAAAAATACGAGATGTCAAAGTGAATGCTTATACCTTTCATACAAATAACTCTATACTGTTTATTTAGTATGATTATTTTTAATATTGCGTACCTTCGAACAAGCTTTGCGGGACGTTTCCTCGGGCATAGGGTCCTCTCGTCCTCTGGTTAAACATGACGTCGTCTGCGAGCAAGGATTTCGGCTACAGAGTTTAAAAGGACATGTATATACAATGAAAACGAACTCCAGTTGTAAAATGAATTACACTTTTTGTCACCTGTTTGAAGCTCCAAATGTTCGTAGGTCGTTGTATTGTGCCATATCTTCTTGAAAATAGCTTGAAAACCTTTGCGTTTTGAAAAAAAACTAAAGCAAATAACTTTAATTGAATATTGAAGTCTTTTGTTACTGTCAAGCGCACTGGCACGGGCTTTGTTATTGTTTTGCATATTTTTAACCAATCAGGAAGCAGCAGCTTGATAAATGAACCAATCAAAATCTTTGAAATAAGCTGTAATCACTAATTTAACGCGGCGGGAAAAGATTGCAGCAAACAATCAGTGTCGCGGGGAATTTGAATTAATCAGGGCGGACTTGGACGGGCTCAAAGCAATTAAAAATTTAGTTGATTTTACGCGTTTGTTAGCGTTACAAAATGAAAAAAAGAGCCTGCCGACATCGTTGCGACACCTGTTTCGTTAACTTTGAGTCGTGGGACAGGTTTTCCGTGCATTTAACGTCGCGAGGACATCGCATGAAAGAGCTCGCAACTTCAGAAACGCAAGATATCCAGCTGGTTTCTGAACCATTTGAGAGTTTTTATAGTGATCTTACGAACAGCCAGGACGTTTCCTACGTTCCGGACTACGATGCTATGGACCTGAGCAGCTCCGAGAGTGAGTTGAGCGACATTTTTCAGGATCTTTCAAGCGACTCCGAGGAAAGCAGCAACGACGACGAAGAAAACGAGCCTCGACAATCCGAGCACGGCCGCGGATCATCTTTTCCATTTCCGTCGGATATATTTTTTTTGTTGTATAGCTATGTGCACAACGTTTCAAGGCCAAAGGTATTTTTCCGTAATATTTTTAGAATAGTAGATTTAAACTGGAATATTTGTTTTTGCCGCTTGATAAATATCAGGTTGATGCAACATTGTTCGCTTAACAAGTTGATGACAACTTGCGACAACTTGTTGCATTTTACGCGTGTAATATGGGTTATTGAGAAGAGAGATGTCAAAATTCAAATCCAAGTGTTCTTTCATGCAGGAAAAATTCATTATTGCATAAGCGCCGTTTCTCAAAGCAGTTCATTTTTGAAAAATATGCAACTTTGTACCACTTTAACGTCTCTCTGAATAAAAGCAAATTTCACTTCAGCCTTCAGGGCAGCTTTTGTGAGAAAGTTGATTGGTATAGTAAAAAGTCCCGTATAATTGTGCGTATATTGCTATTACTTTTGAGGGGATGAGGAAACCTCGAATCTCTAAAAGAAGTAAAAACAAAAAGCCGGAATCTTTGCAATGTCCAGGTTTTATAGTACTTCCAGCTTTCGCGATTCCATTTTAGGGTCAGGGATTATGGCTATAGTGTTATCCACTTTATAGCCATTGATAGTGCATACACAGAAATCTATATATCCCTGCGTCTAAATCTAACGCAATAGCAATTCTTATAAAATCGACTGTATACTTTCAGTCTCGGGCAGATTTGGATTTTCTCTGGATGATATTCAAGAAACTTCATGCAGATGTTCCTTCCCTGAACTCCGTTCTTAATTTTAAAATCGAAGAAGCCGAAGAGTTGCTACTACCGCAAAAGGTGTGCGCGCAAGTAAAATTAACCATTTTGAAAAACAATCGCATTCATGTGAGCACTTGTGGATACAATTTTTATGTAATTTCATCTTTATTTCAAGGATTATTATAACGGTAATCCATATTATTGGTTGCGGCCTTCAGATATCGTTCGACTTCAACTTGCGATACCAGCTAAAGCAAGCGCTCTTACGAGATACCCAGAAGAGACTGACACATACATTTATGAAATGCCTCAGGTTAGATTATCATCATAAAGTCATATGTATGTATATATAATATATATATTAAATATATATATATATATATATATATATATATATATATATTTATATATATATATATATATATACATCGGCTACATAATTATATTCTTAGTTATTATACAGTACTTTTCCTTTAAACAGGGACGCAAGTGGTTGGAAAATAATGACTTTCAAAGTTCATCAATTTCTTTGAACGGAGTGCTATATTTCCTAAAAGATATTGTGAGATTTTTGTCTAACGGAGATGTATACACAGGAAAGCTCATCAAGTTCTTCACTAAGGTAACTGCGTGATTTATACAGATAAATTTCATTATCGAATATAATTTTTTTTTTCTGCGGTCCGGATTCATATTTTAGCGTTTCATGCAATCTGATTGGCTACGCGAGCGGTCCGTATGAGGTCGTACGGACCGGTCGAGATTTACTGTAAAGCACAGAGCCAACACTAAAATATGAGTTCGGACCACAAGAAAAAAAGAAATCTATTATTTACCAGTTTAGTCGGTCTCAAAAGCTATATCTATCAATAATTCAACATTTCATCTTATCTCAAGCACAGCATACTATTTAAACTGAATCTCGTGCTCATTTCATTCTTGTTCATACTCTCTCTACAGGTTGTCTCCAACGAAACGACGATGATGACGACGGTAGAATACATGCATGATGAAGGGCATGGAAGTTACTGCTTGTGTCCAAACACTAATGTGACCATCCCTACTTCTAATATCCAGACTAAAGTCGATCTTCATTATTTTCAAATCAAACATAAGTATGTTAACGGACAAGCCATGGCAGTATCTGTGCAGGTGTGTGGAAGCAATCACTGTTCTGAACCTCAAATATGTTTTCCGAAATTTGATGTTTGTTCGGTACTGTAATACTGCATTTGTAATGTAATTAAACTTTACTCACATGCAGTTCTCATTGTTTGAAAAAACACTTTTTACAGGAAGCCAAAGACGCCCTTCAGGTTCACATGGATAAATCACGAACAGGTGGAGAAAATCCGTCCTCTGTTGTCCCATTGCTCGTCTTCAGCGATGAAACAAGTGGGAACACTACGAAGAAGTGGAATCGGTTGGAGAGTTTCTCTATGAGCATGGCAGGCCTTACACGCAAGGAATTCCGTAAAATGGAGAATATTCATTTTCTAAGCACTTCCAATATTGTTCCATCAGTTGCACTTGGGAAATCTATTGCCCGTGACCTAGAAGGTAGATTTAAAAGTTTAATGAAGGTACCCAAAATGTTTTGTAATGAGAAGTTCGAAAATAAGTGGTATTTTACTTTTTTTTGTAGAACTAGAATGTGGTAAAATGATGTACGACGCTTTCGTCGATAGAGAAATTCTGGTGAAGTGCCCAGTATTGTGCGTACTGGCGGATAATCCACGCGCATCAGAGTTCGAACATCACTTGGGTAGCTGCGCAAACAAGTTTTGTAGAAAGTGTAATGTAAGTGTTAACTGTAGTTAAATGTGAACATGTGACGTCATAGATAGCAAAAGGGTCAATCTTAAATCGAGGCACGATCACCGGAGTGAGTAAATTGTTCACTGTTTGTCTTCGCACGGTGCTTTGCAGTAAATACGTGCAATTTCTTTACGTGCAACTTACACCATAGGCGACAGCGAATAATGCAACGGGCATACAAGAAATACGAACAGATCAATACGTTCAAGAAAAGATTCAGGAAATACAGAATTGTCCGTATGTTCAGTTAACAGTACATATGTGCCTGCATTATGAAGACTTATTATAAAATTCAACTTGTGTTAATGTACAAAATAATTATGTACCATCGATAGATCCGAAAATCAGAAAAAAGACAAAAGAAGTGAGTATGGAGTAACGGAAAAGGGAGGAGCGTTCGATATCCTGAAGAGCTTTCGTGGAAATAAGTAAGTACGCAAATACGATATGATAAAATTAATGCCGCTTTTACGGTTCTACGTCATGTTTTATCAATGACAGCAGACTGTCTCTACATGCACACAGTGTAGAGTGTCACGGAGAACTTTTGTATGTACTGTTGCAAACAAATACAGTATAATATGCGTTCTGTTTTCATTTAGCAAAACCCCTATTGAAATATTACATACCATACTTCTTGGACCTGTTAAGTATATGCTGTCCGATACGATGAAATCCTTATCCCAGGGAAGGAAGGAGCAGCTGCATGCAAAGATACAAGCACTTGACATGAGCGCATTTCCAGCCACAATACGAGGGAACATCACGAGGAACTATGGTTCGTATGTTGGAAGAGACTTCAAGTTGTGGATGCAGGTTGCTGTATTTATCCTGGAAGATATCATCCCTCATGAACAACTCTTTGTCTGGGAATTGTTGAGTGAGGTAATCATATATTGTAAACAATTAAATATTGCATTCATATATTAATTATATTGTCTAATATGAAATATCATAGATTATGTTCTGTTTTCAATGTATATTCTGACAGATATTTGCATTGGCATATTCAAGTGGGTTCGACAAAAGAAATTCAGAAGGGGCAAAGCAGTTGTTCAAGACATTTGTAGATGCAGTGACAAGAATTTACCCAGAGTTTTTGAAAAAAGCAAAACTCCATCTTCTTCTTCATCTTGTTGATGATATTGAAAATCTGGGGCCTGCAAATGGATTCTCAACTGAAAGGTAAAACAAGTAGATAAGTAAGGACAGTTTTAGTTACAATTAAGTGACGGCCATTTGTAATATCTACTTGGAAACTCTCATTAGGCATCTCAAAGACATACTTAGTCTAGCTAACCTTTAACACCACATTTGATTTGCTATTTTAGATTTGAAGCCTTCAACCACTTCATACGAGGCCTGAATGTCAACAGCAACAGACATGCATCAAGCTTGGATATTTGCACAAAATTTGCAAAGTTGGAAAAGCTTCGTTTTGTTCTAAGTGGAGGAAAATGGGGAAAGCATAATGAGTGAGTAACACTGACTGATATAGTTAGTTATCATAATTTCAGTTCAGTTTTAATACTAACTTTGTATTATGTAAAAGAGCTAGATTTTCTATTAAATCCTTAGATTACAAGCATCAGAATCCATTATAACTTTGGCAAAAGATCCAACCTTGCAACAGTTCCTGAACAACACACCAAAGAAAGAAAGTATGGGAGATAAGGATATTTACCAGCCTGGATGTCTAAGAAAAGTAAACAAATTTTCATCACAAACATATATGCAGTAGGACCATTTTCAGGTGTCCGTAAAACAAATTTCTATCATATATTCCATACATTGAATTTTTTCCTTTGTTTAAGGGAAATTATCGCAAAGGAAAGCTGATGACCCAGCCTTTAAGTGAGTGCTTGGAAGAAGCCACTGTTGAAGCTGCTGGTCTTCTCGGCCATATGAAAGCTACACCATTCAGAGCTATCATAACAGAAAAGCAGACATTAGTGAATTCAGACTCACCAATTGTATACGTGGATGATCAGCATCAGGTATACAGTATTATGCAAATATGTCATTACATTAATAGTTTATGCAGTAGTTTCACTTTTATACTGTAGTTTGCCCCTTTTCTGGACATTTGAGTCTTGAGAGTATATATATAGTATGTCCTGAATGTCTTCTAGTCATTCATATTTCTAAAAAAATAACACAGGAGAAAACTTAAAAACATGTCAGTGGTAAATAGTAAACAATCCAGTAATAGTTTTTTTATCAATTAACCCCAACTATTTACTGTATGAAGAAACATACTATCCATCAAAAACTAATTCTCACACATTAATATTTCAGCATCACCTTGGTATCTTCAAAAAAGGTCTCAAGGTAGAAAACAGAGAACTGGTTGCAGTAGAGACAATCAACTTCTGCAAGAATGATGCAAACAACCAAGTCTTTGGAAGTTTTCAATGCCCAAAGGTTGAAAGAACAGGCAGTACTACAATCTTATCCTCTGACCACATAATTGACCAGGCCTGCCTCATCCACGATTGCTTTAATGGAAACTGCTCCTTCAGGGAAACAGAAAAACACACCAGTTACTGTTGAAAGGGAAGCGGTTAAAAAAGTATTGTATAACTTTACACATAATGAAAATCACCAATACTACTTGGTGAACAAGTTTTATCTCGGAGAAACACTCAAATATTTTAATTTTGACTAATACAATTGTTCATTATCTAACAGTAGTATCTCAAAAATATGCAAAGCTAGAAAAACTGCTTGAGATTGACAGTGTAATCAATCATATTAATTAAGATCAATGTTTTTTAAATATTGATCTAAATGTTCTCTAAAAATATGCGATTTAGTCTCGCAACCTAATTTTTATACTTTTCCAATTTTTAAAAAAATGCCATATATTCTTGTATGGGCATATTGATTTATATTGTTCGCAGTTTAGAGTCCGAAACTTGTCAAAACCTCGAGACGAAAGTTTACATTTTGTCAGAGTAATTTATTTAGCTTTGTTTCATATAAATAAACTTTTTGATACTCTATTCTATTTGAGGAAACTTTTGCTGTAAATAGTAAAACATAATAATCATCGCATTTACCTTTGTATTCACTTAAAAGGAACATTACAGAGATGAACAGTTATGTGCTTTCTTCGTTTCTTTTCATCGTGACATGGTCACATGGAGCTCCAGAAAATGGCGGAATATTTAATTCAAAAAATCCCCCCCTGGAAAATAACCAAAGAACAATGTTGTCGCAACAACATTGTTTTGAGTTGTTAAAACAGCATTGAACATGCTTGTTGAGTCATCATTGTTCGCATGTGTTGACATCCAAAATCACGGATGATATCAGGTTGATTTGGGCTGTTGCAACAACTTGTTCCGGCCTTGTTCGTTCATCAACCGCAAACAACATTGTTCGAACAAGCGTGAACATTATTGTTAACAAGCCTTGTTGACAGGGTGCAGCACAACATTGCTGCAACCTGTTTTGAACAACCGTGAACAAGTTGATATCAACTTGCATCAACCTGAGCGTTTTTAGGCGTGTATATAGTCAAGGATTTTGTTCATCTTCCAGCCGACTCCTTTTCAGTTGCATCGATATATTTATAAGATAAAATACCAATGATAAATAATGAATTATTTCATATCTGGGTGAAATGTATACGACATGAAGTATTTATTGGCCTTTCTCGCAGTTCGTAAGTACACGCGTAAAAATCATCATGTTGATGCAAGTTGTTAAAAAGAGGAGTGAACAATATTGTGCTGCACCCTGTGAACAGTATTGTTAACAATGTTGTTGAAGCTTGTTGAATCATCAATGTTGTTCCAACTTGTTACAACAACATTGCATCAACATTGATGATTCAACAAGCTTCAACAACAATACAACATTGTTAACAATACTGTCCCCAGGGTGCAGCACAACATTGTTCACTCCTGATGCGGCAACCTGATCAATTTTTGGCCGTGTACACGCGTAAAAACGCTCAGGTTGATGCAAGTTGATATAAACAGGATGCAGCAATGTTGTGCTGCCCACATTGTTCAGAGTTGTTATCAATATTGAACAATATTGTTACACCCGATTCAGTTTCAACAATATTGTTCAATGTTGATAACAACTCTGAACAATGTGGGCAGCACAACATTGCTCCATCCTGTTTATATCAACTTGCATCAACCTGAGCGTTTTTACGCGTGTATGCGATGTATGAAAATGGTGACTGCGCTTGCTGCTCTGAAGGCGGTATGCAGAAAACTGAGTTCCTTCGATTTATTCACTTATTCAGTTTTTTCAAAGGTAGCAGGTAAAAGGATTTAGACTTTTACGTGCGTGTACGTGCGTATGAGAAACGCGTAGGTGGAAAACAGCCTTAAGTCACTTGGGGTAAGCCCTGTCGGTACTAATTCGGTCACGTCTATATTGACTATTGTCCCGGATCCAGATTTCGGAGGCCAGATTTTGGCCTCAAGTTTACATTTCGAAAATTTAGACCAAAGCTAGGTAAGGCCCAGGCCTTTAGTAAAGACACGGCAATGCGCACCTCATGGAACCTCATGGAGTTATCGTTGAATATAAATCTAAGCAGTGCCCGAGCAGCCCCAGGCCCCAGCACCCTGTCGTCACAACATGGCCGCGAGCCTGTACCTATAGGCGAATCCTTTCTAATCCACAAGCTGTTGCAAAGATTTCTTTAATATTTTGCAGATATTTAAAGGAATACAAACATGCAGAATACGTCACATCAGAATAGCAACGAAATTAAAACGTGAAATGTAGTAGAAAAGGCGCTTAAACGCATCACAAGTTGATAAAGTTACACACGAAATATTGATAAGATAATCGCTATTTTATAGTTTAAAACGCTACTTACGAATCGAAATATTCCCCAAATAGCGGCGCCAATTCCTGTACTGATCGACTGAGTCCAATCATTGCCAAATTTCCGAACAAACACAGAAATAACAGGGTTTATTCACCTTAAATTTCACGAACACAGCACAAACCACGTTTATTTTAAATGACTGAATAATTCAGCCCTATTTATTAACATAACCTTTGTTTTTCTTTCTTAAAACAAAGAAATCAAAGGCCCGTTAATAACAATGTTGAGCTAATATATTCAGTAACTTCAACCTGAAACTGAAAGCGATTGTCCACTGGTGCCTCAATCTGAAATTCACACTATAATTGCGACTGGGTACATAACCTGATAAGCATGCATCTTAGCGCGGTGAAATCATCAACCTGTAGAGAGTTATTGCCCTTTACTCTTTAGAATTAACACGATCCTGTGTATAAGAGGAAGACAGATGAGAGGCCATAGAATATTGCACGAAGTCATATGATGACCATATATGCAGCTCTGAGCAAAATGAACACCTGTTAACTGCATGCATGGCCTTGTATCCGCGAACAGTCTCTTTGAGAGAGTCTCTCTCATCTTTACTTTATTACAAAATGAAAAATACTAACTCTATTATTAGACACTGATATATCAATGACATCATACGATATCAATAAATAGATTATAATTTACATTATAACATGTTCTAAAAATTATATTCATCATTCAACAAAGTTGTCTTTGCATCCTTGAAACGTTGACGTTGTATATACTTCAACAAATGAAATCGGACAAACGGTCGAGAGTTTCCGCCGTTTGCTCCGAGCAAAATGCGGCGCATTTTATGCAAAGTCAGGTGATCATATAAGCTTTATTGCCCCTTTATGTTTCGGCTTGTGATCCTTCCCTAGTGTAAATCAAGCATATGATAGACAAAACCGAACAATGTTGTGCTGAACCTCACGATCAGCAATGGTTTTTATAAAGTAGAAACAATATTTAAGCATTTCCGATTGTCACAAGTTTTTCACATACACACTGTTCTGGGCACAACATTGTTCAGCCATGTTTTTATTACAGCGAACAATTCATGCGTTTGTAGCAGTGTAATTTCAAACTATTTTTGTCGTTTATAGGCGCGGGCGAGATCAATTCGGGTCTCATATACCGTCGTAGAAAGTTTTTGGAACGTTTCGAAGAAACTTTCCTCCAAATCCGACGAAGGTTCTTGTTTTGTTCAGCTAAACGTGCTATAGTCTACAGCTGTTGTAGGTCTTTTGTCAGGAGTATCTAAAACTCTAAATAAAAAAAAGGGACCATGATGACTTCCTTATCCTATCCGTGCATGTTGGCAAATTTTGTAGCATACTGTAACTTCTGCGAACAGATGTTCTGTATCGTTTGCAGTGTGTTTATATGAGTGTAACCATGCAACAACCAAGGATAATGATCCGAACTTTGAGGGCGAGCGGAAGTCTTAAGTCTTAAGATCATTTAAAAATTCCTACCCTTCTTCGTCTTCTTCGGCATCTGTATCGGGTTATCCTTATACGGCATTTTCTCCTGTATCGTCTGCGCCTACGCCGTCTCGATGCTCGTTTCTCGCGCGTATGAACTTCCATGTTGCTTAAACATTCATTGTTTCGCCGTTTCTTCATAACTTCGCTGCAGTTCATCCCGCTCCAAGATGCTTCGCAAGTAATAAACAATAACACCAGCAGCAAGGGAAACATGATATGGACCGAAAAATTCATTTTCGCCTCTAAAAGAATAACAAAATTGTGGTAGAAAGTTTCAACGTATGATCATTTGTGAAAAATGCAACCGGCAAAGATCTATTATATAGCTTGTGAACAGTATAATATACATTACTACATTAACTGTACGTTTGTTGGAGTATAATGTATCCGCAATAATTAAGGGGAGTGGGGGCTCATATTTGTTAAGAAGTCACTCAAAAAGATTAGAAGCCCGGCCAAGAACACTCGTGGCCTGTGATTGCTCGTGCGAAGGGTGACGATTATCAAGTAACGAGGTGAATTAGGTCAGGGAAAAATGAATTTGCTATTAAATGGGAATAATATCCATAAACTCGTAGTGGTGTGAATCCTATTAATACGGATCAATTATAATGCCTGCTAGCTTAGCTGTTGCAATTAACTTGACACAGGATTCCTGTTGCGAGATCGACGTTGAAATTATATAGCTACGCACACGCGCAAAACTAAAGGCTACGTATATTCTTAGAAACTTTGCATCAAATGTGGTAAAGGATCTACCTAAAATAGACAAAATAAAAGACGTTGCCGCGCTCTGCTCCCTGGTTTACTGAAAAGCATATTTATAGTAACTACTCATGTTGCTCCAAATTAAAGGTGCAACTAAAGCCACGACTACACAGGCTTTTTTTCATCGTTTTCAGCTGGACAAAGTAAAGTAACCTACTTTGTTAAATTTACTTAATAGCATACAGCAAGAGAAGAAAATCGACGTCAAAAATCGCCCGTGGATGTAGCCGGGGCTTAAACGAGTCCAGAACGTAAAATATCGTCATTGAATTAACCAAGCTCGTATCGATGTTTATAACAATTTAGATACAAACTATACTTTTGCAGGTTTGCAACTGTATTTTTATTTTGTAACTTCCAAACGAGTACAAAAACAGATTTAGAGGTCGAGATCGAGACTTACCCCGCCAGTTTAGCCTACTTTCCCGATATTTTCAAAAATGGTATATACGTGCCGCTCACATCTGTGCCTGTGGTGATCTGAATAGCAGATTATGATATCATCTAACAAGTACGGCTTTCTACTGTTTGCTCAAAAATGAAGCCAACAATTTTTTATTTGACGAAAATTTGCTGGTAATCTGTTAGCGATAAGCGTGCTGTAGTACGTGGTATTTAAACTATCTGCCTCCACAATCTGGTCTCTCGCTGCGTTCCTACTGGTATTCACACAATATGAATCCTAACTTTGCTTTATAAAGAGATAATATGGGACACGATTCGGAATGGAGAATGTGGCAGGTTAAAAAAAAGATATACATCTTATCCTCTTAAAAAACCAACATTGTTTATCCTCAAAAGAATTTATCCATCTTAATGCTAAAGTGAAATATAACCAAATGTAAACTTGAAGGTGGAACAAAGCCTCTTAATTGTGTCGTAATACAGAAGTAAAAATGTTTCAAAGACTTCCTTCCCAGTCATTATTTTAAGGTAGTACAGACTAACAATAACCCCAGGTTACAAATATGATCATATTACTGTCTAACTAGGGCCGCCTCTTGGTGATAAATGATTAAGCAGTATTCCTGCATGAAGTGGTTTTTCCCGAGGTACGTGATTCCATTAACATACCATGTTGGTGGATATAAAAAACACCTTATGGTGTAGACGTAAACTTGCAATACAGTTTTATAGACCATTTCATTGTACATGTTGTCAGTATTCTATTGTTGCCAAGCGAAGGATTTGGCGAATAAAATTAGCCCAAAGCCTGAATTTCTGTTGCTCTCAATTTATACACGAGTTTGCATGCGTCGCGTCGTTCCGCAGTATATGCAAATCTCAATTCCTAATGGTTTTGACAATGATTGAGCCATTGAAGCCCTCGTGAACAACTCATCAATTACCTGCTGAGGATCCAACAAGTTTTCCAACGGAACACGCCAAACTCACAACAATCCTGTATCACGTCTGGGGAAGACATGGATCGTATTTCAGGTAACAAAAAATTTAAACGAGCGTAAATAACGATCTCTAACAGCAGGAAGCTGTGTGTATGTATTATAGAATGGTATGTTAAGATCGCAGATGCTGATGAACTACTACAATACAATCAAAACGAGTTATCGTTGCTGTTGCATGAGGAAGCGGAAAAAATTGAAATGATGTATATATCAAGAATAACGGATCAGCGATTATTTTTCATCATTGTCACTCAGCTTTTTTTTATTCACTTGTGTTTGTAACAAGAGTCACCTACTTCAGCGAGGCTTTTAGGTCTAAATTCAACCTAATCTGCCTAATTGGGCTAATTGCATCAAATAAAATGACACCGACACTTAAACAGTTACCCTAAGGCCTGTTTCAAACGTCGCATTTTGCATGTGTCGAATACAATTCTAATTAGATTCGACCCTAAAACAATAATCCGACCGTCATTTCAAACGTCGCATTTCGCATGTGCTGAATTCAAATAGTTCGGCGGTTCGGCGGGCTCTATTCCTTATGACCAGCGACAGTCCGCTTGGGAGTAAATAAAAAATGTAATATTTCTAGAAATCCTTTTCTTGCTATTATTTTCCTAATACTCTTGCGTAAATATATTGCACTTTATGCAATATCCAATTGCTTCCCAGCCGCTTCTAGCAAGCCAGCCAGCCTTGGGATTCTTCGTTTTATTCGTGTACTGCGCAACCATTACAAAGAGACGCGGTAGGCAAATGAATTTTCTCAACTTTATGCACACGTAATACAATACGATTTTTCTGGTTCATATCTTTTGTCTACGGCCTCCATATTTCCTTACTTGGGCCTTTCAAAATCATAACATGCATGACGTTCTTTGCCTTTTTCTTCAAGCGAATTAAATTCGACACATGCAAAATGCGACCTATGAAACCACGTCGCATCGAGCTCGCATAATGCGACCGGAACAGTCGAATTTAGCATCACGGTCGACCGCAATTAAAAACAGCGAATTCAATTGTTTCATACGTCGCATCTCGCATGCAGATAATTCAAACAATTGTATTCGACACATGCAAAATGCGACGTTTGAAACAGGCCTAAGACGAACACAACTCAGTTACCCTAAGACGAACACAACTCAGTTACCCTAAGACGAACACAACTCAGTTACCCTAAGACGAACACAACTCAGTTACCCTAAGACGAATACAACTCAGTTACCCTAAGACGAACACAACTCAGTTACCCTAAGACGAACACAACTCAGTTACCCTAAGACGAACACAACTCAGTTACCCTAAGACGAACACAACTCAGTTACCCTAAGACGAACACTACTCAGTTACCCTAAGACGAACACAACTCAGTTACCCTAAGACGAACACAACTCAGTTACCCTAAGACGAACACAACTCAGTTACCCTAAGACGAATACAACTCAGTTACCCTAAGACGAACACAACTAAGTTACCCTAAGACGAACACTACTGGTCTACTTTTGCTTAAGTCTCGTGCAAGGCAGTTGATAATGCAATGCAAAATTATCGATGTTTTTGTTTATTTCTGTTGAGTTGGCCACTTTTCGAAATATTCATGCAACCGAAGCAGCTTGATTGAGCCAACGAACTCTCCGTCTAGCCCACGATCTTAGGGGCTGTTCACATTAACTCCGGTCATCGAGATTTAAAGAAGCGTAAAACAAACTTTGACGTATTGAAATGAGTAAATAACATGATCCTGGTTGTCGTGTGGTCATCCTAACAATGACATGAGCTTGTTTGCTTCCAAAAAGACTTATTTCAATACCTCAAAATCATCTCACGCTTCGGTGAATCTCGGGTAACGGGGCTCATGTGAACAGCCCCTTGGATATGTACGTCAACAGAAGTCGCAGAAAATGTCCTGATATTTTACGCCCAAATCAATGTTTGGGATTCCGCGGTTTCATTTAAGCTTCGACTGCTTCGTCATTACCGGTATTCATTTCCAGAACGTATTCACTCGGTTTTAATTTCCGCAATAATGTCCATGAGTAATGCCTTCAATGAAGTTTTTGTTCGGCGTGTTGGACTCAAGTTGTTATGCAGTAGAGGGCAGGTTATGAATATTTTCTTTAGTACAATGTTTACAGGTTACCGACAGTCTCAGTTTTACTAATAGGGAGCTTTAGCAGTGACTACGAGTACGAGATTCGACATTCTCGCACGCTATCAGCCAAAACACAGAGGAGAGATGGACAGAGAGTCGACTCGCGGCTCCACGCGTCCCCACTTTTTTACTCGCGCGCGCTAGTAAGCGTTTACACCCGATTCCCTTCTGGTAAGCTCCGAGCACATTTTTAATAAGAAAAAATGGAATTTTTGCCAGTAAAAATGCAATTTAAAAAAATTTAACCGCTTTGGCTGAAATGTTCCAAACGTTTTTTGTAGTGTAAGGTAAGAGCTAAAATATATTTTCTTTAGAAAGCCCAGGGATGATATGCTTGATGAAAATTTGATCAAAAAAGTTTGAAAAATGACTGAAAAAGTATGTAATCGAACGGCAACTCTGCTTGAGAAGTAAAGATACATAATTATGAATGTTTTCAGTGAATGTTTGTATCATCAAATGTGCTAATTATTAAGAAATGATATCCTCTGCGAGTTAAAGTTATATCACGCCTAAAACTCTGTTTTGTTTTGAAATGTTTTGCTATGTATTTTGTCGATATTTTAAAATTAAAACGCGAATTTAGAAGTATTCTTTGAAATTCGTCCTATATTGTTATCTCACAAATATGGAAACACTCTGCCTGCTAGTTGACAAACAGTAAAAAGCAGCTCTGAGTACGTTTCACTTTGGCAAACACAATTTGACAATTCGGGTAAAAATATGGCAGCCGACAAGGGTAATCAGAACTCACTTACAAAACAAGGATTTTAATATTGCTTTTAAAAACAGCACGATCATTTAAACCCAACAAAACAAACAACTCACCGTTCATCTCCAAAATTTTAGTCCAAAAATGGATATAATCCGACCCAGTTAAAAAAAAATCAATTTTTCACCTATCGAACAGCGTTTTTTCTACACTTTTGTATTGAAATTTGGCCGAAAGAGCTTACCAGAAGAGAATCGGGTGGTTGCGTGGCGCGTGGAAATGACGTGAGAATGACGTGAATATTAGGCAAAACTCGGGGACACTCGTTTCAACATTAAATCGGAAGAGTCGACTCTCTGTCCATCTCTTCTCTGTGGCCAAAACTCGTAGTCGTTGGGCTTTCGAGTACGAAATTTATTAAAAAACTCGTACTCGAAAGCCCAACGACTACGAGTTTTGACTGATAGCGTAAGCAAACAACGCGCGAGAATGACGAATTTCGTACTCGTAGTCGTACCATATGAAACTTCTGTGTTTTTGCTGATTGTTTTGTGTCCCACGCGCAGCCAGTGCGTGATGACTTCCGGCGAGCTTGGCAAGTGTCATGAGGGAATTTAATGAGTAAAACGCCGATTTTAAGACGAAAAATTGCTTTTTTAAAAAACCCTCGCTACCTATGGCTAATTCTGGAATAAATTCTTAAAGAGAATCGGTATATGTATCTTTCATTAATTGTGGAAAGGCAATTGAGCATATCTATAGCTCAAAATTGACTTTTGAAAATCAAAAAAAGCTGGTCCGATTGATGCCGAATTATATTTGCATTGGCACTATGGAATCAATGTACTCTGGCTGAATTCTTTGCATTGAAGTCCCATATCTACACGTAAATATTATTTATCTAAATTTTTCAAGCTGCTAACTGTCTTTTAAATCTGTTTTTTTAAAATAATATCAAAGCATAGAGTGTTTGATTGCTAATTTTAAACCCGAAACTCAAAACATAATATGGCGATGTCTTTATTTTTTGTTTTCAGAATTCCGCTAAAAAGACCCGTGTATGGTCATAATAATCGCACATAAGCAGCAATTTGTAAACTTTGTGTGAAAAATAGTCCAAGACAAGGCTGATGAAGTTGTTTTTTTTATCGCCAAACGCCTAAAATCGCTAAATACGCTGAATTGCTCGTCAAATTTACATGCCATGTTCGGCATGTTGTTGTTCATTTCAAGTACACAAAATCCTTTTTAAGCTCCTATCATTTCGTTTTCACATTTCTATTATTCCTATAGATATTTGTTAATTCATTTCATCTTACCTTCTGGAGATATATTGTATCTAAAGCATGTATTACATGTTTTGTAAACTCAAAAATAGCTCAGCCAGTGCTAAATTATTGCACAGCTTTCCATACGGCAAGCCCTGCACTCCTCAGCTATATTTTTTACTCTTTTTGCCAGCATCAAATAATTTCAGAAACCAGTTCTTAGCTCAGAAGAGCCATTTTATCCATCTTTTTGAAAATTTTAAGTCAAATGGGACATGGCCCTAAAGGTTTTGTTTAAATCAGCATTTGTTTGTCAAAAATTCGATTTTTCTATCGATTTACTCATTAAATTTCGACATGACACTTGCCAAGCAAGTAAAGCATGCGCACGTTGGGCAGAAAACCGTGTGACTCGATTTGGCTTCAGTTTCATATCTGTATATAGCTAATCTGTGGTCGTACTCGTAGTCACTGCTAAAGTCTCAAAACTCAACAACAAACATATCTAGGATAGGACAAAAACCACGCATCTCACGCCCACCATGTTAATGATAACATAACCCAACTAAAACCTATCATAATAATTTTGAAATTCCTCAGCTGATAGGATTATATCAAATTACTTTCAATCGCATCAAGTTTCTATTGAAACATTCTTCGGAATTAGCAATTTAATAGCGGTCTTCCTTTAATTAAATCAAAATAAAGCTTCGAAATTTTTTTAAAAACATTTTATTGAAAGAAAAAACTACTACGCTGTTTTTTTGGAGTTTCCTCCTTAAAACATGATGAAATCCTCTCGATCGTGACCAAGACGCAATCAAAACACTGCAATATTTTTTTAGAAATTTGTGGACCGAACTAAATGATGACAAAAGACTCTCTCTAAAAACAAAAACATCTCTGATTGGTATCGAATGGTTACACATTCTCTGAACCTAATGATGACAAAAGACTCTCTTTAAAAACAAAAACATCTCTGATTGGTGTCGAATGGTTACACATTCTCTGAACCTGATGATTACAAAAGACTCTCTCTAAAAACAAAACATTTCTGATTGGTATCGAATGGTTACACATTCTCTAAACCTAATGATGACAAAAGACTCTCTTTAAAAACAAAAACATCTCTGATTGGTATCGAATGGTTACACATTCTCAGAATCTAATGATGACAAAAGACTCTCTCTAGAAACAAAACATCTCTGATTGGTATCGAATGGTTACACATTCTCTGAACCTAATGATGACAAAAGACTCCCTCTAAAAACAAAAACATCTCTGATTGGTATCGAATGGTTACACATTCTCAGAATCTAATGATGACAAAAGACTCTCTCTAAAAACAAAAACATTTCTGATTGGTATCGAATGGTTACACATTCTCTGAACCTAATGATGACAAAAGACTCTCTTTAAAAACAAAAACATCTCTGATTAGTACCGAATGGTTACACATTCTCAGAATCTAATGATGACAAAAGACTCTCTCTAGAAACAAAACATCTCTGATTGGTATCGAATGGTTACACATTCTCTGAATCAAATGATGACAAAAGACTCTCTCTAGAAACAAAACATCTCTGATTGGTATCGAATGGTTACACATTCTTACACAATGGCTCTCCAAAAAACTGATGAGATGTTAAATTTGATATGTAGTTTACACAAAAACATAAATATAAAAAGCCTCAATCTTTCGACTAAACCGCGCAAATTAGAACAAACATTCAAAGTATCAAGATGTTCTAAACTTAGGTAAATGCTGCAAATTGCTGCAAATACTATTTCAATTTCGGTGTGACTAATATTTCACTGATTACTGTTGCATGTTATTTAACTTATTTTGAATGCATTTTTCAGCAGATTAAAGTTCCATTGTTATCTTCTATTCTTGTACATTGTTTATATACCCTAAAGGTTTCTATACACGCATTCCCGGTTTCCACCTAGATTCTAGTTGTAATTTTCGTGAACATGTCAAGGTGACTGATGTGACAGAATAATTCTATATATGTGCAGCAGTCAACAATTACCGATTTGCATACAGAAAATAAAGAAAAATGGACATTCGGATTATTTCTTATCGATAAAAATGGAATTACGACAAAATGGAAACCAGACTTCTTTAGTGTCTCTCTAGTTCATTTCCCTATTAAAACAACTGATGGATGAACTCCCTTTTATTTGCTGTCTAATTGTTGTCAGTAATCAATATAAACTACGAAATAAATTTAGGAATTGTCAAACCACGACCTCGGGGGTCATTGGATTTTTACCACACTGAACAGAACGATTACAAATTTTAAGGAATTCCATTACCAGAAGTGGCAGAACAAATACAGTAATAGGCGGCATAGACAGTGATGATTGGATAAATCGTCTAAAATCTCTAGAAAAAATTCAATAATTTGATATCACTCGATGGTCATGTGAGATATGGCAAACTTCTTCCAGCCAACGTTAAGCCTTGGGTAGAGCGTATGCACAAGGTGAATTCGGTTAATTGTCCGACTGACTTCACTTAAAGGCACATGCATATGTCCCCAAACATTGGACAATCACGCTATTTTTAATCATACCCATGTCAGGTTAGTGCTGTTCATTTCACTAGGCGCAAATTCTTATCAACTCTTCGTGCAAAGAAAACTAGGCCTATAACAAAAACTTCACTATATATAATTAAGGTGCACTTAATTAGTCGTGTCGAGTATTTAATTAATCATTACCACATACACTTGCAAGCTACGGTGCAGTTTTTGTGGAGGCTTCTCCTCCGTTCGTCCAAAATTTGATGGCTATCTAAATATATCAAACGTTTGACATTGTGTAATATAAAGCCGATGAACAAACTCTACCAGATGCTAATTAACGAGGTCTGATTGAATTACGTAAATTCACCGAGAAACTTCCTTACTATAGCCACAGGCCAGCTTCTGGTGCACTGTAATTAAATTACGTTCTATAATTTCGGCACTTCATAAAAAAAAGTTAGACAAATTTTCAATACTAGACAAACTCGCACGCCTTTAATTTCCGCATTTTACAAAACTTCGCAATTAATCTTCGCCGTTGCACTAAATTTAGTGTGTTCATTTTGAACGTGTGAAATTTATTTGAATCTTGTTACCTAGAGCCCGAGGCCGAGAGGTCCACTAAAAAGGCTGAAGTTTTTCTTGATTTAATATTTTCTTGACTTGATTTGACGCAAGAATACAGCGAAGCCCGAATGGGCATGCACATCGTATCAATCGAGATATAATCGAATATTTTTTTAAAAAGAGATCTTTCTAAGAATTTTCATTTTGATTGTAGGGTAGCTATTCAAAAAAATGCTGTGATTGCAGTCGGCTAAGTTTGCAAATAATACTTGGACTTTTAACAGTTTGGTTGGGCATCATCTAAGTAGTTTATAACTGTGTTCGTACAAAAAGAAAACTTCAAATTCTAAATGAACTAAAAACCTACGCCATATGGCAATAAAAAAATTAACTTCCTGATTGAAACTTTATTGTGTGGTGAGTCTCAATTTTAAGTTTAAAAACAATAATATTATTACTTCCTGGGAAATGCATGAAGCTGGGATAAAGAAGCTTTGGAAAAAGCTTGCCCTTGCCATCAGTTTGGGTGCAAGCCCGCTGTGTATTTTACTGCAACGCCGTTTTGATAAGACTTGAATATACGTCTGTCTTATATAAACAGTCCATAAGTCTAAGATTAGGAAGTATGGCATTAAAAACTTAAAAAGAGAATGGTATTTTAAATCGATTGCTGTTTGATGTCCCCACTTAGACGTCAAGCGCAAAGGCTTCTTTTCGTTCAGCATTCAGGAATGAAAGTTAGGACGTGATATAATAATAAAAGTCTTGTCGCGACGTGGTAATAAATAAAACCGACTAAAAATCGCGATTAGTGAACTACAAAGGAAATGCCACAAATTGTGACAGATGTAAACCAGTCTGGACGTGATTTTCGCATTAAAATTAAAATAAGCAGAAGGTCGTACGATATCCTTTTTACTTCGACCGTCGATTCTATGTAAATCTGACTTGTGCTCTGGGCAAGAGTTTCTGTAAAAAAATGTCTGGAATGAAGAACAAGGCTACAACTAATTCATGAAACATGGCTTTTTGGCGGACACCCCGCTGCAGACGCGTCGCGATTGGCAATACGACAAATTAATGTGAATACCTCATATAATTTTAAAAAAGTACCCCTGGCATAGGCGTTTCGAACGTTTTTCGTAGAGATTGGCATTCAGCCATCTCATCGTTTAAATAGACATAGTCTATGTGGTAGTCTATATGTCGGATCAACAGCCTGTTAACACGACTAATGTATTTTTATTACATACACACGTTGTCACCTAATTCGCTCTCTGCACGTTGTGCCTCGCTCGCATGACCAAAACGATGCTGACCATGACATTTCGAGGCCAAATTTCGATATATAAACCGATTGATATATTAGAAATTCAAAGTATGTGGAAAGGTAGAATTGTGCTGTTTTCAACGCCAGTCAACTGACGTTTAATTTTAATGACTTATAGCTTTAAGGCGATATAATAA
Organism: Dendronephthya gigantea; assembly: GCF_004324835.1. Classification (NCBI taxonomy): domain Eukaryota; kingdom Metazoa; phylum Cnidaria; class Anthozoa; order Malacalcyonacea; family Nephtheidae; genus Dendronephthya; species Dendronephthya gigantea. The sequence goes on from NW_021163020.1 coordinate 2,352,888, forward strand.
TATAGCAATGAACTATTCAAACGTTATAGCAAAGATTTCGACATTTGAGGGGGATGCTACTAGCATTTTGCAAACCTTGTTATATTCTTTACGTGTTTTGACCTATAGGACAAGGCTAAACGTCGAAGCTCGCACAAGTCAAATTCTTGCGGGCGAACGAACGCACTCACTCTGTTGGCACATTTGAAAAGGGTACTTGAAAATATTTTCGTTACATTCAGTCAGACGGCTGGATCTCGTGCGCAATACAACACAGTATTTCAAAGTTAGCAAAGTATGCGCGTTATCCGATTAGGTGAATTGGGTAGCAACGGTCGAACACAAGTTTTGTTTATTAATATCGCAATAAACCTAACGACAGGAATATATTTCGGACAAGCGTGATATACGAGAATCCCATGTGGTTCTCCGAACGATTATGCAAACACACGCGGCTTTGTGCTAACATGTAATATTGCTATAACAACAATAACAATACAATAGAATTCAAAAACACAGAGGTTCGTATGTTTACGTACACAATGAGTTTGAATCACTAGCGATTGTCACAACGCCCCAACATAAGATGCAATTAAGTTGTGACAGCGCACGCGAGCTAATTTGCATCTTTAGCGACTCAACCTCCTAAACTGATAAGCTTTAGAAGCGTTACACGTTAATATACAAGATGTACCCGCCAATCATACCTTTACGAAGGAATCTTTTAACAGGATTTTGATAGCGACAAGGCAGCCATATTAACAGACCAAAGTGTCCATCGGTAGTACTAACGAACAGGAAAATGTTCTGAAATTAAATGCGCGAAGACAGGGATTTGGGTCAGAGGTCGATCTGCATCAAGCATGCTATGATGCAACAGACATATCACTAATCGTACATAGGAATGCATGCATAATGGTGGTCAAATTCTTCTAGACGAGGCGGATAAGGAGTTCGGATGAATCGAAGGGTCAGTACATTATATATACAATACTTCCTTAGCCACCCACCCCTCACCAGGCTACATATTTTCTCGAGGAAGTTTTGGACTTTTTTTATAAGATGGGCGGGAATAATTAAATGGTCCCCGTAGGAACGCCACTCAACTGAATGTATACAATTATAGTAAAGCTAATTGCTTTGAAGGTCTTTGAGTTTAACAAGTGTCCCTTGGTACCAGTCGCTAACATGTAACTGGGCTTTACATGCTCCATAAACAAACACGTGTTCTTGGAGTGGCAGATCGAGTTAAGATTTCCGGATCAAAACAAAATGTTCTCAATATCACTGCTTGCGCATAATTGCTATTTAAAAAAAAAAGGGGGCAAGAATTGAAAGTGAGCCGACGTCTGCAGCAAGACGTGGATCACATGGTTCAGATATCACTGTATAATTCATTCATGATGCAAAGCTAAGCTAAGCCGTTTTGCACTTTGTGGATTGTTGTTTTACTTCTTGCCTGCCTATTGTCTATTTTCGCGCTCAAAACTGATATCAAACGTGTGTCATGTTGATTTATTATTAACGACAACAAAGATGGCGGATGCCCAAGATGAATGTGGCCTGGCAAATACCATGAAAAAAAACCTAATGACACGAAATTTCAACACAACAGTTGGAATAACGCTCTAATTCATGTCCGACTGCATGCATTCTAGTAAACAACTTCATGTAATGTCCTTTTCGTCTGTTAGTTTAGCAATTGTCTTTTTGCAAAACGTTTAAACATATGTCGCCATGTGACGTCAAACATGAAGCGAATATTGAGATTTAGAGAGTTTTAGTTTGACGTTTAAGGCAAGCTGCAAACCGCGGTTTCACGTAAGCGGTTTGACGTTGCCATTGTTGCAAATTTGACATTTAGTTAGCAGTCATTTACCTATGCCTTATGTTAAAATTGGTATCCAGTAAACAGTTTCGCTGTTAAATTGCTTCTAGCTAGTTCTAAGGCTTCAATTCTTTTAAAATCATATGTCATTTACACCCGGAAAAGTTGAAAAGAACCATATCATGGTTAACCGCCATTATTGCCAATCGTGTTACTGAATAGCGGTAGCCGCTTTCGTAAAGAAAATCGGTTAACTCATTGAAAACAGGCTAGAAAATCACCACAAAGAAGATTTGGATATCCAATATGTCTACTAGCAGTGTTTATACGTGAAACGAGACACTATTGCAATGACAATTCGCTGAGGTAAATGAGCTACGTGAAAATACACCTCCAGCGGTTGATGACGATGATTTTAATGACATAAACGGTATGAAATAGTCGTATTTTGTTGTACGTCGAGAAGTGTTTTATCTATTTAGGCAGTTGTTACACCATATTTGATGCTAAGTTGTTTGAAGACGCTGCCACGCTGCTCCTTGGTTATATTGGTATTTTGTCGAAGGTAAGTCGTAGATACGCCTCGTCGTAATTCGGCTTTCACATGTCAGATTGCGATGTGCCCATCACGCGTGGGTAAAAAAACTCCCCAAAACCGCAACAAATCATGACCACAGCCTTGCAATGTCGTCATCAGATGACGTCACAGCAGAGTATCAAAGTGTCACATGAATAAACCGATAATTACGTATATTAAATAATAAAAAATCGCGCGACGCCCAAAATTCTTAGCTTTCCGTCAAGGATCTTGAGCTGAGGGGGCGCGTTGAAAATAGCACGTAGTTCATCAAGCTTGAGATAAAAAGCCTATCATGTTTTCTTATTTTATCAGAATTCCAAGGCAAAAATGACTTATAACCTAACAGAAATCCGATAAGTGGATGTTATTAAGAATCTCTTATTTAAAGTTTGTGAAGGATTATGAAAGGGAAATTTACACTTGAACCTGCTTGGTCTCATGAAGCCTGTGTGAATAAGCACTGTTATCTTAAAAAAATGCAAATGAATGTCAATTTTAAACTTCAAAGGGTTTAAAATGCAAGAGAATTAAGTTTCCTAACACAAATATTAATATGACAAGATAAACAAGATAACAGGGGAGTGGAGAAAGGGATCGTTTCCCTCCTCCTCCTACAGAAAATGAAACTTGCAATTTCATTACTATTGCTGCCTAACATTTCCCTTTAAAAATAAAGGGCATTGGGACCAGCTGGGCGAAACCAGTCAGGCCATTCCCAAACTAAATTCTCATTGAATTCAATAAAATCTATTCACAAGTTCTACTTATTACTCATTCGCCTTTGCTTTCTTGAATTGTACCGAGCTCTACCTTCTTCGAATCTCTGTTTTTCCTCTTCTGTTTGTGGTTGAAGAGCAGGAACTTTGATTGGATAGCCTGACTTATCCAGAGCGACAAAATAAAAAAATGCACTGAGGGCACGAAAACATCGACCTAAAAAACAATCGGATAAAAAGTTATATAGTAAATCTTGAGATTAGCGATCTCTATCAATCACGATTGTGATAATTATATAGGTATACCTTCCAATAAATTTTCAACATCAGCTACAACTTTTATTTCCATAGACTTGTCACTTGTGAATGTCATTCTTCCTGTGATTGTCATGATTTCACCAAGTTTTACAGGATTATGAAAATCAATTGCATCTGAGTTTAAATGGTAATAATTTATTAAGGACTTAGATTTGCTTTTGCTGAGTAAACGAAAATGTATACCTGAATGTATACACTGATCAGTTATCATGTAACTATTAGTCTTACCAATTGAAGCTGTTACAATATTACAATGTGCATGACGGAATGCCACCATGCCAGCAACATTATCCATCATTTTCATGGTGACACCACCATTACAGTATTTGAATATGTTGCAATCTGATGGTTGTACGGAATGTGTTAGTGATGACGCTGAGTACTCAACACTACATTTTACCAGATCACCATGGTTCCTGCCAGAGATGGGATATTGTATACCACATGGTATCTAAACCAAAATATATCTATCTTTAGCAAGTAAAAATATCTATCCTCAAGAAAAAAAATAAAATAATGGTATATAATTCGATTCAATCCCCCCCCTACTCCCCCAAATTTGACAGGATTCCCTATAAAAATCCACCCCTTACCTTGGAGAGTAATTCCTCTTTCGTCTTCCGAGATATCAACTGTGCTTCATAACGCCTTCTTCCAGCCTCTTCATCCTCTTTGGACTTGTACTCTAATGGTGGGACTTCGCTAACTTTACTTTCACCACACTGTACAGATTGTACTTCAACAGGCACATACCAAAGACATGCCTTGTTACACAACTTATGCTCCCCTTTTACCAAATTCTCGGCAAACACCAGAACTTGAACTTCTAAGGAGTGTTTTGAACTATATGTCAAATCAGCATGAACTGTTGCCAACTCGCCTACGTACATTGGTTTGACAAAATTGGTCTGTTCAACCCGGGCTAAAGCGGCCCAAACAGCCGGCTTGCCCTCATGCCGATTCTTATTGCAATGCCTTGTCGCTATAATTCCTCCAGCTTCTTCAATCATTCTAAGTACAGTTCCACCATGGACATTTCCGGCCAGGTTTGTGTCATCAGGTGTCATCATTCGACTGACTTCAACACTTCCTTGCGGAAACAGCACACTGGGATGCTCTGTTGACTCCATCCAAGTCAATTTTCTTCTTTTAATGTAGTTCTTTTCGCTTTTACTTGAATTCATGCAACTTCTTTGTTAATTTCCTGTCTAACAGTAATTAAGTCATTTTATGCCGAGCGGATCTTGTTACCCCCGGGCTCCAAAATGCCAGCTCAATGATCAGCGGTATAACAAGATAACATTGAGCGAGAGATGATTCAGCGAGAAAAACAAACTGGAAAAACATAAAAAGCCATCGGTCTACGGGCGATGTTATTTAGTTCCCAAAGCATGCATCAACATGGCCGACCACGAAAATGACGAAGATATTTGGGATTCGTGGGAGGATATGGCCGAATCTGGGGTGAGAAACACATACGAATGAATTTTATGTACTTGCTTCTGGAACTTAAGTGTATTTCAATTAAAATACAACTCTTTATAGCCGGCGATTTAGTCTGCTAAGACTACGGATTTGCGATTGCATGGTGACATTGAACAGACGAATTGTGCTTTTGTTCTACGTTAAGCTTTGTTTTGGGTTTTTAATAGGAATTAGAAAGGCGAATGGAAGAAAGGGAACGGGAACACATGAAATTACGAGATGAAATTGATAAAAAGTAATGGTTTTTGTACATAAGTTTTTGATAAGAATGATCATTTTTGTATAAACCTTTCATTTGTTTGTAAACACAAAGGCCTATACAAATAACTGGACCATAAAATATGTTACAGTGCACACACCCTGCCTTTTCTGTACAAAGGCTGATTATAAAGCAAAGCATAAATAATTTCCCTGTTGATATATGCCACAATTGTACTGGCCAAGTAGTTGTGCAATATAGCTACATGATTTCAAATGCTAGTCAAATGGAAACTGGATAATCTATAGGTTACCCTACTATTGATTGCATCACAGCACCAGACTAGCCACAATGATGGGGTAACTGTTTGGTAGAACTCTCTGTGACAAAATAAACAGCATTGTCACCAAAGTGTGTTTCTTTAAGATTATTTGAGCCTGGGGTCCGAGTACTCGTAGATGATGATTCCAACAGGACAAAATATAATCCTCAGGTATGTTGTATTACAAAATATAGCTTTAAGGTACAAAACAAGATGACTTACCAAGATGATATTGTACTCTTCAGGTGAGGATATTGAGAAGAGACCCAGGTGATGCAGCACAAATGAGCAGCAGTAGTCAAAGTGATACAAATAAAAAAGTTCACAAAACTTTAGCACAACGGGAAAAGGAATATGCGGATGCACGGTGGGTTTTAGCAGATTACAGCATCATACTTTGAGCAACATAAAGCATATTTAGCAATACCTGGTTCTATAAGATCTTTCATCATCTCTTGTATAAACTTTCAGTGCAAGAATACTTGGTGATACAGCAGAATATGATGAAGAGGAAACATGGTATTGCATTCTGTGACACTTCTGTAGTTTCTTTATCCATATAACCTCTTTTCACATTCACAGTCCACCAACAAAGATAAAAACGGAAGAAAAACTGCCGGAGAACATAATTCGACAACCCAAGTAAGTCTATGTGAACTTTGGTTTTTCCTTGATGAATATGAGAAGAGTGACTGTTCGACTCTCCCAAACACATTTATTTAACATTGTTTCCCAAGAAGTATTGTATCAGTACAGAGCTTGGTAAGACTAACCTGTGTAAGACAGTCTTACAAGTTGTTTTATATCACGATTACGTCATTGCGATTCCTAACAAAGTCCGCTTGTTTTTGGCACAGGGGACCAGATGGAACATGTGGTTTTGCACTAACAAGATGACACAAGGGCTGTGAAAACAAGGAAATAACAACCTAAACTGAACTTTGATGTTATGGGATAGTTGAAACATAACAGTTTCACTTCTCACGTCTGGTTCGCTGAGATTGGATTTTGTGAAACACAAAGACGGAAAAAGGCTCGAATAGCAGAGATCTCAAGGGTTGAAAAAACTGGTTAGGCGGGGTGAGATATCATACCCAGGAGGAACATCCCTTGAATACCCTACATTGTATGGTTCACCACAAATGTACGAGGTCTTGGAGATGAGTCATGGAATCGAAATGAAGTGCATTAAAGTACAAACGGAATGAAACAGCCTATCTTACCTAGCATAACCTTCTACGAGCTACCACATACAAACCTTTCTCTGATGTGAAAAAACATAATTATACACGGATATATTAGTCCCTTACCATATGGAATGAAATGAAATGCATTCTTCCATAAAATGAAAAAAAAAATTTTCATATGTAAATTGTAGGCAATTCCCAAATATTTTTTCGTTTGTCAAACCATTGCAAACAGACGTTGCCAAAAATGCTGGTAATCGTGATGTGAACTGAATCAACATTAGCAACCAACTTTTCAGTGCAACATCGCTATACTACAGTATCATGAGTGTAATTTTGTAATATAATTGACCAATTTTACTCTGAAAACTTTCTTCAATGTGTAAAATGTTCGAACAAATGTGCCCGGGATTGCCCACATTTGAATTGAACATGTTTAATATTAGAAAACGAAGTTTGCTGATTGAGTTTCTCCAAAAACTGCACGAACTTTAATAAGCAATGTATATAACAACGTATTTTCTCAATAGCGTTGCTTTGTGATCACTTTATTCCTTGAATCACAGTGCTTGAATACACCATATTTACTTTGAAGCTTGATGAAATCTTACTAAATTTTAAATTTCTGTGTGAATTAAATTATCATTACCCAGGTGTGTTCGCGTTTTATAAGTAGATGAATAGACTGTGGGGATAAACCATGGATGATGATGGATAAATTATAGATGATAGATGGGTGAACTATGGATGATAAATCGATGGATGATGGTTGGATAAACTATGATGAGACATATTGGATGAAAAAACATGACGCATTCCTGCATTTGATTTGATTTTGATATACGATTTAATGTTTACCAGACTACTATGAAAACCTGAATTCTTAAAAAAATATCATTTTGATCACACAAGTCAATCCTACCTAACGTTCACTTCACGTCGTTTAGTTTGTGTTCGGCAGTCTAGCACATCGCGTTGTCTTGTTACCACAACTCCTCGCGCGCAAGGTCATGTTATGTGTCGCCAACTTCAGGGATTTCTTCTGCCCAAGAGACTTTCTCCGAGGGGATGTTTTATGTATCGGAGTTACAAACGATATTGGGCTGTCCGTTGGAGATTGATGTGGAGTGCTGAGTTTGGCAGATCTAGGAACAAAAAAGGCGACGATAAAAGACTAATACTTTGTATGGCCCAATGAATCTTGCGTGCGAATTTTAAAAAGAAGCAGTATGAGGAATTGTGTGTTGAAGCAACGTGGTTTTAAATACATAATATTATATACTCTCTACTGTCTTTACGAAAGGAGAATATATGTCTGGTGGCAGGTTGTGCGAAAACTGGATAGCGCCATCAACCGGAAAGTGTTTTCTTCAAATCACTTCAAATAAAGATCACGTAGATTTGGCCACTGGTATCTTGTGAGATTTAGGATGTGAAAAATAACTGACCTTCTTCGCTGAGTGGAACGCGTTAACGGCGGGGAAGATCGACTGGGTGTGATCCTGTGCGGAGACCGTGATCGACGACGATCCGACTGTGAGGGGGTCCCCACGGTTGCCTGAACAGCGCGATGTGAAGAACCACTGATATCATCCAAATATATTCGGGGAGAAATCTAAATGAAGATGCAATGAAGAAACTATAATTGAAATGCTACGAAGTAATTCATCCACAGTCCATTAGTGGCTTCGTCCCTTGCTTTGGTTCAGATTTTCCATGAAATAAATTTTAGTTTATCCTGTGAATGTGGTATATAGTACTACCCACTGACCTTTGTGCTACTGGATGATGCAAACAACCCCCTCATTTTCGGCGGTGACATCGGCGGAGTCATCGCGGAAACACTCGTTGTTTGATCGGTTATCGGAGTGCCTTCGGTGGTTGGACGTGAGTTTGGATTACCAGCCTGGGGAACTGGAGACGACGCCGCGCCGGTGCTCGTCATTGCTGGAGCCTGGAAGCTATCTTCGGCTCGCGAATGTCTAAATGCTCCCAATAACTCGTTACTTGATGAAAGCGTAGAGGCCGAGGATGACGGGAAATCCCGGAGATCGTTTCTCCGGTCATACTCCGCGGATGTTGAAGCGTCCGGGTCTAAACCCGTAGAGTGAAAAATCCCCGGGGGTGATGTTGTGGAAGATAAGTGTCCGGTAGGCAAATCTTCCTCTGGTCGATGTTCAGTAGACTCGAGAGGTTGCGAAGCGACCAAGGTCGTATCCCGTAGTGGCATAAAGCTACGTTCCGGTGGACGTTCGGGGGAAACCTCGGCACTTGGTGGAGAAGGTTGGGGAGGTTGTGGCTCGGATGGAGTTTGGCTTGTCGTCATGGTAGACACTGCTTTAGAAGGCGCCTGAAATATTTCGAAAGAATCGACCATTATAGTCTGACACTGAAACATTTGTTGCATTGACCAAAGATCCGATCTCTTTATCATTGTGTTGATTAACAGATTAAGAGGTCATTTGCACATAGTTTTTTCATGGTTAACAGTTTGTTTGAATTACCGTACCTCATCAGCATTTCCTAGCGACGTTTCCATGAAGCTATATCGAAAGAAAAACGTAAAAAAGAACAAAATATTCATACACCAATCTTATGAACAATAAAAACTTGATATGAACGAATGCTACTCAGTACTCACTCTTTGGGTTCGACCACAGAAGGTCTAATCAAAGCACTATCTTTATCGAAAGGAACTCTAAAAATATAACAATTTCTTAATGGTATTGCAGAGATTAGTTACCAGGAATACTGACTACCAACAGCCCGGTTCAAAGCAGCGTAGGCCGAGGGCTGTCAAACAAATTAGAGTTTATGCTAAACTTACGCCGAAAGGTCATCGTCGGTTGCCGGCGTTGCTTCGGTATTTTCTACATCCGGGTTTTCAAAAACAAGATTCGCCTCGTTTTCTCCAGGCTGTGTCGCTCCATCTGAAATAACAAGGAGGCAATTTTGTTTTGATTTTCACCTAAACATAGTTAAAGTTATCTGACTGTGAAAGGTGTTCAGCTGTTTACTCTAGACAGTTAGTTTCATTTATTACCACCATCGTTTAACATTTCCTCTTCTGCATCATCATCTTCGTCAAAGTCAAGGACGGCAATCACTTGCACGTCATCGCTTGCTGCTTCATCACCTGCGGGCTGAGGAGAGTCTGCAGGCGGGAATGCTCCATGAGCGGGATGAAATGAATCTGCAGGTTCAAATGCTTTCTCTGTCAAACTGGGTTCTTCCTCTATGAACGCAATAAAAAACAAATGAACAAACAAATTAAATCTGAGTTACTCATTAGCTTGGCCGAAGTCACTTTTCCTATGAAAACTTCATCACAGGTTTTAATGGATCAACTAATCCCAAAAGGAAGAGATCTTAATCCAGGTTAATAAACGATTAACCTCGTCAAACACAGTCCAAAAATCTCACCCTGATATTGATCATCATTGTCCAGATCCACCATCGCCACGACCGTGACGTCACCTTTAGCTGATTCCAATTCTCCATTCTCTTCTGCGGTTTTATCTTCCTTAGTCTCCAATTCCCCGGAGGTGGAAGGTTGCATTTCTAAGCAATTAAGACAAGGTTGAATATCGGTGAACGTTTCAGAATCCTGTTCTAACGAATCTATCGACAGATGTTCAAATCGAAATCTTTATATTTACCAGTTTCGTTCTCAGACTCCAAGACGCTACCCGAGCTGTTCTCAGCCCCAGATCCCGTCTCGGTTTCCATCACGTCATCCTCCTCTGGTATCTTAGCAACGGGCGTTTTCACGAACGTAATTGGCCGAGTGAATGCAAATGAATCTTCATTACCGGGACTAGGATAAATAAAACATAGGATAAGGCAAAACGTTTGCACAGGACTTAACACGATGGTAAAAATAAACTTTCTCAACCGACCTTGAAGGAGATGGACTTTTGAATCTAAAATATACATCAAGTACAAAATATACTCGTAAATACAAAGTATACAAATGTGACACGGGGGGGGGGATCTATTGCAAGTGCACTAATATTGGAAGCGGGATATGGGTGGGGAAATTATTTCTGAACGCACTTCACATGATCGATTGAACTAACCTAATTTGCTTCTTTTGTGACGAAAAGCTTGATTCATCGTTGTCTAAATAAGAAAAAGAAAATGTGTGAATTCAATCATATACTCATGGTTCACGTTTGAACGTAAATTTGTAAGAGTCTAATAATATCTGTATAATAATAACTCGTCTCCACATTTTACAAGTCATTACCAGAACCAGTCTCCATCCAAGGTACACGGTCACCTGACACGCGCCGTACACGTGGCGGTAAACTCGGGGATATGATACTTGGGGATGGACTACGTCTTGTGATCTTGGTAGGCTGCAGTGAAACAGAATTAGAGTGAAACACAAGACACTAGAAATGAATTTCAACAAATGAATACGAAAATAACTCACCTTTAAAATTGAATGTGGCGTTGTAATCGGCCGCGTGGAGTCCTGGATACTCGGGGTGACCGCAAAAGACAAATGCTGAAAGATTGATTGAACGTCAACGCATGCGTATGATAACGATTGCAAAGTGCTGTAGTACTTACCTTAGTTACTGGGGGTGTTTGCAACAACGACAAAGCATTTGCACCCTTGAAAACCTTCCGTGCTCTGCGGAAAAAAAAGATTGAGAAAATATCAGGTTTATCACATAATGGCTGTCAATGGTGAGTGCGATAGCCTTTAATAGTCGTGAAAGACAGCCTAAAACTTATGTGAGTAGGAAGAAACTAAACGTATCTTATAATTACAAAATAAGATGGCAAACAAAATGAGATGTTAAATGAGTCGTTTGTACATTGGAGGAAAGTCTTTTCGCCTATCCCGCTACGTTTTAGGCATTGGTGGAATCGACTAGCGATTAAGGACACAAACAAACAGATTTCGAGAAAAACCTTCGTTTGTTTCAAAATACAAGGATGTTGACTTTGCGACCTTTGCTGTACACGAGAAATTATAATTTAGAGCCACAATCTTTTACACACTATTTACCATTCAGATATCTTCTGAATTAAAAGTCAAGTGTTTTCCGTTTAACACATAATAGTAAACTTTCCAACAACTTACCAACAAGCTCAATCCAAAGAAACGTTTCGATCGGATGATCACTCTCAGCCAAATTTATCAGTACGAAATATGAGCAATTGTTTATTTTTTAAGGACATAATTTCCGCCTCTCGAGTTTTTTTTAAGGTACAGTATTCCTAGTTTTTAGGCCAGGGACAAAAAGCTAATTCCCAAGCAGAAACAATGAAAGTGTATTGACCAGTGCCTGTTATTCAATAAAATAACTGTACCAAACCGAAGATTTACATACAACTTTCCAACGGGCGTTCAACTACTGTAACCTGCAAAGCCTGACCTTTTACGCGGCGCTTTTATTTAGGCCTGATTTTTATCAGTGGCATTACCTGTCTTTTCGTAGCCACGTTGACATTGGACTGATGGTCATACTTTGTGGTTGGGATACTTGCACCGGTCGGGACTAGAATGACGAAATATAACTTAGTAACCAAAGTTCACTGCTACATCAAGTAGTTACGATTGCGGTATAAGTGAATGTTTATGCGAATTATTCAAAGCTTGCCTTGGGTTCAATTACGGCAGTGGTTATATCTTCACTTGAAAACTTTGGAAAACTGATGTGATGAGAATCGCTAGGAAGAATTGTTCAAGTTGTTAGAAACAAATTCGCAAGATCCATTTTAGGGGCATTTGGCAATAGTGCGTATGTATATTTAGTACAGGATTGGTTTGAAAAATTTCATATAAATTACCTGAGCAAAGACTTCGTCTTCTTTGCTGATGGTGTTCCGGTAAACGGAACGTCCTGGGGCGAATCGGGTTCATTCATTCTAAGAGATATATTTGCTTATTTACCTTTTGCTTTTAAGATGAAAAATCATCCCTCTTCCAGCACATAAACTACAAAAACTTCACACAATATGTTATAACATGCATTGAACAACAACAACTAGCTTCTTTACCTCGCTTCAGCAATTTTCTCCAACGTGGCATTGATCACAGCTGTTTGCGACATGAGACGAGCATTCACTTGATTCTTCACCACCGTTGACAGAGGCTTGGGACGAGGTACTGCGAAAGTACAAACATGGGCGTATCAAATAAAGTTTCCCAGAACTTCGGAGCCATTGTTCAATGGCAAATAATATCCGACATATAGGATCGTGTAAAAGATCTTTACAGTGACCAAGAGGGTATTTTTACAGTTGGTTTTGACCTCGAAACTCTCTTTATATTGCAACTGGACGAACCTTCAATGTGCTTGGTCGCTTTCTGTCTTAACGACGTGTCACGGCGCATCGCCAAATCCTGTTGTACTTTTGGAAGTAGATCAAAATATTTTCCCAAAATGACGTTTCTCACAGCGGCTCTCTGCTGGGCGGCAGGATCGCCTTCACTCTGTAAAGTGTTATAACAAAATACGTTGGTCTTAAATTATGCCTTGTAGTCGCCGGACAAAGGGCACCGTTTCGGGGAATTACACAAAATTTCCAAAGAGTTGTGCTCGGGTTAAGCCGTTTCAACATTGAATCTTAGCTGATTTATGAAAACTGCCTGAGAGAAATCTTACCATGGTGTCGTGTCTGAGTAGCTCGTTGAGACGGATTGCCTCGACATACGATCCTCGCTGCAGATAGAACATGACAAGCAGCTCTCGAGCGTGGGGGAATGGTGACTGCTCGAGGAATCTTATCAAATGCTCCTAGTAACGAAATAGTGCAGTTACAGACTAGAATTAACATCATTTGAAAGATAGCGTTGAAGAATGTCTGTTTCAGTCGCTTTCCCACCTCTTCTACTTTGTTCAGCGGTAGCTTCAGGATTTTGTTTGTATTCTTGGCTAAAAGGTTTTGTATAAACCATTATTAGTACGAACGCAACGGTTGAGAACTTGAGACGAACACACAGTTTCAATCACTCACATTGATGACATCCAAAGAAGAAATGCTCGATTAATTCTTGTCTTCTCACTGGATCTCGGCATTGCCGCTGGAAAGATATTAACGAATATTGCAATAACGCTATCAGATTTATAGTATAGCCTACATCAAGTACTTTACAGGGACTTCGACTCACCTGAAATTGAAAAGCCTCAGTGATGAGACCATTTTTAATAAGAACGGACAAACGAAGCTCAACGTCAGATGGGCTGGCCATCGCAGGCTTTACTGAACGAACAAACAGCAACGCTTTCTTACTCTCGTCTGTACAGAAAAATGAAAAGGAACACGTTACGATATCTCAAAGAATTACAATGGTCTGAAAGCTTTCGATTCTTCCAACCTTGATCCAGTAAGAGACGAATGATGTGGGAATTTTGCCACGGAGCTAAAACAAGCGTGTCTGCTGATCCGATAAGAAATTTCAGAGCATTCTGTTTTAAAAAAGGAAAATATTTGACGACGAATTAAGATTTTCAAATCCCTCTGCAACAATTGAAAAGCCTGGAACATTGTTAAAATTGGAGTCTTAAAAGCCCTCAGGGCAAGGTTTATACCTTGAAAAACATAACAAAAAACAAAGAAATATAGGTTTTTATATGGTTATTTAGTTATGCAAAAGGTTTCGCTATACGTTAAATGCAAAAGCGATGAAAAAGCATTGCCGAATAGAACATACATCAAAGTTTTTATGATCCAAGCACCAGAATCCATGAAAGAGTTTCACCAACACTGGCTGGATGCCAAACGTTGCTGCAAACTTCTCTGCAACCTAAAAAAATTGAAAAGAAGATTAAGCGGATGGTCTGGTATGTGCCGTTGTCACAATACAGCTGTTATTCAACTTTATAAATCCCCACACAAACCTTCTTCGTTTGAAACTGTGGATTCATCGAGCAAAGGTCAAGCAATGCGTAATATATCTACGATAAGCGTTAAGAATATACTTGATATATACACAACATTATCTGAACATTATCGTAATCCCACGAAGAACCACTGAACTCTATAACTACCATAACATTTACTGGACATAAAAATATTATCAGTACTCCTATAAAGAATTGCTGATCTATGTACATGTACTGTATGTACACCATGGCTATTGCTTAAACATGGGATAAAAGGATACAATGCAAAGCTTTGATGTGGAATTAATTTTCTCCTGAAGAATTAAGCTGCACAGCGCCTAAACATAAGAGCAAGTACAAAATCTTTAGATCGGAGTTTGAATATTTTCAAAAAACCTGCATTTTCTACCAATTCATATATCCGAGGGAAACAGAAGGATATACGTACATGCAAATTTGGCGGTGGATAAAGTTCAGACCAGTTGTTTTCAGTGTCCCAAAGATTTGTATTCAAACTCTCGGTGACGGTCGAAATGATTCGATCAATCATTAGGCTACCTAGAGAATCGCTGAGAAGAAACGGTACAGTAATTTAGAGTTATATTTTGCTATAGGGTATATGATCACTTGGCTTGCTCGTATTTTACAACTTACTGATTTGATTGGTGCAATTCTCGTCTACGTACGCCATATTGTTGAGCAAGAACTTCCCCAGGATAGTACTGGGAACTAAGAAATATTAATGCAGATGATAAATATCATCACTGACCTACATATACAACTGTGATGCGCATATGTTAGATAGGCTACTGAACATTAAAAGCTGGACTACTGTTTAAGCGCGGAGTCACAGATGAAAATATATGCAAAGAATATTGGAGTCTTCATATTGGAGTTCTTACTTATCGTTCGCGAGTTTCGAAGGGAACAACCCAAGAGATAAAAAAATGTTTTTCATTAACAAACCTCAATTCGCCATCTTCATTGTTGTCTAAAGGAAAAAATTTTAAAAAAAGATTAAAAGAATATGTAGATCTTGCAATGAAATATCGAATGAAAATTTTACGCACCAAAGAGCTCCGGAAGAAGACGTTGCTTCATGAAAAACAAAACCACTTGCAAATACTATAGGAAAATAAAAAACATTGATACCACGAGAAGAGGAGGTATCTCACTATCGTGTTACAGAAAGAGGACTTTACAGTAAAGCACTGCTTTGTCTTTAACGGTTACTTTTTTTATATAAAATCTAACCTGGAAAACTTTAAGAGTTTTGCACCACGATATCTAGCTGATTATCTTTTGATTCAAGCATGCAGTATATACTATTAACAGTTGTATTTATACATAGCTATAATACCTGATGAAGCAAAAAGCAGACGGTGTGTTGGGATTCGAGTTCCTTAAGACCTTGAAAACATATTAAAAACTTGAGAAACCAAAGGCAAAGGAAACGGAATTGCTCTTTGCCGTAAATAAGGTACCCTGGTACATGTATTAAAGTTGTGTAGGTTAAACCGTTCATTTACCTTGTTCAGTTGTAGGAGCTGCTGACGACAGCGCTTGAAAGATATCGACGAGGTTACCAAGTTGTACGCTGTAGTGATCCAAGATGGCGATCAATTGCTTATCCACAAATATGCCAGTACCATCGTACAGCGGTATACCTATAGACAGATTATGATCAGCAGCAGTCAAATAACGTCTCTCTTCAGTTCTTTAGAGTGAGAAGACACTGGCAATGCTGTTATACTCATAAAACGTCTGTAAAAACTCACACAACTGGTCCAAATGTTGCTTGATTTGAATAACCTGATCCCAGGCCCATTCCAAAATTATCCGCAAATTACAACCAGCATAAGTGACATCTGAAAAGAGAAAAATTGTTTGACTGACAGGCTGACAGTATGATTGCTTCCACTTTGGAAAACACTTGACACAGTATTAACTATAATCATCATAAGCCTCCACACAAGAAATTGCCTTTAAGTTTGCATGCGAGCAAAACATGAAATAATAAGTATACTCACTGTCTTCTCCGAGTTTCTGAATGCAAGATATTATAAACGAAGTTTGGTTATGCTCGAGAGCTACAGAGAGAAGTCCCTCCACTTGAAACTAGAATAAAATACAAGCAAGAATGAGTGGATATCATAGAGCTCAAAATCTACTCGATAATCTAGATCTAAAAATTAATGGTTCTACAGTATATATTTAGACCAAATGATTGTTTTGCCAATGCTAAAGACGATGATAACAAGTTTACGAAAGCTGGCAGTAACATGTATGCTTACTGTTTTCTCTTGTGCGCGGGAAAAATCAAAATTCTTGGGCATTAGACTCGCGGTCCAGCATCGGTGAAAGAATTCGTGTGCTTCGTTCAATGCCGTCACTCCTTTACGACCAAGCTCGCTTAAAACCTGAGCGAGAGAAAAGAAATGGGGCAAAAATTAAAAAAACTGGACAAATTATTTTGCAAAAGAGAACGAATAGACGCTTACTTGTTGTTGAGTTCCATAAAAATCGGCGCAAACAATTCCTGTTTCCATTAAACATACGATATCTATTCGACAAGGAAATTATCATGGAAGAAGATTGAGATACCGAACGAATTTCTATCGAGTATTCTGCGTGTTTGAATGTGACCAAGAAGCGCTCAATCTGTGCGTGGCGGGAGAAATCGCATTTTGTACACTGACTTACCAAAAGTTAGTGAAGAGGCCCAGTAATACTGTTCGGGGATAGCACCATAGGCTGTGGAGAATCGTCCAATATCGTTCGGATGCACCAAAACATCCTGTGAAAGTAGAGCATCAAGTTTTGTAGCGAACGCAAAAAGACCGATGTCAGATTAGCGAAGGTCATACCATGGGCAGCCCTGAAGTGCGTGTTTACGTATCCAGTTTCCTACGGCGGTCTGTGAGTTGTAGTTAGATCTCGATTGATCATAACATACCGTACCAGATACAATCAGCCAAGGTGGGTGCATCACAGACTGCAATACGAGACTGGACACATACCCTTACATCCTACATACATACACTTACAACTAAAGCATCAGGATTTGCTGCGTCCAGGACATCGGTGAGGGTATAGACGGAGAAGAACGGACATGTTGGGTCCTTACTGCCGTACATTGCATCTCTAGGGAGACAAGCATACCTCACTGACATATACATAACACTGGATGTACACAGCTAGGGATATTTTTTTAAAAGGGGGAAATGTACCTGATACTAGCAGGCATTTGCGAGTGATACCAACGATTGATGTCAAACACCGCCATATGACACGAAGGATTCGAGTGAAGTTCAGCTGGCGGGGCTTCCCAAACGCACACGACCAAAGTCAAATCACGAGACACTAGAAAACATACAAATAGTCAAATTACTGGGCAAATTTGATGATGTTTATGTCACAAATATTAAGTCAAGTCTACTACAGGACCTAGACAAAGAACAATATCCTATAAATTAGATTTTTTAAAATTTTTGCAGATTCTTTCTAGCCTGGCTTCATTATCTTTCCACAAACCTACCAACTTCATCAGAGCTGTCATCTAGTCTTGTCACATCAACTGCAGCTTCATCACGTTCTAAGGTGTAGAAGCACAATACCCTGCTACCACAGGTAGTGGCATCAGCTAAATGATATGGATCGCCCGTCAATTGATGTTCAAAACGGCCTCCACATCCAGAAAAATCCTGAAGAAGCATTAAAATAGGAACAAACAAGTTATTTTTCCATTTTAAATTGGAGCTAAGTAAATAAGCTTTGGACACTTTTCTGGACCTATTTAGTTTCATCATTACCTTTAAAACGCGACCAAAGCCAGGCAAGGTCTCCTTCCGTTCATAGACCAGTTGATACAATGTTATAGTGGTTGGTGAGTCACCAATCTCTTCATTACCAGTCTGTCCACGAGCAACCCACAGATAACAGCACAAGCGTGGGTCGTTTTCCGGCTCCTGTCAAAACATAATTGATAGTCATGAAAATCCACTTCTCTGATGGTAAATTGCCAATTTTTAGGGCTAGTGCCCTGAAATTAAAGATATTACACACCTGATATATTATATGAGTCACAGGGAGAAGGTATACACCGAATGAACTGCTGAACCTAAGGAATACAATAAAAAATGTCTATACCCGAAAGAAGAAGTCTTTAAATATAGTATGTTCATTTGTTTCAATCTGCACATGACCAGCAGTTTGAACTTACTCTCGAGAATGCTGTTCTAAATCCCAAATTTGAAAACAACCAAAACTGTAACCAATGACAAGAGATCCCAACTGTCGAATATATTTCAAGCTTGTGATGCTTATCTCACCTGGAAAGTTACATAGATATGTTTTGTAATTTTAGTTTACATAATGAAAAAGATTTTACCATACAGAAACATGTAGTGAGGATACATTTGAAAGCTCCAAGAACATCCCCTAAATCAATATTTCTACATTTCTCAAAAGAGCTTCCTCCATTGTTTAGAACTGGATTTAAAATCATAAATTTATATATACTTTGTTTACATACTCGATGAATAATTGCCCTGAATTTCACCCTCTGGAGATGCATAGGAAAAACTTCCCAACATGTGACATTCTCCTATAGGAAATAAAAGAATATCTCTGTTTTAGACTTCAAATATATTTCCTTATTATATAGTATGTAAAGCAATCTGTACCTCCTAACTCAAATGCTATATGAGCTCCATCTTCTCTTGCCCTACTTCGAAGTGTCCCTATATTAGGATTGTCAACATCAATGATTTCCAAGTGACTTGGATTCCATTCATCAAATTCCTCAACATCATCGTCTAGCCTTAAGTCAACCAGATACACATGACCACCATCCATGCCGACAGCAACTGCTCCAAACATTAAGCGCAACTGAGCACTACGGAATAAACAAATTCATATCTTTGTGAGCCATGACATGTAAAATATCAATTATAAGTGAGGTATTCAATAGCTTGAAATACCTGATGGAATGATGTGGGACATTAGCTCCACCTGACATTGTCAAACATTCAATTGTTGTGACAGCCATAGGAAACTCAATCGCTTTGATCACTCTGGATAGCATTGGGTCAAACAAACACACCATTCCACAAGAACCTGTTTTATTCTGCAAGCCAACCAGCAAGTATAGACCATCTGGGGAAGGAAATTCCTCCACACAATTAATCGAGAATGATAGTCTTTTGCTTGTACTCCATCCAAACCTCCAAGCTGAGAGACGCTGACCAGTGCTTGGATCAATCACCTACATTGGATTAGTGGAGTAAAAATGTGAACTAAGTAATGAAATGTTTGTTAGCTACATACTTTGTAGATCATAACAAGCGTGCATCCTGATCAGTTAATATATGATTTTATTATATGGCAAGCGCTTTTTTGGTTAATTCTACAATTTGATTGGCTGCTGACAGGTCCGGATTTTCCCGTATTGCCCACGGGCAATACGCAATTCTTATTGCCCTGTGAAAACAAGGCAAAACTCACGGCAAAAACTAACTAAATTTAAACTGAAAAACAGATTAAATTCTTAAACGGAAAATAATGAATTTGAAATAAAAATAATAAATTTATATTTTACAAAATAGAGCGGTTTTTTTCACCTTAGGCCGATGTTTTGGTGTCGTGTGCCCGGATGAGATTGATCATTAAAATTACTCATAAAGAATTAATCATTACAATGTCTGCATGAAATATGCCATATAATAAAAAACTTACTAACTTTGACAGTTCGGTCTGTACGGTAAAATATCAAACCTCGGTCTTGGTGTATTGACCTCGCTATCGCTCGGTCAATATGGCACGACCTCGGTTTGATATTTTACCGTACAGACCTCACTCTCAGTCAGTAAGTTCTTAATATTCAGTATCTTCCCCAGCATGATTTTCATAGATTTGAAATGGTCTGGAAAATTGGTAGCCAGTCCTTTTCCTATATTTACACTTTTAGTTTAATAAGATTAAAACAATGAGCACCATGTTGAAGCTTCCTGAGTCCTAAAAAAAATGCACATGGAACCTGGACGAAAATATTTGCATAGTAAAGTTGGCCTGGAATTTTTACGTTACCTCAAGTGCAGAGCCGCGTACAAGCCAAGAATACTTTCCACAGCGACTAGACTTTCCAGAGATTCTCGAGGACACTTCATCGCCTCCTTCTAGTCTTTCCAAGCACTCGATCGTAGAGCTTGAGTATGCTTTTAAAGTGGATGTGTTTATCGGTTCCACTTCTCGCAAAGGTCGTGTCATTTCCAACGATATTTTTTAACAATCTTTGAAGTCCTTTGTAAAGTTTAACGAGGATTTCGCGAAGATAGGCTTAGTTAGTTGAAGATCAGCGGTAGTTTGAAGCCTTATATAGCGGCGATTGGAAAGAAATCGCAAAACTTTGAATCAACCGCGACAACGTGCAGAAACATCAAGAGATCGCCATGTTGTAAAATTAGACATTCAAATTTCCTCGGTCCAGACCTTTTGCAAATCCCGCGCTATAAGCATTCCCCACTCCCCTTTTTTACTATAGCTCAGTGGCACACCATCGCCCCAACTTATCCCTGCCACATGGTGGGCCCAGAGGTGTCACTATGAATGTTCTCAGAAGAAGTTAGATGATAGTTCAAGGCCTATTTCTGCCAATATAATTCCCCACTGAGAAAATGAAGAATACAACAGACTGCAAACACATTCTTTTTTCCTATATATTTCAACCCTTTCCTGGTCTGGGACATAGCTATGTCAGTTGAAATTAAATGTTTTTCACATTTCATAAAAATGAGGCAGGACCACGAAAACAGAAGGCTGTGGACACAGCACAAGGTTTTTACAGAAGGATATAAACAGCTTTTAAATGTCATGTGTAAAAGCAAAAGTTTCTGCTGAATAAATAGCCAATATTTTAAGATATTCTAGCATAAAATTCTTCCATATGGTACTATATACACAATCCTTGTGTAGCTGGACTGACAGCATTGTTCATACTCTGCAGAGATGTATTTCCTCTTATTTCTTTTTCTTTTCTACATTGCATTTTGGACAGTACCTGGTGAAGTAAAAAATAATTATGCATTTATAAATGTGATTAGTTAAGCTAGCCGTTGCACAAGGGTGAAGAGAAGCCCAGCTTTCAAGCCTAATTTCTATAGTCCTTTGGGTAAGGGCTGGCTTTCCTCAGTTATGGATATGTAAAGTGCAATCCAGGTCCAACCAGACTTGCAGGTTACGGTATGTGTTTATTCAAACATGAAGTTTATTTGCAGTTAATGGAAAAGGACACCTACCATTTTCCTTTTGGTTTTGTTGTAAGACCAACGCAAGGGAAATGAAACCACTCAATAGGACACTAAATAGAATTGAGAAATCATTTAAATTTTGAAATAGAAGACTTAATATTCTCATAGCAAATCTCCATATTATGTTTAGTACCTCAAGATTATCACAACCAATCATTTCACCATAAGATACCTGGTAAAGAAAATAAATAAATTTCAAAATATAAAGTCAATGCATGTAGTTGTAAGAGAATTGACAATTAAAAGTTATTAGTTATTTGTCAAGTGTACTGACCTGGTGACAAAGACAGTATGTGGGTTCGTTGGGATCTACAGGCATATCAAGTACTTGTACGTCTGGGCTTGGTATAAATGCAGTCACCGCTGCTAATGGTGGAATAACTGGTTCTTCAATTCTGAAATGGTATTCAACTTGGTAAATAAACCATACAGCAACATAAGACTATATCTACCATAGCATATACCAATGTAAAAATGGTAAGAATGCAAGAAGACAAGATAAATAAAGAACAACAAACTACCTACCTTTTCTTTTTTCTTGACTCAGTGCCACCACTTGATCTTCCTCTGGATCTCTTCCGCTTTTTCCCTCGTGATTTTGGCTCAATAATTTCTAGGAGGGAAATGGCTGTAATATACTATGTATGTCTTGAAATGCATCATTACATGAGTTGCTTTAGTGTCAAAAATTGTTAAAATCAATTGTACCAATTTTCATTAACAGAGGCCATCATTACTACTAGGACCTACCATCATCAGAATTGGCAAGTTCTTGTTCATGCTGTTCTTTTAAGTCTGCCTCAAATCTTGCCAGATCAAAATCTAACTTACGAATGTGTTTATCAACCTAAATATGACAGAGAAATATACATAGAACTGGCCTTGCTTTCAATAAAAAGTCAGCAACTGTCAGAGTTTAAAAGCAGGCAAAAGATATTACCATTTCGTATGTTTGCATGGCCAATTGAACTTTGTCGTCTGATAACTCCCTTGCTTTGGCAAAAGACTCTTCAATCTTCTTGAGCTTTTCTGTTTTTTCAGCTGGAGAAAGATTTCTTACGGCCTCAGTATACTTGTCTGCCATGTCATCGATTTCCTGAAGTACATCTGCACGCAAACAAATATATAAATGGTAACTAACACAAAAGTATATAAGAAGCAGAACGTAGTGCAAAGCAAGCAGTCACACTCCATCTACTTAAAAACCTGGACGGCAAATTGCAAATAACATACGCACCTTGTGCCCTCTGATCAAGATCTCTCATTAAAGTGAAATTCCTTTGCAATTCATAGGGAAGATTTTCAATACCTTAATTTAAAAAAAAATTAATAAAGAAATATTTGGTTGCATTAACTAGGGTCTTTAATTCCTAAAGATAGAGTTCAAGATTGTTAATGTTTTAAATGAACATTGATAAAATATATAATCTGAATTTTTCTGGAAAAATTTTTATCACTTATTAACTGAATAATAAAAACTGATTCACTATAGCTTAGTCTTTCAAAGTTTAGATATTGGATTACTGAAAAAAATTGCAATTCTTCATTCCCCGGGCTACACATTATCCCACTACACATATTAATTGCAAAAAGAACTAATTCAAGGAAATCTGAAATGTCTTGTATCATCCCTGGCGATTGCTTTGGAGAGCATATGAAATTCAAATGAAAATGACGTCTATAAAACGATGACAAACTTGTGGTCACAAGTAAACAACGCAAAACAATACTCAAACAACTAACTATATAATTAATGGCGGGAAGGACGAAAATGTATTTCGCGAGATTAGTTGCAATATACACTTCAAATTTCATCTATATTTGGGTTTTTTAATCAAAAGTTAGGAAACAGTGTAATTTTTTAGTCTTACTGTCTAGATAGTGTTCCAGGTACATGGCTGTACACATAACACGCTGAAATATCGACGTTTTAGATCACATTTTTATTCAAAACATCAAACGCTTTCGAAAATCCAAATGCAAAATATTTGATTTATTGCCATTGTCGACAATTTCCGAACATGAAAGCCGGGATCACATCGGGCATTTTCCGGAAGAAGAACGTACGACGCCGCCACACTGATGACTGATCACAAAAAATATACGAACTGGATAGTCAATAGGACAATGTCGTCTGGCAGTAGATATGCACGATAATGTAACGACATCAACTCACTACTCATATAACGTTCATTAAAACCTGATCTAGTGATCTTATCAGTGTTCATGCGCGTAAGTCCTTTACTGCCATATCATATTTATTCAGCATTCGTGCTCTCCTTTCCACTCGGGGGTAAACTTGTGGATATTGGAAATGAGAAAAAAACAAATGCTTTACTGTTGTGCATAAGTCACTATTGACCGGCCTAAGTAAAATAGTGCCATCAGTCCAGCCAAATGGTCTAACTTTCCGGGTCACGTACGGCTTAAAATTCATGTATAAGGCCTAGGAATGACTAAAAGTGGTTCTGACGAGATCTATCAAATGTGATCACGTTCCTGACGAAGTGCCTTAATTAAACGCTAAATATTTCACAATTATTTTCAATTTTCTTGACCCAAGGCACAATAACTTGCTCGCCAAAACTTTACGCTTCGCGTATTATATAATTAATGCAAGCATAGACAATGATGCAAGCAAATTGCAGCAGCGCTGTAATTGCAGGTCTTGATACAATTAAAAATATAAATTTGCAATTTGTATTTATTTTAAGATGACGTGCTATTTATACGCGTGATACAATCGCGCTTGGCCATGAAATATTACAGCTTGACAAACATTGAGCTTTATTTGTTTGACCAAATGACTTGCCAAAAAAAGAAATCTACGAACGACATCATGTTAACCTTAGAGAACAACAATTGTATGCCAATGAAATCAACCAGCTTTTGACAGCCAATCAGAATAATGCATAATGCGTTCGCTAACCAATTAGAATGCAGCCGGCACTTGCTACACTGTCGCAAGGAAACCATGTAAACATTGTAGCTTTTACTCGAATTCGGCGGCAAATGATACGTTATAATTTCAAAACAACCGTCAGTTTCAGACTAAAGTTCTGTGTAGTCAACCGCTAGACACTACTGTATTGATTCCGGGATAAAGACAGAAATTTCTGCTCGCTGTTTGACGACAATTGCATGATAACTCTTTGACCATTTGGCGAACTTCCAAAGCACTCGATTTGAAACGTTGTTCAAGACTATGTAAAATTCCCACGAAAAATTATGGCTGAAATAATCAACGAGGATAAACTCACAGTCACAAATGATGATCAAGACAAAGATTTTAATCAGTGGAGACAGCCTAAGACTCCGGAATCACCAAAGACACCAGAGGAAATAAAGTCAAATTCGCCCGAACATTCGTCTGTGCAGAATAAGAGTTTGTGCGGCGTCAAAGATTTATCGAGACTTAGTCGCAAACGCAGGACGATACTATCGGTGAAAGGCGCTCGAATTTGTTCAAGAAAACGAAGTGAGGACAAGCCTTTTGGATCAGGGCATGACTCGAAACCGAGAACGAGTAAAAAAGGTAGATTTGCGTACGTTTGTATACTTCGTAAGATTTAGTTACATTTTGTGTAATAACACAAGATTTAAGGAGTATAATTTGCGCCCAAATCATCTAACATCGGGAGCGTCGAAATACATTGAAAATTTGTCAACGTAACTTTCGGCTGAAGTCGTGTATATGTTCGCAATAAAACGGTAGATTCTTGCTGTACGTCAGTGTAGTATTGCATGGAAATTTTTTTAACAGTACGCTTTTGCCAGGTGGTTGCTAGTATCGAGGCTAGTATTATGTGTTTGCTACAGCTTGTGGCTGCGTGTTTCAGCTTTCAAATCGTGTCCAACATGTGCACAAAATACATGGAAACCACGAATGATCGTTAGCTTAAAATGCATCATATTTCAACGATATTTCACCGTACTATTGTAGTTTGTTTGGGGATCAAGCAACGCGCGTCCCGCCCTAATGCTTTGATGTAATGACGTAATTTTAAAATACTACAAAATATTGCCCTCTCGAGCGCAAAAAGCTCTTTGAAATGAAACACTTAAAACAATCGAATAAATACACAATTTATCGCTGAAACGCTGGCTTGAGGAGTCCATATGTGGCCGTACTGTGCTTTACTATAAATTGATAGGTCTATACATTAATAGTTCCCTCAAGGTTTGAAGACAATGACGTGTTTTTCCAACCAAAATCGAGCCGCAAAAGCTGAATCATGACCTGTTATAAGATATTTAAATGTTAATGGGGTGATTAATCTTGCTTTGTGACCCACTTGTGGAAATAGCTCGATATTGGCCCTGTCGCTTTTGCTATGTTTTGACGGAAATATTGTAGAAAACCTGCGCGTTTAGATCTTATCTATACCTAATTATTGTGCTAAATAACTTGCAAGATTCACTACATTGGAACCCTTGAACTATGCAGTTAATGGAGACGAGTTTTATGCCAACAATATTAGCCCACGGATACTTTTGCTGAGCAATCGAAACGCTTCTTCTTTGAGAGATTTGAACGTCTTACTTCTACGTGCAGTGTCTCATTTTACCCTGTCGTCGTACATGTAAATAGAGGATCAAAATTCTTCTTTTTGAATTCGGACAAAGCAAGCCAAACCGCAAAAGTTAAGGGAGGCTAGAATGCAAAGAAATCGAAATTATTTAACGAAACGAAAGCACAATCACCAGCAGTTTGTGTCTTTGTGATACACACTTGCGTGTTCGAAGTTTGATATCACTGAAACTTGCGAGTTGTCGTCTTGTCGACCGTCGTCACACCCGACAGGTGAAATTATAAAATGAAATTATTAAATGCGGAAAGACGATTATAGGAATGAATGTAGCAAACTCATGCAATAATTGCAACTATTTTAAAAGTTTAAAAAGTTACAATATAATTTGTACACGAAGCATTTGTTTCTCCGAAGTTAAGTCTCAAGAAATCCCAGCTAAAATTTTTTTCCATTTGCTCGTGTTTACGACATAAAAAAATGACAAATTATTTTCATTAAATAATACCCTGCGGGTGGAATTTCTAATTCTTTCAGGAAGTGCTGGGTTGTCAATGAGTATTACCACTAGTCTTTTGTAGTAGTCTGCATTTTTTATTGCCCAAACACGGTACATTTTAGGCAGATTTTTAGTTCGCGATGACGTGGACCTCAGAAACGGAATAAAATGGCGTTACCGTATGTGCCATCTATCATGCATCAAATTTGAATACAATAGGAATAGTATATACCCAAACCCCCCTCGGAAAATAGCTTTTCTTAAGATCACTAGTTATTTGACTGCCGGACTAGCGTTCTAGGATTGTCGTTTTTCGAATGCAGGCATTTTTCAAAAGCCCTATTCAAGTTCATGATGTCATTTAGATGTAATTCATACACTGAACAGCCAAGAAAGTCAATAAACATTACGGGGTTTAAGGTATAGATGTGACATCACATCTTATGTTATTTTACTCCGTAAATAAATGGCAAAAATAAAAGATTAATGGTTCTATTCTAAGCTGTAGACTGTCCATGTTGTATTTTTGAAATTTGAAATTGCAGATTAATGATTGACAAAAATGTCAATCACTGTATTATTTTATTTGGTCACACAGCTTAACACTCTCGGTCTATTGTTAAGACACCTATTTGCGAATAAATTGTGATTGTTTTAGGAGGCACACCCAATGACAAGCCGGAAACATCTCACAATAGTTAAATAACTATTCCGGGGATTTGCATAGTTAATATTTATTCAGGAGTAAAAATCAGCCCACATCCAACACAAAGGTTTTGCACGGATATCCTGAAAAAATACCTCTTTTAGAAGTCTGAGGTCTTTAAAACGTTTTTAAAACTCGTGAGTTAACGGTGACGTGGGTGTATGGAGATTCCAAGTCACTCTTTCCTAGTAATTCTTGTGACTTTAACAGAATGAACGGATGTTTTGAGCAGGCGTTTTGATCTGAGAATAAAGACTTTAAAGTAGAGTTTTGACGAGTAATATCCCATCGCCGATTAGACAAGTTTCCTCATTCCTATAGCGAGTGCTAAGAACCTTCATTGATTCAAAATTATCAATTTATTCCTTTCAGAACCACTACCAATGAAACAACGTTCGCTGCCTCAATCATTTTGGCTTCAACCAAACTCGATCAAATCCAGCTCAATGGCGCAAAACACGTATTCCCGCCTTCCACCCCTCTTCCCTGAGGACCACAACCCAGACAAGGAGTTAATGGAGAGGCCCGTCACCCCACCTGAGGAGAGACGAGAACACCAGCCTAGACCGCCAAAGAGAGTGGTGACATCTGAACCAGATACTGAGCTGTTGTTTAGTCTGTTTAAAGCCGTCACTGGAAATCCTTTGGAAAAGAAGCTGATCAAGAGAGGAAGGTGAGTGATTTGAAGAAACTAGCAGTGAACTCTATTTACACTGGAGCGATAACTCATGGTTTTTTGGCAGCCATCTTTGAAGCCAATATATTTGAAGCCGAATTAGGGACCAGAACCAATCGCTTTTAGTTTTTGTTGGCGAGATGACAAAAACAATTGAAATAATAAATCTAAAAATGGCAACCGAGTTGTCGTCCCAGTTTAGATATAGAGTTCACTGGGCCAGTCATAGAAGAGCGTCAAATCCATCCTAAAATGAGTAAAAAAGAAAACAGATCCTAGCACCCAGGACACATTCTACCCAGACTTTAGAAGGTTGAGTGAGATTTGATAATCTCTTACTATATTGGCTCCCTGTATATTGTCTTGACCAAAAGCTTCAGTTCACATACATGAAATATCTACATACCATAAGAATATTCACAGTGGGAATATTTTGAAAAGTACTTAATATGTTTATTTGCTAGGCCTAAGAAAATCCACTCTGAAAAGCTCCCCATAGTCAGTCACGAAGATGACCCGTGCATGGTTGAAAATCTCACTGGCAGACTCTTTCCCCAACTATCCCTCGAAAACCATCACCGCTCCGCCGACGCAAGACTAGCTTCGTTAACCGTCCACGCTGGGAACCATTGCATTCAACTACCCACACTTGCTGTGGATAATAACTACCCTCAGATGTTGAGTCAGTTGGCACAAGTTCTGTGAACAATGCGTGTAATAATAGGGTTCAGCTTAAAGCCTGAACCTTAATCCATCGGATAATTTTTCTCTTTTGCTGAGCAAAAGCTCAGCTCTCTAAAATGAGTGACATACATTTCTTCATGATTTCACCAATTTGCAGACGTTTTCCGTTTTTAACTGCAGTTTGCAATACATTCGTGCACAAGCGGTATTGCGCATGTGCAAGTCGTGAAAGCATGTTTTCGCCCGCCAGAAGGCAGCATCGATAGATGAAATTGGTGGAAAGCGTATTTTTTAGCTCGACGCGTTTAGCTAAGTCGTACCTGCAAGTTGCAGTAAAAATCGTTTAGTCCATGCATGTGTATACATGTTCGTGTGCATCGTACAGAGTAATTTATGGCCGCTGTAAAAAAATGTACGTATATATATATAGAATATATGTAAAATAGAGATCTTAATATATTATTATTAAGTTGCAGTTTTAGAGAAAAAATAAAAATGAAGAATATTTCATTCTACATGTATGGCTACACTTTTTTTATGTTTTCTAACCGAAAGCTTGCTAAATATTGCTGCTCTAAGTAATGTCCTCTTTAAAATTGAATCTCAAATTAAACTGTTTACCTGGCCTGGGAGTCACCCTCTCACCATTAATCTTTTTTCAAAAATAGAATGTCAATTTATTTAAACATTTTCATATTGAACATTATTCATAACATTAAAAACATCAAAGGGATCGTCCAACGCTATAAATACTTGTCAATAGGACCAGGGCCATCCTCGATTTGGTGCACATTTATGTATTCATTTTCACATACCGTAAAAACAACCGCTTTCGCGATCGAATGAAATCAGTCAAGCATAGGACGAATATATGAATATGCACCGATTAAGTGTCGGCCCAAAATCAGCCTTGTCTCCAAGCGCTTCATTGGAAGACAAAGATGGCATTTCTTATAGAGATCAGTAGCTGAGAATAGCAAGTGTGTGTGGCTGCCCTACTGATCTCTAAAAAACTGAATACAATTCTTTGTCTTCCAATAAAGCGCATTGGTACGAGGCTGGAGAATGGTCTAAATTTAAGTTTCCTCTAGAATATAAAAACTAACTGATAAATTCAGCATGACAACTAATTATGTGAAGTCTTTCTTCCGGATTGCATTATTCTATTTTTATCAAATTTGATTCGAATGTGGCGCGCAATAATTCTTGCTTAAATACAAAATAAATCAACTAAGTCTAAGTGCAGCCATTGTTTGTCAATCTCGTAGGGCATAGCCAGCTTCGTACCCAGGCTTCCGCCATTGGGAAAACCCTGGGGACGAAGTTGGTCAGGTTGATCCAGAACCAGCGATCTGACCAACCATTCCCAGTGTCGTGGTTAACGTTCATTCATTCTCAAGGCTCTTTTTCATTCGTCGCAAACAGTACCACGCTCCGACCGTTTTCATCCAATCAAAATGCTTCTGGGTTCATTATATGCAAACCCTCAAAGCGCGCGCGTGCGCGTTTCTGGATGTGTTAAAAAGAACCTTGCAAGTATGCATACGTTTGTGAAAGACAGCACCGAACCTTATCGCGCCTTCCTACCTTGTCGCGCATTTTCTATTCACCTATAGATAACTATTCAACCAAATTCCGTTCACAATCAGTTGATTTCGGTCGTTCAATAAGAGACCGCCTGGCAGTAACATTTCGCTTTGGTGAAATGTTCGGGGACACATTCAGGGCGTCCTGGGTACGCCTGCTTGGTTCCAATAACTGCAAATATATAATTTGATATTACTTACTTTTTATGGTGTAATTTTTTTATCCACACAAACATAAAATATACGCTACAGATACACAGAGGAATCTTCGAACTGTACATCGGTCTGGAAGCGGATAATTTGGCTGATAGTGAACTTTTACATTTAGAACTAATCTTCGTACCATTAACTCTAAACTGTTCAGTCTTCGCAAACTCCCCTTTGTACAGTCTGACACTACAGGGAAAATTAAACTTTACACTGTTCTCCCTACTACCACTATTACTATCTATTGTGGCCCCTAGGCCCAAGAAGTTATCTTGATGATGAATCTACAGTAATACGGTAGGAAACTCTAACATTGTTGTAGTTATACTAACCCTATTAACTTCATCATCGTTGCTGACGTCATACTCTCCAGTGCGACGACTATGGCGGTGAAAGCTCTTTGATCTTCCACGAAGACTTCGTCTCGTGCTTCCACGAAACTTAACGCCCATGCCAGCCCTTCACCATGCAACAAACAAATATTGATACCTTTACTCTCTGTCTTATGATTGTTTTGATACAAACAGAAACAAATGGGATTTATCAACTAATCCGAGATTAGCTAATCCGAGATTAACAAAGCGAAATGACTTTGAGGTATTGAAATGAGCAGATAACATGATCATGGCAATATATAATCATCCCAACAATAGCATGCGCTTGATTTGTCTCATAAAGACTTATTTCAATACCTATCTCACATTTCGTTTTATCTCGGGTAAATGGGCTCATGTAAACAGCCCCTCAAGTCCTTCGACTTGTATACTGACTCTTCTAATGCTTTCCTTAGAAAAGTCAGTATTATCTTTTGACGCACAAAGCAGTTTAAACAATCTACCTGGCGTTAATCATCAAAGATGACAGCTCCCCAATCAAGTGCTTCCTGACGGCCGTTTTCTCCGCAGGAATATTCAAACACAAAGCAAGTTCCTCAGGTCCGAATGAGTGATTCAGAACCAGAAGTCCACCAAAAACACCACTGGAACGTAAGTTATTGGAGTACTCCTAAAAAGAGAAGAAACGATCACTTTCAGCTGAGAACATGAACCTCAAGTTATGTTGTAGCATATTTAGAATACGATCTCAGTCAACTTGAATTTAAATATCTGAGCAGGACTATTTCCTATTCTCAGTTGGCTGGAATCAAATGAATTTCATTGACATGTCTGACATCGCAATCATAAATCATAATCCATCCGAACCTTCAAGTTAATGGATTCACACCATCGAATAACTCGTTCATTACTCCAGACAATGGGGTCGTGATCGTATTCATCGCATTTTTCCTTTCGTTTTGCAAGAACCTGCAGGAAGGGAGAAAAAACGTATACAATATCTCCAAGTCCTGCCCCGGTATCTGACAGAATCTAACAGTGGTGTGTTCGCACTTCTTTGCCAGGTAACTTGATGTAACATGCCAATCCTCTAGGAACCTTTGCCAAATAGGTGGGCCAACGATTTGTACGCAACCGTTGTATAATTGATCAAATTTAAGGACACTGGTCACCCTCCTCTCCTCTCTAACCTCCCCGCCCATACGAGCCTCGAACCTCAACACCTTAAAACAGATACCAAGCTAGCTGAAAACAGCTTTACCTCTCTATCAAATCCCAGATGCTTAAGAAGTTCAACACCAAACAAGATGCTATCCTATAACGAAAGAATTTGTTTCATAACTTACTGCAAATCGGACCAAAAAGTTTCAGAATTCACAGATGCACATCTGTTTCGAATAACACGTATTTTACCTGATGAGGTTTGGAAGTAATGTTCAAGTACTTTTCAATATCTTTGCGCGTCATAGTGCTAAGCAAACGGCCGTCGACCATCTGGGTCTCAAACGTGAAAGCGTATTGGCTAAGACCAATGTGAGTCAACCAATCATGAGCGACGTAATGATGATCAACGTCCCCCATCTTGGGATATTTCCTAGATCGATACGATAGAAAATAACATCAATTAGCAAAATAAATTGTCCGATTTCGTGAATGCTGCTCTAACTAAGAGTGCTTCACGCCTCACGTAGTTGATTTAGTTCCTTAGTTCCTAATACTTACACCGAAGCGGGATGGCGAAAGTCTTCAATTGCTAGTCTTATCTTTCTGCGATGGATATAACTGATAATCCCTAATGATTTGGAAAGTTCAGTGTCGCTCATATCAGCCAAGATCTTTCCACTCTTGACGTTTTCCATACAACGATCTGTGTACATAGGCATTTGCAAGTGTACATGTAGGAAGGCAATGACGGCTGGGGATTTCCATTGCGAAATAGGGATAGTTTTGTGCGACTGCCATATCTGGGCCAAGTCCGATACATCATTATCACCATCGCTGCTTAGAGATGACAGAGGGCGACGTCCTAAATAGTCAAGACATGTGTGTTTAATGATCGATGTTAATTGGATCAATGAGAGACGAAGGTGATTATGGTAATTTTGCGGCACACACAATCCTTCCTTACCCCTTAAGTCTACGGACTTCTTTTTTCCACGACTGAACACTCGTACCAATCCCAAACGGCCGTACCTCCTTCGTTTCTTGTAATACGTCAGATCGTCAGCCTCGGTTGCATGATTGGTATAAACCTCGGAGTTCGAAAGAACAAAATCACTCGTGGGAGTCTCCGGTCCTGAGACAATACTCGTAGCCAAAGAATCTAGTAATATTTAAACCACAAGTTAAACACTTGTTGTATGGATGTATGGAAAGTGAGATCGCTGAAGCTACCATATAGAGCTAAGTTGGCAAACTAGGAGGTCTACACCCACACGGGAAAACTGTGCATGACGAAATCTTTGTAGGGAGTTCAATCCTAGATTTAACAATCCTAGGTGACGAGTGATTATGCACAGAAAGAAATTCCAAGCACGATCCGAGCAAGAAATTGTGCCTTATCATGTTCCGAGGTGATGAAATATCCCATTGAAATGCGGCAAGGGTTCGAAATCGTGACGACAGACGCACGTTTGTGTCTTGTGACACGGGTATATTGTTAACAAAATCAAAGACCTTGAGAATGTTTAACAACACTTATCGCCCATTCGTTTCTCTAAACAGAACACACGGTTTAGGATAATACAGTTTTCCTGTACAAACACATACTGTTTGGCCTTTGTTTACTACTATCATTTCTCTAATCACAGCAGGAATTTTGCAATGGTAATTCTCAAAGCGATTTGATTGCTACCTGTTTCAATTTCCATGAACATTTCTAGTAAATCTTTCGATATCTACGATTTACCATTCGTGTTAACATTTCTGGTTTGATCATAAATGCCTTATAGTGTATAAGCGAAAGTTATGTTGCTAAGTTACTATATATACGGCTGTTCACAGACGTTTTCATGATGTTAATCGCACCGCCTTTCAGGCTTTGACGAAATTCTTCCAGGAAATTCCAACCATAATTAGTAGAAATAGCAATTTAATCAATTGTACAAAGGTGACGAATTGTCTCTTTAAAAAGATGACTAAGATTCAGGGAAGTCTATGATGAATGAAACTTTGAGGACCTAGTCCTTTCAGTTTTACAGATCACGTCTCGAAACAAATCACATCTTGAAGTGGAGTAATAAAATAAAAGGACGCACGTTTCTTTGACATTTATGTGAAGGCGATTGGTTAGGTCGAAGACGACTTGTTAGGTCGAGTGTAAACAAAAAGAAAAGGGGTTTTCATTACAAAGTTGACAGCCAAACTAATTAATTGCAGAGGCAGATCTAATCACTGATAAACTTTGGTCCTACCTAATACACCTGCGACCTCTGGCTGTCACACCTACGTTGGTCAGACCCCGATGACTTTTTTGGGCTACCTGGCACCATATATTCAAAATTTCATCACAAGCTTTTGATATGATAAATGTTTATGTAGGTTCTTAGCCGACGAGATGTTTTGATTAATTACAAGTCAAAGAGAATACTAATACTAAGAGTAATACAATGAAGGTCAAAAGAACGAGCTATGAAAAAAAACTGATGTTGAAAGAGCCAAAGAGGGTAGTGTAAAACAGCAAGGAACGAGTAATATCCCCAAAATAACTACATTTCAAATGCGGAAATAGGTTATTTTCATTCCATATATCAAAAGTTGGCTCACGTTCGTCGCTGAATGCACGTTTTAGGGAGAAAAAGATGCCTAATAAGTCCTAATAGCTAGAAAAATCAAAATAGCAGATGTCTGTTCCATGTTCAAATGATCGATTTCTAATCAATTGCACATTCTAGACTATTCGTGATTACTTTTCATTCACAGGCGATATAATAATCGTATCATTTCCGCTGATATTGGGCGTTGTAGGAAGAAATGTTGACCTTTACTTCATTATTATTGGATCTGTTTTGATAGCGCTCTCTGCCGGGGTACTGAGTGAACAAGAATACAATATAATTTCAAAAGATCGATAATGGCAAAAATGAGGAGTGATGAAAGCGGTCTATATTAAAGGCTGGTTTTCACGTGTCGTAATTCGTATATCGAAGAGTGTCGTAGTATGTCGTAATCCGAACGTAAATAGTGCAATATTCCGGATTATAACGAATTACGACTCATGAATTAAGACAAAATACGAAGAAGTTGAGAAATAAGGGAAACAAGCTCTAAACCGACCATAAAGATCCACAATATGACTGCTCAAGGAATCGTTCATTTCTGAGAATTATTTAATCAGTATTGCAACATCACGAATATTCCCTTTTTTGTTCAAACAACTTTCATATTCCAGACTATGTTTTGCAGTACCACGGTGACTTCAGCGAGAAGACAACATCGCTTATATTAAGTTAAGTTATTTTGGAACAACGCACTATGTAAATACATTGTCATCGGAAGTCTCATTTGCTGGCATAATTCCCAGCCTTGTACACATCGAAAACCATATCGGGGCATTTTCGATGGGGAGAATAAAAAATAGAAATCTTAAACTGTGTAATCCCTACTCTCTTATCAAACTACACCCTAATTCTTTACGCGATAGCCCTTCGAAAGTTATTACGTTTTTCCTGAAATTCCACTTTTTGTTTAAGCTTTCAAGTGTCGACTTTGACTGTACCAGCACGTGTGAAGATATAATTACGTTTGAGAGGTGCATGACAACAGTTTTGTTTATTTTCAACAAAATTTGTTAATTTATCACAGCGCGCCAAACCCCGCCAATTTTATATGAAATATGAATGCGCGTCAATTTCAAAATGTAACAGCAGCTGTAACAAACAAACGAGAATTCCTTGCGAAGATCAAAATGTCAACAGAAACGTAAAAATAATACTATAGCCGGGAAAGCCTCGATAATGCGCCTTAAATCTTATTTAAGCAAATATAAAGGTGCGAAAATAAATAATTCATGATTTGGGGTAAAATACAGATCAAAATATAATATATTTCGCATGAGTATAATAGGACGCCATGCTGTGAAATATAGTGAAATATCGGAGAACAATAAAGGTCAAATTTCTAAAATTAACTAAAAATTTTCCCCACTTTCACGAAGGGTACAGTTTCGAGACAAATCGATAGCACACGGTCGATCGTATGCTACTAGTCGGGGTTATTTATAGGGTTTTTTATTAAGCCTTTGAGGAGCAGCTTGTATTTTATCACATGTAGATGTTAGTGAAGATTTATTTATAAAAATAACTGCATTAGATTTGACAATAAAGCGATAAGATAATTCATTATAAAAGCAATACTTTTCGCTGGAAGAAAACACAAGCTGGCATTAATCCAGAAACGATTGAAAATCATAATAAATCGTTTCTCACTTCAGCAAGCAACGTATGCAAAACAGGCACACACATGCTAAGGACTTTCGAGTTTAAAAACTCAAACGAGAAACACAAGTGTGGTTACCCGCAATTATATCAAAGATTAATGTAGAAAATTGATCTATTTTTTTTTAAAAACAACTGTTATTACACATACCTTCGGTGGTAAGGCCTTCTGAGGCAGATTGCAGACCAGAATCGTGAATTCTTATGGACGGGACGGGCAAGCGTTTGACTTGTTGCTGGTCCGATTTTGGAACGGGGTAGCTCAAAGTTTGTTGTAATTTCGCGAGTTGATCTTTGACTCCTGCCAGCTCGGTGTGTAGTTCGTTTAGTTGGCGGTCTTTGTCGTCTAGTTGTCGCTTTAGTTGTGTGAATTGCGTCGGAGTTGTGCTGGTCATCAATCGCTTTTCTTCCATCCATTTTTGCTTCTCATTCGCAATACTTTCGACTTGTTGCTCAGACTCACGCATTCGCTCTTCGTAATTCTTGATAAAATCTCTCAATTCGCCCTCTTTGTCATCTATAATACAATAAGCTTCTCTCAACTGCCCCAGCAATTTCTGTTTTTCAGATTTCAAACGTCTTCTTTCGATGTTGATAACGTTTATCGTCTCGTTCGCACGAGTGATATCGTCCTTGTACGAACGAACTTGTTCACCCAGTCGATCACAGTTCTTCGACTTTTCGGTCAGCTCTTGATAAGTAGAGTTTAGTGCTTCGTACTTGGCTTGTATTTCAGCCTTCTCTGCTTTAGTCTGCCGTAACTCTTCCGCAAAATCTGCAGAAATATCCTTCATATTGCCTTGAGAATTAAGCTCGATCAAGCGACGGTCTTGTTTCTGTAGCTCAACTCGTAGTTGTTCGACCTCTCGATTCACAGCCCCCAAAGCGCTGCCGATTTTTGTCGATATTAAGAACTTTTCCTGTTTTAGCTGTCTATTCTCGCTTTCGGCTTCTTCCATAAGCCTTCTCATAACACTTAAACAAGAAATAAGTTCATCGCCGTACTCCCGAAAAGCTATCTTTGATTTTGTATCGTCGGTCGAATACGAGTTGCTACTTGTAAACAAACGGTGTTTCTCCGTCAACTTCTCAAACTCGGATATCGCAGCATTTAGCTTTGGACAAGCGCTTTCCGTTATTTGAGACGAATTTCCGTCGCTAGGCTGGGCCATTCTATTGATGAAGTCTTTGTCTCCACGCCGAACAGGCCGTGCGAGCCAAGCCAGGCGAACGATGGTCGACAAAAATTATAATTTCAAAACTAGTATATTTTGACTTTTGGGCAAGAGTTCGCTGACAACGTCATTTCCGATATGCAAATGTACAAAAGTGAGTGGGTAAATATGGGAATAATAAGAACTAAGAAGTAAGGGATTAAGAATAAGAACAATAGGGGGATTAAAGCAATTGTGCTGGCTGTAGATACTTCGACAGAGTCCCAGACACCCAGCAACAGGCAACAGAAAAACCATGAATGTTTTGATTGTTTTCTTTATTGCATTGATATCCCTGTGTCGTCAGTGCCTTTAAAAAGACAGAACTCTGGAAAAAATTCTGGTCAACATTGCCTTCGCATTAGAAAGTAATCCAGGTAAAAAGACATATTATGGTCTTTATTACCTCAAATAATGACAGAAAGCGCGAACATCTTTAAACAATACAAACACGATAACCTATTATTTTCGTTGCTAAGCCCTCGCAGCAGTAAAAAATGAAAGCATATTGATTAAATATTGGCTGGGGTTGTCGTTTTGCGTATGAAAGGAAATATATACCACGAAACTCTAAGTATGTACACAATGTCATTCATATATATTGCTGCAAGATGACACATATGGCGTTCCTCTGGACGCCGTAAGGAAATAAAAGCTTTTTATGACAATGATGATTGATATTTTCCCAGGGAGTTTGAACTCAAAGCCAGAGGGCACTCTATCTATTCAATTTTTCACACGTCAATGCATGATTTCCATCCTTATCAGCTTACGCTTGGGTCTCTCCCTTTGTTTATTTTTGCCATTCTTGTCAATTGGCAGAGACAAAAATATGACCACCGCAACACCACCCTTTTTCACTTTCCAACAATCATAGCAATATAACAGGGCGTATCATCTGTAAAGTATATCAAGACGATTTAGGTAATATCATCATCCAAACAAAACAAGCCAAGTTAATAAATGCCTGACTAATGCGCTAGAAAATTTCTCGAAAAGTATTACAAACTCAGTCTCGAAAAAGCGGTGTAGAAACATCGAGAACTTTTCTTCATTACACAGATAATAGACCGATTTGGTGGCGATGATGTGACCGTTTATACCGAGAATAAAAAAATCTTAATCAGTTTGGTCTAAATCATTCAGGCTTGTGATGATTGCTCTACGAGAACGGGTTCTGTGGATGAAAGGGATTTGGTGAGGCTATCCTTTACATTAATGTGCATTTCATAATTTTCATTATAGTTGATAAGAATCGGAATATAGATAATAGATTATCGATCAGATTATACTGGATTACTAAAAGACTAATGATGATCGTTGAGGGCACATATATATAATTGGTAAAGTGTAAATAGGATTTTTATTGATACTACCACGCTATACATATATTCAAGTAGATAAACACTTCAAATGTAAGTATGCACAAGATAAAGTGCGGGGATAAATTATATTAGCCTAATTTCAGCTGACACCCTGAGGAGTTTTCTGTACCAATTTGACTACAAAATACAAAGCAATATATGCCGTTAAAAAAAGCGACGGGAATCAGCTGATCAAACATAGATAAGCGTGAATCAAGTGGGATTCCACACGCGAGAGTTTCCATTCGTCAACCCTAGCTGTTTGTACAGATCTCACAGGGTACAACAGGGTACTCGTCC
The DNA here is from genome assembly GCF_004324835.1 of Dendronephthya gigantea. Taxonomy (NCBI): domain Eukaryota; kingdom Metazoa; phylum Cnidaria; class Anthozoa; order Malacalcyonacea; family Nephtheidae; genus Dendronephthya; species Dendronephthya gigantea. The sequence continues at coordinate 2,392,191 of NW_021163020.1, forward strand.
CTAGTTCCTCCCTGACCTCCCAGGAACGGGAGTCTCGGTTCCAGTGGGGCGTGTATTACGACAGGAAGGGTGACCTGGACTACAGTAAGAGCACAAAACGTTATAAAATATTACCCTGTGAGACCACGCCCTGATCATTTCAACAAGACTATATAACGATTCCACTTCTGTATTGACGAATTATTTTAACTTAGAAAATATTAACTCTCTATACACGTTATCCGCCATGAAAAAGAACGTCTGTATATCTTTGTGGTAAAGTGGTATCTTTGTAGTCTAGTGCATTGATAATTCTTTCTTGTGATTCTGAACAAATGTTTCGAAAGAGCAAACTTTCGGATTGAGTTTCTTCGTTATTTCAACACTTCGTTCAACTCCTTCTTGGTAGAACTGAAACATGCTTGCCATTTCAACACCAGAGGGATATGGCAGGACGGCGTGGCGTTCTAATGTTTGTTTCGTATCCTATAAAGATTCATATTTAATCAAATTATCAGGCAAATAGTTGGGGATTGTGTGTAATAGGAAATTAGTGTTACACACTATAACACTGGCTGAAACCCCACCCCCCCCCCCCACAAGCCAACAAGACCTGTCCCTACACTTAAACTATATTGGTTTATTTACAGTACCTTAAACACTAGTGGAGAGAGATGTTTACTCAAGATGTCACAGTACTCCTGGACAGTGTGTATTCCACCTGCAAGACCCAGAACATTTTGTGCGTATGTCTCCGGATCATCTAAAATAGCTGTGAAGAAACAAATGGACATGCTTGAATGTGACCTCATGAGAATTCATCAGAATTTACATTCTTGGGCAAACTTCAAGTTAACCTTAGCCTGCACACGGTATTTACGGAATTGATTGCTGATATGATGATATGGAAGCAAAATAATGAGGAACCACTGTTTACTCGGCCTTCGTCTTAGCTTGAACCGCGAGGTAAGTCCCCCTCCCCCTTTTGACGCTTTTGGCTTATATTTTAAACAATACCAACTGTACCAGTTTCTGACAGATATTCCTGCATAAATCAACCGAACAGGCCGTGAAACTCCCAATGGTCTCTTAGGTTTAAAGTAAGCTAGCTGTATACTTACTCACGACGCATCTTCCCACATCGCGGACATCAATCCCCGGTAGGGGAACGTTCCCCATGGGAATCGCGACCAATCTGTTGCCATCAGAATCAATCATAGGCTTGCTGGCGGTGAGGAAATTGTTAAAATAAAAAGGCATACGAATAATAGTCCAGTCCATTGTCGATGGCACAGTTTGTTGTATGTATTCCTCGATTCTACCTTTGGCATCGAAGTGAGCTGAAAGGATATCATTTTTAGGTCAGGCTCGGTTTTTATACCAAGTTCAAAAAATAATGTGCTTATAGAGGAACTTGGGTATTTCGTCGAAGATTTAGTTCAAAGATTGAGTCATTCAACCAGTCAGTCACTTGACTAACTTGACTCTGTTTAACGACGTATTCTCGCTGTATCCCCCGGAAAAAGTGTGACCCAAAGCAATGTTCATCTAATTGGAACATACATTGCTGGGGTGTTATCGATACGGTCAACAAAACCACGCAAAATCAATCCATAACATCCATATACTGGGTCTCTGTTACTCTGCATGACCTGCCATTATAATAATGTATTGCATGCTTTATATATAATAAATTACCCATTATTATCTGGGTTTTTGAATTATCTGATCGGGGTAAATTGAGCATGCTGTCTATATTAGACTGAAAACTCGAGTAACACAACTTTGCAATCCGTAAATTTCTGATCACTTCCAATTAAATCAAAGGCTTGCATGTGAACTGAGAAATTTTCCGAAACAAATCAGTTCTATAGAATCGAACAGTTTAATTTTAACCAAACCGTGAAAAACAAACTTCAAAGGCGTAAATACTAATCTTTGACATAAAAAAGTGTATAACCACTTAAAGTGAAGCTAAATCCTGACTACAATTGGAGTATGAAGCGGCATTTTTTTAAATTCCAAAAAAAACATTTGACGTTGTGTTTATTATACTTTGTTTCAGGACATTAAAGTTTATTGAATGTAGTCTTAGAGAGAACACGCGAACATGCTTAAGGGGATTAAGGAACGTCAAACGGTGTTTCGTCCATTGGCCATTCGTACCAAAAAAGGACAACGGGCCATTTTTTTTCTCGTGCAATATACAACTCGCCTGAGTAGGCTATCAGAAACGGAGATGTTTTAGGTTGCCATGGATGAAATTATACACAAAAACGTTTATTGACAAATAAAGAAATCTTTCTGTACATTGCCACTGTGGCGGGAAAATTCTGGGGCGTCGTTATACTTCTAGTCTTCCCTGCTAAATTCCACACATATTTTAAAAGGTCTCTTCCATGACGAAATAAACAAAACACAAGAGATTTCAGTGTTCTCGTGTCTGTTCCAGGCTTCTTTCTCCCAAAGAAGGGTAGACAGATAACAGGTATACTCAATGCAAATCCAATATCACCCTTCACAGCAAGACATCCAGCCTACCCGTCGAGACAAACATCGTGCTTTTGTCATGAAAATACAACCTGAGAAGAACTTTCTAAACGTATAATCACTAGTTAAATTGCTTGTTGGTTTTGTTGGCGGGAAATTAAACACTTTGAAGACAAGAATCTAATTTTAGGATCGTTAAATTGAGCGGTTCGCGTGAGCGAATTGAAAGAGTCTTTTTATAAACGTCTCTGCAAAAATGAATAATTTATCTATCGCGATGTAATTATCATGACATATCATGCACACGAAATGAACAATGCGAGAATATTCACTAAAACTAATCAAAATAAGTTGACAAAGCTTATTTGGTTGTAGTATACAGATAAAACATCACATATTTTCAGCAAAAAATTGTTTCATTTGTTACACTGAAACTGTATTTTGAGGAGGACTGGTATACACAGAAATAGTTTCAAAGCAATTTCCTGCCATTCACAGTTAAATTTGCAACAAAGAAAGTTTTATTTGAAAGTATAAATTAAAGCATGTATTTGTCTGAAATTTGCATATAAACTACCCGAAAAAATATTTTACTGTCATTTGTATATTAGGTGCCCGAAAACGATCTAGTTTGTATCGAAAGACTATAGTGACAAGTGATAGCTTTTCTCTTGCCAAGAAAAAGAGATGAAAGAGCTATTATACGAAATGAAAGAATTGATTCGTGGAATAGCGAAGAGTGCACAAGGCACGCTTTATATTGTTTTTATAATCGATATGCAGGAATGTCGAGTTTCGTTATCAAAACATAATAAAAACGATCACAATACTTATGATAAAATCACCGGGAAAATTTTAATGATTTTTTGGGGGATAAAATCCAAGCATGTTATGAAAAATTTTATCATCAACAATCCAAAAAAAAACAGGACCCGAGGGTTCAGAGGTTCAATGAAAATTGTCGCTAAAAATACATGGAATGGCGATAAGAAATGATATATATTTCATGCACCGTTGTCTAGAAAACTTATATCTGATTCTCTCAACCTAACTCTTCTAGTAGAAACCTTTTACTTCCCATATTGTTTCATCTTAATTAAACTATGTAGCAAAAACCGTTTTCTCGGAGATACAACCGTTTCTTATAATACATTCGCGTGGCAAACTATTTGAACCACTGCATTCACCTTAAACCAGTCATGCAAGGATTTCAGCAAACACAGCGGATTGGATAATGTTAATACTCAACAATGCTTCCAATTGCCATCTTATTTGAACAACATTTAAACAAAGTTTGCGGAGAGCTTAGAGGCACTTAGCACTGGCTATCATTATAAGCCTTTTGACAGAAAAACTGTCGTGCCTCTTTGATCGAATCGAGTTGGCATGCATGATGTTTCTCACGGACGTGACCGGTACGATATTCACCAAATTTAAAAATATTTTGATAAACATTCCCAGTACATATCGACAATTATATAAATATATACTTACGGCATTCATAACCACGAAGTTTCTGGACATTTTCCTGACCACTAAAGACAAGATGTTTGACTCCTTCTTCAATGCAGGCATCAACAGCATTCTTCCCTTGTTGAAATTCACGCTTCCCATCGCGATGTTCCCAAAAATTCGTGACGAGAAACACAGCGTAGGCCTCCTTAACTGCCGCCTTGCAAGCGTCTAGGCTATCGAGGTTAGCTCGCGCTAATTCTGCACCTTTCCCCCGAAGCATCAACGCTTTTCTGTTGTCCGTCGACTTTGCGACGGCGCGAATGCGGTATTTTCCATGTTCCAGCAATGCGTTAACGACGCTGAAACCCTGGGCGCCCGTACCGCTGAAAACGACAACAGTTTTGCGAGGCATTTTGAAAAGTTGTTGGCGAAAGTTCGAACTCTTTGTCACGATAAAACTTCGTTGGTGGTAGAGTTAAAGATGTATTTGAATATGTTAAAATAATAGCGACGGGTTATATATTGTCTTATTGATGTATATAATTACATGCAAAATGTTGAAGTGGCAAAATATCGCAAGTAATTTATGCACGCCCACTTAATCAATGGAGTACTTCACCCCCATACAGAGCCGCAAATTTCCGTGAGATAAGAGCGACGGATCTCAAAAGGTTGGCTGGATAGCGGAATTTGCTAAAAGTGGGGTATATAATTATGCTCAACTAATGTGCTCATTACCTTGTGCATGTTTACCCGCATATCGTAATCACGAATACAATGCACTTCATATTTGATATTTCACCTCCAACCACGGTTAACAGAACTTACAAATATATTCATCCGCAATTTGTTAAAATTCAGCTTCTACAAATCTCAGATTATTACTACATTTGAAAAAAGACTAAAAACAGCCTTGAAACACGGTATTCATTTGGATCTAACTATCGTGAACTTATAAAGGCTATTCCTAGCTATATTCACCCATGCACGTGTCGTCTAGTGTTAAACTATGTCCTTAGACAAATCTGTCTAAGACATAGTTTAGCGACAATCACTTTTTAAACATTTACATCAGTATGTTGTGTTGTGATAAAATTTGATTAAAAAATGTTCACGTTTGAAAGTAAAAGCAAAACATGTCGAAATGTTTAAGATGCTTGATGTGATTAAGTTTAATAAAAATAAAATTCACTTGCGAGCCACAGCTCAAGAACGCGATGCAGATACCAATACTACCATACACTACATATTTCCGTCGGTTTCTTACAACCAAACGTTTTGCTGAACTCTGGGAAATTAGAAATTGGAACCCGAACCCTGAAGAATAAAGAGAATAAGGCTTGCAAATGAAAGGTAGATTCTTATCAACGGTAAAAAGTTTCACGTTTAAAACGATTAAAAAGTTTTGGAAGGAAATCATGAAATTTGTTTAACGGTCTTCCGGATAATAGGTGAATGATCGTTGATCCTAGGTGAATGATCATTGATCCTAGGCGAATGATCATTGATCCTAGGGGAATGATCGTTGATCCTAGGCGACTGATCAGAGATCTTAGGTGAATGATCATTGATCCTAGGTGAATGATCATTGATCCTAGGCGAATGATCATTGATCTTAGGTGAATGATCATTGATCCTAGGTGAATGATCATTGATCCTAGGTGAATGATTATTGATCCTAGGTGAATGATCATTGATTCTAGGTGAATGATCAGTAATCTTAAGTGAATGATCATTGATTCTAGGTGAATGATCATTGATCCTAAGTGGATAATGATTGAATGATCATTTCGATCATAGGTGAATGATCATTGATTCTAGGTGAATGATCAGTATCTTAGGCGAATGATCAGAGATCTTTGGTGAATGATCATTGATTCTAGGTGAATGATCATTGATTCTAGGTGAATGATCATTGATTCTAGGTGAATAATGATTGAATGATCATTTAGGATCACAGCAGGTTAAAATGCAGGATCTTTGATGAACACTTACCTAGCTGGGTTCAGAGAGTGAGTGTCGGACTGTAAAAGATGTGAAATAGCTTCCTCTCGATATTTTGCACACCACGCCTAAAAGGTGAAAAAATTCCCAGAATAAAAAAAGATTCAGTACTCCGTACACTTTACAACAACTTAAGGACCTTAATTTCGATCTGTGGTTAAGTATAATAATAATAATCAACTTTATCTCGTATACCTGTGCAAAACCGATGAAGAACAGTTGATCATTGTTAAAATCGAGTCCAGGTAGTTTATCTTCTTCGCCATTCGCCTCACGCCACTTTTGATACGCCTTTGAAATGGAAACGACTGGTATATCAGAGAGCATCATGATTACAAAATGCAAAGAATTGGAAAAACTTACTCGATATGAATATTTGAGACCACCGTTATCCGCTATGTTTTCAGGTAGCGTCTTAAGGCCGTCTAACTACGAATGTGGAAAAAGAAAAAAAGCTTGTTAGGTTTGACCAAGGCCGATAGTCTGCCACTCTATATCTTTCTCCTAGTCGCTTGTCCACGCATATGCAAGCACGGTGATTCGGAAGACGATTGGGATTGAAGATGGATGAGCGAGGTGGGTGTGCTCTTCTGTCAACGCTGACCAACATCGGCTAATACAGGTGGTATACTTTGACCAGCCTTCCAAAGTGCGCGGGCAACTTGTCTAACAGGCTCCCCCGAACAGAGGTAGTTAGGATAGGAAGTGCATGGCGTAGCCAGCCTGACGATTTTATATCGTTATGGAAATTTAGAGTTATTATAATCATTCGACACCAAAATATTAGCACAGCGGGACAAATCGTCAGGCTGACTACGCTACTAAGGATAGGTGAAGTGTGATGGGTTTTTTTGGAGGGGGAAGCATTCAATACTAACCTTCCTTCCATAGACGTATGTGTTGTTGTATTGTTTCAACATGCAATTGGATCGTTGTTGATAATTCTGGTGAGATTCCGGGGTCCACCAGGACCTCAGATTTCCCTTCTCGTCAAACTGACTACCTGGTTCAACCCCCCGGAATAAAAAAGAAATTAAATGTCTTGCAACGAGTCATACAGCATCACCACGTTTAACATAAGGCAATTAAGAGTAGCCGCTGAAAATTGTGCATTCTTTCACGTTCTCGAACAGAACTTACCTGAAGTATCAAATCCATGTGTGATTTCATGGCCAATGATTACTCCAACAGCACCGTAATTCAACGCCCTTAAAATGATTCAAGATACGATTCAAAGAAAAGATCTACACATTTGCTTTGTGAACTGAGGAAACTCCTTGTCGACAAATTAGTTAACAATCAAATTCGTAATTGTAAACGGAATTTTGAATTCCTTGCAACTGTACGAAGTAGAAGTCTCCTCTTACTTCAATCTTTCGCTTCCGTAGAAAGGTTCCTTTAGCATTCCGGTCAAAACCGCTGTGAAAAAAAACAGTTGAGATATATACAAACATCACACAAATCCCTTATATATGAATTATGTAATACGAATTATAAATAAGTATTAATAAGTATTTTTCTCACTTATTTTGTTAGATTGAGGATCATAAAAGGCATTCACACCGACTGGAGGTTGAGGAAATCTGTAAAGAATCACAGAAAATATCTTCAGAGGATTCCCAGCTATCCATGTGGTTGTGAATAACAATTCTAGCGCAAAAGTAACGTAACACACCTTCTGTCGTCAGGCGCTTGGTCAAGTCCTTTAATTCCTAACACAACTTTGGCTTTGTCGATATCCAGTTTATTTTGAAAGAGATCATAGGGATTCACCGGGAACTATATTTAAAAATGCAACATGTATATTATACTTTAAGGCTTAAGGCCTCTTCAAACAGAGCCATTAATACATACTGCCAAAAGAATGAACGGCGGAAAAATA